>NC_080594.1:114378911-114997411 GCF_027887145.1 Ammospiza caudacuta
GGGTCCAGTATTTCAAGAAAGATTTAAACATGCATATGCAAATAAAAGGTAAGGAATTATGCCTTCCCAGTCACCTGTGGTAAGGGACTGGGAATTGTGGGGTTTTTTGTTTTTTCTGATGAGCTGCAGTTCCTCTGAGCTGTGCTTTGACAAGACATGATTGGGAGGATGGTGACATGACTAAAAACTTTTAAAAGACTTTATTCTTTTAAAACTTCTCTTAGTAGTCACATGGATGGGACTAGCATGTGGTAGTTTCTGAGCTAAGGTATATAGAACCTAGTTTTCTTTTTCCTCTGGGATTTTCAAGACCATATAGTGGATTTTATTTGCAATTGCCTGCCTTTCCCTTGTCCTTCAATAAACTCTTTCTCTCTTTTTTCCCTGCCAATTTCATCTGTAGGAGGAACTGATAAAGTTTCACATCAGAATTCTGTAACAATATTAATTTGCTTTGTGTGAGAAGGAATGGGAAAATGATGACAATTATTATCCAGAGGTGCAATCTTTTTCTCTCTCCATTATGAGGGTGAAAGACAATCACAGGAGAGTGTACCTGTCACTGGCTAATTCTGCACAGTGTCCCACCAGGGTCCCTATGGAGGGCTCTGTGCCACCTGTGGAGGTGTGTGCAGGAGGCAGAGGTGTTGGACAGGGTGTCTGTGTCCTGTGAGCTCTGAAAAACCAGCACTGACACCATTCTGCCTTTGCCATCCATGGTGACATATGTAAATTTTATTTCTATATAAATCCAATATATAAATCCATGTAATTACCAGCCTCTGAGTCAAGTGTGTGGATTTGCTCTGTCTGACAGGGAAATTCCAGAGTGCAGCTTGGGCTGTGTCCTCCCCATTGCCCAGGGGCTCCAAACTTGGGGACCTTGTGTGGCTGGAAGGAGGGAGAGGAAGGTGCTGGATGTGGAGTGCTGGATGGTTTCTGAGAAACCATCAGACACTGATGTGGATTTTGCTGCCCATCCTCAGCAGTTCAGCCATCTGTAACTCCAGACATCATTTTTCACTTTGAGGACAGTCCTTCAGAAAACCTTCAGGCTGAAATGTCCATATCACCCCAGCCTCTTCTCTGCTTTTGTGTTGATTTACAATCTTGGGCTACTGATAGTGGCAACAATTCATTTTTCTTAATGTGGAAATCACAATTACTGTCAAAAAGTAGGAAGTATCATTGAATTCTCTCTGGAGGCCTTTCCCTGGTGGAAAAAAGAGATAATAGTCCTTAAGAGCTCCTAAAAAAACTCTTGATACTTTTGAATTAATTGACAGGGGTGAAAGTGGTTGAGATACTCAAGAGCCCATAGAAGTTGACAATTGCTCTCTGGAAAGAATTAAGGATGAACATAATTTTGGTACAGTGGGATGTTAAAGTCATCTTTCACAGTCAATGGGGACCTAAGGTCACAAAGGAACAGTGTCCCTGTCACTCACTGATCACAGGAATCCTTTGAAGAATCCAAAATCCCAAGCCATGAGCTGGGGTGGAAAGCATCATGAATAAAAGTTAACACTGTGGGTTTCAGGAGACTTCTTGGGTCAAATGGCATGCCCATCCGAAGGTCAGGAGATCTCCTCTGAAAATTAACCCCGCAGGCTGCAAACACAAAGATGTTACCACTCACTGCCAGCCTGGAACTCTCTGTTGCTGTGAGCACTGATGCAGGCAAACTGCACTCACAATTATTTAATCTGTGCATGCGAGGGCTCAGTTTTCCCCCCAAGTGCAGTTATTGTCAGCTGCATTTTGCCTTGCTGGGTGTGTATTTGCTAAAACATGCTACATTCTGTCTGACTGTCCTGCTCTGAATCTCTCTTTACGCTTCCCTCCATGAGCACTGCCAAAAGGAGATCTTCAGGTTTGAAAATTGTGGTTTGAAATCCTCCCTGAATCTGTTTATCTCTGTACTTTGGGGTACCAAATCTTAGCTCAAGGTAGAAGAACAGGCAGCTCCTCCTTTTCAGTTCAGGACAGAGGATGAGGTCACCAACATAGAGTGGGCTTTCCTTCATCTGCTTCTTCCCTCCACCTCCAAACCAAAAAGGAGTCAAGATACATCTCCTGTTTGCTATAAAAGTCTATTTACTGTATCTGGAGAGTGCTGTTGCGGCAATGAGTTCTACAAGCTAAATATACATTATATAATATATTCTTTGGAAAGAACAGACTGCTGGCTTTTGGTGCCTTGGTATCAATCAAATCTCTTTTCTGACCTGTACAATGTGATTTCATTTACCTCAGTTGCATATTCTCCTTGTTTTCTCTCAAAGAGGAACAATTCTGACATTTTTAGTTTGTCTTTACACATCTTAACCTTATTGAAAGCTGCCACCTCTCTGTCTCGTGCCTTCTGCCTCTCTCAAGCCCTGTGATTTCCACTGTTCTCTGTAGGTGGGGAGAAAAGTGAGAAGAAACATAATGGGGAAAACAATTCTCAACATTTTGATTTAGGACAAGGATCCAGGCTCATGGACATTTTCAGACATTAATTTGAGATTAAAGCATGGTTCTGTCCCAAGCCAGCTGAAAACCTCAGTGGCAAAAGGTACAACACAGAACAAGTGATTCCTTGCAGCGAAGCCCCCCATAGCTCTGGAAGAGACGTTGCCCTGACTTTGTGATCAGTATTCTGGGAATAGCCAGACAATTCATCAAAAAATCAAAATGGAGATTTTTGGTGTCCTGACCTCCAGCTGGTGGTGTAAAGTAAGTGAAAGAGCCATGAAAAGTCTGTCTAGGCCTGTTGCTGAAATGAAGTGCACAATGAGATGTAGAGAGCTCTCACCTGATCCAATCCATGCTGAAAGCAATGACACTTTTCCCCTAGCTTCACTGAGCTGAGCTGGCTGCCAAAACAGAAATTGATCTTTCTGCTCAATGACACTGTAGTAAAGAAGCCCCACACACTCACTTTGCATGGGCTGTGGGCTCTACAACATCATTTTGACAGTTTTGATTGAAAAGAAGTAGTTAAAAATGCTCTGTGAAGAAAAACTGTGAGGCAGGGCTCGGTACCTCTCTGAATTCCTAACAGCTTGTAGCTCACAGAGTGTGCCTCTGTGCTCAGCTGAGAAACAGCCTGCTTCTGAGGAAGAGACACTTCCATTCAACAGGAAAATATAAACTCTGCTGCAGGGATGTCTCTGTAATTCACACTAGGCCTCCAGAGTACAGAGGCTGTATGTGTAAGTACCCTCTGCTAATTAATACTGCACTGTCACCCCACTAATTAATGCACAATGGAAGAGCTCTCCTGACATCTTCCAGGGTGTTACAGAATTTGGATAAAAAGAAGCCATGAAAATCTGAGGAATAATGGTGGACTGGAGCCAGAGACCCCAAGAGAAGCTCTGGGCACAGAAAAGGCCTCTGAGTTTGCAGACCTGAGGGTGCAGCACTCTGCCACTGTGACCTCAAAGGTAAAGAAAGCAAACTTTTGGGTGACATAAGGCATTTTCAGAGAGTTTACTATGAATCCAACATTTCTGTGATTTTATACTGAAGGTCTTCTGAGTCAGCTCAGGTGATCAGAGGTGTTTGGTCAGTGTAAAGCCAAAGAATGTTGCAAACAGATGGGTGATGAGTCTTAGGTATTGCAGGGCTTGCTGGACCATGGTGGAAGATGTATAAGGGCCGAGAAAATGTATTCTGGCATGTTTAGAAGATGTAGCACGTGTTGGAATGGTCTGTGACTTTCTTTCCTCTCAGTGCCATTATTATAGATGACAAAGTGCTCACCATTACATGGGAAGCCATGAGGAGGACAGTCATCACTCACAGCACAAACAGTGCCAGTTTTTTCTTATAAGAAAGTGGACTGGAAGGCTAAGAATAAGGTGACCGTCCCTTTGTCAATTCTGAAAAAAAATAGTGCAAATGGTGTCAATTTGTGGCAGCAGCTCCTACGTTGCTTGTAGGATTTCCTCCTACAAAGGAGCCTGGACAGTGCTCTGGACCTTGGCTGATCTCCTCTCTCAAATGGCATCAGAACCAAGGACAAGCTGAGACCCTGAAGGTCCTCACATCAATGACTTATGCAATGATTTTAATGAGTAAATGTGTGCTGATATTAATGAGCAATCAATTACCAGTGCAACTGGACAGCACATAGTTCTGAATTTTTGATTTCTAAATAAAACCACTGGTTACACAGATATTTTCCTCACAAACAAAAGTGTAAGGAAAGTGCTTGATTCCAGCACAGAACTTTCTGGACTTGCAGATATACTAAGGGAAGGTTTAACCTGAGCACACTCAGAGCCACTGACTGCTAGCAAGAAATAAAAACCCTTCCCTAATTATCAGTGAGGTGCCCCTGGAAAAGTTGAATTGCAGAAATAAAGAAAATGAAGGCACTTTGACAGTCCCTGAGTGGAGAAGAGAGATGGCATTTGAGGACAATGCAGGATTTCTTGCAATTAGTCAGGAAGGTATTCTCAAAGTATTTCTGAAAGCATGCAGAAATAAGGACTGCAGCCTCTCCAGAAACTGGGTTACCTGAGTTGGATGTTGTTCCTTTCAACTAACCTTGAAAAATGCTGGGATGGGCTCTTTTCTCTTTTCTCCCGCTCTCTTTTTGAGAACAACCATGGTGCAGTGAGTATGAAAAGCTACATGGTCCAGATGTTGAGGGATCAGGTTACAGCTGGCTGTGAGTTGTACCTGAGCATCTCCCAAGAGGAGGGGACTGTGATGCACCCTGATCCCATGGGAATCACCCCACACCCCAGTGACTGCAGGAAGGAATCCTGCCCATGGGAGGGGAGCAACAGACGCAAAAAAATGGGGAATATACTCATGTGCAGCCTGCTTGTGGCCTTGGGGGATGCCCAGTAAGATTCCTGCCAAAAAGCAGCACCCAGCTGCACTTCTCTGTCCTGCTGACCCCAAGCCCAGCCCTTCCCTCTCAAGCCCATGGCAGTTTCCAGGAAAAGGAAGCTGAGAGACTTAGGAGTTTCTAATGCTGACAAATGTCCACTGCAGGTATAATTTGCCGCTTAAAGTTGTAATGGCCATTTTATATACATTTTCTTGAACCATCATCTGTGAACAATGGGCTTTTGCACAGAAATATGAGTTTAACAACCCTAAAGCTCTTCTAATTTATGCCATCAAGCTGATACAGAGAATAATTTAAAAATTAACTTTCCCTCTCCTGCTGGTTCCCACCCCAGTACAGTTACTGCAAGCAGAGACCTCAGAGTGGAGATTCCAAATGCAGCTGCATCCTGCATCTCCAGTGCCTGTAGCTCTGTCCTCGATTTCCAGAATGAACTCAAATTAATTATGCATTTCTACATGCTTACCCAGGAAAAGTCTGCACAGTGACACTGCAGAGTCACTCAGAAGAGGAAAAACTCTGACCCTGTACTTCTGTGGATGACAGCTTTTTTTTTTTTGCCTTTTGGCTGATACATTGCCACCTGGAATAATTTACTAAAAAAGAAAGTAATGAAATTACTGGAGTGCCAGACAAAGAGGGGGAAAGAAACAGAAGAAGGGAAAGGAAAATTCCCATCAATATCATACTATAGAGCAATAAAAATGCCTCCCACCTGAAAACTTCTCAAAAACATTTCCATGGAGCCCAGGCTGCTAATTTGGCTTCTATTTGTAGTGTCAGAGAGCTGGAGTTTGTTGAAAGGAGATAGATGTGAGTTTTAGGGATGCAGTATTATGAACACTCTTAGGAAACTGCAGCAGGTGTGAGCATTAATATTATTCTCTCTACCCTGAAACTTGTTCCCTTTGCACAAAAACCACAGCTCTCCCTCTAGTCTGCACCATGCTGTCTCTGTGCTGGTTTTGCACTCCAAGGATCACCTCAAGGCACAGATGAGCTGGCTGAAATCCTTCTGTGCAGCTGTGCCAGCTGTGTGGAGGGAGCAGGGATGGCCCTGCTTAAAATTAGGCTTAAATAGTTCCTTTCCCATGTGCTGACTGTTGTTCACAGAGTTAGATTTGTCCTTGTCGGGGAGAGCCACACACACTGTGGATTTCTTGTGCATCAGTGGTCAGGATGAAGGGATGAACTGGCTGAAGCTTTAGAGAAAGATGGACACTCATCTCCATGTCAGATTGGCAAGTTTTACACATTCATACATTAATTTGGTTCAAAAATATACATCTTTAGTTTTCTTCTGATCTTCTTTCCCTGCTCACCTCCGAAATCTGCCTTTTGTGGACAATACTTTTTTACCCCCTCTTTTTTTTCCCCCTTCCTTGCTCATTTCTTCTTATCCTAAAGCAAAGACTTTCATTTTCTCCTGTGAAATCATCATGATCTGGCCCTGTGATGTTTACTCAGGCACCCTCTGGAGTTTTCCTCTAAATAAATATTTTTCAAATATGACAGCATGGAAGGGTATTGGAAAGAAATGACAGTCCAGCACAAAAGGGCAGATGGGGACACCCCCAAAAACACTCTGGGCCATGAAAGCTGAGCTTGCACAGTCAGTGAGAGCCAACACAACAGCTACTTTACCGTTCAATATTCATATTCTGTATATTTTGTGCAGGGACATGAATCCATGCCATCTACAAAGGAGAAACCAGCATTTGTTTTCACCAGTTCTGCCCTTGCTGTAGCCACAAGGTGCTCTGACCCTCTCTGGTGCAGCAGCAGTGGGGAGCAATCCCTGGGGAGGAGGCAGAGGTTGGAAGTGGTGCCTGACCTGAGGCTGGGAGCCTGCTGGTCCAGTCCCACATTCCCCCAAAGTTTGGAAACATCAGGTCATGCAGGGAGCAGTGTGAGCTGTGTGAGAGAGCTTCAGCTCATGCAAGAGCCTTCACACCTGGATACTGGTGAGCCAGAGCTGAGAAATTCACAGGTTTGATGGTTTGAAATCTGTAGAAAAATCAATGATAATAAGGAGATCTCACATCTCTCCTTCTTCTATTTTTTTTCCCACATGAAGACCCTTGTTTTAACTACCTGCTCTGAAACACAAGCTTTAGTACAGCTCTGACCATGAGCAAGTGAGGTCTGACATTCAGGATTAGCAGGAGGAGAAGCCACCCCAATTCCCACCCTGCAGCTGATGGGGTGTAGAGGATGTCTGTGCTGTCCTTTGCAACGCTGGGTGAGGACCAGGACAGAATTTGTGAAATAATCAGACAGCCATATGGCCAGCCAAGAAATTATGTAAATATTTTTTCCAGAAATCTCCATAGGACAGTGACTGTTTTTCACACATGGCTTCATTTAGGTGTTATGGCCTGGGCATGTGGGTATACACAACACATAAACCCTGCTGGGCAAAGATTTTGCTGTGATTTGAGCGTGACAAGCTGAGCATTCATTAGGGATGGGAGATTCTATGGCCAAATCACCTCCTCTCTTCCATCCCAGATGGGAAGGAGGGGTCTTTCCCATACCTGCCTCTCTCCACTCACTATGTCAGTGCATCTCAGGCAGAAATGGAGAAGAGCTGAGTATACATCCATAGAATAAACTGCATGTTATTCCTTTTTTCAATTCCTGAAATAAGGTCGGGAAATTATCTTTCTGTGCATGGACTTTCTGCAAGCTGGCAAAGAGGCTAAATTAACTGCATATATTATTCATTACAAATTATTCACTCTATGCAGCACATACTGATTGTTTAGAAAATTCATTCTTTCTGTCCTAGAAATGTCACTGGCTGTAACTCCTTACCTCATCATTGACAAATTCTGTTGATTGCTTGACTAGTTGCTTTAACTAATCCAGGATTATGATTTGCAAGAATAATAATAGCCACTTCTCTAGCACTTCACACATGAGGATCCCAAAACATGATTTTAAAATGCTAATTAATCCCCAGAGCACCTGGGAGATAAAGTATTCCTACCCTTATAGCAGATTTGTGGCACTTGAACCTTGTTGGGATGTGGAAAATCATTCTGCTGACTCACACGAGCTGCTGGGTCAGGTGGGCCTCGTTAGCTCCAAACAGACAAGAAAAGAAACCAAGTGTTAAAAAGAGAGAGGGGGAAAAGAAAGAAAATTTTAAAAGGGGAGGTGTGAAGGGTGAAATAATAATTTGGTTTCAAAGTCTTGTTCTTAGTGTAGTTGTTGAGCTATCTGAATAAATTACAGTTAAAGGGGAATGAGCCCTTCCAGCTGGACTCACTAAGCTGAATCCATCAGACCTTTATTTACTTGTTTGGCAGGTTGTGTGTCCTACTTGCCTACATGGGCGGTCTGGGTGGGCTGACCCTGGCTGGGTGCCAGGCATCCACCAAAGCCAGTCTGCCACTCCCCTCCTCAGCTGGGCTGGGGAGAGAAAATATTATGAAATCTTCATGAATTGGTGTCCAGGTTTAGAGCAAATTTGGGAGAGAATCTCCAAAGGGGGCCCCTCCAGAAAGCAAACCCACACAGCCCCTCACCACAACTGGTTTGGGAAGGATTCCTCAAAGAGAAGTGGAAAGAACCTGTTTATTTAACAGGCACAGCACTGCCCAGCACACAGAATGAACAATACCAGGTGACACCACTCTTTCACTGCTCTGAAAAAGATGACAAATTCAGAAAGTCTCTCTTGGGGGTGGTCGCTCTGTTCTCAGTCCCTCCGGCGCTGGGGCAGCTGCTGCCCAGAGTAGGCCCCGCTGGGCCACAGGGTGCAAACTCTCGGTGCTCCCAGGGCCCAGCCTGGAGCAGGCTCGAGTAGGTCCAAAAAAGGGAAAGGAGAAACAGTCCAGGAAGAAATTTGGACTGTTTAGCTAATTGGCTAATGAGCAGAAGCAAGAGCAAGCAGAAGCAAAGCAGGAGCAGAAACAAGAGCAAGAGCAAAGCAAAAAGCAAAAGCAGCACCTTGTACTCTCTGTGTGTCCCATCAGCCATGGGGGAGTGGCTGATAAGAAACCCCAAAAAAACTTTCACTCTTCAGAGCCAGTCTTGAAGGTACAGAACATGATATCCAGCATAAACAGAAGGCATGAATGGGGATACAAGCATCATAACGTCACCCTAGGACAGCTGGGATAAGGAGAGATCACTTACTAAACACTGTTGCAGGCAAAACAGATTGAACTTGGAGATATTAACTGAGTTTATTACCAAAATAATCAATTCAAGATAATGAGAAGTCAAATATATCTTAAAAACACCTTCTCCTCAGTCCTCCCTGCTTCCCAGCTCTCCCTCCTCCCCCTCAGTGGCACAGGGAGATGGGGATGGGGTTATGGTCAGTTCATCATACATTGCTCCTGCCACTGCTCAGGGAGAGGAGCCCTTCCCCTGCTCCATTGTGGGATCCCTCCCATGGGAGACAGCTCTCCATGAACTTCTGCAATGTCCCATCCCATGGGCATCAGTTGTCCTCAAACTGGTCCAACATGGGTACAAACTTTCCAAGGGGTGCAGTCCTTCCAGGCCAGCTGGGTGTGCAGTGACCTCATGTTTTGGGTATCTGCATGTTTGGTGCCCAAATTCTTGCCCAAAGATGAAGTTATTTGATGGCTGGATGAAGAAACTGTCTTATCACCCAAACTGGTGAATGTGACAGCCTGGCAAACAGGCTGGATGGTCAAGGATTTCCTTGCCTTTCTAGGTAGCAGAATGGCTATGTGGGAGTATCAAAAACCACATACTGGAGCCAGGTGATATTTGGTTGGTGGAAGGATTAATGGGAGAAGAGTTTTTGCTGGATATACACGTCACTTATGAACTTTCACTGTTTCTTTGGGGAAACGGAGGTATATAAGGCAAGAGGAACTTATTCACTCACTGAAGCATGAGGAGATGTGAAGATTTGGGTGCTCTCTTTGTGTCTTTCATGAACAACTTGTGATGTTTAAAATTTTGCCTGCATTTGTTGCTCTCTTAAGACATCATGTGGAATGGCAGCTAAGGCTGAGCTGAGAGAGGGTAGCTCTAAAAGTGAAGCATTTTGTGCTCTGCAGCAAAGGAACATGGAGAAAAACCACTAAGTAACCTGAATTTCCTGTCAGTGAGTGTTTCCACTGAAAGAAAAGAGCAGGGGCTCTGAGCAGATGCACACAAATGTGTGTTATTCCTTTAAAGATAAGCAGAACTGGACATTTAGTTGAAACAAACATTACTAAGGCTGGATAATTTAATGTATGATAAGGGAGAGGGTAAGGAAATGGAGTTGTGGGTGCATGACTCTTACCAGTGCCTTTGTGTAGAAATGTGCAGTATGGCACTCAACATTTATGCTCTAAAAATGTAATTACCATCTCAAGAACCAAATCCAGACAACCAACAAACCCAGCCAGAATGGCAGGAGACAGTTCATGGCTGTAACCTGCAGTACGTGGATGCTATTGTTGTTCTGGAACTGAAGTTCTTTTAAAAAAGAAGGGGAAAAATCAACAAATAAGCCTTGAAAGTCAAGAGCACTCATCATTCAAGTCAAAAAACAATAGACTGCCTAGCAGGGACATTTAAACAGAAAGAGTGTGACACACAAAACTTACACATTGCTGCAGGTTCCACTGCAGGGCCCTACGGCATTGATTTGATTAAATAAGAGCAGTAGGGGTGTAGAGAATTGCTGCTTAAATTTTTGGTAAAATATCCTTGCCAGCCTTCATTAATAAAAAAATAAAGGACTGATTGGGTCCATATGACCTAATTCTATTCTTCTTTGCACCAGCAAACGAAGGAATTGCTTTCTGGAGGTTAATGGCTTTAGACTTGCATGTTAATGAAGGGAAAATCTGATCTTAAATCTCAAGGAAGCAAGAAGTCGTGACAGGATTTAGCACAGACCTCCTCCACAGGGGCTGGCAGGGAGGGATTGTGCAATTAGAGGAGCCTTTAGCAGTGCCATTCATTTTGCAATTTTCCTCCTATTTCAGTGAGGTGAGGGTGAGGATTTGAGGAGGAAGGAGGAGGCAGCTGTGGATGGGACTCTGCAAGGGTTGTCCCAAATCCCGTGGGGTGGTGTTTGTATTGTCCCTTCCAGACAGTGTTCTTCAGGCCAAGTTGCTTGGCTGTCTGTGCTGATTCACCTTGGGGTGCACCTGGGCTGTGTGAGAATGTCCTGAGGGGAATCAGTGGGTATCAGGAGTATATATAATCAGCAGTGAGCTCCTCAAGCCCCAGTGACACCTCTGGCTCTCTGAGACCCCAAACACACACCCACAACGTGCAGTGCAGTGGAGCAGGTGATTTCATGACCCTATTTCCCCACTGGCAGGACTCTTCAAAACCTTATCTAGGTGGAAGGGCACCAGGATGCTGGACCATGAGCCTGCTCTCCCATGAAGGAATGCCATGTTGGACCTGCAGGAACTCATCCAGATTTAGTTGTGCCCCTGTGCTGATGAGGGAAGAGCAACGTGGGCAGACAGGACCAGCCAGGCTGCCCATCTTCACCTTCAGCTCCCCAAATCTGGATGTTCCACACTGGTTTTTTGCTGGTTTCTCTCTGCCTGCTTGGGTCTCTCAGTCAGCCCCTGGTTGGTGGTACTGTGCCACCTCTGGGTGGGCACCAGAGCTGCTCCCTATGTGCAGAGCTCACAGATTCCTGCAGGCAGGGCAGGCTCTGGTGTCCAGGAGATGCAAACCTGCCTTGTGCTGTCCTGCACCTCTCTGTCACCTGGCTGAGCCCTAATACAAACCAGAGAGGCTGAACAGCTACTCTGAGCTTTGGAATCAGGGAGAAGTGCAGTAATTTTCCTGTTCAAAGGGCAGAGAAAACAACAGCATGTTTGGTATGGATATCAGATGTCTGAAAAACCAAATGCAGCCCTAGTGTAGCTTTTTGGGCTTCAGCAAAATTAGCCTGGGCTAATCAATGGTGGGCAGGAAGTCAAAAATTTTCAGGTGGGAGCTCTTAAGGGCACACCTGTGGAGTGGATAATGTGTTTCTGATGTTTTGTCATCTGCAAGCTCAAAGATGGTCTGGGGCATCCATCCATCCATCCATCCATCCATCCATCCATCCATCCATCCATCCATCCATCCATCCATCCGTCCGTCCGTCCATCCGTCCGTCCGTCCTTCCTTTCCCTGGAAAAGGAGATGCATGTCCTTGGAGCCTGAGCCCCTGTGGTCTGTGTAGCTAGGGAGGCAGTATCAGGGCAATGAGCCTGGTGAGTTTCTCTGCCAAGAGAGGGCTGGGATGCAGAAATGAGGACAGAGAAGAATGTGTTATTAAAGCCCATTCTATCAGCTGTGCTGTGTGACTTCAGGGTCCCAAGAAAGCCATTTCTCATGTAAACTTTCATTTATTTCAGGAGAAAAAAAAATATATTCTGGTATTACCTACGTGACCTAGGATTTTATTTACCTTAATCTGTTACTTCATTTGCTCTTGTTTGTGCCACTCACCTCTTTTGTATGTTTTGCCTCTTGCTTCATTTCTTAATGAAATGTGATTTCTACAGTTTTCTGGCTCCTTCGAATCATCAACAAAAACCTGGATGGCTTTTTTTTAATGACTTCCAACTAATATACTTGTAAAATAACTTTAATCAATGCTACCTCTTGGGGAATTCCTAAGTAATTGCTAGAATGCAACTAATTATTTTGCTGTTACTTTACCATTCAGTCATTACTCTTCAGTGTAGTTGTAACTTTTGCTAAATATTAGCTCTCTGATGAGCACCCCTGTTAGGCTGGGTTTTTTTCTCAAGAAAATGTGTAATTTACTTAATTAGTTCCATTCATCTGTTTAACTCCTTTGCTGCCATGTTACCACTTGTGAGAACATTTGACATTTCTAACTTAAAAGCTTGAGAGGAACTTCCTAAGGAAGAAGGAGGTGGCTTCAGCTTTGTGAGTGCTTACTTACTGCAGGGAAAATGGTCAGTACCCTTTTCCTAAAGGATAAACCCCCAAAATATCAATTCCCTTTGTTTCCAGGAGGTTCAGAAAAGGGCAGGATGAATATTATTTTCTGAATATTCAGAAAAGTTGGGGGGGGGGGAGTGCTGGGTGTTTTGCTGTGGTGGTGAAAATATTTGGGTTTTTTCAAGCTGGTTAAATGTAGAATGTTGCTGGTGTTGGTAGCTCTGTTTAAAATTAAGCATAACTTCTTTTTCGTCATACTTTAGACTGATGGGACCATAGAACAGCTCAGGTAAGAAGGAACTTTGAGTTATTTAACTCCCTGTCCACATCTCTGGGGAGGTTATTCCAGAGAGTGATTGGATTTCTAATGCTGAAAAAAATTCATTCTTACACTGAGATGAAATCTCTTGTCTTGCAGCTGTTACCCCTTGTCTTCTCCACATGGTTCCTTCTGAAGAGGGAGCTTCAGGTCTCTCTGTAGCTACTCTTCAAGTAATGAAATATTTGAAATACACAGGGTTTCTCTGAGACTTCTCCAGAGGAAAAAGACCTACCTCTAGTAAAGACAAAGACAACAAATGCATTGAGACTTCTGCCTTGCCAGCATTATGATGTTTCCCTGCCCCATCAGCAAAGGACCTGTGTCTTCCCTGTTCTTCCACTTATTGTCCATGGATCTGAAGATCTCTTGCTTCTTTACTTGGCATCCTTGGCCAATTTCAGTTCTAGATGAGCATCAGACTTCCTGTCTAGGAAACTGTTGAAGATTTAAAGCAATTTAATACCATTAAAAATGTATTTAGCTGTATCAATTGCACTTTATTATCTTTTGTTGTCCATTTCCAAGCATTCTGTAAAATACACATCTTTCCTCTCTTCACTAGCCTTGGCTTTTTCCTGTGTGCAGTGAGGTGGTGTGTGCTCAAATGCTGTCACTTGGAGTAGTCTGTGACAGTTCATTATTGTTACTATTGCAATAATTATATTAGTAAAGCAAAGCTATCACTAAGGTCTGCAATGCCAGCAGAAGCTTCTTGCAATTTATTTAATACTGGGTACTGACAGGTAATAATGGCTTAAAGAAGTGCTCATAAAAGACACTTTCCCCCCTAACCCGGTTAGAAAGGTTCTTATGAAATTATTGCAAGCACTGCATCTCATTCAGATTCTGTAAAATAAGAGATTCTCCTGTAATGTAGGGGTGTGGGTTTTCCCCCCCTTTTAAAGTCTCTGCTGACCTTTTTAGAATTATTTCCACCTGGGTTGCACATCAATGCACCTGAGCAGCAGCACAAACTGTACAACCTTCAGTTCTGCCCCATCCCTGGTGTGCTGGGCACTGGGAGAGGCTGTGCTGGCTTGGGTGACCCAGGATTTCCCTGCTCTCTTATTCCATGCCCTTTCCTGCCTTGCTGTGTGTCCTGGTTCAGTGGTGTGTGCCCATGGGCAAGGTGTGCACATCCAAGGGGCAGGGCAGCCTGGGAGTGTGCTGGAAATTCCATCATCCCCGCACTTCTTTGCTCAGTGATTCATGGGATTATATTAGTAGCTGTCTTGGTTTGGAAGACTGGAGTCTACTAAGGAAGCAAGAGCCTCCCCATAAATGGAGAATGTAAACTCCCCACCCCTCCAAATTGCTATAAATTTTAAATTTAGGGGCTCTCAGGCAAAAATATGGCAGAAGGAAATAACAGTTCTTTAATAGGGAAGAAAAAATAAAAGGAAAAAATAAAGAATGCAGTACACTAGAACAACACTGACAGAGTCAGAACCCAAGCTGACACCCTGTGGGTCAGGGTGTTGGTGGCAGTCCCATTGGAAATGTGGCTGCAGCCCTCCTGCAGTGTCAGGGGTGATTCTATTGGAGCGAGGGGGATCTGTAGAGTAGGATGTATTCTTCCTCTGAGGATCCAGTGGGAGAAGAGGCAGCTGCTGTTCCTCTGGGGAATCCTGTGGAGAAAGCCATGCTGGTGTCTCAAAACCTCTGGATTATATCTGGGTAGGAATGCTTGGCTCCTCCCTGTGGGCTCACATCTCCCAATGGGATGCTGTAGTTCTTATCAGTCATGCAGTGACGTTCAATAGTCTGTTATCAGCAGATGTCCCCTCCTGAGGGAGGAGTGATTGTGGTCACTCAAAGAGAGAGATAAGGCAAACTGCCCACTTGACAAAAGATAATCTGCCATACAGGTGGTACTGGAAAACATCTTGCATTGCAATCTGGAACAGTAGCAAACCTGACTGACATTGTCCCCCATATTTGGGGACAAGGGGGAGAAAAATGCTGCTGGTTACATTTGCAGGATAAGGAGAGGGGGGACATTTGTCCTCCTGTGGGACCTTATGGTTGCCAATAGCAAAAATAAAAGAAAATTGAAATATTGATGGGATTTCTTACGCACCTGGTGTTTTCTGTAGTGCTGTGGAAAACTGTAGGTGGCTTAGTTGTCATCTGTACATAATATATTGTAAAAAGTCTTCCTTTTAGACATTCTCAGTCTCTGCTTAATGAAGATACAAGCATCATGAGAGTGGTTTGCAGCAAATTTATTAGCCAGTCATATGCATTTAATTAATGTATAGCTCTGTATTCTACTTGCAGGCTAAATTAATAAGGAACAGAAACAGATGGATGCTTTTATCTTGCTGAAAATGAAGACACACTTAATTTTCTCTGCTGCTGATGTAATTCTGGCCTGATCTGCTGCCAGAGGTTCTGGTGGTAAATTTGCCTGCTGAATTTTTTAAGGTGTAAAGAGCATTTGGATCAAGCCTGACTGGGAGTGGTGGCACTTCATTTATTCCCTGAGTGAAGGGCCTGCCTCACCTGCCCTCCCCTTTACCTCTGAGTGTTGTTTAAAGTGTTTTCTTAGTATGTGGAGAAAGCTGAACTGGGAAGACAAGGAACCAGTCAGGTGTTTGTGCCAGGAAAATGCAGGCTGTGTGTGACCTGAATAATCACCTGGCAAGGTCAGGTGGGGGCTGGGCTGGCAGACCTCCCTGCAGGAGGGGTCCCACGGGGGTGGCTCCCTGCCACCTTAGCAGCTGCACACAGTGATCCTCTCTAATGCCTTGTGTGGAGTCATTCAGCATCCTAACAATCAGCTTTGATCTGATTAATGCAGCTCAGCAAGGGTTTCCACAGGAATCAGCCATGGGATTCTTTGGAGTGTGTGAACCTAACATTAAGTAGCTACAGGTGGCCTTTGCTGTTAGAAGGGTAAAAAATGTGACTTCATATGGCTGAATCCTCCTGGAATTGCACACTGTGGGCAACATGATCCCTGGGAATGCATTTGTGTTTTCTTTAGCCTCAAAGTAACCAATCATCTATGGTTTTCTCTGTCATCTGTGTATTAAGATGTTAAAACAGAAATGGCAAGATTCTTGCCTATTATAGTAATACAAAACCAGAATGAGACCCAAGAAGGTCAGGATTTTCTAGTGCTTATCTAAGGAAGAAATGTCTCAAAGTGTAAGTGACACACCACACTAGCAGAACAAGTCATTTTGAGAAGAGCTGAGCAGACACTCTATTTCTTCCCAGCCTTTCCCACCTGTCCTAGGGTGATGTTATGATGCTTGTATCCCCAATGGTGTGTTCTGTTTATGCTGGATATTATGTTCTGTGCCTTCAAGACTGGCTCTGAAGAGCCAGTTTTGGTTTTGGTTTTGTTTTGGTTTTGTTATCAGCCTGCTCCCCCAAGGCTGGTGGGACACAGAGACAGGGCAGTACGTAGTGCGGCCTTTGCTTTTTGCTTTGCTCTTGCTCTTGCTCCTGCTTTGCTCCTGCTTTGCTATCGCTTTTTTCTTCTGCTCATTAGTTACATTAGCTAAGCAGTCTGAATTTTTTCCTGGACTGTTTCTCCTTTCCCTTTTTTTGGACCTACTCGAGCCTGCTCCGGGCTGGGCCCTGGGACCACCGAGAGTTTGCACCCTGTGGCCCAGCGGGGCCTACTCTGGGCAGCAGCTGCCCCAGCGCCGGAGGGACTGAGAACAGAGTGACCACCCCCAAGAGAGACTTTCTGAATTTGTCTTTTTCAGAGCAGTGACAGAGTGGTGTCACCTGGTATTGTTCATTCTGTGTGCTGGGCAGTGCTGTGCCTGTAAAATAAGTTCTTTCCACTTCTCTCTGAGGAATCCTTCCCAAACCAGTTGGGGGGAGGAGCCGTGTGGGTTTACTTTCTGGAGGGCCCCCTTTGGAGGTTTTCTCCCAAATTTGCCCTAAACCAGGACACCACCCAAACCTCCACCTCAAACCAAAACCAAACAACAAAAATCAAACCACAAAACCCACCCCAACAAAACACCCAAACCCCCAAGTAATGAGTAGTCAGGCCTGTCAAAGCATTCACGTGCATAAAAACCATTTTATCTCACCTTCCTCCCCTGTTTTCACAGTCAAATTCAAAATTATTTTTAAACTGGAACACTTAAGAAAGCTAGTTGTTTACTTTCCATGCACAGTATTTATCATAGTTTGACAGTTTACAAAATGTGTATGTTTGGATGAAATGTCTTTTTTCTTACAGAAAATTTTCAACCTGTTCAATTTTTATTTAAGTGGCTGCAGCATGTGAAGCAGTGTGTTATATTTAGTTCTTCTGTCAGGTGCTGCTCCTAATGGAGCTGTGCAGTAGGCTATTCAGTTGAGAGACTTAAGTGTTTTTCTTGAGACAATAAAAAAAGGAAGGAAGCATCAAACAACGGGAATAGGAACAATGAGATTTCAATAAGGGGAAAAGGGCAAAATCAGCAGACCTGGGAATACTGCTAGGCACAGTGCCACCATTAAAATACAAAAGAAAGCATATGGTGAACTGTGACACAATATTCTGTATAATCAGATAATTTAGCAAGATTTAGTGGGTTGCTTTATGGCTGAAGCATGGAATAGAGCAATAATTATTAATCTGTCACTTCCATTGACTTTGACTACACAGGACAATTGCCGCTTGATCTGCTCTACAAATCCAGACTGGTCACATTCTCACTTAAACTGTGCTAATTCAGCTTGTCAGAAGCTCAGATTAATTGGTCCTAGGGATGCCCTGCCATGTCTGCTTTCCTCTGACAATGTCTCCTCTGCTTAGGGCTGGGAGGCAGGGATGGGAACTGCAGTGATGCCTCAGCTCTGCTCCAGGAACCCATGAAGCAAAGGAAGCCTTGGATGACTAAACAAATCCAACAGTCCCCGCCCCAAGGTGACCCAGATCCATCCTAATGCTGGAAAGGCCTTGGCTGTGGTGAGGAGATGACAGATATCCCCATCTTTTCCATTGGAAGCAACATCTCCAGCATTATGTTCATTGTTGGATGCAGCTTTGAATATATCACACACCTCTGGTTGTGTCCTATGAAGATTGGTTGTTTGAGTCACTGATCAAAAGGTTTTGCTCTTTTTCTTTGCCATTTCACAAGTTTTCCTAGAATCCCTTTTCCACCATACACTGTTTAAAAAGCCTCAAAAATTCCTCCTCCCCCCTTCTTTTCTTCCTGCCCCCTCTTACCTATTTTCTTCTCCCACTCTTTCTAGGAGCAGACTGTGTTCTGCATGGATTTAAAGCCCTGCTATAAGATTTCATGCTTCAAGTTCATTACTGCTTACTCATGAACCAGGCAACAGCTGAGTAATTCACCTTTACAGAGATCTTGACACCCAGGGGTGGACAAAAGACTGAGTCTGAGAATGGCATCACCATCAAGGTGACTTCTGAGGCACCCGAGCATTAAATCTGTTTTACTGATGGCACTGAAGGCTATTGGATGCAGGTTTTTTGGTGGGGGTGGGGTTGGTGGTGGTTTTTTGGCGTGTTTTTTGGGGGGATTTTTGTTTGGTTGGTTTAGTTTTGCCTTGGGGTTTGTTTGTTGGTTTTTTTGGTGAGGTTTTGTTTGTTTTTTTTTAATGTAGATTTCCTGCTACACTACTGAACATTGACTCGTCTCAGTTTTTCCCTTTGGAAGTGCCTCCCAAACAAAGTAATTCTTACAGCCAAAACATTGTGAGCATTAGCAACACTGTGAGGATTTTATCCTTCAGTTTACAAAGAAACAGTGTTTGATATCAAGCAAAAAAATATTTCCTTAACCTCCCTCCATGGAAACACAAAAAAGTTGCTCTGAATGTATGGCCTGAGACAAAGGTGGAGTTATTAATTCACCTGCCTTGTCTTCAGGGTGCACAATGAATCTGTTGCCTGACAGGCATATTTCTTGCTTGGAGTATCCCAGCCACACAAATAAACATGGTTTTCTGTCTGAAAACTGAGAAGTAAATGAAAAGTGCTGAGAGAAAAAGCTGCAGGGTTTAGTGGCTGGGCTGTGAAGTCTTTCTTTTCTTATTCCCTTTATTGATCATGTGTATCTTCAGTAAGCTTCTCCTGCTCTCTCTATCAGTTTTCTTTACTGTCCTATTGCTCCATCTCTGACCCATGAAATCTTGGGTTTTTTTTGTGTGCTTGGTGCAACAGCGGCTACACTAAGCCAAGCAAGAGAAATGTGTGCAGGGCACTCAGAAATGTGGGGGGTCTAACCAAGGGGGTCTTACCTGGAATCTCCTTCAGTGCTTGCAGCCAGCTGTGAGGGTGATCACTTGCAGATGTGGTGACAAAATATTGACCTCCATCCACATCCATTTTCCCCAAGCACTGAGAATATCAAATTCTTAAGAGCAGCAGAAAAATCTCCCTGTAAAATTGCTGAGCTGTCTGCAGGTAGCAGAACAAAGACCATGACTTGCAATCTTGGTGTATTTTGTATATTTTGTGGTTTTGAACATCCTGGCTGCCCCTCTCCCCTTGGAGCTTGCTGTGCTGCACAGTCAGCAAGGAGATCCTGCTCCTTAGGGGTGCTGCTCAATCTCTGTAAATCCCTGGGTGCCATGCAAATAACAAGGAATCATCAGATAATCTCTCATGAAGCTAATGGTGCTTCAAATGGCTGTACAGATTATAGTTCTTGGCGATGCTGAGGTTTTGTCATCCCAAGTATCACCTGCTAATGGCCCCTCCTGTTCACAGCTGGTGATCACAAAGTGGGACATGGTTTTTACCTGCAGAGCTGGAATTTAATGACATTAGAATTGGAAAGAAGTCTTGGTGAAATATAAATATGTAAATATATATATAAAATATATAATATTATAAAATATAATATATATATTATGAAATAGATTTTATATATATATATAAAAGTGGAATACTATTTCCTGATTCTTTTCTGCTGCTCTTCCTTCAAGAGGAAGTGTTCCGCACATATTTGGGATAAATGAGAGCTTTGCCAGGCCAGTTGTGGTTTCCCTTTCTGGGGGAGCACAGGCAGATTTGCCCTCAGCACTTCTCTCCTGTAATATGCTCAATAACAGACTGAAATAGGTTTAATATAATTGACTTAGCATTGTGGGAGGATACTTTGCCAAGTAGTGGGGACTGGCTTGTGCCAGCTTAAAAGGTCATTGCTGTGTAAGAGTGTCCCTTCATGCATTATCTGCAAACATGGCCTTTGATCCAGTGTAATTGATTTTAAAGTCTGATAGCTTGCCAAATTGATTTATAATATGAATTACTGATGGGAAAGATTCTTGAATTCAAATGTAAGTGGCAAAACATTGTCAACACAACCAACCTTTGTTTGCAGTCTCTGCCTTCCTTGTGTTTAATTAATGCTTTCCACAGGAACTGGTGGAAAGCCTAAAAGGCAATTGTAGAAAATAAAGGCACAATTGGGCACTTTGCCTACTACATCCCTTATAAGAGAAGACAATGTGATGAAAGGCCACTTTAATTAGCAGCATCTATGGTCTGTTTCCGATCTCATGCAGGTAATTCTTTTGTGTGACTTTATGTATTCACTTCATTTATTCCTGAATTACATCCTTTTCACTGCAGTCAGAATTATATCTAATGTCCTCATGATATGGAGAATCTTTTGACTAGGTAACTACCTAAAAACATGCAGTAATTTCAAAAAAGAAGAAAGCCCTCTCAAAAAAAAAAAAAAAAAAAGAAAAAGCAGTTTCTTGGAGCTTAGAGTACAAAGAAGTGACAGAACAGTTGCCTGTGTAAGGCTGCGATATAAATGAAGTCTAGGCAAATTCCTGGGGTTGGCTGGTGCTTGCAGGAAGGTCATCTGTTTTATAAGGATCAAGCGAGGCTGGAAAAAAATCTGTAACACTGGAGAGAATAATTTAATTCTCCACATAGAGCAGCAAATACAAAAAGGGAAGATTTTGCCTTATCTGAATTTCAATAAACCCTGATATGTGGCAGAATGCTGTGCCTGGAGATAATTTTCCTGTAATGGAACAAGTCCTTTTTTTGTGTGTTTATTTCTATGTGGTCAGGCTGTTGCCCAAGAGGGTGGAGAGCACATTTGCCCTGCTTGTAGCTCTGCACCTGAACTTTGAGGGTGAGGGTGAAACTGCAGATGACCTGGTCCAGCAAGTGACAAAACAGCTCTAATAGCAGAGGGGGAGTTCCATGGTTTGCTTTGAATTCAGTGCTTTGTCTGAATTGTTGCTCATTATTTTCTTCCCATGAACTGCAATATGCTCGGAGAACCCTCCCAAAAATGGGTCATGCAGGAAGAGCACTGCTTGCTCCTCTGTGCAGGCTGGGTATTTAATTCTGAAAGGCATTGAGCAGCGTGAAACTGCAAGAATTATAATGAAATGGAGCAGTCAAGCAAAAACTTGGGCCCATTTACTTTTGTCATCTTCTATTAGAGTCCTTATTAGTGGTGAGTGCTGCATGAGCCTCTTGCTGTCAAAGCCTGAAAGTGACCCTTTTGGGTCACTCTAGTAGCCAAAGGACTGGATTGGCCCAAACCAGAAATGTCTTTAAAGTATCATCACTGGCATTGAAAATGGCTCCAGCAGTGATGTGTGGGTCTGCTCTAATTACTAAGCTTAAATTTCCATTGGTGCTTAATGAAAATAAAGATAAAAGAAATCTTTATCTATCCGTGTGATGGATGCACTTGTAGTTTCATCTCATGTCTCAGTAAGGGGGAGGAAAACCTTCAGTTCCAAGCTGTTTTCAGTGGCTGATGGTTCTTGGGCTGAATTGCCAGAGGGCAGAAAATTTGGTCTCACAAAGACAAATTGTAGAGAAGGGAACAATAAAAAACAATAGGTAGTTTGATAAACTGAGACACATGGTTGTCACTGTCATATTTTCTGAAAAATCCCTTTGCCAGGATTTCTTCTGGGAAAATGAATTTTTCTTCTTCAGAGAAAAATGAAAACAATAATAATCTGATTTGCTTCTCCTGTGTTTTGCTGCTTTGGAATGTGGTTTGGACATTGTTTACCAACTAGTCAGTGTTTCATTGGTTTTATGTGAATTGTTTTAACCTAATGATCAGTCATGGTCCAGCTGTGCCAAGGCTCCGGAGAGAATCACAAGTTTTTCATTAGTATCTTGTTATCTTGTTAAACCTTCTGTAAGTATAATATAATATAATATAATATAATATAATATAATATAATATAATATAATATAATATAATATAATATAATATAATATAATATAATATAATATAGTACAATATAATATAATTAATATATAATACAATATCCTCCTAAAAACATGAAGTCAGATTCATCTGTCCTCCCCACGACAAGGGACCCTGAAAATACCACACATGGTCTCTTGTATTCAAAGCCTACCAGAAGTTTTTATGCAGGCTGTAGTTCAGAGTCACCATCAGATTAATGACAGACCCAGGGACCTGGTAGATAAGGAAATTGGAAAGAAATAAAATGTTTCACAGGAAATATTCTCAAAGCAGGTGCCTCACTTCTTTCCTGTAGAGCATGATTTCCATTTTGATGCTCTCAGCTGACCACATGTCATCTACTGCAAGAAACTTTTGTGACATTCAGAGCAGCCAGGCACATTTGTCTCCAAGCACTTAGCCTGATTCTGGGCTTTAACCACTCACACAACAATGTTGTGTATTAAAAACTGTCATGTAAGCCATGAAATCTTCATCTGAGGTCTTCTAGGAAAGGAAAAATATGTACCAAAGGCTATCTGCTGAAGCCAGGACATGTGCCTCCAGCCAAGAAGATGGCACAGATGTGTCATTTGGGAAAAGAAGGGAACCTTCTGATATACCTTGAAGATCTGTGCTGGGTTTTGCCCTCTGACAGTCATTGAACCCCTGTCCTGCTGCTTCCCAGTCTGTTAAAGTCACCAGAATCAGGAATGTTTCCTCCCTTTGGGATACCAAACCCAAAGTATTTTTAACAAAATGTACCCAACTAAAAAATGCCTTAACCAGCTTCACCATCCACTGGAGTTATAGAGAACAATAATCATCTTTTCTAAAGCAATGCATAATTAAGAGAATTTTTCTGCCACACTTCCACTGTTGTGAAGGACATAGAGAAGGGTATTATATTAATTCCCTGTATTTTTATCAATTTTTGCTTATCTGGTCTTTAGCAGTAGTAATTCTGTCAGCCATAAGGACTGCTTTCCTTGATTTCCTAGGTCTGTAATTCAGAATGCCAATATTTTTTAGTTTAGTTTAATCTTTTTCTTCGTGAAATTGACTATAAACCTGTGATTTTGAACTATTTTTTAGTGTTTTTAGTTTTACTCAAAAAACAGAGCCCATCTGTTTCTTTTAAGCTAACCAAGTTTGTTCTGAAAAGATAGAGGGAGAAAGAGCTATTAAGAATTGTTAAAAAAATTACCAAAGCAGGACCACAACCCTGGCTGAGACAAGTCAACATTTCCATAAAGATCCAAATGCAATGCAGTTTTCATGTCCTTCTTTAATGGTCTCCCACTGTCCCCTTCACCTGCTTCCAGAGCAGGACAGCATGTCTGGTCTGCTGTTGTTAACTGGAGTCAGTTCAGCCTAAATTACACTGCTTCTAACTCCTGCTAGTTCCACTCTTGCAGATATACTGCTCTCAGGATGACTATTCCTATTTTTCTCACTTAATTACAAAAATTAATGCTCCCAAATGCTTCAGGGAGAAAAACAACACTTTCCAGGAGGCTCCAGAAAATACCTAGTCTCTTGTTTAGGTGTAAAAGAGTTGATTAGAAGTGATAAATTATTAGGTCCAAATAGATACTTATTTGTATCTACATTCTGAAACAGAATAATTTATGCTAAGCCAGACATCATGTTCTGGAAGTTGGAAAAGCAGGCATTTATAACCCTGTCACAGGACACACAAATGAATCAGTGAAACTCCAAGGTGTGACCGTGTTCACAGGGGTCTCAGGTTGAGGGAAGAGACAAGGATCTGACTCCATGTTTCAGAAGGCTGATTTATTATATATATTACATTAAAACTATACTAAAATAATCAAAGAAAGTATTTCATCAGAAGGCTAGCTAAGCTAAGAATAGAATAGGAAAGAATGATAACAGAGGTTTGTGGCTCGGGCTCTCTGTCTGAGCCAGCTGGGCTGTGATTGGCCATAAATTGGAAACATCCAACACGGGCCAATCACAGATGCACCTGTTGCATTCCACAGCAGCAGATAATCATTGTTTACATTTTGTTCCTGAGGCTTCTCAGCTTCTCAGGAGGAAAAATCCTAAGGAAAGGATTTTTCATAAAAGATGTCTGTGATGCCAAGGTATGTGGGGATGTAGAAATATTAAGCAGGTTTTTTTCTGGGGCTGAGCCCTTTGTGGCTCTGTGTTCAGCTTCTCTGAACAGCTGAAACATCTTGTGGCTGCTGTGATGTGTCCAGGCAAGTGGCAACAGCAGCATTTGTGACCTTGGGAGGAGGGAGGTAGTCAGGGTGATAGATTGTGTGCTCTGGAAGGCAATAGCTGTGGTTCTGGACGTCACACAAGTTTCCCAAAGCAAGAATGATTTTCATTTTCTTTTTTGTTCCTTCTACAAAAGTTTTGCTTTGAAGGTCCTTCTGCTTAAACAACTGTTTGCACAGGAGGGAACGCTGTTTTTGTCGTGGGCTCAGACTCTTTTTCTTCCTCTGGATGGATCTGGGTCTGATGATGTTTGTGTTTCTGATGAAGTTCACAAGAAATTCAATGTGGCCTTTTCATTCTTCCAGTGGGTGCCTGGCAGAAGTATTGTACTTGTGAAATCCATGGACTTAGCACAGCACAAAGGAGCTGTGCTCCAGCCTGGACACACTTCCAGCTTAGCAGGCAATAACAATACAATTTCTCTGCTTCATCTACCCTTGGATTTCACAGTGATTGACAGCTTGTAGCTGCCATCTGTGAGTGGAAAATCTAGTTATTACAAGAAAGCAATTTACTTACAGAGTTTGAAAGGAGATTCTACCCTACTGCCTTCATTGTTAAGATGCAAAACACTGCCACGATAACAAATGTGGTAGCCATCACTCTGGGGTTTTCTTTTGTATCTCTTAATGGGATCATGCATCTGCCTCCAGGCACTTGCATAAGTAAAAATGCTTGCAAAATGCTGAAAAATTTTGAAAAATTGCTGAAAAATCAGAATGCTCTGTGAAGCTTGGAAAATGCTGCTGTGAGGCGTTAGCAGGTGGGGCTACACCTACATAACACAAATGAAATTCTCTTTTAAGACAAAATGTGAATTTGGGGAAGGTCATAGAAAAGTCCATTTTGTGACTGATGTCATAAGTATTTTTCCCATCCATTCATAATCAAGATAAAGATAGACTTTTAACTCTTGGATAATATCCTTCTCTAAATAGCTTTTTATACTTTTGGGTATAAAGTATACATACCCACCTATATATACTTTGGGTGGGTCTGAGCCTATACACAGCTACAATGACCTCCCCAAAGTGGCCACCAATTTTAGGAAGACTTTCTGAAGTACTGATCCATTATCAAATCTGGGACTTAAGGAATCCCTGGAACATCTTGGGAATGTTGAGAGGTTGGAAGGTCAGCTCTGAAGTTGGACAAGGTGCGTTTCTGTGAGCACTGGCCTAGAAAAACAAAAAGTAGGAATGGTGCAGTGAATGGTTTGTGGTTGTAGCACAAACCTGCTACAACCCATAAACAATTGTCCAGGGATCACAGGGAGAGGGGGAAGAGCCAACATGGCAAAGACAGGACCAGATAAAAATAACAAAGTTGAGTTAGACCAAAGGAACCCAGCTGGTGTGTTCCCCTTTGTTAGGAGCATCCTGGGAAGAGCAGAGGCAGCTTCAAAGAGCAGAAGGCAGAGCAGAAGTGGAACCTCCCGGCACCAGGTGGGGAGGGAGGAGCTGCTGGAAACTGCTCATCTGCCATCTGAGAGCCCAGCCACTGATCACCAGTATTGGCTTTTCTTATCAGAAGCAGCATTTCAGGGCAAGATTACACTCACAGGGCTGGAAATGTCACAGCTGAATGGTTCCATCAAAAATTACTGGTTTGTCAAAACCAACACACTTCATAGAGATTTGTCAGCTCAGAGAAAATTGCTGGGAACAGTAATGAGAAAACTTTGAGGAAATCAGGCAATTTGATTCAATTCTTCAATATGGCATGTCCCAACTTTTCTGTTTAAATAAGTTTGCTTCATTATTTTTTCTATTTTTTTTTTTTTTTAGTAGTCTACAGAATGTCTGCTAGTTAGACTGAAAAGTTTTAAACCAACAAAATATCTCTGAATTATTAATTCAAGCTTTTTGCTTGAGGTGGTAGCCTTTTTTTCCTCTTCCTTTCTGCATAACTGAATTCCAAAATAGAGGAAATGGTAAAATTCTGTGTGGGCAGAGGGGAACCCAACCAATATACATTCCATTGCTCCTGTTGCTCCAGATTATATATATTACATTACATTACATTACATTACATAATATTATATTATATTATATTATATTAGACATTATATACCTTTGTTATATTTATTATATATAATATATAATATATAATATATAATATGTAATATACAATATACAATATACTATATATTATATATTATATATTATATATTATATATTATATATTATATATAATATATAATATATAATATATTATATATTATATATTATATATTATATATTATATATTATATATTATATATTATATATTATATATTATATTATATAATATATAATATATAATATATTATATATTATATATTATATTTGTCACAGATTTTTTGCAAATGGTTCTTCACCTGCAATGGTCTCCACCAAAATAGAAATAATCTTGCAGACACCTGAGAATATGCAAGCAGACTTGGTTATATTCCATGCTCTTTTCTGTAAGTAAATGTCCCAGTCTGAAACAGAAATAATTTGGTGTCTAAATCCTGTGTTGTTGTTACAAGGTCTACATGTAGAATCCATGAATGTTCATCTAACTGCCCCCTTACTAACCTGGAGACAGCTACAATGCTCTGTCAGAACCACAATTTTTAATTCCCAAAAAAAGCAACAGTGAAATAGTAAAATTTAAGCTGAAGTGTAAAGGAAGAGCTGTTGAAGTTAGACCACCAAAACTGCTCACTTCTTTACAGAGATGGGTCAAGGAGTGGGAATTTCTTTCTGTCTGGGAGCAGAAGGAGTCAGATCAGCACATAATCACAACTTCACTGCATGTAAATCTCTCTGGTACCCCGGGTGTGTTTTACAAGCAGGGAAATGAATCACAGAATACGCTGACCTCATCAATTTAGGAGTATGAAGAGTCAATCCAATTTTAGGGCTGTGCATTCCCAGGGAGCACAGGAAATTGTATTAACTTTCTACAAAAGCTGTCTCAGGAGCTCTAGTAATAGCCAAAACCTTTTACTTGGCATGATGCCATCCTAATTAACAAGAAAAGGCATTGGAAGAAGTTCTGCAGAGAATAAAAGCAGGGATGAAAACTGGCAGCATGGCAAGGGGAGAGATGCAGAACTACACATGATGCTTTAGAATTCCCTCTATTCCAGAAAGCCATCTGTGCCTGAGTTTGGCACAGGGCAGGAGGGATTCTCATAGGCGCGTGGTCCATCAGTAAATAATGCAGGTGGAAGTTATACTGGGAGTGCAGCTCTAGGATAACATTTCTGAGCTGCTGTAGGTGTGGTCCTGTGCTGGCAGGATGCAAAATGTAGGTAAAATTTCCTGCTCTGTGCCAAGGGACCCCTCTGCAGAGGGAACAAAACCCCTTCAATTCCCTAAGCAACCTGGCAGCCACAGCCAGAGCTACCATGGGGCTGGGACCCAGCAGCACACAACTAAATATTCAAAAATATTCAAAATATTTACCAGCACTGGGTAATGGTCGGGTGGCAGTCTCACTCTGCAGCACTGCAGAACTGCCACAGGTGTTTTACCCCAGTGAAACAAACTACTGTGTTAAATGCTGCACAATGGAGTTGAGTTTCTTGCTAGAAAATGCACTTCAGCAGAGAGAAGCTGTAGGTTATACCAGCTCAAAGTCTTGGCTGAGGAGCCTTTTAGTGTGATAAAAAATGAGTTGCTTCAGTCTTTTTTGTTGTTTTGTTTTCAAATTGAACAATATTTTAAGTGGTATTTGCAAAAGGTAGCTTTTTGTTTTTCAATCTTTGAAATGTTAGGATACAACTGTCTTGGTTTGGAAAGACAGGAGTCTGTTAAGGAAGGTAGGAGCCTCCCCTGAAATGGAGAATGTAAACCCTCCCCACCCCTCTGAATTGCTATAAATTTTAAATTAAGGGGCTCTCAGGCAAAAATGTGGGAGAAGGAAATAACAGTTCTTAAATAAGGAAAAGAACAAAAAAAAGGATAAAATAAACAATGCAGTACA
The DNA here is from genome assembly GCF_027887145.1 of Ammospiza caudacuta. Lineage (NCBI taxonomy): Eukaryota > Metazoa > Chordata > Aves > Passeriformes > Passerellidae > Ammospiza > Ammospiza caudacuta. The sequence goes on from NC_080594.1 coordinate 114,407,377, forward strand.
CTAGAGCAACACTGACAGAGTCAGAACCCAAGCTGACACCCTGTGGGTCAGGGTGTTGGTGGCAGTCGCATTGGAATTGTGGCTGCAGCCCTCCTGCAGTGTCAGGGGTGGTTCTGTTGGAGCAGGGATCCTGTAGAGAAGGATGCATTCTTCCTCTGAGGATCCAGTGGGAGAAGAGGCAGCTGCTATTCCCGTGGGGAATCCTGTGGAGAAATGCTGGTGTCTCAAAACCTCTGGATTATATCTGGGTAGGAATGCTTGGCTCCTCCCTCTGGGCTCACATCTCACAATGGGATGTTATAGTTCTTATCAGCCATGCAGTGACGTTCAATAGTCTGTTATCAGCAGATGTCCCCTCCCGAGGGAGGTGTGATTGTGATCACTCAAAGAGAGAGAGATAAGGCAAACTGCCCACTTGATGAAAGATAATCTGCCATACAGATAGTAATAGAAAACACCTTGCATTGCAATCTGGAGCAGCAACATAATTGATATTTGTAGTCTCATTTTTAAAACCAAATTTTCTTTCTAGATTGCTGGAAGTTTTCAAAACATTTTTTGTTTTAAGTTTGAGAATAAGCTGTGTTTTTTGGAGGGTGGGACGTAAAACAATTTGAAAGAAAAAATATTGACCCTTTATATCCTGACCTCCTACATTGTATTTTCTTTTCTCAGGTATTCATCTACACATTTTGCCATCTTACTTGACAGGAAGAACAAGAAATATGATTTACCAATAACCTCAGTATTTTTGTAGGCCCATATTTTAATCCTTGCTTTCATTTTGTAAAATGAAATTTTGTAACATTTTTGTTTTCCCTAACACAAGTATTATTTTTTCCTGTGGCCATCATGGTTCAGGATGGAAGTGGAAATCCAGAACACTGGGCTTTGCTGTTGCTGGGCTTTAAGTTTCTTCTCCAGGCAATTAGGAAGAATCAGAAAAATAGAAGCAACATTTCCTAGCAAAAATGGAAGAATACAGCAGTAAAAAGTGGGCTGACATGCTGAAAAGTTGTAGTCTCTCGTGTAACCAAAGAAAGTATGGCCTGTGTTTGCAGAACCTCTTAAATAGGTAAAAAATGAAACTGAGCTGGCCAAGAAGATGAATTGAACTTGGTAGGAAAACAAGACCAAGGAATGTGCACACAGTTGCACCAGTAAGCTTGAAGGTTACACAAAGGAGGGAAACAAAGTGCTTATCATAATTCATAATATGAATTACTACTCAAATACAGCTGGGTGTATTAGCAATGAATGTAACCAAACCCAAAGGAATTAAAGCAAATGGAGCAAACCAGCTGAACCAGCTGAGGAGCTGAACCCTGATCATTGAAGCAAACAGATCTCTGGGGAGGGCCGGGAGGGGAATTGGCTTTGGGGTAAAACAGGAACTGAGCTGTGAGATCAAGAACTTTATACAATATTATGACCAGAGAAAAAAAGGATTTCCAGTCTCTGACATTTCTGAGAGCTTTGTTCAAATGTGGGGACATCACTGGGGTTATAAAATGCTCCAGGTGCCAGCAGTTGTGCTTGCTGCAGTCCTACTCTGTTGAGTGTTGCACACCTTAATTTGTTTTCATTTCTACTAATGAAAATAAATAGCAATGAGAGAACTCCAGGGAGGGTAGGAAGAAACAGCATTTACGTTTCAAAGCTCTGCAGCCCTGCTCTCTAGCGAGCAGTTGCCGTGTGAGGCAATGTTCATGCCTTGTTAAATAAAAAACAAAAAGTGAGAGAAGAAAACAGAGCTGTTTTACCAGAGAGCACAGATTCTATCTTCTATTCACCACTTTACAGATCCTTTGCAGCCTCTGGCCTGAGGATACATGAATGTGCCTATCTGAATTTTAAATGCAATAGCTGAAACCTTTCATTCCACCTTGAAAACACTGACAAAAGCATCACAAAATTCAGCCTGAAGTTGAAAGGTGTGGAAAGCTCCCTAAGAGTTGCTGTGTGCTGCCTGCCTAACAAACAGAAGAGCCACTGAGGCTCCTTTTCTGCTCCCACATCTCCAGAAGAGCATCACAGCTTGAGCCTGGTGAGTTATTGTGGAGACCCTCAAGTTGTTGAATAGGAGTAATCCAGTGCATTCATTTGGTATCTTCCACCAGCTCCTCCAATTAAGCCCTGAACAGGGATCACTGAAACCTCCAGCTCTGTTCTTGCTGCTAAGAACGTCAGGAGAAGTGGTAAATAAAAGCCTTGTTTGTAATCAGCACGGGGCTGCTGCTTGGTTTGCAGGCCAGAGTTCCTCCTCAGGCCTTGAAGGGGCCTGGTAGGCAGGAGAGGAGCCCAGCCCCCAGATAAAGCCATGTGAGCCTTCCCCTGGATGTCACACAACGGCAGATGCTCAATAATTCATCCCTGAGACAAGCAGCACGTGTGGTTCAGCATGGAGCCAGCTGTCACCCTTCCCCAAGCTGTGACCTCCCTGGATTTACTGCCTAAGCTGAACTGAGCCCAGTTTATATTTGGCTCTGAAACCTCTTTAGAGAATTCAGAATAATTCAGGGAGCAGTGGTGTGGGTTCAGCAGCGAACAATTCCCCCTTGGTTTTGAACTAATGTAATGTTTCAGCTGGAGTTAGGAAGATTCTGATGGGAGCTGTCCCTGAGAGGAGATATTAGCCCCTTTCTGGGAAAATCCACAGAAAATTTGCTCAAGAGAGAGGTGCAGTGCAGGAGTTTTAATATAAACTTGTCATTGCTGTTCTCCAAAACACAACAAAAAGCAGAAAAACAGAAACTGACTGCTCCACTCCCTAACTGCATGTTACAGCATGACCTGCACAGTAGGGCTCTGCACCTTTGCTCTGTGCTCAGCCTCAGAAATACATTCTCTGTCTCAGTGAAGCCCTGAGTTCTCCCTCAGTCCACACAGTCATTCTTTTAACACCTTGTACTTGATGTGGAAATGGAGGTAGGAGTAAGGGGAGCTGATCTCCATCACTCTGTGATCTGTGATTTTTATCTATTTTCATTCTTCCACATTCACTCCTTCTTGCTCTTTCTTCTCCTTCCCTGCTCACTTTCCTTCCCCACACTGTGCTGAAATTAGAGATCAGGTAGCTCCATCCCAGGAGCAGAGTCAGCTCTTCACAACTCTTCAGGCTCACCTTCTGCTCCCATTCTTGCACAGCTCCTGCACTGATGTAAATGACATTGCACCAAAGTGTCTCAGAGCAGCCTCTGGCCACAAACCTCTGTGTGCTCCACTTCTGCAGCTGAATTTCCAAAGATTCAACAACTCCCTCAACCTTCTGGATGAACAGTTGCTCTTCATGACAGCCCTTAAATCAATTCTAAAGTGAAATAGCTGCCCCTAATAGCCAGGTGTCCCGTACCCCACCCAAATAATGGGATTTCATTCTGTATCAGTGTTGTGCTTAAGTCTGTCCTACCTTACATCTTTTATTTCATGGGAACTGAGTGAAGCCCTGTCTTTGTTTGGAAAGACAGGATTCTGCTAAGGAAGGCAGGAGCCTCCCCTGAAATAGAGAATGTAAACCCTCCCCACCCCTCTGAATTGCTATAAATTTTAAATTAAGGGGCTCTCAGGCAAAAAATATGGGGGCAGAAAATAACAGTTCTTTATTAGGGAAGGAAAAAAAAAAGATAAAATAAACAATGCAGTACACTAGAACAACACTGACAGAGTCAGAACTCAACCTGACACCCTGTGGGTCGGGGTGTTGGTAGCAGTCCCATTGGAAATGTGGCTGCAGCCCTCCTGCAGTGTCAGGGGTGGTTCTGCTGGAGCAGGGATCCTGTAGAAAGTTGCATTCTTCCTCTGAAGATCCAGTGGAAGAGGCAGCTGCTGTTCCTCTGGGGAATCCTGTGGAGAAGCCGTGCTGGTGTTCCAGAACCTCTGGATTATATCTGGGTAGGAATGCTTGGCTCCTCCCTGTGGGCTCACATCTCCCAATGGGATGCTGTAGTTCTTAACAGCCATGCAGTGACATTCAATAGTCTGTTATCAGCAGATGTCCCCTCCTGAGGGAGGAGTGATTGTGGTCACTCAGAGAGAGAGATAAGGCAAACTGCCCACTTGACAAAGGACAACTGCCATACAGATGGTAATACAATACATCTTGCCTTGCAATCTGGAACAAGCCCCCATCTGTGGAGATAGGAGCACCTCAGAAATTTCCTTCCCATGGCTTGGAGATGTAAGGGGAGAGAGTGACTCAATCAGCATTTGGATCTCATGGAGCTGCCACTGTGTCTGCAGGGACCTTCTGAAAGAATCAAAAGGGCTTTGGACAATGCCCTAAGACTGGCACCTGTTGGAGCATCTTTGGTCACAGTGACAAACTACAAGGAGTCCAAATATCTTCAGTTAAAAAATCACACAACTTTTTCTGTCCTGCATACAACAGGGCACTGAAGCAGAGCCCATGTCCCCTTGCTTTTGGTATGAAAACCACTCTATTCTGTTCTTTTAGGAAAATAATTCTTCTTCTCCTTTCTTTTTGTAGCATCCTGCCTCATGCACTGTGCAACAAACGAAACTATGTTGGATAGGAGATAGTGTGAGACAAAAAAATTGAATTTTAATGCTTCCTCCTGTTTTGCAGAACTGGTTTCTCTGAAAAATCAGAAATCCTGGAGTGATCTACAACCAAGTTACCCAAGAAACTATCACATTGCCACTGACACCCAGCTGTGCTATCAGAGGGCTGATATCCTACAGACTGGAATGGTTATTCTTATCTGCAGCCAATGCAAATCTCATTTAAATAGGCAAACACACTCTGGGAAAGAGAAGTACTTCAAGGATTTCAAAAACCTGAAGTCTCTCAACCTACTACTTGGTAATATTTTTTTCTTTAGAGATAAAGTTTAGCATCCAATGTAACCAACATAGAGAAACAATAAGAGACTTTCAGAAGTATTGTTCACCACCAGAATAAAGCTGATGTGGCTGGAAAGCTAAAACCATATTCTCAGTGGGACAAAATGGATACAGGAAAAGGCAGCTGGGCATTAACTTTGCAGCTTGCCTGTTTTACTCCAATCCAGTTATCCATAGAAAAAGTTGCTGCAAATGTGGGTTTGCTTAATGTACACAAGGCTGTGATATTTGAGGTATTGAGAACCTGAAGTTGAGCTTTAATGTTATTCAGCAATTTGGTAATGACTCCTCTGGACTCCAGGAGCTCTTTGGAAGGTCAGAGAATGTAACCTGTACAACCAGCAAAAGAGTTTGGCATGAATTTTTGAGAAATTAATATTTTGCAAATTATAAACCATTTTAAGCTTTATGTTCCTGATGGATTGTAATAATTAAATATTATATTATATATATTATAATATATAATAATGTATATTATATATTATTATGTATATTCTATATATATTATAATATATATTATAATATATATAATATATATATATTTTATATATGTATATATACAAGTCAGTTACAACTAAAACATCAGTATATTTGCAGGTGTAATTTTGCTTTGCATCCTAAGATTTGCCTAAGCAGGTGGAACAATTCTTTATTCAGAAAGTATTAAACCATTAATGTTTTAACTCAAATTAGGGGTTTGATTCAAATAAGGGAGGAAAACAGTCCCCAAACCAGCTACTTCCCTATTTTCATATTTCTTTTATGCAGATATTTCACTGCATGATTTAATGACAACTTTTATTATGGCACAATGTTTGCACCAGATTTATTAACCCTTTAAACTGAAGGGGACTGGAGAAATAATAGTTGGAAAATTACTGCATGAGTATCACAACTTATCCCACAGTGCCATTTCTTTCCAACAGTAAAACTACAACCCACAGTGAGAATAACTTAGAGTGACAGAGATGATCAGAGTGTAAAGCTACAAAACAGTTTTATCCCTTGGAATCTGCAGGAGAGAGATCCTAGTGACACACTATGTCATGAATGGTAATTATTTTTACGCCATGGAAAGCCAGTGATTTGAGATATGACCTCTATCACAAAAACACCTGTCTGGGTAAATAATTCCACTCTATTATAAAGAAGAAGAAAGTGATGAGGCCCTTTCAATCAATTTTTAATTGTACCAACAGAAATGGGTATCTGTCATGGTGATGTGAGGGGAAGGACAAAGATCATCCTATCAAGTTTGTTCACTCAAGAAAAAATATTCTTTTAAGTGGTGCTCCATCATTTTTTGCTGAGCCATCCTGCCTTTGGTGGATGACTGAGTGCTGATTTTTGGAGAGGGAGCAACTCATTGTGGGCTGGCACAGCTCCCTCTGTCAGTATTGAAAACTTCTCACCAAGTTCCATGAAAACCAGAAATCATTGGTTTTAAGTCCAAATCCAACTGCTTAAGTGTGCTTGAAATTATAATTGTGTTCCTAGTGTTCTGTTGAACCTCTGCATATCTTTTGTGTCTTTTTGTGGGCATTTTATGGTTTTGGTTACTTATGGTGGTGCAAACTGAATTTCGGCCTTTGCAGTGGAGGTGTCTACTGAGGCAGGCTCCCTGACCTGCCTCTGTAAGCCAGGGAGGGAAACAGGCATTTTTATAAGGAACAATTCCTCTGACCAGTTTTAGACATCTGATTTAGTCTGAGACAATTCTCATGTGAGACATAGACATTTCTCCCCACCAAAAACCACTAAGAAAGACTAGAAAGGGTGGTTGAAACCTCAGCACATGCCTTAGAGATGCTTCCATTTGACCAGATGATTCCTCCCATATCTTAAAAAGCAAACAAAAATTGTCTTCTTGCCAAAGATTAGGTGTGCCTAGGACACAAGCTTGCTGCAGACAGACTCAAGTAGGGGCAGCCTGGCTGCTTTCTGTGGCCTGTGTAATTAATTTAATGAGGCAGTGGAAAGAGATGAGTGCAGAGGATTGATGAAGGCTGTGAGATATGGCCATGGCAACACCCCAGGAGGAGCCCCCTTGGGCAGTGCTGGGCCAGCCCTTGCATTCCTTCACTTCATCTCTCATGCTGCCTTTCATGGACTTCTCCTGGTTTGCTCTGACTGTGGCCATCCTTGAGCCAGTTTCCTTCATTTTTTTACCCATTTCACTCATACCCAAGAAGGAGATGTGATTTTTTCGCATAGTGTTTGTAAGGATGAATCAAATTTCTTCAGAGTTTGAATTACTTTTGCTTTGAAAGTAAATCAAGCAGTTTTACTTTACTTTACAGATTAAACAGGAGCTGTTTAATCCCATTTTTCAGCAGCTGCAGGTAACAGTGATCTTTTCAGATACAGTGTTGTCTAGAGCATGAAGGAGAGATACCTGAGGAGACAGAGAAGAAAGGATCTTCTTGAGAGTGCAGAAGGAATTAATCTGGCTTCATGTTTCAATGATGATAGGAGTCCTTTTCAACATCTTTTAAGGGTGTTTCATGAAGATTTCAGTATTTCTATTTAGTGCTGAGTGCTAAAACAAATCCATGTGATTGAGGAATTTCTATTTTGCCTCTTAGTTAATCTTCTCCTGTTCATCTTTTCTTTTGGCTTTCACTGACTGCATATTCTTTCCATTTAATATTTTGCCTCCTGGGAATTTAGAATACAAATACTTCTCTCAGTAAACTTTCACTCCCACTTCAGAGCAGGAGAACATACAAGGAGCTAATGACACACCATGTTTCTGTGGCACCCAGTCTTATTTAAGGAGGGAATGATGTATCTAAGTAGGGGAGCATTTGTGTCTCAACAGTGTCTGATAGTCTGAAAAACTAATACAACTTGTTCAAATACTTTTTATTTCCAACTCTTTGAAAATATATTATTCCCAGTAGGTGGAAGGAAAGTATTTAACTGGCATTTTGTCAGATTTTGTGTATGCATTTTGTGGAAGTTAAAAAACCATTATCTTAAGAGTCAATGTGAGGCCTCTAGAAAATGTAGTTGGGAAAGGATCAGAACAATTGATAAAGTTAAAAACCAAAATGCAGCAGAGCAGCAGACTCAGGCATGCCTTGTAAGCACAACCATTTGGGCTTAGCTGAAGGGCAGACTACAAACAAAAAGGAGAAAACTTGCAGAAAACTTGAAAAGTTTAATTTCTGGAACAATCTGGAAACCTAAACAGACCTCAGAGGCTGCTCCTTGGCTTGCTCCATGGTCTTGGGTTCATTTTTCCTCCAGAACTTTGTGGTCCTGTCAGGAAGGACACGGAAAGTTGGGAATGGAGCAGGATGACACCCTGGCTCTTCTTTGTTCCCATGTTCTGGGGACAAGGGAAAGATCATTATTCCAAGGAAACATTTCCTTTAAAACGCAGAGGGCCATGATTGTCCATCTGTCATATAACATTAGCTCTATGACCTTTGTTTTTTACACTTGTCCATATTATTCTGGGTAGGAAGTCTGCTTTTTATCTTGCAAATGCTGCTTCTGAGCACTGTGAGCAAATAAGAATAAGAAGTGCAGGTTTCTTCCCCAATAGGTTTTAGCTGCATTAAAAAAAACCCAACCAAACAAAAAATGATCCAACACTTCGGGAATATTTTTTTTTTTTTAACTATGAGAAAGGAAAAATAAAAAAAAAAAAAAAGAAGAGGTGATAATAGCTGTGGAAATTTTCTACATGATGCAAAACAATTTGGACTGGGTTTTCTGGTGGATCATGATATAATGTTTACTTTTTTTTTTCCTCTACCATACCTGAGGTTATAAGGTTTTTTCTAAAAAATGTCAAGTGAGTCCCACCATCACAGAACACTTCACTGCACCCACATGTTCTCCTTGGGAGAAGAGAGAGAACAAACTGTGCAGGTACAGAATGTGTTGTTAATGAGGTGCTGGAGGGCACGAGGGCACAAAGGGTCTGTTGGAAGAACCACGGCAGAACAGAAAAGTACTTAATGTCTGGCCAAGAGAGGGATCCTGGAGCAGACATCCTCCTACAGCGAGCCATAACAAGGCTATAATATCAATAATCTGCATGTTAATGAGTCAGAAATCTTCAGATTAAAGCTTTCCCAAGTGAGCTGTGAGACAGCTTTATGGCTGTCAAGCAGGACAGTTTTCTTAATGTTCATTAATAGTTTTTTTCCCCTATCTCAATCATGGAGAGGTTCTGACCTCAAAATGAATGTTTTTTTTCCAGAAAGAGGAAAAAAAGTGACTTCTATAGTATTTTTTTTTGTTTTCCTTTATAATCTTTGCTGTTATGAGGATTTTTCTATCTACAGAATGGCAAAAAAAGGAAATAGGCAATGTAGAGCTAAATATTAAAGGTCAATGCTGAAGTTTGAAGTTACTTTTAAGCTTCACATTTTTTGTTTGATGCTGTGATAAACAAAAAACCTCTGAATGCTTTGAAAAACAAAACCATGTCCAATTGTGCATTTTCTCACTGTAAAGGTTAGGTTTTTCCATTCTAATCTCTTTCTGATTAGCAGTGACCAGAGAGCCTTAAGCATCAAAATTTAAATTTATGGATGAGAATATCCTTGAAGATATAGCAGGAAAATTTTATTTTAAAACCCACATCATTCTTCAAAAAAGTCACGAATTTCATGAGTGCCCTCTAGGCAGTGGTAATGGCATACCCTGGACTTGGACACAGATCATACATAAATTTAATAATCCGTGTCCAAAGTGTCCCAACCTCAACAGTCAAAGTGGACAAAACGTGTATTTATTCCTTACCATTTAATGGTACTAATGAGTTAGAAAGAAGATGTAGGGCTTATTTCAGCTCATGGGGCAGATAGGGTCTTTATATTACTGAGATGCATAAAACCCACCCTGGAGTTTCCCATAGCTGATTATTTTATCCCAAGTTTAGGGTACTGTTCACACACTGTCCCTGGGTTTGGTGCCACCTCCAGGGAATATTCCTGGCCTGAAGACTCCATGCTGAGAGGGTGTGAAAAGTGCATATTATATGTCTCTATGCAGATATTTACCATATGTATTTTGATGTATTGATCAGTAGTGCTGTATTAACATTTTAATAATATGATAAATGTAGTCTTGTAATTAAAAGGTAACTTTTGTAGTTAAAATAAGAACTATGTTAGTGAGATTTTTTAAAGAAAGGAATGAGGCACTTGCACCAGGTAGCAAAAACAGGACACGTAAATCTTTCAGAGAAAAAGAATTTATTGCCCTCTCATCAGAAGAAACAAACTTCTTCCCACCTCAAAGGCACTGTTAGGATTAGAAGGAAGAAGTTGACGATAATCAGACAGAATCCTGTGTTTGAATGGAATTTATGCATCATGTATGAGGTGTTTGAATATGCAACAGGTTATTGTTTTTAAGGGTTAATCCTCTGTTAACGTGTGTCTTTTTTTGGGCTCGTGCTGCCCAGAAAAAGGTACCTGGACATCCATAACACGTTGTTTCTATTGTCTCATATTGTCCTCATTCAATTTGTCCAAATTATTATTACTCTAATTGTATTACTATTTTTATCACCATTTTATTACTATTAAACTTTTAAAATTTTAAAAACAAGTGATTGGAGTTTTTCACAGTGGGGAATTTGCTATCATCCATCAGCAGATGCACAAGACCACCACTTACACCCACCCTCTCTGTCAGTGCCTGGCTTCCAAAGCTGCTCACTGGAGCACTGAATCCTGGCTATGGTCACAGATGGAATACATCCCAGTTCTGTTTCTGAAGCACTGGTGCTGGATTAGTGCATCTCACTGTTTTTTGTCTCTGTACTCCAAGTAACCAAGAACAAGCACAGTTAATTGCTGTCTCTGTACTCAAAGCAACCAAGCACAGTTAATTATTTTTTAAGGCTCATTACAGCAGCAAGTCCAATTCTTTTCAGGGAAGCAAGACAACTGAGGAGTGCGGGCTGAAAATTCTCATTTTGTCTTATTCACAAAGAATGAACTCTGCTTCCCTAGCAATCTTTTGTGACCTGGGAACTGTAATCTCTCCTGTGAGACAGTAGAACTTTAGTTCTGTTCTTGTATTGTTGTAGGATTTCAAACCTGTGTGTGAGACTTTTTTAACTGACTAGCCTGGTAAAATAAACCAGAGTAATGCAACCCCTTAGAAATGGAAAAATTTGTAACATCTGGTTAACTTGGATACAATGTACTGTGTCTGTAGTTTTCTACAAACTTTAACAATCTATCACATTTAACGGGCTGTATAACAATTTCTCCTGTCAGAATTACATTGAAACTGCAAAAGACCTCCCACATCTTAGTTAAGTCTCTAAAATACTCAAACATAATTAGGAAAAAAACCCCTGTGCTGCGTGAAACAAGAAGGCTGCATCACAAGAAGAGGAAAATTTCATTATTGGCCAAAATTATCTCTTAGAGGCAATTTCAGAAAGACTAAATATGAGATCAATTTAGATCACACACGTTGCTCTCCCCAGAAATACCTACATACATAACCTAAGTGATATAAAAATAAAGCAAATATGGCATCCAGGTTGGCTGGTGCCAATGTGTCATGAGCCCATGTGAGACAGCAGTGTGAGGTCAGATCTGGAAGCCCAGGAGCTCACCCAAAGCTGACATGTTAATATTTGTGTGCAGCCTGGAGATGAGACAAGTTTCCACGGCAGTGCAAGCATGGGAATGTCCTGGAGGCACAGACTGGCAAGCCTACATGTGTCCTGGCCTCTCTGACCTGAGCTTTAGCTGAGTTACCCTCACCTCCTGCCACATTTCCAGTGAAAGATGGAACCGTTTCTTTTTGTCCCTTGAAAAATGGGGGAAAAAAAATCTGACTTACCTGTCTACCAAGGCCAGGTTGGATGTAGCTCTGAGCAACCTGGTCTGGTGGAAGATGTCCCTGCCCATGACAGAGAGATTGGAACTGGATGAGATTGAAGGTCCTTTCCTAAACCCAGGGCATTCTGATTCCCTGATCTATGACCTTTATTTTCTACCTGCTCCAACATCCTCCTTCAGAGCCATCCAAGGTACAGCATGCCCCAGTGGTTTGAAAGTTTCCAAAGAGATTCTGTTGCCTGGATCCACAACAGTGTCAATGTGACCTCTGGAGCTTTCCTGCCCTCTAGCCCTTCCACTTGCTGAGGGTTTGGGGTGGGGGAGATGAATGCAGCTCCCCTTTGAAATGAAGCATTCAGGCTATTAAATCCCCCTGGTAGCTGCCTCTGCTCTGCCTTTGTGCAGCTCTGGCAAAGGCACCGAGCAGCAGGAGTAACTGCCTGCTTGTCATGTGGGCTGACAAAGACATAATGGCATAAAATAGGTTTTCCTCTTCCATTTTATGTGATAAAGGTAAAGTCCCTTTGCTGACAGCCCCCTGCCAGATCTGTATTGTTGTTAATTCACTATTTCTATCACAGTAGTGTGCTGGCTCTGCGAGAGATTGATGTTCTGTATGCAAAGTGCTCCTTGTAAATAGAACAACAAAGAGACATTCTGCAAGCACTTAAAGCTAATAGTAAATGCTTTCTACTCCGCATGTTGCTTGGTGCATTTTGCTCACATTTATCTACCATGTTTCAGTTGTTAATGTCTCCAGCACTGCAAATGTTTAGGAATGGATTTCCATGTTTCTCCTCTTCCTCTAAACCTTTGCAACAAGTTTGAATCTTCTCCAGTATTTAAAACTGCCTATAGGGAAAGGTGAAGCTTCTGTCTGGGGTCTTTGAACAGGATGAGGATGCCTTGCTTCCCCATCCCGCGCATAGCAGGGGAAAAAAGGGACTATCACTGTCTTAATTTTTTTTTTTTTTTTTTTTTTTTGGAAATGTCATCCTCCCCAAAAGGCCAGAGTTGTTAACCTGTGAATCTTGGCACTTGAGCAAATCTCCCTCCCCCAGCTTCAGATAATGCAAGTTTCTTAAAGTTTTGAAAGAGACTTGGGACTACAAACATCTGACACACTTGAAAACCCCAGGAGACTCTTTCAGAAATGACCTTTCTGGACATCAATTAAACTGAGGTTCCATTTCTTACAACTACATCGAGTTCCTATTTTTGTTAAGTCCTTCTCCTCAAAGCTCAGCTTTGTAGTGTCTCCCCAGCCTGGGAGCAGGAAGGGCTACTCTGCTCTGCCTGCACAAGTCAGCTCTGCCCCAGCAGCCCTGGGTCAAAGGTAAGAGCTCAGTAACTCTTCCCATCTCTTTCAGTCACAACAGGTTAACAAGGCCATGCTGATTCCCTCCATCTCCTGCCTTCCCTTCCTCAGCCACGGGCTGGGCACAGCCTTAAAATGTGAGTTATGATTCATAAAGCCATTACTGAGAACTCATAACCTCGAGTACACAGCTGCTTTGTGCAAAGGGGAGTGATGGAAAATAAATGTATGTTTTCCAAGAAAGCACAGAAAAAAGATAATTGGCAAGTCAGTCATGGAGCAGTTCAAACAAAGGATACCCTTCTGTGGCTGGCTTTGAATTGCTGCAGGTATGGAATTGGTTTTCACACCAAAAAAAAGGAAAGTAACTGTCTTCTGTCTAATTAAGGACATATTTTGTGGTCAAAATGGAAGCCTGTTTACAACTGCTATATAAATGCATAATGTGAACAATTTCTCTCTTCATTTGAAATTTTTACAGAACAAGTTCAGTGCAGGGTAGGGCTCTTAAGGGTGCCTGAAGAAGGCAGAGGTGAGACAGAGCTGCCTGACTCCAGAGATGCCAAAACCCTTACTAAAATGGGGATTAAAATGCTAGGAACAGTTTGCACATGGACCTTCAGGTTCCAGGGACTTGGTGCTCTGTGTGACCCAGAACAAACCCAGACAGCACCAAATTTTTAACACCCTCTCGGTGCCCAAGCCTGTGACCGTGTTCACAGGGGTTCTTGGATGAGGGAAGTGATGAGGATCTGACTCCATGTTTCAGAAGGCTGATTAATTATTTTATGATATATATTACATTAAAACTATACTAAAAGAATAGAAGAAAGGATTTCCTCAGAAGGCTGGCTAAGAATAGAATAGCAAACAATGATAACAAAGGTTTGTGGCTCGGCTCTCTGTCTGAGCCAGCTCACTGTGATTGGCCATTAATCAGAAACATCCAACATGGGCCAATCCCAGATGCACCTGTTGCATTCCACAGCAGCAGATAATAATTGTTTACATTTTGTTCCTGAGGCCTCCCAGCTTCTCAGGAGGAAAAATCCTAAGGAAAGAATTTCTCATAAAAGATGTCTGCGACACAAGCCTAATAACAGCCACTGCAGTGTCCAAGCCCTGCTGGCAATGATGCCCTGTGGGGGCACTTGCAGCACCTTCTGTCTTTATCAGACTTCCTACAAAGCCTGAGCAACCTGGTCTAGTGGAATGTGTCACTGCCCATGGCAGGGGACTGGAACAAGATGATTTTTAAGGTCATTTCCAACTCAAACCTTTCCATGATTCTTCAAAAAGATGGTCACTATGGCTTTCGAAATGGAAAGTGGGAAAAATGTTGTTACTTCCCAGCCTTTGCTTTATACAATATTTTACAGGTTAGACTGATCAATATCGGAAATGGAAGAAGGTGTTTCAGGTTCTCCTTGCACATTAGCTGTCCCTAGATCGATGCTGCACATCTCTCAGGTGTGGAGTAAACTGAGATATGTTTATTCTCCCTTCCTGAAATGCTGACAGACCTCTGAGGGTGCAGGAGATGAAATGCCATCCAGGAGTCTGGATCTATACCATGATTTGGGCATGCACCTGTAGAGGAGAAAGCTTTATCTCTGCTCCCAGGACCACATCAAATTACTGAAATAACAATTCTGGGGGCACATTTGAGATGCAGCAAGCTGTGCATGCAGCCTCTGCTGATTGAGCTGATTTTTGTGAGGATGTCACTTGGACACAGCTGTGCTTCAGCCCTTATGACCTGCCTTTCTATGACTGATTTCCCATGCAGGTCCTGAGATTCTTCCCTCAGAAGGCTGCAGCAACACACCAGCAATGCCAAGGCTGTGGGTTTGGAGCTCCTGAAGAATGAATATTTCTGTTTTGATGCTGGAAACTGCCAGGACAAAGGACTCTGTGTGCCTGGCCTTTTCCTTAGCCAGCCTTTCACAGCCACTGCTGGAAACAGAGCAATGAGCTCCACGGAGCTTTGTAGCCCCATGAAATGCCATCCTTGTGTGTCTGTCCCCATGTGCTGCAGGGAGCACCCTCACCATGGCCTGGGTGACATTCAGCCCTGGCTCCCAGGCAGTCAAGTGCCACATTTTGCAGCAGCTAACTTTTAATCATTTATTTGACTTGATCTTTGTTCAGTCATGTCTGCAGGGAGAAGAAGCTGAAATAACCTGTATTACACTAGAGAGAGTTGCCAGTCAGTTCCCATTTTAAAAAAAAGGATTTATGATCTCTTGCTGCTAACAGCTCCATCACCTTATCCACTGTCCTATTGTGTTTATCAAACTACCCTGCTCCAAGTTCTCCTCTGCAGGTATAATCATTCACACTTGGATCAGGATGCATCCAGCTGCAATGTGTGCCATTATGTTGCACTATCCAGATTCTGTTTGGGTTTTCTCCCCCCCCGGCTTTTATTTTTTGTCCTCATCAGAGCTATTGCAATATGAATTTCAGAGAAAATTGTTCAAAAAATTATACTAAACCTGAACCAAACAGCAGTCTGAAATTCTTCCTCTCTGATGCATTCCTCCATCAACTGAACTGAACTGAACTTGAACTGTGGGGTTTTGAGGTCTTCATTGATCTTGAGCCAGACTTGAACAAAGGAAAGAATGAATTTGTGGTTTCTGGCTCAGCAGGATGGACTGGTTAAAAACTGGATAAAAACTATCATTTCTAGCAGGATCTCTTTGACTTGGAGACTTTGGGTGCTGGGATCTGCAGGGCAGTGCAGCACCTCAGCTGGTGCAGTCCCTCACTCCAGCATTTGACACAAACCTTTTCCTCTGCCCAGGATCACCCTGTACTGCTCCAGAGGGGCCAGGAAGTGATCTGTTCTGCATCAGGGCTCCAAATGCCTTCAGAAATAAAGCTCTGAGGCAGAGCTGAGTCTGCCTCTGCTCTCTGGTGCCCTATTTTCCCTATTCTAAGTAGAGGCGCTCCTGCTGGAGCACCACAAGGCTCAGTGTTTAAACCTGAACATCTCTGATGTGTGTGTGCAAAACTGGACTCCCAGGGTTGTTTCTGCCAGACATTCTGGGGTTTTTACCCAAGCTCTGGCAATTCTTACATGCCTACTATGCTCTGACTTCTTCCCTCAACATGCCAGATTTAGAGTGATGAAGTGGTGGGGATGTGCTATGAATGTGAGATAAGAACAGAGGCTAAAACTTTCTCTACTGGTTTACTCCATCATATGATCCCCTCCATTCATAAACGTTGTTTTTCTCAGTTTTGACTGGTTTCTAAACCCTGTTAGCTCTCAAGAAGCTTTAGTTTTATCTCAGCCCATTGTGGCGGGGAGCAGGAAAATGTGGTGGTTTGTTTCCCTGGAAATGCTCTTTTGCTGTTCTCTTCAGGCATTAATATTATGTGTTACAGCTGTTTAAAAATTCAGTGGTAATTATGCACTCCAGCAGAGATGACTTCATCAGGATGAGGGTAGAATGCTCCTTTTTTAACTCATGTCAGGGCAGGGAGATCTCTCCCACATTACATTTATTCTGGGAATACAGCTGCAGCCAGCCCAGGGCTGCACCTACACCTGGCCCTGCCTCACGACAGCACTGGCCCTTCATTGAAGGGATGAACTACAGTTCCTCCACAAGCCCAACTGTACTTTTGAATTTAAACATTTCCAGTTATAAATTCAGCAGGATGATTACTAAATGGCCATAGCAGTCTTTTCTTCAAATAATTTCTTCAAAAATTCTCTCACATAAGCCCAGAATTGATGACATTGCAGTATAGATCCACTAACTTATTACCCCATTATTAACTCCTAACTGCTCTAAAAGAGAGTGGTCCCACTTACTAAGAGAAAAAAAAGTTTGTATTGCTTTTATCACAAGCAAAAGACCATTAAACATCATCACAGAAAGGCAGTCCTTCCCCTGCAGACAAACTGATGTGATACAGACAAAATGTAATGCCTGTGAAGGAAGCCAGTTCAATCCTGGGCTTTAGGCAGCTGGCTGTGATTCATGAATTCACTCTTGCCTTCCAAACCCCCTTTGTTTCTTTAATTTTCAAAAGTTTTGAGGAGCCTTTTCCTGCACCAACTAACTAAGGTTGCAGGGAGTTAGCACTGATTTCCTCCCGTTCCCATTGGTAAGAGATGTTGATTTAGTGCATGCACAAGCATTGTGCTGATGAGGCAGACAATCATGTTTAGAACTCTGGAGAAATCCAGATATTTAGCACAAAGAGCCTCCTGATGCCTATAAAATCATATTTTGGACAAGCAAAACCTTCCTAGCAAAGCAACACATGCAGTGCCAGTCAGGGTTTGTGCCCCATCTGTGCAGGCTCTGCTCAATTTGAGCACTCAAGAAGACCACACTCACTGGCTGTCACATTTCCAACATGTTTTCTCAGTTATTCCATCAAACCCCAGCCAGTGGTGGTGGATATTAGCAGACACCAATCAATTCCTGAATAATTCCAGCGTTTCCCCTCATTTGCTGAACTTCATCACCCAGCTTCAAGGAATCTGTTACACTGCAGCTCTCATCAGTGGAGTGAGAAAAATATCTGCATGCAGCTGCTGAAAATCTGGTTTGTACTGGCACCTCAGTGAACTTGTTGAGCCTGAGCACCATCACAGAGGCACAGACACAGTGCCCATTTTGAAGTCACCATTGAGGTGACAAGCTCTTCTTCAGTACCCCAAAATGCACCTGTGAGGTTGCCTTCGGGCTTTGCATGTCCAGTCTCAGCATCCCCAGGCAGAGAGAGTGTTACAATAGAGACAGGAGATAGCAGGGTCAGGGAGTGATCACACAGGCTCAGCTCATGCCTTTAAGTTTCTATTTTACTAAGTCAATTTTCTCTTTAACTGTTCTGCAGGAGAGCCATTATCAAATCAGCTATTTCTTGGAAACAGTCCCAACAGCTACTATAACTTTCAAATTATTTAGAGGATCTCACTGTGCCTGAAAGTTCCACAGGGGAGCAGGCATCCAACACATGAGCCGCAGAAAGCTTGGACAAAAAGATATTCCTGATTGTTTAGACATTTTCTGGATGGGAACAGCAGCATGTGCCCTGTTTGCTGCAATAATTATTGCTTGTACTTAAAATCTATAGATCAGACTAAGGTTGCAGAGAGGCAAAACCAGGCTTCAAGTCCAGCAGCCTGAAATGGGGCAAGTGACGGAGCTGTCAAGCTTGGCAGTAAGAGGAAAGTGGCAGCAGCCCAACCCTGACCATCCTGCACCCAACAGAGCAGGGGATCCCTCTAGAAAGGGGTGACCCTTTCTCATTTGGCCGTCCTGCTCGGTCTGAGGTGTCAGTGCAGGTTTGTGGAGGTTGAACCTGGCTCTTTGTGCAGGCAGCTGAAGGCAATTGAGGCTTTGGCAGAAGTTCTGTGGTGGTTCAGCCCTTCCTCCCCTTGTGCTCCCACTGTCACTCTCCTTTTTTCCCACTTTGTGTGCTGGGTTTATGAATATCATTTTGATGATGAAAATAATTAGGTAGCTAGATAAAAAAGTATGCAAATCTGACATAACCAGTGGGGCATTGGGAAAATTGAAGCAGATGAAGGGCAGGAGAGACCCTGCTGGGTCCCTCATCCCTCCTTGTCTTCTCTTTGGTGTTGCAGAGCTGCCAGCTGAGATTCAGCCTGGATCTGTTCCCCCAGACCTCCAGGCTGCCTGCAGAGTGCTGCAGAGCCATGGCCAGCTGTGATTACGGCACCTCCTTTCAGGAGCAGGGTTCCTTTATCAGCTGAAGGTTATTAATCTCAGTGGTTTGTTATGCTGGACTTCACAGGTATATTAAATACAGCAGAGGCCATGGACAGGAATGTATTTTTATTTTAAATTGAAGGGAAAAGCAGTTGGATTACACTTTTTTTTGAAGAAAACAGCTAATTTTCTTCACTCATGTCATGAGTTCTTAATGATTTTCTTACTGTGTTCAAAAGAAAGAAGCCCTTAATTGGCACATGGGTGTACAACTCCAATCAGCTCAGTGCAGTGCTAATGACCCCAGCACCACTGCCCAGGGTTCATTTCAAACCTGCAGGTGGATCCCTCAATGTCCACAAAGTCTTGAAAATCAACTTTAAAATGCAGAGGCTGTTAATAGCATTGTGAGGAAAAAGAAGGATCTGGAATAGATGAAGCCTGAGTTGTTGAGCCTGGTTGATGTGTGTACTCTGCTCTAATAGTAACAACTAAGCAGAGGAAATGTCAGGCCTGGAGAAGTCATTCTGACAAAGAGTCAGCCCACTTAAAATACAGAATAAAATCCTGAAAGTGTTAAAAATCACCATGGCTGGTCCTTAGCTCAGGATGCTGTACATAAACCTCTTATCTCTGCCTGCAGCTCCAACAAGATGTTATTCATAATGACCTCTGAGAACACAGACGTAATAAAAGTCGTGAGACTCTCGCTGGAGACAAAGAACAGAATGCACCTATTTATGGAAGGAAAACTTTCATAAGCACAGATGGGAGCACTGTGAGCATCATAAATGTTCTGACTAAATTGTATTAAAACAAATCTTCATATTGTAAGTGACATTTTAAACATACTTCTCCTGAAAAATTTTGAGCAATGAATAATGGAGATGAATCAGATGGAGTACAAGACATCTTGTAGACAGAGAGGAGTCATATTTACTGTCTCACTCCTGATCTTTGTTTTTTGTTTATTGAAAGCTTCACCTGCAATGAATGTGACCTCATGTATTGAAGAAACAAAAAAAGAGAAAAAAGGCAGCAAATAACTTATGAGCCATCCAGGGAAAAAAAGATTTGTTAACATAAAACTTTCATTAAACAACTATGAATAATGAATTTGCTGGTGTTTACACTGAACAATTTCTTAGATGCTGTTTTCCTGTTCCCTGCTGGCAAAAATCAACTTCCATTTTTACAAGTAATAAAGAGTACCAGTCCAGAGGGATGTCCTGACACCCTCTCCCTCTCCCCTTCCAGACTGATTTTGAGCCCTGATTAGTGAAGAGAATAAGGCTATGAGCTGGTCTCTGTTCCCATTACTGTGATCAAACCTAGAAAACATCCTAAAATACAACCCCAAAGCCCACATGCCTGGCCTCATGGTCTTATACTGAGGACACAGTCTTAGGCTGATGGTTCCTTGCTTACTTTCTGATCCCTAAATTTTTTTTTTTTTCTTATCAAACCATGCTGTAACTTCAACAGGACGGGTTGGTTAATTTTTGGTGACTGTGAGTGGACAGGAATCACAGGCACAATCACAGCCTGTTACTGCTGATGGTTCCCCTCTTTTTGAGGGTTCAGATGAGAGAGCCTGGTTTGAGGGAAGGGAGGTGCATCCTTGGGACTTGAACCTCCTAAAGAAGATGTGGAATTAAAGAGAAAATGGAGATTTGCCTCTTTCTCCACAGAGATCAGATTCACAGATGAAAGAGTAAAACATCCTGCCCAACAAATAAAGAAAAGACCTGCTCCCCACTCACCCAGGAACTCAGTGATTGAAAAGGACTTGCCAAAATACCCACTGTCCCAAATGTGGGGTCCATCCAGGAGGGCTGAGCCCTTGGAAAAAGCAGGAGGGAGAGATGCCTGGGGGTGCTGCTTTCTCTTGCTTTGGTCCAAGAGACTCCTCATTCTGGGGAGGAGATCCAAAGGGAGCAGGTCTGGACTCTGCTTTGGAAGAGTTTGGTTTTCTGTGTGGCTGGAGAGCCTGTGTGGCATCTCATTGTCACTCCAGGTCACCCTAGGAGAGAGGCAGCCAGGAAACCTCTTTTAAGGGAAAGCATTATTGAAAATGTCACAGTAACTCCTTGCTGAGCATTTCTTCATTTGATTTGTTTTACCAGAATTTCATGCAATTTTCCTTCCACTTAAAGCACAATAAATATTCAGAGCGATGATATTCTGACACTCTGGATCAGTTATTGTTACCAGTCCTCCAATTGCCAGGCTTTGATGGCACCTTAGCACTCAATCAGAAGAAACTCTGATCTGTTCCTTTCACTGCAAGACAACCCAAATATGCTCCATAAATCCAGATATTGTAAAAATCAGTTTTGAGTTGCAGTCAATTAAAATTCAATTCTTTTTTCACTTCATTACCATACACTGGCAAATTCAGAGGCCTGTTGAGCTGCTGCTACTGAGAAGACTGCAATGATGGTATCTTTAAGCAACTTTGATGGTGAACTGAAGATAACAATACATTTGCTTTAAGATTCAATCAAATCTCTGGTTAAAAGATCCCTTGGGCTATGCCAGATTTATTGGAGAAAAGTTTGAGTTCCTTTTGAGTCCTGTGGGAGAATGGGGCTCATTCAGTTGATTGAGTTAACTTAGTTAATCTGCTAGCTTAATTTCAGTGAGGCTGCATTTCAGAGCATCAAAACCCCATGAAAAAGCAATTTCCTCTGTGTTTCACATGTTAAATCACACTGTTCCAAAACAGAAAGAGTCTCTGCAATAGGATAACAGCAAATTTTGAATATTTGTCAGAGGGTTGGGGATTTTCACTAACAAATACATAGGCATAGCAAGTATACTTCAGAAACTATTTGTTTTAGAGAAGGGGACAAACAACAGACTGACTTGTCTGACTACATTCAGTCTGCAATGTTAATACTGGAGTCAGCACCAAAGGGACATTTCCTTACAAATCACTACAAAGGAAGATTACAAGACAAATCTTGACTTTGTCATGATCGTAAGACTGTGTATTTAGCTTAACTAGTGCTGATGTGCTTTAATTGTAATGTGTCAGCACTTGGTGAGAAGGATGATGTAAACACACAGCCTGAAGGCTGGAGCTAGAGAAGTATGGAAGAAGTTTAACTCTGGGTGATGGGCTCCCAGGAGCAGGAATCCACTGCCAGGTCAGATGCCAGGATCCTCATGGAGTGAGGGGGAGAATCTGTCCCTGAGCCTAGGGGTGCACTGGTGCTATGAGATAATAAATAATTAAACAAGTCCAGAGCCAGAAAGAGAAAAGGATAATGATTCCATAACCAGCAGCAAAAACTTTAGCAATGAAGTGAAAAACCCTGTTAAGGCAGTCCAAGAAAAAATTAATAGGGAAGGTTGTGGGAAGTAATTTGATAAATGTGTGAAACTTCACAGCAACAAAAACTTCAAAGGCATCAGAAGCAAGACCTTTACCACACTTGGGGAGATCCAGAGGTGAACAAGCTATAAAAGCATCACACAGGGAAGACAAAATCATTGCAGGAAAGCTGAGTGAGTGTTGGGGAAGGTGAATCCCAATGCAAACAGGCACAGCAAAGCTGGTACCACATCCTCTGCTACACGAGGGCACAAAGTAGCAGCAGCTGCTTCTGGAGGGAAGCAAATCCATTGCTTCTCCTGCAACAGGTAGAACAAGATTGCCTTGTCCCTGTGTTCTCCACAAAGAGGTAAAGGAGAAACCTGAGACTGTTGTTCTTTAGGGGGTTCCTGTCCAAAAACATCCGTCTTAGCTGGAAAGAACAGTGGACTAGCATGTGGAACAAATCAACAAATAAAAATAAATAATTTCAAAGAAATGTAAAGAGGTTAAGGGCTTTAGTTTTTTCTGAGAAGTAACAAAGTTTAGGCTATAGATATCAGAAAAATTATCTTTTTTTTTTTTTTTTTTTTTAACCAGGACTACAAGAGACATGTCAGAAAAAAGTGGCACTACGCCTGGCTTTTGCATTGAGCAAACTCATGCTTTTCCTACCAAGAAAGCTCACAAAAACTTACACAAAGTGTAGACACAGGGAAAAAATGTGATTTACTGAGGAATAGTAAACACAGACTGAGTCAGGCCAGTCATGACTTACAGATCTATGAGTACACTGTGAAGGTATAAGGAAGTACATGAATAAAGGTGATTCAGTTGATAGAATGTATGAGGGCTTCCAGGAATCTTTCAGCAAGTTTCATCTGCAAAGGTTCTTAGAGAAATGAGGTTGTCATGTGGAGTTGTTGTCATTTTGAAGTTGTATTTGGCCTCATATGGATTAATAACTGGTTAGAGAATTGGAAATAAGGAAGGACTAATGACTGAGTTTTTCATAATAGTGTAATATTAACTATGCTGGGTTGTCATAATTTTCTCAGAAGGAAACTTGAAAAGGGGGCTAGATGGCAAAGTTTGTTGGTAATGCAAAAAAAAAAAAACCTTATTGTGACCAAATGTAGATCTGATTGTAAATGACTACAGAAGGTCCTGGTATACACTGAGCAGGATTCAGCACTGATATGTGCAGTATAGTGAATCTGAGGGGAAAAAAGAAACTCAGCCATGCATATACTGCTCTTGGCTCTGAATTAGCTGTTACCAGTCAAGAAGTAAATCTTGGAGTTGTTTCTATAAGCTCAGGGCACAGCAGAGGTTGAAAGGGCGAGCAGGCTGCTAGGAATTATTAGGGAGAAGAATTGAGAGTCAGACTGAAAACACTTTTAACCATCCGTACAAGTGTCTGGTGCAGACATATTCTGGAGACTGCACACAGGGCTAGTCCTTTCCTCATCTCATAAAAAGCAGAGTTGAAAGAGGCATGAGAAAGTTTGATCAGAGAACAGCCTGCACAAGAGGAAAGACCAAACAGAGCATGGCTGGCTTCAGAAAGAGGAAAAGGGAAAGGCATATGCTAAAGCATGAAGAATGCTTTATTGAAGGATGAAGTTATCACAGGGTTAGAGAAAGGGCATGGGGAAGGACTATTCTCTGGTGCTGATCACACAAAAATGAATGGGACTTCAATGCTGAGGCATCAAGCAGCAATTTCAAAACAAACTGCAGAAGGTATTTTTTCATAGAGTCCATAACTGAAGGAGGCATTTGTTGCTGAGAGAAGCTGCAGAGGCAAAAATGCAAATGGATTCTGGAAGGAATTAGCTAAATTAAGGCAGGTCCATGGGTGCTCATTAAACAGGTCAGTCTCTGTATGTCCTTCAGCTCAGGTACTCTCCAAGGCACTGACTGCCAGAGAGGTGCTTGGTTAAATATCAGCCTGTGTTCATTATGACCTTCCCCTGTGTGTCTCTGGCTGGGTACTTTGGGAAACAGATCTTGGGGCTGGTTGGGCCTGGGCTGACCAGGCTGGTCATTATTATATTCTTATGTTGACAAACTAAGCAATTAGTGCACTCCTTTGGGAGCAGCTTCTGTCCCAGTGAGCACGAATATGTCCTTGATTCAGCCAGCCATGTGTGCTGTTCCTGAGCATTTCTAACACATGGACCTTGTGGAGGCAAGGGGGACTATGTTCTATGTGTGTTTGATGTCATTTATGCCACTACAGACTCACTGACAAAGGAAAGATGTTTAAAGTACAACAGTACAAATGGAAAACTTGCTCCCTGCAGTCAGAACTTCTGTGTATGCTAAATGAGAGGCAAGAATACAGAAATGTGGATGGATTATAGTGGATACAGACACACCAGCTGCTTTTACATTTTTCTGTTTTAAAATGTATCAGCAGACTAAGACAGTTTCTGAAAATTTACAGCTTCCCAACAAGCATCTATTATCAGTTTAACATAAAATCAGTACTTACACAATATGTCAAACTGCTCCATGGCGTTTACTTATGTTATGCTAATATGTTCCAGAAGAAGGAAGCAAGGTATAACAGCAGGTCCTCCCTGGCAGTTGTTCCTCAGGCAAAATTCTAGTGATATTACATGATGGAGGAAATCCCTGAGTAGATGAGCTACATGATAAATCATTGAGAGTGTGAGGAATTACTTGTAGCATTTAGCAATATAACACAGCACAGTCAGCGTCGTGTAAGACAGAATCTGATTTCAATAGCAGTAATTTAATGTGCAAGAATATCACTCTGTGCTTGTGTGTGTGCTTCGAGGGGGGAGAGAAGGGGATGTGATAAACAGCATTCACACCTGCCAAGAGCAGCTGCTGCTTCTTCTGGAAAAATTCGTGCAGAGAGAAGCACATCTATGTACAATAGCACAGGGATAAGCAGGTCTGGGTACAAGTAAGTATTGGAATAAGGGGGCAATGAGGGAAGTGGGAATGCTAAGATGGGCCCAGGATGTTTCACTGCCAGACCTCATCCAAAATGTGGAGTTTTTGACCAGCTTCTTAAAATCCCTGTGTTTTCTCTGAAAACAGGAGCTGCCCTGAGGACATCAGAGTCAAGGTTTGGCTGAGGAGCAGTCTTGGCAGAGAAGGTTTGGCAGAAGAGTATTTGTATCCTTTTATGCAATCTTCTCCTTTTTTTTCTTTTTGGTGTACATTCTCCTTGTCTTAACCTAATGACATAAGGGTTTTCACCACTCCCAGAGAAATCAAAACACTTCATTTCAGGTTGGACTAAAAATGCCAAGACCCTTAAAATTAAATAATTTCCAAGAAATAAAACACTTCAAGAATGTGTCTTAATTTTGAGTGATCCCTTCTCAGCCAGTGCATCCTTCAAATCCCTGTGGCATAGGTTAGGTAGACTACAAAGGTAATAGAAGTGTTTTACTGGCCTTCACAGAGATCTAGAGATCTGCTGGGATTTCATAGAATCACAGAATCATTAGGGTTGGAAAAGACCTCCAAGACCATCCAGTCCAGCCTTTGACTGACCACCCCTTATCAACTAAACCATAGCACTAAGTGTGCCCCAGCTAATTCAAGATTTGCTTCCTCAGGCTGACAGTGAAAAGATGGGTAAAAAAAGGCTCCACAACAGGGATTTTCTGTGATGGTCACTGCCCCATGGAAGCATGGGTTGGCATTTTGATTGCTTCAACAATTGTATGTCTCTAAGATGTGTATGTTTGTTGTTTAAACCACCAAAGACTAATTCTGAATAAAAACCAAAATGGTCTTACAGGCATATTTTGCATCAGCATCCTCACCACCAGAACCAGCAACGGGACATGACTCAATAGATCATTAACATTGGGGAAGAATAATACCTTCCATCCAGGACTTCAGACACTGCAGCAATTAGCAGGCAAACACTGCAATTTACAGTAATTCCAAGCAATTCAGTTTACCAGTAATGACTTGTTACTCAAATTAAAAACACAGAACCCGTGCCTTATTAAAGCAAAACTATAAAGTTCAGCAGACAAAGCCAAACAGACCACAACATCAAAGGCCTTTTGAAGATTAACACATTGACTAAACTACCAGAGATTCATTTAGAAGCAAATGACACAGATGTTCTTTGCATCTCTTTAATATTAGATTTATCAGAATGTGGTCTTCATTTACAATGCTCTCTATTTCCTAACTTCAGTCTATAGATGGATGGATCAATTTTTAGGATAGGATCAATTTTTTTTCCAAGATAAAATTTTGGGGGTCATGGTCTAGACACCTTTAGAGGAAATCTTCCGAATCTCAAATGACTCATTTGGAAAATGTCCTGCAAGTGAGAGTTATGTTTGCTGAGGCATAGATAGAAAAACTAGTGAGAACTGTTGCAGCTGTGTTATATAAAAGGAAGAGACAATTTAATGGAAAATTTCATACTTTGCAGAAATTTGATTGCCTATTTTCTCTATGTAGATATCTTATTAGAGCAACTACAGCTGCTGCACTGAAGGTATATTTTCACTGATGATGATCAGGATGGGAGTGCCTGAGTAGTGTGTGGAATTTAATATTTCATTCTGTTGCAGAATTACAGCAAACATTTACAAATCTCTCAGCTGTTATTTTCCTTTTATTAGGCAGGAGTGAGAATTTGTTCCTTTGGCTGCTCTTTTTTGGCCAAAGGACACAGAGTGTTTGATGGTGCCAGAACCTTAACAGGCTGGGTGTAATGGCAAAGAAATCATGAATTAAGTGTGTCTGTCTCACCCGCTGGTTTCACTGAATGCAGGATAAACTGATTCCACCAAGCAGTAGACTGTCCCATATCATTCTCCCCTCCTCATCTCCCTTCTTCAGTAACATAAAGAAAAATATAAGATCCTTTTAAAATTACATCGTAATCCTACAACCTGGTTTTTCAAAGATCTCTTTGTTTATAAGTAGCACTGGAGGTAAATAGGTCATAAATTCTACATCACAGGATTTCTTAGCTTCACACCTATGAGAGTTACTTTGCTTTTCAGAGGCCAAAATAATTCCAGGACTGCTGTCAAGTGGTTTATGTTCTGCATTTTGGAGTTTATTAGTGTTAACAGGGTAATGTTATATACTATTTGTGGTGTACAAAGTCCTGCAGGCTAAACATTCTTGAACAACAGTGGTTCAATAGGCAAAATAATTTAAAAATCCTGTTTACACATTCTTGATGGAATTTTGTTTCATTTTCACAAAATCAGAATTATTTGAAGCAGGAGATTTTTAGGGGTATTTAAAGTAAAGGGTCCTCTTTTCCTTCAAGTCTATGAATAGTTCTTCAGCTTGATTCAATCTTGAATATCTCAGTATTTCAAATTGTTCTTAATTACTCACAGGATGAGGCCTGTTGCACCTGAGACCATTGGGTGAATATCCCAGCTGAAATGCACAGGAGCTGACATCAGATGCTGTTAGCCTGTCTGCAGATGAGTTATTGGCAATTTTGCTAAGCAGAGGTTATTCCTCTCTCTACTCAGGACAATGTAGTGATGCATCATCTAAAGATGACTTTCCTTCAGAGCCGTAGCTTGGAACACACGCACGGACATCCCCCTTTTTGGCTTTGTAAACACCTGAAACTTCCTTTTTTCACACTGGATCCTAACACCACTCACAGTCTCAATAGCCACAATACAAGTGGCTCCACAGGCCACCTCAGCCTGGTCTAGAAATATGGTAAAGGGTCTTACACCAATCTCTCCAGAACTGCAGCCTGCCCAGCCAAGCAGGAGGTCGAAATATCATCTTCAATAAAATGAATTGGTGACAAACACTGGCTTAAGCATGTCCAGGATTGCAGCAAACATTGCATTACTAATCTTTTTTGTCCTGAGTTCCCATCAGATGTTATGGTACCACTCCAGATGATTCTTGCAGAAAGAGATGAAGTGGCACAGAAGCAGGTGGAGAAATGTTTCTACAAACACTGTGGTAGGTAAACTTGTAAGTAATTTATTTTCCCTGCTCATAACTCACAGTTGAAATCACTAAACTTTAAAATTCCATTCCTGCTGGGTCCAGAGATGGCTTTATTACCACATAAAATTCTGGGAAATGGAAGAGCCACAGTTTAAGCAATGGACTACAGAGTCCAACTTCTCAGCATGTCATTTTTTATTAAAAGGAGCTGATTGTATTGCAAGTAATTTAAAACAATCTTCTTAAGAGAAAGCTCCAGCTTGTGTGACTGGGATTGTACTGCAGCATCCTTGGAATTGCAGCTGTTTTCTCAGAGCAGTACTAGGAAAGCATTGTCAGCAACAGGGTCAAAGAGCTGGTTTAAAGCTGTTTTGCTGGTAAGATCTGAGCACAGCTCGCTCTTTTAGCAAGCAGATGTATGGTGGTATGGAGAACCATGTGACAAGCAAGTGAGAGGAAAACAAACAAAACCAAAACATTTCTGCCTCCTGAATGCGTTTCCACTTGGATATTCAGGGTGCTTAGCAAAATAACTAGAGGAAAACAAAAAAAACCCAAACCAAAACGAAACAAAACAAAACAGAAACAAGCAAACAAAAAACAGACTCAAAACAAACCAAAAGAAAACCTCAAAACGAAACAAACAGCAGATCAACACAAGGCCATTACACCAGACAGGAGCAGAGCTTGTTCTGTTCCCAGCTCCGTGACTTCAGTGGTTTTGAAGCAATACACAGAGTTTGTGCTGTTCCCTGTGTTTGGGTGAATTTCAGCCTCAATAAACTCCACATATGGGTGAATATCAGCCTTAAGGGATCATTTATAATGAGCATCTTATTGGATCAATCCTATCTTTTCTGCTTGTTCATGAGCAAGACAAACCAAGAAGCAACTCCTAGCGGATTCGGATACTGGGATTTGCTGAAGAATCAGAAAGATAAGAGCTTATCTTATTATTTAACACACTCAGTCACTCCCCTCCGCACTGTACCTTCATGATGTCTCAATTTCCCCCTCCAGCTGGGCTCTCCCAGTCTGGGAAGGCTGGACAAAACCATGTCCATTCATGCTTTGCTGCTGCTCACAGTGAATGACCAGACAAGGTCCCTGAGTACCCCACTGCTTTTGTCTTCACTCTGCTCTGGTCTCCAATAACTCCTCCTGCTCCCAGGATCTTTAGCAAAGATCTTTTTCATTCCAGGTCCCACTTTTCTCTCCCTTCTTCTTCTTTTGGGGAGCCCTTAGTTTCATTTGTCTTCTATCCATAGCCCCAAGTCAAGCTTTTTCCAATCTAAATGGTCTGTGCAGGAGCACAAAACATGATCAACCTCCTAACTGGTGTTTCTGTCTGCATAAATGGGAGGACTCATGACATGGGAGGTTTTATCAGTACAGAAACTAACAAAATTCAGAACCAGCCTGCAGATCTAATAAAGTAAAATTTCACTTAACTCCAGTGGCTCTGAATCTGAAACCAGCAGCTGAAATCAACTCCCAGAAGAAAGTGAATCTCTTTAAAGCCATATAAATTTTGATTGCTAGCTAGTGTTAGACAGTTTAGTTACTGTGAGGTTAATGGTATTTTTCAAGTTCCAGTGTTTCTGCTTCCTAACAAATGAACTAAATTAGTAAAAAATATCCCTTCCCTGTTTCTGCTATCCTGAAGAAGTAATGTATCCAGCTTCCAATTAAATTAACTATTAACTCCTTTTGATGACGCTGTACATGACCAGCACTCAAATGAGATTCAGTCTATACAAAGGTTTAAGACCACAAGTGGAAGTGTTTACAGATTTCAAAGATGGAGCAGTGAGCTGCAGACTCAGACTGGGGACAAATACAAGCCTACATGGTTAAGAAGCAAGCTAAGTCAGGTTTTGATGCACAATGCTACTTTGGAGCTTTCTGAGCTCATCCTGTAGATCCCATCTTTGCAGAGACTGAACTGAAAATGGTTCTGTCTAAACCTGCTTATCACAAAGACAGATTACCTGGGTATGCATCCTGCGACTCAAGAAAACAGCACACTGTCTTGAAAAAATTTTTAAAATAGATTGTGTTTCCCAACATAGCTGAAGGTTCAGAGCAGACATGTTTGGCATGTTCATTTCTGGACTCACACGAGCTCAGATGACTCCTTACAAACATTGCCACATGGACAATCTGTGACAGAACTATGTTCACAGAGCTCTACCCATGGTGTCCACAGATAGTGGCATAAAAGGAGCTCAGTTTTCTTTTGGTAAAGACAAGGTATAGAAAGAAAAAGAATAAAATGGGGAAGGAAATTATTTCTGGCTGTCCAGACAAGCATTTCCTCAGATAGGTCCCTTCAGTGCAGCAAATTAACATAACAATGAGGATGATTTTGTCCCCACTGTGTCTTCCTCCTAGTCAGACAGAAAAATGTAGTAATACTTTGTGTTTTTCACAGCTCAGAGTTTCTATTGTTTTCTCCCCTTTTGGTGTTCTCACTGTTGATTGCAGAGTGCTTTAATCATGTACAAATGCTGTGGGCTGATGGGCAGCCAAGCCTTGTGCAGGTAGTATTACTGGGTAATACTTATCAGCTCCCTGCAATCAGCTAAAATTCATTTTATTCTCCTTTAAAAGTCAAAGGCTACAAAATGTGAGGCAGGGGGAAGGGGCTGTTCTCTTGCTATTGGAGTTTTTAGGTGCATGGCCAAGAGGAAAGCCACACAAGAACAGCAGCATAGGAAGAGGCCAAGGCTGCCCCAGCAGCTGTGAGGGAAGGGCAGCCTGCAGGGATGCACCTGGGAGGCCCTCAGCAGGACACCAGGCACTTGAGACAGTGAAATTATATCTTGCTGCAGGAAGGAGCATTCCTGGCAGTACCAACAGCCCTGCAAAGTGCTAAGTGGAACCCTTCACCTGATTTTCCCTTCCTCTCCTGTGCCCATTGCATGCCAGTGGGTAGGAAATACCTCCTGGCTGGTGATTGTGTTGGCAGGACCCTAAGGCCTGTCTCCTCCTGCAGGAATCCAAGGTGCTGTGCCAAGGGACACTTCTCTGTCACTCATCCCTGGCAGGTGCTGCTGCAGTGTCCTGAGCTGGCCCTGGGAAGGTGAGATGGGAGCTCCAGGGAACATCTTCTGAGGGCAGCATGGCATGGGGCAGGCACAGCCCAGAGTCAGGACCCAACAGTTTGGCAGAACATTGCTCTTGGTGAGGTCTGGGATGTGCAGCTGTCCTGGCTCAGAACAAATTTGGGAGAGAACCCCCAAAGGGGCTCCAGTAGGAAAGCAGATCCAATCAGCCCCTCCCCTCAAGTGGTCCGGGAGAAAATACCTCCTTGGAGAAAAGTGGAAAAAACCTGTTTATTAAACAATAAAACCTAAACAATATTAAACAATAAAACCCCTTGCTGCTCCAAAAGAGATGACAAACTGAGAAAGTCCTTTCCCCGGGTTGCAGCTCAGCTCACTCAGTCTCTGATCAGTCCCTCAGTGCTGGAAATGTCGCAGGCCAGGCCCGGCCCACGGGGCCTCAGGTGGAGCTGCCGGTGCTCTGCTGGGTGTTCAGGCCAGAGCAGGTTAAACAGGGCAAAGAAAAGGAAAAAAAAACACAGTCCAGGGAACTTCTTTGCCTCACTAGCTAAACTAACTAAAAGCAAAAGAGAGCTCTGTCCCGTTGTCTGTCCATCACAGACAACACAGCCCAGGAGCAGGAATGTGGAGGAGTGCAGTGTCTGAAAAAAAAAACTGTGCGCTTTTTCTCTCCCCCCTTCACTCTCTGGAACACGTCTTAAAGGTGCAAAACTTGTTACTCAGCATAAACAGAACAAGACAACTGGGGATAAAAGCATCATATAGATAACCCAGGACAGCAGCACTCCAGGACAGCCACTGTGCACATGGAGAAAGTGTCAGAGAATGGCTGCACACGGAGCTCTGCTGTCCCTCCATGCAGAGTGGAGGAGTGCCAGTACTGACTGGTGATTAACACAGCATTAGGGCAGGATGCTCAAACAGAAATATAGGCCAAAACACTATCAAATACCCTGCATTAAAGAGCTTATAACACATTTCCTGCCATATTGATGTAAGCAAAGTTAATCTTTCCTGGGGTCACTTGCAAGCACTTTCAGAGTTATACTATGCTGATTTTGCAGTCTGCTTTAAGAATACAGGGCTTAGATTGGGAAACTGGAAGTCAGCTGACCACTTTGCCTCCAACTACCTCAGGAATAAATATTTTTGCCTCTTATCTTTTACTTCCTTGTCACTGTCATATTTTCGGGAAAAATCCCCTTGACCAGGATTCTTCTCCTGGGAAGCTGAGAAGCCTCAGAGAAAAAGGAAAACAATATTATCTCATTGCTTCTCCTGTGTTTTACTGCTCTGGAATGTATTTGGAGATTATTTACCCACAGGTGATTTTTTCATTGGTTTCATGTGAATTGTTTTGACTTAATGACTAATCAGGGCCAAGCCGTGTCAAAGCTCTGGAAAGAGTCACGTGTTTTCATCATTATCCTTTTTGCATTCTGTAAGTATCCTTTCTGTACTCTTTAGTATAGTTTAGTATAGCATTCTTTAATATAATATGTAAGAGCCATAATGAAGGATGGGGGACTCCAGGCAGCTCTCCAAAATGCAGTTTCTTCCATCCAAGACATTACAGCAGTCCAGGGTGGTGGGTGACAGAGCTGTGCCCACAGCTGTCAGCTCCAGCTGCAGGCAGGCCTGGACACCCTTTGGTTTGGTTACATTGCATTATACACTTTTCTTTGCTGAGCATCTTATTACAGTAGAACCAATCTATACTTTAACTATTATCTATAACCTGTCATAACTACTATAATTACCATATTCATGTTACTATTTTCCAATCACTAGAAGTTAGTACATTACAGTTTAAGCTAGAAGTTGTTTTTCAGTTTTCTTGCTGTGGAAAATTCTGAGACCTTTTTTCTACTTGCAACTTTCCTGACTTATTTGCCTGTGTTATCTTTCTCCTTGGTAAAAACATCGTCTTGTTTGAGGTGGGTTTATCCTTTGCTCTAAGTCATAAAAACCCCTTCTAACTCACACACCCTTTGCTTCCTTGGTTATCCAGTAAGATTGGCTCATCAATTCTTTTCTTCTATATCAAAAATTACTTCCATCTCTATTCCTTCATGAGACTCTACATTTAAAAATCTTTCTGCCAAGCATACATATCTGTGAGACTTTCTTGTCAAACTTTCATTCTTCCCTACAATAATATAGTATCACAAAATAATAAATTAGCCTTCTAAGAACATGGAGTCAGATTCATCATTCCTTCCTTTGTCTGGGAACCCTGCAAATACAATTCTTCCTGATTGTTTTTATGCTTGGAAGGCCTGCAGAGAGCCCTGAAGTCTGCGGGCCCCTCTGAGCAGTGTCCCCAGTGTGGTACCACGGGAGGTGCAGGTGGGACAGGAAGAAATCTGGCACTTTTCTCCCAGCAGGGCAGGTTTGAAGCCCCTGTGTGCTGAACCCAAGAGGACAGGTTCCCACACTCTGCAGTGTTTCATTCTGATGAATCGGCGTTTCTCACTGGGACTTGGCTCCACCAGAAGATTTCCGGCCAGATTTAATCAGGGAGGCTTGAAAGCTGTCCAAAACACAGGCCAGGAAAGGAATTTAACTACAAAAATGTAGCAGCTTTTTCACATTTTCTGAATTGTTTGGTAATTACATTTGTTGGAGATATAATTCATACACGATTGTTTAGAGTTGTCCCTGCAACATTTATCAGCTCATGCACAATTATCTTTCTTTCCTTACAGAATCAGACTGTAATCAGTTCTATAACCCATCTGAGATATTTGTTTGAAGACAATGTTTTTTTGTAGGGAATAAAGATGGTAAAAGGTTTTCAAAACTGCAGCCAAAGAGAAAGTCAGTAATCAGACAAATGGAAAATACAGATTTTTCTAACCTAGTGAAAATGGATTCATGCAGAGTTAATTTTTTCCTATTTTTGCTTTTCCTTCTTACTCCTTGTTTTTTATTTGTCTTACTAAACTGCACAAAACTCTGGTGCATTTCCATGGCTCAAACTTTTTCTAAGGATGAGAAGTTATATTGGTTTAACACAATGATTGTATACAAATGCTGTATTACATTTGTACAGTTCAAGTGCTTTGACCTTTTCAATTTCAATGCAGCTGCATCAGTAAATGCTTTATACTAGTCTGGGAAACGAATAGGGAAGATAGCTGTGACAAACTGTTATGCTGAGATGGCCATGCCCACACCACCCTCAGGATTTGTGTGAGCCAGTTGGTAGGAAACATTTCCTCCCTGGCACAGCTACCATGGTTAAAACCAAGCAAACATTGTCTGTGCATCAGGCCATAAGGATGAAATGTTGTCGAAAGTCTGTGGCTGCTTTGTGCTCCTATAGCAATATATGGGATCTATAAATCTGGTTTAGCAGCCTAATTAATCAGAGCTACAGCAATTTGCATCACAGGGGCTGCTCAGCCAGAGCACAAAGTAAATTCACATCCTGGAGCTGGCTGCTGCCCCTTTTGTGCTGTCTCTATCCTCATGTGACTCCCCTTACAGCCCAGGTTTATCCTCAGCTCTCTGTGCCAGGAGAGGACCTGCTGTGCTTCTTTGCTCCTCAGGCAGACTCCAGCATTTTTCCTCCCTTCCTCCAAAGGGTTGTGAGCATGGTCATGTCCAGAAATTTTCCCTGGACTGATTCAAGCCATCACTGGAAGCTGGGGCTTGGTTCTGTCCCTCTGGTCCCACTCCATTCCATGTCCCACCACCTTCCCTTGCCTGCTCTTCTCCCTCTCCAGGAAGCTTCTGCCTTCAAACACTGCTGGGTGTAAAAGCCAAAATGAGGGATGCAGGACTCCAGGCAGCTCTCCAAAATGCAGTTTCTTCCATCCAAGACATTACAGCAGTCCAGGGTTGTGGGTGACAGAGCTGTGCCCACAGCTGTCAGCTCCAGCTGCAGGCAGGCCTGGACACCCTTTGGGTTTGGTTACAGTGCACTACAGACTTTTCTTTGCTGAGCATCTTAATACCAATGGTAGAACCAATCTATACCTTAACTTTTATCTATAGCCTATCATGACTACTATAATTACCATATTCATGTTACTGTACTCCAATCACTAGAAGTTAGTACATTACAGTTTAAGCTAGAAGTTGTTTTTCAGTTTTCTTGCTGTGGAAAATTCTGAGACCTTTTTTCTACTTGCAACTTTTCTGACTTGTTTGCTTGTGCTATCTTTCTGCTTAGTAAAAACATCTTCTTGTTTGAGGTGGGTTTATCCTTTGCTCTAAGTCATAAAAACCCCTTCTAACTAACACATCCTTTGCCTCCTTGGTTATCCAGTAAGACTGGCCCAGCAATTCTTTTCTTCTATATCAAAACTTGCTTCCATCTCTATTCCTTCATGAGACTCTACATTTAAAAATCTTTCTGCCAAGCATCCATATCTGTGAGACTTTCTTGTCAAACTCACTCTTCCTAGCAGCTGGGGAAGCCTGGGTGCAGAAAGGCTGGGTTTGGCTGACAGGTTTGGCTTTGTTTTGACACTATGCTTGTGCTTGTGTCCCTCCCTGGCTCTTCCTGGGCTGCTGTGTGTGCTCCCAACCTTCTTGTTTAATGCCTCTGTTGTACTTCATGGTGCCCAAGTGAAATAAGAATCTTCTCAAGCCAGGTCTCATAAGCTCTTGGAGATCTATCTATCTATCTATCTATCTATCTATCTATCTATCTATCTATCTATCTATCTATCTATCTATCTATCTATCTATCTACCCAAGATAGCTCAGCTACCTTAGAAGGCATAAAAGCAGCAGGATGGCTTCTGTGATAGCATTGGGAACAAAAAGGTTTTAATCAAAGGCAAAATAAACAAAACTCTTTACAGAGAAAAACCGAGCCAGGTGCAAGATGCCGGCCTGCCCCTGGTAAAACACCTCACAAAAGCAATTAGTTTGTTCTCTTCTAGTAAATTGCTCAGGCAGAACTTTTTGGCTCCTGTCCAATTACCTATCCTTAAGTTTGAGGTGAAGTCTCCCAATTCTATGAGATGTCTTTTCACCTAATTGAGGAGAGGAACTTCTGGGCTTATTTCCCTTTTTGAGGGGACAAAGGATAGTTTTGTCACTCTGTCAACAGGGGGGCACATTCTTATACCCAAGCCCTCTGAGAGGCTGTTCTTGATAAGAAAGTCACCCCAACCACTCATTGTGGGTGGTCTTGTGACTCAGGGATATCTGTGGGACGGGGTGAGCAAGGACAGAGCCACAGCTGTCCCATTTGGCAGTGCTGCAGCAGAGCTTTCTGTGCCTGTCCCCATGCTGCCAGTCCCCCTGGGGCACAGGAGTATTTAAGATTAACATAACAGTAATCTTAATCTGTTTTTTCCAAAAATAAAACTGTACAGAGGATTTATTTCCTTCCTGGTCTCTAAGACAGAGGAACAGCAGAGTGGCTGTCCAGGCAGCAATGCTAACGAATGGGTGTTAGCTGGAAGAGAAATATTTGGATGCCTTGGATTGAGAAACCCTGAGCATCAAGGATGTGGCTATTGAGGGTTTGAAGTTTGCTTCTTGCTGATGTAGGTGCCATCTGTAAAATGCAGCTCTGGATCCTGAACATGCACAACAAGCTTGGTTGCTCAGACCTCTTTTTGTCTAGAGCCAGCCAACATAGTTAAAGGTACTACTTCTCTGTAAGAGTAAATAAAGTGATAGTTACCTTCAAACCAGTTCTTAAAATCAGTATTTATACAGTGCCATGAGTGGAGAGCTTTCTTGGAGAACAGTCCTGATGCTCTCTCCAGGGAGACAACAATCTGGTGGTATAAAACATAGATTTTTAATTAGTGTCGTTTGGCTTCAGTGCATTACTTGCATCAGAGCTACAAAGTTGAGTGGAGATTTGCAGACTTGAGCTGGACTAAAACTAGAAAAAAAAAGCAAGACAAGAGAACACATGTTGCAGGGTTAATGAGAATGAAAGATAGTGACTGCAGTAATATAGTCAGAAAGTGACACTCAGTGTATTATCACAGCAAGCAGCTCTGGTCTTCCTATGTGTAGGTTCAGTCCTTTGTGAGGGAAGATCAGGTTTTTGCAAAGGGTGTTTTAAGAGAGAATGAGCAGAAAACTAATGACTGAATTATGAAGGCAGGTCCAGGCATTAGGCACTGAGGACAAAGAGAAAAATCCATTAGCAATAGCCAGAGAAGTGGATGAAGGCAGCAGCCAGTGGAAGATTTGGAAAAAAACCAAATCCAGTCTTGCAAAAACAAAGCAAACATTTGCTTACAATGAATACATGCTTTGGATATGTTTTTTGGACATAAAATAACAACCAAAAAGTATTTCACAAGAAGGGACTCCAGGAAGATTCCAGTCTGAGAGCTACGACACAATTTTGTTACTACTATTTTTATTTCCAAAATCTCCATCATATGTCTAGAGTATCCTCACTAATATTCCTTTTTCTTTTCCAACAAAATAATGAAATAAGGAGTCCCTGAAAGGGTAGACATTTCTGAAATTCTTGGTGAAGGATCTGAATTTTGGGGTGAAATTACAAATTTTTGTGTGTAAACTCTGGGTTTTGTGAAAAGGGTATTTTCTGGAGGAAATGTTTCAATAGGAAAATTTTGGTTATTTCTAATGGCTTGAAAAGCTTTTTGGCAGTTGCAGAGAGAAACAAGAAATGTCTCCAGAGGTCTGGACACTACTGAAGGTTCTCCTGGACTGAGTTAACCTGCCATGTCCTCTCCAGATGTATGCCTTCCCCCCTGAAATGTATTTACCTCTGACTCAAGCAGGGGGTAGTCCTGGCATTCCTGTAACTGAACTAAGAATCAGCTATTTTTAACTCACACATGCCACCTTGTAATAAGAGGACTCGTGGGACAGTTTAACAATTCCTTGTAAAATTCATCCTTTCACAGCCTTTGATGACTCAATGTGCACCTTTCAGCATGAACCACACCTGCCCACCTAATTTACATTTCTGTTCATCTGTACATTAACAAACATGCTAAGTGTGACCAAAACAGGTAAGTCATTACTGGCTCTTGACTGAAACAGGCATTTTCTTTCCTCTGGAATAATGCAGGAGACAACCCTGGGAATCATTCTTAGAACACGGTTCCTTGGGAGACAAGATGGATCTGACTTTTACTAGAAGTGCTGCACAGGTTTTCTTTGAGGAAACTTTTCCATGACATGGTAGCATTTAAGAGCACTTGTATCCTCTTCTATCAGGTAAATCATGGAACAGTGAAAAATTAAAGATATTAACACAGTCTGAAATTATTTTAAATCCTGCCATGAGTAGAATTTTAACATGCATGAAGTGCAACATCAGCAACTCGCCTAACTCACGGTGGGGTGTCCTTATTCTGGTTAAGTCTCACTGTGTTGGTGCTGTGTGTGGAGGTCATGCCTCAGGTTTTAGCTTTTATATTTTTTGGATTTTGTACTGCTTTAGTGTGTAGTTCTGAGCTTCATACTGGGGATGATGAGCTCTCTTCAGAGAGTAGGAAGACAAAAGAATTCCTTCTGTAGGTGGGGACCAAGGGCAAATGATCCAAATCTCAGGCCCAAGAGCATAAACAATGCGGGCTGAAGAGAGAAAAACAAGAAGGATGGGACTTCATAACCTAAAGCTGTAATTGGACAATAAACTCCAATATGCAAACGGACCAGAACTTACAAAAGTGAGAGACCCCATGACCAGCTGTGCATTTTGTGATCATTTTGGGTTCACCTGGGGTGTAGCCCTGGCTGGGCTCTTGTGCTGCCCAAGGTGGATCCACTGAGGCCTTTTAATAAATCCCTACTTTATTCTTTTACTCTCTCCAGCCTCTGTTCTAGGTCAGCCTTCACAAGGCATCAGAGGTACTCAAACAATAAAACATAGTAACCCATAACTTATATGAGTGCATTAGCCCTACAGCACAGGAGGGAAATGCAAAGGAAGAGTGATTCCTCTCCCACAATGGAAGCAGCACAAGCTGGGTGCTCTGAGGGGTGCTGGGTTTAGGTACAAGCAGCTTGGTTACACTGCAGATGTCTCAATGCAACGAGGTCATCATCCATAGTCCAATGTAGAGGAAGGACAGGAGTGTCTGAGAGACCCAACCCTCCCTCCCATACCCTAAAATGTTGATATCTAATTAAACCTCATAATTATGTAAAGTTAGGCTAATCTGACTCATTTCTTGCTCTCCTCCTGGCTTCTTGATAGTCAAAATCCTCTGTCAAACAGTTTGTTCCCATCATACTCCTGATGTACTGGGTAGGGAATAAGTGGCACTGAGAAATCCTCGCTGCCCATGTGCAGCTTCTTCCCATGTAAGGGAAGCTCTGGAGCATCTGGGAGTCTGGTTTTGCAGCAGCTCTACTTTGATACATCAGCACAAAGGAGATGCACCACAAAGAATGAAGGTTTATTTCTGCATCTTCCCAAACAACATCCTTAAGAAACCACTGTCTGTATTACAGGAAAAAGAAAAAAAATAATCCAGCACATATATTGTGCTACCACCTGCTTTTCATTTCATAAAGTATGAATAGGGCTGAGCTTCCCATGGTCTAAAGCTAAATTGTCAGCACAATTCTGGCAGGAGATTTTAAAACATCTTTGGTGGTGTAGGAAGCAACAGAACACCTCTTGATTTTGAGATCAAAGGCTGAGTTTACAGGGTTGACAAAAAATATTCACTCCTCATTTATAATCAACACAAGTCATGCAAATCTCAGAGATCTGTGATGGGGCCACACACTGATATTCTCCCCAGTGCTTCTCTGCAGATAACCTCCACAATATTTTCCTCCAGTTCAGACAAGCACCTCAAATAGCAGGTGTCCTTTGGGGAAGATGGGAAGCTCACTGGTCTGAGGCAAAAGCATGTTATGTAATGTATGTGGTAGAATTAATTTTGCTGGGAGATAAGGAAAATGCCATAAATAGCTGACAGACAGCTTGAGAGAGGGAGCAAGTGAGCACTCCTGAGCCTCTCAAAGCTCTGGCTGGCTGTGCCTTTCATCAGCAGAGTCACTGAGGGATATCTGCCATTCCAGAACAGATAACCTTTGCTCCATCCAAATGCTATTATTTTAGCAGTTATGTCTAAGTGGTAGATTAGTTAAACCTCATTTTCTCATGTACTCAGACGTGGATCGAGGTGGTGCTCCGTGGGTGAAGCAGATCACAGAGTTGCCCCTTCAGCAAACCCTGCACTCCCCAGAGATGGTTCAAACATGAGAGGGACTTTTCCCAGGTACATTTTCCACTTTCCTCCTCAGAAATCAGCTGACCATGAAGATTTCTCAAAGACCTGGTGTCTCTTCTCCCTGCTGGCAGCACTACATCACATACTGCTCAGGACTGTCAACCCACACCTCCATCGTGCTCCACACACAGCCAGCAAGGCTCTGGTGGCCCCAGGGACAGTGGGTGCTGCTGGCAGGTCTTGTTGCCCGCAGAGGTGGTTGAGTAGCACTGCTGGACACCCCACAAGCCTGGAGACTCTCAGCCCACCCTCCAGCCCATCTGTGTTTGTCCTAGGGTGATGTTATGATGCTTGTATCCCCAGTCATGTGTTCTGTTTATGCTGGATATTATGTTCTGTGCCTTTGAGACTGGCTCTGAAGAGTGAAAGTTTTGTTTTGGTTTTGCTATCAGTTGCTCCCCCACGGCTGGTGGGACACACAGACAGGGCAGTACAAGGTGCTGCTTTTGCTTTTTGCTTTGCTCTTGCTCTTGCTTCTGCTTTGCTCCTGCTCTGCTCTTGCTCTTGCTCTTTCTTCTGCTCATTAGTTAGTTTAGCTAAACAGTCCAAATTTCTTCCTGGACTGTTTTTCCTTTCCCTTTTTTGGACCTACTCGAGCCTGCTCCAGGCTGGGGCCTGGGAACACTGAGAGTTTGCACCCTGTGGCCCAGTGGGGCCTACTCTGGGCAGCAGCTGCCCCAGTGCTGCAGGGACTGATAACAGAGCCACCACCCCCAAGAGAGACTTTCTGAATTTGTCATCTTTTTCAGAGCGGTGACAGAGTGGTGTCATCCTGTATTGTTCATTTTGTGTGCTGGGGGGTGCTGTGCCTGTAAATAAACAGGTTCTTTCCACTTCTCTCTGAGGAATCCTTCCCAAACCAGTTCCGGGGAGGAGCCGTGTGGGTTTGCTTTCTGGAAGGGCCCCCTTTGGACAGTCTCTCCTAAATTTGCCCTAAACCAGGACAGTATTGCAGAGTGCTTCTAGGAAATGATATGGTTAAATACCAGCAAGGGACTCCTTTTCGTTGTCATCTGTTGGTTTATTGTGGTTTGGTGCGACATCTCAGGGTGTATGGCCTTCTATGGCCTCTCATGCCCTTGCTGTGACCACGGAGCAGAGCCTGGTCCATTCTCTGATCCCTCCCTGCAGACTTACAAAAGTGAGAGACCCCATGACCAGCTGTGCATTTTGTGATCGTTTTGGGTTCACCTGGGGTGTTCACCTGGGGTGTGATCGTTTTGGGTTCACCTGGGGTTCACCTGACAGACAGGATCAGGTCTCTTCTCAAGGTGGAACAACCCCAGCTCCCTCAGACTTTCCTCAGTGAGATGCTCCAGTCCCTTCATCATCTTTGCTGTTCTCTGCTGGACCTGCTCCAGGAGCTCCACCTCTCTCCTGTACTTATGAGCCCCAAATTGGACACAGCACTCCAGGTGATCCTCACAGGGCTGAGCAGAGGGGCAGCATCACCTCCCTGACCTGCTGACAGTTCTCTTCCTAATGCACCCCAGGATCCCATTGACCCTCTTGGCCACAGGGACAAGGTGCTGGCTCAGGGGCAGCTCATTGTCCACCAGGAGCCCCAGGTCCTTCTCCCCAGAGCAGCTTCCCAGCAGGTCAGTCCCAGCCTGTCCTGGTGCCTGGGGTTGTTCTTCCCCAGGGCAGGACCCTGCATTTGCCCTTGCTGGGTTCCAGGAGGTTCTCTGCCCATCTCTCCATGCTGTCGAGCTCCTTCCCAAGGGCTGCAGGGCTCTCTGGGGTACTGGCTCCTCCTGCCAGCCTTGTGTCACCAGAGAACTCACTGAGGAGCCATCTGCCCTCAGCCAGGCCATTGATGAATAAGCAAAACAGTCCTGGGCCAAGTATTGAACCCTGGGCGCCACCAGTGGTGCCAGGTCTCCAACTGGACCCTGTGCCACCAAGTAGCAACCTCTGGGATCTGCCATCCAGGCACTTCTCAGTCCACCTCAGTGTCCACTCACCCTGTCCTCGCTTCTTGAGTTTGTGGAGGCAGAGGCTGTGAGAGAAGTTGAGGCAGAACAACATCCCCTGCTCTCCCCTCATCTATCCAGGTTGTTGTTTCATAGAAAGCAATCAGGGTGATAAGACTTGATTCACCTTTAATGAATCCATGCTGACCTGTCCTGATCACCTTCTTGTCTTCCATGTGGGCAGAGACAGCCTCCACTTTAATTCCGTTTGACATGTGCACCAAAAGCTTCTTACTTTTTTATCTTCTCTTTTCACCCATCACTGACAGTTTTCCTTGGACAGGGGGAATAAATTATGTGTCATCTTTTGATGGAGATGTGTCAACTGAAGCTGGTGTGATGTGACTCAGACTTGTTTCACTTGCAATGTGTACTTCAAGTTTGAAGCAAGCCAGGCCTCCAGAAGTGAGAGCCACGTGCATGAACTCTCTCCTCCATCCTCCACTTCTCTTTCTCCTGGGTGGCAGAGCTGTGTGCCTGTGGTCAGTTCTGGCTGTGCACATCCCAAGGACACAGGGAGGTAACAACTCCCATGAACCCAGGCTGTGGGTTTTCCACACCTCAGAATTAACTGAGCAAGCCCAGAAATCAGAGTGATGGAATGTAGGGCAGAGAAGTTAAAAGAGGGAGGAAGAGTTTGCCCTATGATTTCTGTTGCGATTTCCTAAATAATATTGACTAAGGAGTGTTTCATGGCACTGAATTCTAACACATGATTTCAGCCCTTTCCATGAGTCCCCTGGCACATCTATGCATCTTTAACAGAAATCTGATTAAAATGCAAAACCAGGGACATCCTGTTGCCCGCAGTAACAAGTTAAATGCTGCGGAATTCATCCCTGTTACACAGAGCAGTTCTTTCTTGATACAAATCTTCCCAGAAAGGCCTTGAGGTCAAAATTTACCTGAGACGAAAGAAGAAAAAGGAGAATGTCCAGAAAACATTCATTAATTCAGAGCAGTGTTCTAAACAATAAATATTTCAAAAACAGCCAAAGGTCAAAAACTGCAATAAACCCTGATCAAGGTCACAATTTACTTCAACATAAATATCCTCTGAACAGAGTCTGACTTTTTTTTCCTTGAGCAAAGCTTAATAGAAAGACTTCCATGCAAATATCATTTAGTAAAATGAAAAACAGCAGGAAAGCCCCTCAGACAGTCCAAATTTAAAACCATTTAAAATGAGTTTAAAATCACGACCCCTTGAGATAAGTATTTCATCTAGACTGAGTGACATGTACATTACATACAGTGCTTTAAAACCCAGAGTGAGAAAAGATCTCCTGACTTCAGCACATATATCACATTTGTGAACGTTGGCTGCTTTGCTTTCATTACACTTCCCTTCCTTGTCAGCACCCCAGCTAAAATAAAGCAACCCCCAGGCAACTTTCACAAACACCCAGTGGGAAGATTAAACCACGACAATGTACATTCATATGTGGGGTCAAAGTCAGTATTACTCAGCTCCATTTACTTTACTTGACTGTGACTCACAAAATATACACAGTAGGAAGTGCATATTTGAAGGACTTTGGGAACTTTCTTGATTTAGCTGCAATTATTTGCTCAACAATGGTCCTTGGCATAAAACATGTGACAGAAAAAGTAAAATTTTTAATAGTAAATCCTTTAATTTATGAAAATAAAGAACAGGAACCTCCATTCCATTCCCCACTCACTCTCATTTCCAGTAGCTGCAGCTTATCATTACTTGGGAGCAGCTCCCCATAAGTTAAAGATTCCCTGTTTCTAGGTTGCCTTTATTTCGTCCAAGGAAGATGAAAAAATTGAAAGTCAGGCTGATGTTCCCTGAAAGGGCAACCTTCTTTCCTAGTCAATAAATAGAGCCTTAAAATCCTCTTCTGACAGCCCTGGAATTGGACCTCCAGTACTAATGCCAAAGCTGTGATTTAAAGTTGTGGCATGATTCTCTCCTCAGTTACAGCAATGCAAATCTTTAATTTCAAGGAATTCATCAGAGTGACTTTGGGAGGGAATTGCTGGGCTGGCTGTGGACAGGATGAGAGCTGAATCTTATCCCACAGTCCTTTAAAGCATTACCTCTTGGATCCCAACATTGCATTTTCACATTTATAGTTATGCCCCTATTATATACATCTTCACAGAGGAGCAAAAATCTGTGAACACCCACAAATGCTTTTGACTCTGTGTGGAAATTTAGAAGTGCAAATCAGCAAGAAACGCTGCTGAGTTTTCCTCCCTAACCTGTGACATGCATTTGAAAATGAAGAGGTTATTTTTAATTATAATTGACATTTTTTCCCCCCTGGTTGTCCCAGTGAAGGCATTTATCTTGCTAGAAAAGTGGTGCCACTTACAATGTTGCCACAATGGGAGCTCAGTGGAGGAAGCTGTGAACAGGCCTTTAGGGAGCTTCAAAAAGCATCTGTTATACTGCAAAGTTTAAAGCCAGGCAATTTGATTTTCCCAGTCCTTCTGGGGGTCTCTGAAAAAGAGGGAAAGGAGAAGGTCCTTCTCCTCTGCCTGGACTGCAGCCCATGGGGCTGGGTTTATGGCAGGTCTGCTTTAGGTGGGCATCTTCATGCCAGGGATGCAGCTTCACTCCCTATCCCCCAAACCTGCAAGCTGGAATGTGTTGCAGCCCCATGGCAAGACATGCTGAAATGTTGTATCTTGCTCTCTCATCCCCACTTTTCCCTTTAGAAAAGAAAATACAGGTTCAAACCTAAGTTCAGACTCCTGATACTGGGCCAAGAT
Organism: Ammospiza caudacuta; assembly: GCF_027887145.1. Lineage (NCBI taxonomy): Eukaryota > Metazoa > Chordata > Aves > Passeriformes > Passerellidae > Ammospiza > Ammospiza caudacuta. The sequence continues at coordinate 114,452,359 of NC_080594.1, forward strand.
TTCCCTTGGCAGGTCTGTCTGCTATGGCCATGTTCTACACATGGTTCTCTCTGCTTGTCCCCTTTGCCCTTCCTTACCCCTCACCCTGCACCAGCCCCTGCTAAATCATCAAATGTGGTTCAGGGATATATGAACATGGTCAGAAAATGCACTAAAGTGCAGAAAACACATGTTTAAATTAGGAAGTGGCAGCAGAGTGCAAATCTTTTCCTGGGGATGCAAATATCAGCACAGCAAAGCACTTTCTGAATCAGACAAGCTATTAATATTTTTAAGGGCTTTGAAAATAAATTTGAGGATTGGGAGAATATGCAGCATTGCAAAAAAAAAAAAAAAACTCTTGTGAAGCCTTCTGTCCTGGGATTGTCCCTGAGTACAGGCACAAGTCCTGCCCCAGTTTTTGCAGGGTGTGCTCAACCAGCCTGTCCAGAAGTGATTATTTGTGCCAGCTTTAGCAGAAGCAACACCACATTTCTGTTTTTCTCTGCAAAAAAACATTTGAGCCCTTCTGGCACTTCTAGCATGACACGGGGGAAAATGGCCTTGGACATCAGATCTGTCAGATTTTAGTAACTCTGTAGCAGGAATGTAACATCCCCTGGACTGACACACCCTGGCTCTCAGCTTTCTCCTGTTGAGGGCACTCCTGTGAGCTACAGACATCTCTGGGAACCTCAGCTCTCACGGCCTTGAGGAGACAATTCTGCAATCTCTTCTGGGCTCCTGGAGAAGAGCCTGAGGATGATGAGTGCTGGGAAAACTCAACCAGGACTAAGCCAAAGTCCAGAAGGGAGTCTCAGTGCCATCAGGCCTGGTGAGAGCTCCCCAGCAGCTGCAGAGTGTAAGAGCCAAAATGAGAGATGTGGGACTCCAGGCAGCTCTCCAAAATGCAGCTTCTTCCATCCAAGAGGTCACAGCAGTCCAGGGTGGTGGGTGACAGAGCTGTGCCCACAGCTGTCAGCTCCAGCTGCAGGCAGGCCTGGACACCCTTTGGGTTTGGTTACAGTGCACTACAGACTTTTCTTTGCTGAGCATCTTAATACCAATGGTAGAACCAATCTATACCTTAACTTTTATCTATAGCCTATCATAACTACTATAATTACCATATTCATGTTACTGTTCTCCAGTCACTAAAAGTTAGTACATTACAGTTTAAGCTAGAAGTTGTTTTTCAGTTTTCTTGCTGTGGAAAATTCTGAGACCTTTTTTCTACTTGCAACTTTTGCTGACTTATTTGCCTGTGTTATCTTTCTGCCTGGTAAAAACATCTTCTTGTTTGAGGTGGGTTTATCCTTTGCTCTAAGCCATAAAAACCCCTTCTAACTCACAAACCCTTTGCCTCCTTGGTTATCCAGTAAGACTGGCCCAGCAATTCTTTTCTTCTATATCAAAACTTGCTTCCATCTCTATTCCTTCTTGAGACTCTACATTTAAAAATCTTTCTGCCAAGCATCCATATCTGTGAGACTTTCTTGTCAAACTTTCATCCTTCCCAACAGCAGAGGATGCTGATTGCTTTTATAAGGACCACTTTGGGAGGAGCTCTGCCTGCTGGTGGGTGGTACCAGTGGCTTTTCAGAACAAGAAGTTCAGATCCTGTGCTATTGAGTGTTAGCATTGCAATAGTTGGGTAAATAAAGTTGTGTAAATCTTTAACACTGCTCGGGAACTGCAAAGTGCACAGCAATGGAAACTGCAGCAGTCCAGGTAGCAGCAGTGGGCTAAATATACATAAGGATGCGACAGAATTGGGATCAGATATGTAGTTTATTGGGATGGTATCTTATAATTTCAGAAACCCAAAACACCAGGGCTGAAATATAAATATACTGCACCAACTACCAAAATAGAAAGAAAAATATTTTCCACTGAAGTGGGAAAAAGTTAGGAGTTTTGTTCAAGGGATAAAAATTATGTTGCAATATGGCCAAAAAAATAAAAGAGTAGAGAGTGTTCCTTCATGGAGAAATCAATTTTGAGGTTATACCTGCTTTAGCAGTGCCCAAGGGAAAAATAAACAAAGAAACTGTGGCATTACAGAGAGCCCAAACCAGAAGGTGAGGCTGGGAAGAATGTTCCCGAAAATAAATATAGAACATCAAAAGCAGGCAGGCAAATAGGATTTGACTCATGGCTTGGTTAAGGCACAGTTCTCCTTCACAGGTAATACAGGGGCTGCCTTTTTACCAAGTTGTAGGCAAATTTGTAACCAAAAAAAATAAAAACAATAACAAAACTGAGAACCAACAACAACAAAAATCAAACAAAAACAAAAAAGGCAACAAAAAATAAAACAAAACAAAAAACACACACACAAAAAAAAAACACCAACAAAACAAACAAACAAAAAAAACCAACCCAGAGATGGAAATCCAGTTCTGGTCAGAAAAATGGACTGGGGAAGACTTTTACTTCATATGAGAACAGAAAGAAAACACATCTGAAGATTCAGAGGCAACAAATAGCAGCATCTATCAGAATAAACAACGTTCAATCTATCTACATTCAATCTATCTACATTCAATCTATCAACATTCAATCTATCAGCTGAATCTATCAGATTGTGGTAGAAATACGTTTTTTCTCTCAGACTGTTGAACACTTTGTCATTTGTGCATACAGACCTAGGTGGGACCTGGGAGCAGAATCATGAGGGTAAAGCAAAAAAAGAAGGTGGAAAAATTGTTCCAGTGTATCTAAAACTAGCTCAGTTGGATCTTCCCAAATAACCAGTTTGTATTGGATTCAAATAAAAGTTCAGGTTGGTCTTATGTCCTGTTTGGACCTGTTGGCTCACCATGCATCACAAAAGCACAGGTATTTTTATTGATTACCTCCATCCACACTACTATATTCAGTTCTTTTTGCTGCATTGTTGCATTGATTTCTCCTGCCCAAATCACACTATTGATTTTTCCTGCTCCCATTTCACATCTGTGCCTCTCTCAGCCACCCAGCTGATCTAGTAGGGAAAGTGTGGGATTAGTGCTCAGTTTACAGACACACATGCCTGTGAGGATTCTACCCACAAGGATAAATCCAAGGCCACTGCTCTGTTGCAGGGTCTATGTATAATGTTTTATGTGTTGGTTTTTTCCTAGAATCCAAGGATTACATGGAAGTATAAAATGAGTATTGTGTGCAATCCTCTGTTCTCATTCTTCATGAAGGCAGTAACAAGCAGTTCAAGGCCAACACTGAGTTTTTGTCTGTTCTGCCAAAAATATGTTGAAGGTCAGTTTTAGTTAAATTTATTAAGACACAGCTGAAAGGAAGACTTTTCTGCCAAGAATGGTTTCCAGCTGAGGACAGGACTTGCAGCTGCAGCAGCTTTTAAGGGAAGGAAAGCACCTGATACATCCCATGCCAAGTGTCTGGATTTTTTCAGCTACTCTGCACTAGAGATGTTGAAGTTGTTGGAAGTCATCTCCTGACTGTGGATGCAGTGGGTAATTATGTTATTCAAGCTTTAATTTTTTTTTTTCTTACCTTGAAATGTACAGCTTTAATTGTAAACTCAATAGTTCTTAGCAACAACCAGAAATCTTGTCATGTATCAGCAACATTCTTTTCTTTTTGAGATTTTTGGTGAGAAGCTCATAGAACCACAGGATCACAGAACATTCCAAGTTGGAAGGGACCCACAAGAATAATTGAGTCCAACTTCTGGCCCTGAACAGCACCAAGCCCAAGAATCCCACCATGTGCCCAAGAACATTCACCAAACGTTTCTGGAGCTCTGCCAGGCTGGTGCTGTGAGCACTGCCCTGGGGAGCCTGTTCAGTGCCCAGCCATCCTCTGGGGAAGAACCTTTTCCTGATATCCACCTAAACCTGCCCTGACACAGCTCCAGGCCATTCCCTCGGGTCCTGTCACTGTCCCCACAGAGCAGAGCTCAGTGCCTGCCCCTCCTGTTCCCCTCACAAGAAGCTGTGACTGCACTGAGGTCTCCCCTCAGTCTCCTCCAGGCTGAACAGACCAAGGGACCTCAGCCCCTCCTCACACGGCTTCCCCTCAAGGCTCTTCACCATCTTTTTTGTCCTCCTTTGCCCACTCTCTTATTATTCAGTATCTTCCTTACATACCAGTGACCAAAATTTGAGATATTCCACAAGACAAATAGTGTGTGTACTTTTCAGAGTTGCAATAATGTTTAGTAAAATTACATTTAAACTAGTTCTTGTGTGTGCTGTTCCAAGCAGAGATATTTCCACATAATGAACTGAGCAATTCTGTAACATTTAAAAGATGATAGTCAGAATAGTTTATTGAAATTCAGCATCGATACAGGGAAAATACATTCTGAGTTTTTACATGAGATGGTGTAACAAATTTTACTTGATAAAATGTTTAGTACCCAGCAATTATTTGGTAAATAGAAATTATTTCTCTTGAATTATAAACTGTCACTCTGAGTACAAAATAATAATCTCATGCACAGTGCTGTTTCTTTCAGTCACTTCTAAACTGAAGCAAGAGAAAAGGCAGACATAAAATAAACATACCAAAGCAAGAATGACAATTTGAATGCATGGGGAAAAGAGTGTTGTCGATTATTATTACTGTGTAGCTTCACAGGTCCCTTGGATGTTATTTCCTATCAACTTTATAGCTCTTTCATCCAATCTCCCAAGAATTTGTAACAAAATATTGTAGCCACAAGGGAGTTATTTTCCTTTTTATATGAAAATCTCATAGTGACACCATGAAAATGGTGCTTAAAAATCTTTATGTGATGCTAAGCATTTGACCAACCTGTCTGTGACCACCTCAGCGAGGATTTACTGCTGCAGGGAGATGAAACAGGAGCTCAGCATCAACTTACACTGAGCTACACTTGCAAATCAGTCACAAAACAAGGTTTGCATAAATGTTTGCCCAGAGCTAGAAGAGCAGCACCAATATTGCTCTTAGGGGAAAAAGTGAGGGTGAACAAGGCGTTATCTTCTTGATTGCAGCACTGGGTGTAGCAATTACCCACTAGAGAAACACCAACTTGCCCAGCTTGGTGGGACTGGTGAGTTCTGTGTGACTCACAGTGCCAGATGAGCTCTGCTCAGGTGCTTGGGGACTGTTTTGGAGATCAGAGGATACCTCTACTCATACTCAAGTTCACCAACTGAAGCAAAGAAAAAAATAAACCACATAGACCCTTGGTTAAATATTCCAGGATAATCTCCTCTCTCCCCTGGTGTCCCCTGTCTGGAGCAGGTGCAGATCCCCTGGATGTGCACATTCCCAGGAAATGCTCCTCCACCATGAACAGGGGTCACAATCCAGGGCAAAGAGAAGAAGAGGCAGGTTTTGCATTCTGGAGTTTCCTTTCACCATGCAGGAGCAGCAGGATGGCCAGAAGGTTTTCCTGTTGTGGAAACAAATGTTGGCATCATGCAGATGATGGTAACATCCCACAGGTTCTCCATGGGTTCTACTGGTGAAAAGCACAATGGGCCATGACACATGGACTAAATTAATCTGAAAAAATCCTTTTTCAGGTTGATTTTATCTTGAGGTGAGTTTTCTGCTTGATGTTTTCCCCAAGTTCCATGGTATAGTTAATTTAGCAGGCACGCTCCCAGTGAGCTTGTGTGCATTATTGCAGCTGCTGTGGGCACCAAGCAGTTTCCAAATAAAGTCTAGGGCATAAGAAACGTGAAAAGCAATGTGAGTTTTAAGCTGCTCTTTGAAAATACCCTGAAATGGCTTGTTTTTCTCTCCTAACCTCTTTTTAGAGGGTTTGTAGCATCCCTCCAAAAGCACAGACCTGGTTTAATGCTGAGGCAGTTTTATTCCCAGTTAGAGCTGCATCAGCAGATAATCTGCACTGCTGGGGGACATTGACTGTCTACCTCCCATCTGTGTGATCAACCCATGGCTGTTTATTATTCTGCTATTTTAAATCCCCATTTTCTTTAGCCAGCAAATAATCTGAAAGCACTGCTTTCTAGATTTAAAATCAATTGATAAATAGCATTTCTTTTTTCTCCAAGGAATCAATGCACAATTACTTTGAATTGTTTCAAGAAAATAGGATTTTTGAGATACTATATCCTCCCTTTGCTCCCTTCAACAAACTTGATTTAAAAAGCAAAGAGGAAGAAGAAGAACAAGTAGCACTGCAGATTTGACAGAAATGTGGATGTTCTGCAGTCAAATTATTTTGTGAAACTGGAATCTTTATTTTTTAATCTCAAGTGTTTCTTTCCTTTGGTCACAGACTCCTGCCTTCACAGGAGAAAGTTGAGTTCCCCAGGCTTTCCAGGCTGTATTTTAAATCCTAAGATATATATAGTATGGTGTTTACTGGGAATTACCTGTGAAGAAATTCAGAAGAAGAAATTAATCAGATGAAGCAGCAAGTTTGGAATTTCATGTGTATAGAACCTCAAGATCAGAGTGTCTGTGGTAATGAGTGAATTTATTCACATCCAAGATGTCTGATGAAGTCTTTCCTGCCATCTAATTTCTCAGAGTTGGAATAAAGGGCTGCAGCACTGGGTCCATCAGTCAGTGAGTGGGAAACTCTGTAGTTGTGTTTTCAATGTCTACAGAAGGAACCAGTAAACCCTGCCTAGCAAGGAGGGTGCATTTGGGAGATGGATCCCTGTAACTGGAATTGGATCACAGAGCAAAATCCACAAACACAGACTCACACCTGACTGTTGTGAGAAACAACATTCTGAAATCTCTTCAGATATGGTAGACCACAGTGCCATAACATTATCAAGGAAAAGGTGCTTTTCTTCAGACAGTTTTACGATTAAGCCACTTTGAGATTACCTGGCACTGAGAGCTCAGGGTTGCCAGAGAAGTTAAATCAGGAGTCCTTGCAGCACATCTCCCTTTTTGCAAATCTAACTCAAAGAATGCACAGGAATTTCCTCAGCTGCATTCTTGGAAGTGTTCCTGTCTAGGACAGAGGAGGGACTTCCAGGGACTTACCTTAAAAACACTATTTGAGTGTTTCAAAGGAAGGACAGACTAAAGCCTTAAAAAATGAAAAAGTAAATTACATTTAAGGTTTTAGTTTCAGTTCAGGATCTGCCTAGAATCATAACCCTTTTCCAATACATGATCTAAACCCTTAATTATTTATTTTCCTACTCACCAAAGGAAACAGCCATTAACCCAACAATTCAGTGTAATATAGTGGTGGTAAAATCTAGAAATTAGACATAAAGAGCAAGAGCATAAATGTGGAAGACTTTTTAACTGCAGAGAATTAGGAAATTATTAAAGGAGAGGATATACAGAATAAAGGGGAATAATGCTAGGAAGTCATGATTATAATTTTATTAGGCCTGGGAGTTAAATAAAAGTGAAAACCTACTAGGAAAGTCAAAACAATTGAATTTTAAGGGTCACTTCTATGAGAATAACTGAGATGGATTTGGCTCAAGTGATAACATGGTCTGCAATCCCAAGGAACACCCAATCTTGTAAACAACCTCAGGGCTCTTTGTCCTCATGCAAGCAGGACACACAGGTCTTTAAATCCAGGGGAGCCTTCAGTTTTACCCAGACTAGTTAAAGAAACAGCAAATTTCCCTGAAAATCACTGGGGTGAGGTGCTGAAAGAAAAATGTGCAAACTGATAGCAAAGAAGCTACAGCAGAGGAATATAAAATAATGCCCCTGACTGCAGCACTGTGCTCTTGCCTTACATCATTTTGAGCACATTTCTCCTTCATTTAATACTAGAAGAGAAAAACCCAAGTGATGAGCTGCTCAGAAAGCTGCATCTGGGAGCAGTCAGGCAAAGGACATGGTAAGGCCATCCCTCCCTGCTGGCATTTCTTGCTGTGTGGCTTCCCCTGCACTCTGACAGCCTCCCTCCCTGCTCTCCATGTGACAGGCAGGGAACACTGCTCCCACTTTCACCTTGTAAGGCTTTCCTCTACCAGCATGGAAGGAGCTCCTTCATTCCTCCTCAAGGGAAGGAAAATGAAACAATCCTTCCAAAGAATGGAATGCACTGAGTTTGCCTGTACCACTAGAGACCTCAGGAGACTGAAGTAAATGAATAAAGGATCTTCAAATTATTTATGACAACAATTGCTGGGATTTTTCTGAATGCAGCAGAGGGGGGAGGCAAGGATGAAGTTGATAAAGGCAATTAAATTAAATTTATAAACAGAAGAGACATTGCCAAGAAAATCAGGATAAACACAGAAATTCTTTAAAACCCCAAGAAATTTCCAGCAACTAATGAGACTTCAAGGCATGACAATGGAAAAGTACAGATGAAACTGATATTACTCAGAAAAATTTTTGTTTCATTGTTCATAGTAGAAGCTGAAGGTCATTTTCTAGTGATTGAGATCTATTTTCCCTGGAGAGAAAGAAAAATGTTAAAAGGTTTCATGATTATACTGAAACAGATAATTAGGCAGCAAGAAGTTGCACAGGTTGACAAGGCACTGGACCCAGAAGACTTCCAGGCACAGAAAAGTGGCTGAGACAGAGACAAAAATTTGTGAACTGGAGCAGAGGAGAGGATTTGGCAATTCCACTACAATAGGGACTCAGTTCTGCCACCAAAACAGCTGTATCCTAAACAGCTGTGTCCAAAACATCTGGAAGGTCCAGCAGTTATGACAGAGCATCCAGATGTTTGACTTCCACAGCAGTAGTGAAAGCCAAATGGATGATTTCAGACACTTGATGTAGCACTAGATCCTGATGTTTCCCAGTCAAGCCTTTGCAATTTTATTCAGAAGATGGCTGGGACAACACAGAGAGTCAGCAGAGGACAGTGGGGTCAATCAGCTCTGGAGGGAACTGGTAGAAACATATATCAAAGTATAGACTCATTTAAAGTTTGTATCAGGCTATGAAGGTAAGAATTACCTGTTACCTTGCTCATGTTTCCTTTCACAATGCTAGTTAATCCTCTGATATATTAGTCTTTAAATATTCAGTAACAGAAATATTAATTATTGACTTATCCACTGGTAAGACAGACTGTAAGGTCTTAACAAACAACTTGGAGGAAATATTTGTGAGTTCAGTTCTGAATCCAGCATTTCTTGTTAAGTGGCTTAAGGCAAGCTGTTTGCTCTCTGAAAGACCTTCTAATTCCTGACACAAGAAAATTCCTTCCTTTTCTGATACAGCTGTAACTCCAGCAATATATCTTTAACTGCACTTATAATAGTTCGTCTGGCCTGGTCAGGATGTTTTTTCTGCTCCAAGCCAAATTGAATTTCCCCTCAGTAATGTTAACTGCCATTTTCATTGTCCTTTTCTTAGACAGATTTAACACATCACTCCTAGGACTAGCTTGATGCTTGATGTCAATGGGCAGAAACCAACTGATGGCCTCTGTGGGCATTAGAGAAAGTATAAAAGCCTGTACATGAAGATGCATTTATTCCTTATGGCCTATTCTGGAAGAGGTCAGGAAACCCTTCTGTCCTACAGGCCTGTTCTGTCAAGGCAGGGTCAGCTTCATGCTTCACTGTTTAATCTCAAATCAATTGTAACAGGCTATTTTGGAACAACTTATGCCATGAGACTGACTGTTTTATTCCCACCTTCATAATTGAAAAAAAAAATTAAAAAGGAAGGCTATCTTTTTGTGTCCTGGGTTTTGGGAGCATTTACAGACAAACCACAGATTTTCATGGGTAACATTCATTCCTATGGGCATTACTGGTTATGCTGAGTTGGATGGGTGCTCACCATCACTGAGAGCTGTCACAGGATTTTCTTCAACAAGTGAAAAATCATGGACTTCACTGGACCTGTGTCAATTTACACCTCAGGGAATGGCAATTATTTGCCCCTGTACATTTTTTCTCAGCACGTGCCAGGTCAGCACAGATAAGTAGAGTTGTACTCTGATGATGATGATTTCTTTAATCCTCATGTAAGGAGAAGTTTCTCTCTGAAAACCACATGCTTTGCCAAATTTCAGTCCAAGCCACAGCCTGAATTTTCCTCTCCTGGATGTGAATTTTGCATGCAATCTCACCTGAGTATTTGTTGCCAGAACAGTCTCTCTGTTTTGCCAAACACTGTTCTCCAGCTATGGATACCTGAGCATGGTACCCAGTTTTCATGACTGTCTATCTCTTTTCATTTCTCTTATCTTCATAGATGCTCTGCAAATATCAGGCCAATTCCATATCTAGAGTTAGCTTAGTAGTCTGGTAAATACCTACAGAAAAGTGTGGCCCATGTGGCTATGAGAAGTCATCACAAGTGGCCACTTGATCTAAAGGACTGTCAAACAACCAATAAGCCAAAGATCTTCCCAACAGGCTTTTTTGTGGACTGCAAACACTGCTCTCTCAATTGTTGCTTTTTGACACAATAGAGAGCTCTGAAGTGAGGAGATGGGTCCTTTTCAGGAGCCTTGTAGGAAGCAGATTGAACAAGTTTCAACAGCACTGTGCAGAGGCTCAGCTTAGAGGCTGCTGATAGGTTAGATCTCAAACACTGCCAGCATTTTGGGTCTGACTGGATCATCCTCAATATACAGTATCAGGATTTATACAGATTGAAAGATACCTGAAGGCATGGGATAGAGCAGCCTGACCCATCATCAATATTGAAGGCACCTTAAATAAGGTTAAAGTATTGACAAATAAAGTATTTGTTAATGTCAATTACTTGTGCCACAAATACTGTCCCAGGCTAGCAAAAAGCCCACTTTTCCCATCTAAGAATAATTATCCTTTCTGGAGGAAAGCAGGCATAGGTTGTTTACCCACGGGAGGAGCAAACAAGCCAAGCTAAACGTGTGTCCACTGTTGTGTCCACTGCACTGAGACAGTACTTTCTAATGAGTCTAGAGCTAATCCTGTGATGATGGACATCTAATTTATTCTATCTTGACATGACAGACCTGGCATAGTAATATCTGGCAATTAGTCACACTCCAGTGGCCCTTAAGCAGTTTGCAGTGAAATGCAGTTTCAGAAATGCAGGGAAGGCTGTAGATGTTGTTTACTTGGATTTCAGCAAGGCCTTTGACACTGTCTCCCACAGCATTCTCCTACACAAACTGGCAGGCCGTGGCTTGGACAGGAGCATTCTTTGCTGGGTTCAGAACTGGCTGCATGGCCGGGCCCAGAGAGTGGTGGTGAATGGTGCTGCATCCAGCTGACGACCAGTCACCAGTGGTGTCCCTCAGGGATCTGTGCTGGGGCCAGTTCTGTTCAATATTTTTATTGATGACATGGATGAGGGTTTAGAGTCCTTTATTAGCAAATTTGCAGATGACACTAAATTGGGAACGTGTGTTGATCTGTTAGAGGGACAGAGGGCTTTGCAGAGGGACTTGGAACGGTTGGATGAATGGGCAGAATCTAATGGGATGAAGTTCAATAAGTCCAAGTGCCGAGTCCTGCACTTTGGCCACAATAACCCCCTGCAACAATACAAGCTGGGGACGGTGTGGCTGGACAGTGCTCAGGTGGAAAGGGACCTGGGGGTGCTGGCTGACAGTCGGCTGAACATGAGCCAGCAGTGTGCCCTGGGGCCAAGAAGGCCAATGGCATCCTGGCCAGTATCAGGAACGGTGTGGCCAGCAGGAGCAGGGAGGTCATTCTTCCCCTGTACTCAGCACTGCTGAGGCCTCACCTGGAGTATTGCGTCCAGTTCTGGGCCCCTCACTTTAGGAGGGACGCTGAGATGCTTGAGCGTGTCCAAAGGAGAGCAACAAGGCTGGTGAGGGGCTTGGAGCACAAGCCGTATGAAGAACGACTGAGGGAGCTGGGGTTGTTCAGCCTGGAGAAAAGGAGACTCAGGGGTGACCTTATCACTCTCTACAGCTTCCTGAAGGGTGGCTGTGGTGAGCTGGGGGTCGGTCTCTTTCTCCGGGCAACAACAGACAGAACAAGAGGACACAGTCTCAAACTGTGCCAGGGGAGATACAGGCTAGAATTAAGGAGGAAGTATTTTACAGAAGGAGTGGTCAAATACTGGAATCATCTACCCAGGGAGGTGGTAGAGTCACCGTCCCTCGAAGAGTTTAAAAAAAGACTGGATGTGGCACTTGGTGCCATGATCTAGTTGAGGTGTTAGAACATGGGTTGGACTTGATCTTAAAGGTCTCTTCCAACCTAGAATTTCTGTGATTCTGTGATATGTCACTGCCGTTTCCTGTTATTCCTTACAAAAAGAAATAGCAGGAAAAGCATTAAAATACTAAATCACCTATTACAAAAGGCTGCACCATCAGCTTCTGAATCCTATTTAGCACTGCTAAATTACAGAACAGCACCACTCCAGTGCGTGCTGTTACTGGTTGATTATTTTGTTAAACAGGAAACCAAAACCAAAATTGTTTGCACTGTTAGAAACTAATGTGGGATTCAACAGCATTTGCCAATAAAGAAAGATAAAGCAGAGCTTTAATAGGTCTGATTTGCTTTATCTAACAGGTATTCAACAGATAAAACAAAACAAAAGCCTGGGAAGAGCAGAGATATTTATTGCCAGCATGATTCCATAGAAATGATGCTGGTTGTTTTTGTTTCAGGAAAGCATGGTCACAAAGTGCAGTGGTCCTGGAGGAGGTGGATTCATGGTCAAGGGCAGCTATCCCAAAGGTGAAGCAGAGCAGTTCTTGTACCCAGGAGGGAGAGGAACAAAGGGGTTTGGGGCTGCTCTTCCAACCTCATTCTAGGTCACCAGGCTTGCTGCAGGCAGAGATGGCTGGTCCCCAGGACACAGATCAGAATGACAGAATCACAGAAAGTTCTGAGTTGGAATGAGCCCACATGGATCACTGAGTCCAGCTCAGAAGATCACCTAGAAGTGTCCATCTTACCTCTGTGACTGGGTGATGGTGGTGGTACTCTCAGTGTACAGACCCCAGCAGGGATTCCAAGCTCTTGTCTCTGTGTATGGGCCTGAGGCGTTTCCCATCCCCCCAGAAGGAAAGGCTTGGGCATGTGCACCTTTTGGTCACCTTTTCCCAAGAATTTGGGAAGGTAGATGGACTAGAGGTCAAAGCAGCATACACTTGGAGGTAACCATTAAGGATGATGAGGGATCCAGGCCACCCTGTGATACTGCTGTAGTAACACAGCCAGCACAGACCAGCCCTTCAATGTGGCAGCACAGGGCACCCAGGGGCTGCTGAAACTCAGAGAACATTCTACTCAGCACATCTATGGAAAGGATCTGGAACCACAAATTCAACCCATTTATATGAATCACCACTAAGTTTAACTGGGAGAGAAGGGGATGGAAGGTGTTGCCTTTAGGAAAGGCTTCTTGGAAGCAGGTTTTGTGCTGTGCAGGGACTTGCAGGAGTGACATCCCCGGCATGTGTCTCTGTTCCTTGTCTCCAAGGGCTGCTGAACCTGAGCCAGGGACACCTCTGCCAGGGGTGCACTCTGGGACAGAGCCTCAGGTGCCCTGACAAGGCAGCACAAGCCCATGGGCACAGCTGAGGAGGAGGGTGGAGGTGTGACGCCTTTGTGCTCAGCACACAACAGAGGAAGGGCAAGGGGCCAGCAGCAGACACTGAGCACAGGGAGCTGCAATCCAGGGACAAAAGTGGAGAAACTTTTGCTTTCCCTCTGCTTTTTTCCCCCCCTGGTAAAAAGTGCTACCTGTCAAAACAGTGGGTAAAGCCATTTCAGACAGGAATGTAATTTACAGCTTGAAGGTGTCCCTTTGAGCCTGTAAATTCCTTGGGGCAGGGATTATGGTTTTGATCTGACGTGTTAACCAAATGTAAAGAACTGAGCATGACAATTTAGAATTTCTTAAAAGATAAAGAGTAATGATAATAATTTCCTCCTTCCCCCAGTCTCTGGAACATGTATCTTGCTGTTACAAAGCTCTTTGCTTGCAAGAAGAAAGCTATTTATAGGCTGAAACAGATTTGCAATCATTTGTGATAGAGAAGGAAACTGAGGAGAAATATGCAAACCAAAAAAAGCAATGGCAAAAATTTGCATAGTTCTTCAAAGTTTTCTTCAAAAGCTTTTGCAAAATACAACCATCTGTTTTTTCAAGAATATCCTATGGGGGTTGCATGAGGGCTCTGTGTTCTTTTTCCTCTTTTTTTTTTTTTTGCTACTTGTGGAACCATCTCTCCCTTTAGGAGGGAAATGTGTGTAATCGTAAACTATTAGAGACAGACATCTGCATAGTAACCTGTACTGCTGTATTCAATTACTCAGTAAGTATTTTAAAGCAGTTAGTATGTGCCAATTTAGCTCATGATGAAAATGTTTGTCAGAATAATATGTTTTATTCTAAGCACCTGCTATTTAATATTTGAGAGAGCTGGAAGTGTAATGAGGAAAGAGGAAAATATATGCCTGTAGCTCAAACATGAGCTGCAAAAGCAATTCTGGGGTGAGAAGTGGCACAGCTGAATGGAGGCTAGACCATTTTCCCTCCATTTGTAAACCAGGCACAGAATGACAAGCTAATTCCCAGCAGTCCAATGTGACAGGCATGGCCATTACTGGGGCTAGTTAGTTTCTCAATCCCTGTCTCCATCTGAAGGAAACAATGCACAAACAAAAGCCAGAGCATTTTTGTTGCCTGCAAGCCCAACCTCTGTGACTGGTACTTTGTCAGAGGGCCCAAGGAGTCTCTGTGGCCCCACAGGGTGCCCCAACGTGGGGCTGAGTGGGAATGGGGCTGAAATTGTGCTGTGAGGAGACACTGGGGCATCCATCCATCCTGTGAGTCCTCTGCAGAGATGGTCCTTAAATCAAATATAGCTTTGAAAGCACAAAGTCCTCTCCCATCTCTATGGTCAGTCAAACAGCCAGGCCAGCATAAACAGCATCCAAGGTGGGATTTAAATCAGCTGCTTGAGGCCATCTGGGATTTCCAGGGGTGAGGGTGGGCCTGGAGTATGGCATGGGGGGCAGGTGACACATATGGGAACTCAACATGCCCAGCCATTCTCTTTATATGAGAATATAAATATCTACCAGCTTTCTTCTGCTGCTGGGCCAGGAAGGACTGGTGTGCTGCGGTGGAAATGCAGCAAAGACATCTGCTGCTTTGATAGCACTCCCGGTACTGCTCTGCAACAGCTCAAGGTAGCGTCATCTTGACTAGATGGCTAAGTGTACAAAGACACGTAAATAGGTTTTAAAATAAGATTTTTGGATTTGGGTACCAAAAATTGGATTTCTGGACCCATCTTGAACCACATAAAATTTTCTTGGTTCCATATGGTCTGAGAAGGCAACAATTCCCAAAGTCAGTCTGTTAATTTAGATGCTCACTTTTGCATTTGGGAATTAATTTTAGACATTCATTTTTTATCAACTCCTGGCATAGCTCTGCAGGATTCACATGAAGGCTCTGGTGGATTTCTGAGCTCACACTTCCAGCCGTTTCCTGCCTGGAACAAATCATAAGTTTCAGCCAGCCCTTCTGCTGATGGAAATTTGCAGGGTTTCAAAGGCTGAAATGCAGAAGGGATGCCATGAGACAGCCTGGCAAAGAGCAGCCTGAGCACACAGCTGCTCAGAATGCAGTGGGTGTATCCTGCAGGATGGCACACTGGATACCCACAGGGAGGAGATAAGGTGACACCCAGCACTGGCAGGGAGGGCTGGTAGGGGCTGCTCCTGTTCCATGAAGGGAGTCATTCACAGTTTTACCCTGAACTGAACAGCAGATGGAAAACAGGGTGTCCTGGTTTAGGGCAAATTTGGGAGAAAACCTCCAAAGGGGGCCCTTCCAGAAAGCAAACCCACATGGCCCCTCTCCGCAACTGGTTTGGGAAGGATTCCTCAGAGAGAAATGGAAAGAACCTGTTTATTTAACAGGCACAGCACACCCGGCACACAAAATGAATAAAACTGGATGACACCACTTTTTCACTGCTCTGAAAAAGATGACAAATTCAGAAAGTCTCTCTTGGGGGTGGTCGCTCTGTTCTCAGTCCCTCCGGCGCTGGGGCAGCTGCTGCCCAGAGTAGGCCCCGCTGGGCCACAGGGTGCAAACTCTCGGTGTTCCCAGGCCCCAGTCTGGAGAAGGCTCGAGTGGTTCCAAAAAAAAAGAAAGGAGAAACAGTCCAGGAAAAAATTTGGACTGTGTAGCTAAACTAGCTAATGAGCAGAAGAAGAGCAAAGCAGAAGCAAAGCAGAAAAAAGAGGGAGAGCAAAGCAAAAAGCAAAAGCAGCACCATGTACCGCCCTGTCTCTATGTCTCACCAGCCATGGGGGAGCAGCTGATTAGAAACCAAAACAAAACTTTCACTCTTCAGAGTCAGTCTTGAAGTCACAGAACATAGTATCCAGCATAAACAGAACACACAAATAGAGATACAAGCATCATAACGTCACCCTAGGACACAGGGGCATTAGGGAAGCTGTCACTGCAAGAAGGGTGCTGGGGTTCAGGCAGCCAAGTTGCCCAGGGACAGAGCTGCTCCTTCAGATTGTGCTGAAGGCCCAGTCAGCTGGGGAAAAAAAGTCATCACAAAATTTGGGGTCAGGATCTGAGCTGGAAGCTGCATGGCAAGCTCAACCTTGAGCAGCTGAAGTCCTGCTTAGAACATGCTGGGTGGATCTGAGGTGAAAGTTTCCTCGGGTGACAGAAGGGAAAATACTGAGCAAGCAGCTCACAGAGAGGAGCTTTTCTGCAGGGCAGCTGGCTGTCCTCCCTTCCACCTCAGCCTAAGGAAAAACATGGAGGCCTCAGCTCTCCTCAAGTCACCTCCTTCCTCACAGATAAAGCAGCTGCCCTTCAAAATAAGTCTCCACTTATCTCACAGAAGCCTGATCCCACGCTGGCCCTTTTCTCCTGCCTCCAGGACTAAGAGTGGCATCCTTGCCTCCTTCCAGCTAAAACTAAGCAAGTCCAGGTATTTTCCAGGTAAGATTCCATGCAGTCATTCCATCCTCAATCATACACCTAGCACCCATGGTGGATCATGGGTTGGGGATGCTATGCTGGGTTTTCCCAGAATATGAGACCATTAAAAAAGAAAATCTCCTTTTTAATATTTTCTTCTGAATTTTCACTGGGTGTGTATATTTTTCCCCAGTCTAGCTGATGATCTGCCCTCAGTACACTTCAAAAATTGCCAACAACATCTGTAGCCATGGGTGGTTCTACTGCATTTTAATTACTTTTGTAAATTCACAAATAAGGTGTTGGAATAACATTTACAGAGAAAGTGTCAAACCAGTTAAGAATTTAAACATTTATTTTGTCCCTAGCAGCCTTCCCCTAACACCTTCTCCAATTTATAGGACTATGGAGCAAAAAGGGGAGCTAGTCCAATACTCAATTAAAATCAATTCATGGTTCAGCTACAAGGCCACTGTCAGCCAGGCAGTGCAGCTACACTCCTAATAGAGGAAAGGAGTTCACGCAATAAGAAAGAAAAAAACTAATATAAATCCACATGGATTAGCATCCAGGATCATAATATGAATTAGCTGCTTTTCTTTATGCTAAAATTTGCCCATTATTATGAAAATAAGTGATTCAACATCTTTGTCAGTAACCTAACTCCAAGCCACAGTGCCACATACCAGTGACAGATGACCAGGCTCTTTATAGAGATAAATGGCAGTAACTACATCAAACCATGAAATTACATTGCAGCAGTGGCTGTAACCATTAAATTTCTCAAAAGATGAATAGGGCAGTTGATTTTACTCAACTGATTTAATTGTCTAGTCCTCCCATATAATCTGAGGTGTGATACCAAAGATACCAGATACCAGTACTCACACAGAACTTCCCACTGCAGGAGGGAAGCCCTAAGGACCAGCTTCAAAGTTTACTATTCCCCCCTGCTTGCTTTCTTCCCAAGTGTAACTGGACATATTTTTCCTATTATAATTTTTCCTTCTCTTCCTTCTTTGGTCTGTCTTCCCATTTCTTACCCAAACTTCTTCCCTTCCTCCTTCCTTTTTTTCTTGTTTAGTTCTCTACCTTTTCTTTCCCATGGGATGTTTGTGGTTGCAGCACATGGGCAGCCCTGTCCAACAAGCAGGTTTCACCTCCCAGATTAACACTGTAAAATTTATGACTTCTGAGATTTTTGATCATGAGTCCAGACCTTCCTCCCCAGCTGCCAGGAGAGGCTTTCTCCTTGCATTCAGTCTCACCTCATCCTTGAATCTAGCAGTTCCACAGGCCCTCTTCCCAGGAAAAGAGGGTTCTGTAGGATATTGAAGACCTGCTCAATGAAAAAATTAGGAATCAGGATAATTTGATGTTTACCTGATATTGAGTAACATCACAGAGCATGAGCAACTACTTTTATGAGGAATGAGTTTGTTGTCTGAATTGCCAACAAAGAACTAAAGCTAAAACATGGTGTGATGAAAGAGTGAAAAATGGGTTCTGCGTAGTCCAAAGCTCTCAGAGCTGCCAGGTGATGAGATTATGTGCCCTTCCCTTTGCAGAAAAGCCTACTTGGTGCAAAAGAGCCACTCCCCAAGGGCTGTGGAGAAGTGAGCAGTAGATAAGGGTTGAACCTGCCTCCCTGACCCCACGCAGTAGGTGAAGAGCAGCCCCAAAGGTGCAGAGAGAGCCCCAAGCTCTCTGGCTTGGTCTGAGAGGGGAAGCTTGAGGAGAAGGCTTTGAGGAGAAGATGAGGATTGAGGGGTGTGATTGCTCCCCCACTGCTGGGAGGCTGCTGCCTCTGGCTGTCAGGCTGACCTGACCTACATTATAAATACCAATTGCCAGCAGGTGGGCTGCTCCTATGCAAATCTGATTAGCTGGAAGTGATTTTTCCTCCTCATTCTGTGCCTAGGATATGTCTCTGTTTGGAGAAGTTGCCCATGTAGGGGAGGATGAGGTGTTGGGGCTGCTCTTTTGTGCTCAAATGGCAGTAGAGCTCAGTTCTGTCAGCACTGCAGCCCCAAAAAATCTGACACAGGTCACGAGCCCCACACTGCAGAGTCCCTGTGGGGGCTGTCTTGCTCTGGGCAGCTCTCCCTGAGCTAAAGAGGGAAGAAGAGCCAGGTAAGCATAACTCAGGTTGTGCCTGTGTGTCCATGGAGCCTCCTGCAAGGGGACAGAGGCAACATCCCAGCAGCACACCCATCTGCCTGCTTTTTTACCTGCTACAGCTTTACTGTGGCAGGGGCAGGGTGTGCTCCATGCCCAGGGTCCTGCTCAGCCCCTTTGTGAGGGGTGAGGGCGGAGTTCGGCCTGAGGAGAGCTGTGTCCTTCCCTGCTGTTGCAGTGTGATGTCATGGTTTGCCTCAGATATCCTGGTGTAATGTCATGGTTTGCCTCAGATACCCCGGGTTTCTCCCCAAAGACTCCTTCTCCAGGTGTGTCAATCACCTCTCCTTTCCCTCTCTGACCCCTCCCGAGCACTGTCTGTCAATCCTGGCATTCCAGAAGGGCATTGAGTGATTGGGCAGATTCAAAAGATGCCTTCTACCCTCCCAGGGGGCATTGGGCCACCCAGGTGTCCTTTGTCCCTTGAGACTTTCCCTCCTGTACCTGGTTGGTGGGATTCCTACCCCTTCCCTCCTCCTCTCCCTGAGGTTAAAAGCCAGCAATCATATGGCTGGGAGTTCTGTTGGAGTTGTTGGATTCAGAGGCCTGTGGGCCAGAATAAAGCTCTGGATTGAAACCCTCCAGCAAAACTGACTCCTTTCCTTCACCATTACCTTCAAGCTTCTCCAGCAGAGGGAAACCTGAGCTCCTACATGTCTGCACTTGTCCCCAGGCATCCAGCTAGCCAAAAGGTGTCTGTGTGTTGTCATATATAATGCAACAGTTCTATTATCATTACATTGCAAGGGTTCTATATTGCTGGAGTTTCATACCTCCTTGATGTTCCTTGTAGGCATCTCCTCTACGCACTGCCTCTTCCTTGTCCTCACAGCAGCCAACGGAGCTCAGTTCCCCTCAACCAACCAATCCACTCTTTTATAACACTCTCCTTATTGGCTGTGGCCTGTTAACATCAGGCTTGCTCCTAATCTCTAGTAATTGGCTCAGCTGCAACTCTTTAGGGGGTAAGATTACATTCTATACCATCTTATTTACTTATATTGTATCCATCCCCCTACATCTGTGGGGTGAAAACACCACAGCTGCCACTATTTGGTTCAGCAGCAAGGGCCAGACGAGCTCAGGCACGTCCCGTCCGTCCGGCTATATTGGTAATTATTGCAATACCCTGTCTCATTGAATGCAAATGGGGACAGCAGGGGTATCACCCTCTGCTCCTCCCAACAGCTCATCAGCCACCAGAGACCCTCCAAACACCTGCAGCTGCCCTCAGTGGTGCTGAGGATGCCGGTGGCTGCTCCAGGGACAAGAAAAGACATTTCTGACAGCAGCCGAGGCCGCTGTGGTGCCTGGGGACAGCACGGTGTTGTCACTGCAAAGACAGCCAGCAAGGAGCCAGGATCTTCCTCCACCTTCTACGCCTCTACACTTCCTCACCCATCCACCCCACCCCTTTTTTTTTCGTTACCAGAAACATTCTAACTGCAATTAAAAAGGCGCTGTCAGCATTTAATTGACTTGGAGCCCTGGCGGGGATGGTGAGCCCGGGTGCTGATGTCACCCCGGTTGTCATGGATACAGGTGAAGAAGCCGCCTGAAGTGCAGCATCAGGGGATGGGAGGATGCAGGGGGACGGGAGGATGGAGGGGGACCTGTGAGGAACCTGAGAAGCAGCTGCATGGCCAGGTGAATGGGGCTGGCAGACGGGCAGCAGAGCCAAAGGACAGAGCCCTTCCCGAAGGTGCTGAGGCCAGGGCACTGCACTCCCACCACAGTGAGAGGTGGGCAGGCAGCTCCCCACCTCAAACACCAGAACAGTCCCCCCATGACAGCCAGCAATTAAGAGAAAAGCCCAGGCAGAGGCCCCTCCATGTGCACTGTAATTAGCAAGACAAGTAGTGTATTTCTTTAGCTCAATCTCTCTAATAGGTGAGGCGGGAGTAGCAGAAAGGAAACAATGGGGAAAAGCCAGAAAAAGAAACATACTTATGGGAGTATGTGTGGGTTTATGTATGCAAAAGATCAGCTCTAGATGTTTGGAGAAAGTGAAAAAAGACTGTGGGACCAGGGATCTGTTCATGTGCATCCATAAAAAACCCTCTAAAAAGCTTTCCAAGTAACACACATAATAATAACATTAAAGGAATCCCCCACTAGAACACTTGCAGAAGTAGTTCCTCTGCCTGTTCCCATTTCCCTTCTCTCCATCTTCTCTTGCTGAGAAGGAAATTAAAATGTATTTTTCATACAGTATCTCTAGCACTCTTTTGTGTAATAATCCTCTTTCTGTGAAAGAGGCAGGTCAGCAATAGCTGCAGGCTCCTGCACAATCAGTGCTCATCTCATAAAAATCTCCAGCTTTCCCTGGGATTTTCCAGCCACAACCTATTAAGCATTTGGCTGTGACAAGAAGCCAGCCTGAGGGAGGGGCTCTTTCAGATGATGCCAGGGCAAATTTGTATTTATTTATGGAGTTGTTGCATGGATTTTTTTTGTAATGGAGAAATGAGACTTTTAAAAATCATCTGTTTGGTTTAAATTAATCTTAAAAGGCAGTTAGGGCTTGATACACACTTTAGCTTCTAGTTAAAATTTATTATTCTAAAATGCAAGCTTACTTTTAAATTGGAGAGGAAGGCATGGAGTGTGCTTTGCCTACCTTACTCTCCTCCTTTAACACCTGACTAAAGATGTGATTTGCCAAAAGTCGAAGGAAGGTCAAATACTGGTCTCTAATATATGAATACCAAAACAATGAGTTACAGCTAAGCTTTGCATTATGTCTGACTGCAAATTTAATATTTCCTGTCAGCAAATTCCTATTCATTTAAATCCAAATTATGGGTTTCAATACAAATACTTGGTGATAGAGAATTTTTGAAACTGTGAAAATGCAGTTTTCTTGTAATTATGTAACCAGAACTCTATTTTCTGAGGTTTAAAGTGTCTTTGTATTGCAGTTCAGGCTAACTAGAATGCATACACATGTACAAAGGTATGGTTGGAATGGAAATTGAAAGCTCTGATTTGTGTGAATTGATTGCCCTGGTTGGAATTGAAATTAAAAGCTCTGATTTGTGTGAATTGATTGCCCTGACATCTCTTTTATTTTTTTTTCTTGGGAAATGTAAGCTTTCTCCCTGTTCAGAAGGGTATCTTTTTGGCTGAGACTGATGCCTTTCGTTTGACCATGAGTGTGACAAACAAGCTGTTGATAAGATAACAGTTTTCCTTGCAACCACCTCATTTTGGTGTTCACCACCAAACTCCAGATGTGGAAAGCTTTCAGCAGGGATCCTTTTGGTTTCCCACCACAATGTTTGCAGTGTGTGCCATGTGTGGCACTGGCAGGGCTGTGTTGGCAGCTGGGTGGGTTCTGGGGGGTCCCAGTGCCCTTTTTGTGGGAGAACAGGAGGTGGCCAGACTGACAAAACCCATCCTCTCCTGGCAGCCCAAATCTGGGGATCCTCCTGGAAAGATTCTGCTCTAATCTTACACAAAATTCCCCAAGCTTCTCTCCTTCCCAGCTCCCAGTTCAAGTTCCTATAATTTTTTTATGTAAAACTTACAGGTGAAAATTCCTGGCTGAGGCATGACTAAGGTTGCTGAGCATCCTGTCTACATTTCATTTCTGCTTTAAACAGTGTTTTTCTTTTGAACTCTAGGGGAATTGCAAGAAAAGTGGAGAGGGAACTTCTCACAAGGGTGTGCAGTGACAGGAAAGGGGGAATGGCTTTAAACTGAAGGAGGGTAGGTTTGGGTTAGATATTAGGAAGAAATTCTTTACTGTGACAGTGATGAGGTACTGCAAGAGGTTGGCCAGAGAATCTGGGTGCCCCATCTCTGGAAGAGTTCAAGACCAGACTGGATGCAATTCTGAGTAATCTGATCTAGTGAAAGATGTCCCTTGTCCATGGCAGAGGTTTCAAAACTAGGTGATCTTTAAGGTCTCTTCCAACCCAAGCCAATCTATGATTCTGTGATTTTGTGATTCAGTGATTCAGTGATTCTGTGATTCTGTGATTCTATCTGGTCACAGTCTGAGCTGCAGTCCTTCCTCCTACCAAGTAAAATAAAAAAATATGTGAATTTAGAGGATGGAAATAATACATTAACTTCCAAGAGAAGAAGCAATCATGTCTTCCTGAAGAGTGCACAAAATGATGCATTCCAAAGGGATGGGTTCACCGGGACAAGCAGGGATCTCTTCTGCCACAGGAAAATCTTGCCAGGACTGTTTCTTCAAGGGTTCGCAAACAACCTCAGCTGAGGCCAGTCTCTGGTTTAAAACCTCATGTGTTGCATGAAGCCAAGGGTGTCTCTGAGCCTGCACAGACCTCACACTGAAGGAGAAAAGTCAGAGCACAGATTTAACATATTGAGGACCTGGTGCTTGATATCCACTGGCCTTCCCAGCCTGCCCAGCAGTGTGGCCACTGGGAGCAGCCAGGCATCTGCTTCTGCACAAGGCTGGAGGTCCTGGCAGGTCCCCACCAGTGCTTGGTCACAGCCACCCTCCTCCAGAATGAGATCTCCAAAACCAGCAAGAAGGTGTCAGTGAGGCACAGGACCCTGAACTGCATTGCTGGGAGTGTTGGGGCCAAAAGAAGTGAAATGGCAGAGTTCAGTTTCCATAAACACAAATTGTCTTGGGATCCCTTCATTCTTCTTGTTATTCTCCACCCATTCTCCTATCCCATCCTCTCATCCCCCCCACCATGATCCTTTTCTTTCCATAATGTTTTTAACTTTGAGCAGAGTGAGAATATTTTGCCATACTGTAAATAATAGTAGGGTTTTCAGCTCCTACCTTTCATCCACTGTGTGGAGCACAGCAGACTGTGAATAAGCCTCTTCCAAAACAAACATTAAAAGCACATTGACAATTTAAGTCGCATATGGGCCTAAAGATGTTTTATACTCTACTGTCACAAACAACACCTACAATCTGCTAGAAATTAATGGAATAAAAGGATGCAAAGCACATTTCTCTGGTTCAGTGAGCATTTGATGGACACCATGGGTGGGATTTATCTCTTATCAAGTGAGCAAGTTGCTCCCATTTGAATGTGCTGAATTTAACTACAGTACTTTGCTTCATTTCTAGCCCTGCCTCCATTCCCTGCCTTGTATGAAATGAAATAAGTGATTTTCAGCTGAGCTTCTCACTGATAGTGATCTGTGTCATGGAATCATCTCACACCAGACATCCTGCTTAACTGCAGGTTCTGGAAACCTGGTAGCTGAGCCTCTGCTGCAGAGCTGCTTGAGGAAACATTTATATGTAGGTTCTCAGAGGCATCCCTTCTGCAGTGAAGGGTGCTCTCAGGTGGGCTCAGCTGGGCAGCGTGGGGGACATTTCTGCTTTTGTATCTGTTGCCTATACTACTAATTTCCCTCTCAGCCCTAGCAAGGAAGAAAAAACCCACCTTAAAACACACACGCAAAACCAGGAAAAAATAAAACCCCTGTAACAAAAACCCCACATAAAATCCATAAAAAATATTTCACCCCTAAATGACAGTGAAGCCTATAGATTAAGGGTATCTCTCATTTATTATTTTTACCATTGGTTGTCACAGCAGGAAAGGCACTGTAGCTTTATAATTGTTTAGTTTCAAATGGGGAGATCTTTTATTTTCAACTCCTTTTTCTGTCTTTAAATTAGCACTTGGAGTGTTAGTCTTTGTTGCTGCAGCCCTTATCAGCAGGGCAGGAGACAGTGATTGCCTCCTATCTGAAAACTACAGTGAAATTAAACCTTAATTAGTTGCTTCAACAGGGTATGATATAGACTTTGAAGGACTTAAAGATACAAGTTCCAAATTGGTTTCAGGTTTACTGTGAAAGCCTGAGCATGCACACCTTGCATGATTAAAAGGAAGCACACCAAACTTTCTTCCAGGAAAAAAGTCTGATCATTTATGACATTTATATGACATCATATGATGTCATTACTGAAATTACAAGTGGAAAACTAGAGCAGACTTTCCATGCACAGTCTACCATTCCTTCCCTCTGGGATGACAGGTCATAGCTTATTTATGCACCACAGTCTCTCCAAAGCAGAGCAAAAAACAAACAGCCAAAATAAATAGATAAAAAACGGCAACATAAGCATTTACTCATTTCTTACAAACTCTCTTAGGGGAAAAAAAAAAGAAACCTTATGAAAATGTTAATAAGAAGGGGCAAGAGGAAGAGAGAGGAACAACTGGATGCCCATGGCACCAAAGGCTGCTTTAGCGAGCTCTGTGGCAGACAAACACCTGACCAAAAAGGCATGAAATATTCCAGCCCCACTTCCTAGGGAGTGTTTAGCAACTCCTGGGTGAGATAGGCCCCGAGTCACTGGAGAAGCTTCCAGCCCAAACAACTGTCACATTCCATATTTCCCATAAAAGCAGCTCTTAGCTAAAGCCCCATGTTTCGCTTGGCCTGCAGGAACCTGCCAAGTGACTCATGGAGCGGATCCACTCCCTCTGTGCTTTCCACTTTCCTGGAAAGGAGCATCACAGCAGTAACACACACAGTGTAACAATGATGCTACAGCCCCAAAGGCTGAGCTGTGCTCAGTTTTGCCTCCAGATGCTAAAGAGCAGTATAGGACCACTGCTGTCAGAAGGACAAGACATGCAAAGACAATCCACAGCTTCCCACTCCACTGCAATGGCCACAGGGGATGCAGCTGGGCTGGAGTTTAAAGGCATAAATCCATTGGTGAGAATTCTGCTCTTTGCAGAGCTGATCACAAGGTGATTTTGAACCAGGGCCTTCCCGGTGGCAGGTGGCTTCAGCAGTAAAAGGATAGGCTCCCAGGGATGTGGTCACAGCCCCAAGCCTGCCAGAGTTCAAGGAGCATCTGGACAATACTCTTGGGCACATGGTGTGGCTTTCAGGGCTGTCTTTTATTTTACTTGCAGCAATATATGGACTTATTCAAGAGATCCTGGTGAGTCCCTTCCAACTCAGGACATTCTATGTTGCTATGATTCTATGACTATGAAGACTTCAAGAGACCTCTCTGCTATTATTTCTTAAAAACTTTCGTACCATAGTGCCAGAACAGTAGATGATTACAGAAAAATGATTTCATTTTTTGTATACTTTGGAAGCAGATTGGCAGTGTGTATCTCAAAAATCTCCATTACTGTTCATAACATGCAGCTTAATCATGGAATCCCAGGATGACTGAGGTTGGAAGAGACCTCTGGATGTCATTTGGGCTCCTTGCAGTATGTCTGTGCCTCTTTAGCACTTGGGAGATCTGGACCCAGTGCTTCAAGTGTGGCCTCACCAGTGCTTGAGCAAGGGCAAAGGATCTCCTCCCCTAACCTGCTGGCATCACCCTCTGGGTGCAGCCCTGAGTCCTTGTGGGAACCCAGGGCACCAGGAATATTTCTCTGTCTGCTCTGGGCTGCCCTGACCCCCATGGGAGCACTGACTGACCCTCATTCATGGAGAAAGTTTCCCAGACTTGAAGATAGTCTAGAATCCACAAAAGTGTGAAATAGATTATAGAGAGCAGTGTAGGTGTATCACTTGATGAGAAATTTAGGTTTTGGGATTTTTAGTATGTTGTGGATGGAAGCAAGATGGAAGGCACAGGGTGTTGTCCTGGGTTTCTTCTTCCTTCTTCTTCCTTCTTCATGGGTTTGGATGACATTCTGTAATTGGGCAGAAAAATCCACATTGTGGGCTCTTTGGGATCAGTTATTGGGTTAAAAGGGAAATAATCCAGGTGTCAGTTCTTAATTGGATAGTTTAGTCTTAAAAGACCTTGTACCAAGAGCCTGTTGGCCGTTTTGCACCTTCTAATGAAAAGCTGCTGAACTCACAGTAGTGAGACTGCTTTACTGATAAGAAATAATAAACACCTGAGTCTGAACATGAATTACTGTCTTAAGTGCCTTCAATCCAAACCCAGAGAAACCTATGACTGGTAGCCCCACAAGTCCTGTCAGGGCTGTCAGTCCTTCTTTGACACAAGGACACTTTGCTGGCTCATGTTCAGCCCTGACAACATGACTCTGGAATATCAGCCTCTCCTCCCAGTCCGCTGTCATTGGCCTCCTCGCTGAGGACAAACTGCCCCATCATCCAGACCATGAATGAAGATGTGAAACAGGATTGATGTTTGATTTTGTTCCATTGTCCGCTTCTTTCTGTCACATAAAAATTGTGGGAACTATAAAATACAACCACGAAATGATGTTAATTTTTCTATGTCAACTGTGATACCAAGAATTTAAAAACACAACCGCTGAAACTTAGAGTAACAGAAAATGAAAACTTATTCAAAAGAGAATTTGAAGGCCTCATCTGTGAAGGACAGGAAAACTAAATGAACTTTATGCTCCTCCTGCAGTGAGAGAGTAATGAAGAACTGGTTATATGCTCATTAACTGGTTGTTTGAGTCCCTTACCCAACTGTCACTTGGGCTTACAGAACTGTAATTTTCGAACATGGAGAAGTCCTAGATAAAAGCTTTTATTTTACTTGCAGCAATATATACTCTCCTGATACTAGCTGAGAGAACAAACCAGAAAAAATTAGAAAGGAAAAACAAGGTGAATTCTAAGTATAATAATGTTAAAACATAAAAGAACAATTTTGTACCTACAGGGATCCTACATTTTATATTTCCTTTACTCTGCAGTACACAGAAATCAGACTAAAATTCTTCTTTAAAATGTTCTCTGTGTCTACAAAAGGATAATCATGACTATTTGCCCTTCAAATAAGAGCATTCAAATCATCTGTTGTGCAGTGAAATGTCCTATTAATGGCTGGCCTCAGGAAGTGTAGCAGACACTGAACACTGGTGACTACCTTGGTTGCTGCACAAGCAGTTTCTCCTTGAGGGAAAAAATGAAAAGAAGGGAAAAAAATCCCCCACAACCTCTCCCCAAACTCCACCTTATTACCATTTGCAAAGCTCTAGAGAGAATGGGTGCTTGACAGCATTCAGGTAAGCATTATCTTCTCATTATCAAAGGTATTATGGAAAACCTTCCTGAATAAAATTTGTGTTTGGAAGAGTTTCTGTGATTCAAGAAAGTGTGCTCTCCAAAAGGCTTTTACCTGTGCTCACACAGGGCATTTAAAGGGTCTGGGTGAAGGAAAGGCACTTTTGCTCTGCAGTTTGATGTCATTTGTTGAGAACAGGGTTTTCTATTCCTGTGCCAGCCCTCTCCCACTCTCTTCCAGGAGGTTGCCTCCCTTCCCAGGCACTGGTGCTGCTGTTTGTATCTCCAGAGGGAGTTTTCAGCAGGCTCAGCATCTCATCCTGCCAGGCCCAAGCAGGAGGCACGGGCTGCAGAGTTGAAAATCAATGAGATTTTAAATTACACCTTCAGAGACGCAACCTGAATGCAAACAGTGTTCACCTATTACATTGATTTCATCATCTGATTCCTGAAGTGTCAATTCCTTTATGTAATTTGAGCTGTAACAGCTTGATATTGACAAGAAATTAGATGATCTTGGATCATGTGTGACTGACATCATTTAATAGCAAAAGATATCTGAGAGATGCATTAGGGATTACATGGCAGAAATTCCTGAAACAAACAATGTGGAAATAAACAAGGTTGAACTCTAGAAATAAACAATGTTGAACTCTTGCCTCTTTTCCCTCCCTCCCAGCACCAGCCAGCCTCTGGAGGTGGATCCTGCGACACAGTGTCCGTCCCTTCATCCCTTGGGATGCCTTTGGGCACATCCTTTGGCACACCTGCCTTCCCCCCTGGCAGCACCCACACCTTGCACAGCTGAAGCCCTGCAGTGCTGCAGTGCCATGACACCATCACATCACATCACATCACATCAATCTTCACACTGCCCAGCTGCACGAGCAGTGAACAACCCTCCTGCTGTCATGATACCCAAGACCAAGGAGTCTCTCAGAAGAGATTTCTTCTGCTGCCTTCTCCCTGCTGCATCACCCAGGCCACAGAGAAGGTTCTCCTTACAGAAGGGCTACTTCTGTGGCTACAACTAGTGCCAAAATCTACTGTGCTCTTGGTGAGCACCATGCAAGCAACACATCAGTGTGGGCAACCCCTAAAGGGATGACAGCCTCTGGGGGAAAACAGAGCCCTGTTCTTGGAGACCTGCTTGGTATCCTTGGAATGGTTCTGTGCTGGGAACCACTTAGAGCACTGTTCTGCTTAATTTTCATGTCCATCAGCAGCATCTATCATGGTCAGGGAACAACAAGGCTGTTGGTAGGCCAGGCACATAAACACAGGGCTAAGAGAAAGAAGACATAATGTACCTGATGGTGCAGCCTCAGCAGAGCAAAAAGGATTCATGCTGGAGTGTTAAAGATGATGCATGTGGAAAAATTGTACGGAAAAAGCTGCTCCCTGTAGTACCTTTCCCATATGCTTTGGCAATATGAGAGAGAGGGGTGGGACATACAAATGTCACACTTGTTTTAGTGCTGGCACCAAGCAATGTATCTCTCTGCAGAATGCAAGTCCAAAATTTTGACAGACCTGAGGAAAACCTTTCTTCTCTGTCACATACATCTTGTATGAAACATTTGAGGCAGACTCTTGTCAGGAAATATCTCTGGAGCTACCAGCTAGCGTCCCAAGATGTGTGTTGGATTTTGTTTCACTGGAAGTGAACCATTGTGCTCTGGATTGCAGGCACTTGTGGTATTTGGGTAGTAAATCATAACACTGTCCAAGTATGGAGATTATTCCCCAGGAGAATGCCACCAGACTGATTAATCAAACTTACAATCCTCCAAAATTGTATTTAACTGTGCTCTGATTTGCTTAATGTGGTCTTACATTTGTGCCAGGATGTCCTGTGAGTGTTTCCAAACCACTTCTCTGTTCTAAACATGGGAACAAAAATAAGCGCATGTGCTTTCAAAAAGAGGCACAGTGATCCCAGGTCTGTCCATATTACTTTTGCTACAAATACTTCTGGCACCAGCCAAAGGTGATCTGGTTTTTATGTAGGGCCACTCCTGTGACAGATGAGAATAAATTGTTTATATGCTTCATTTGTTCTCATGTTACAGCACCTCATTTACAGAGCTCCCATCCTAGGATCATATTGTTTGCAGCAACTTTCCTAAGAGTTGATTTTGTTCTAGATAAGGGAAGACTGCAGCCCGTCACAGGAGCAGATCCAGTCCCATGTGGGCTGCAGTGTCACAGACATCTTTTATGGAAAATCTTTTCCTTAGGATTTTTCCCCCTGAGAAGCTGGAGGCCTCAGGAACAAAATGTGAACAATGATTATCTGCTGCTGTGGAATGCAAGAGGTGCATCTGTGATTGGCTCATGTGGTTGATTCTAATTAATGGCCAAGCACAGCCCAGCTGGCTTGGACAGACAGCCGAGCCACAAACCTTTGTTATCATTCTTTGCTATTATATTCTTAGCTAGTCTTCTGATTAAATCCTTTCTTCGATTCTTTTAGTATAGTTTTAATGTAATATATATTATAAAATAGTAAATCAAGCCTTCTGAAACATGGAGTCAGATCTTCATCTCTTCCTCATCCTCGGACCCCAGTGAACACGGTCACGCTGCAGTGCTCTGGGAGCTCAGCTGGCACAGCAAGGGCTGGGGAAGAGCTGGGGTGCCTCAAAATCTCTTGAAGGCAGAGGCTGCTCACAGGGAGACAACACTTTTCTGCTTCATCCTGAAGGTCCTCTGACACTCAATCCATGCATTTCTCACTCCAAGGCCCTGACTCAGGTGTGCTCTGCATTCCCAAGGCACCTGAGCAGGGTGTCCTGAGGGACCCAGTAGTGCACTGAAGGTATTGCCAGTGCCAGTGGTCAACAAACAGCACTGGCAGCTCATCACTCACAGTCCCTCACCAGGCCTTTGCCTGTGCTCTGCAAGCAGTGTTTGGTCCTTGGAAACAGTGCAGAATGGTCTTAGCTTTCTAAAACACTTGGGGTTTTTTTTGTTTTGTTTTGTTTTGTTTTGTTTTGTTTTGTTTTTTTTTCCTGAGAGAGAAAGAGGCAGGATGCAGTAGAGGATTGGTGTTAGACACAGCAGCCATCTGACCTCCCTTTGATCATTTTAACAAGGGGCCACCTAGCCTGGAAAGGCACAGGGCACACTGCAGGGCACAGCAAAGGGGGAATGATACCCTGCCAGAGTACCTGAATCCTCTCTGGTAGGGAGGGCTCTGTCCTTATCTGTGGCATTCATATTTTCTGGAAAAATCTCTTTGCCCAGGATTTTTCTTCTAGGAAGCTGAGAAGCCTCAGAGAAAAAGGAAAACAATATTATCTGATTTGCTTCTCCTGTGTTTTTCTCCTTTGGAATGTGTTTGGAGATTGTTTACCAACAGGTTGTTGTTTCATTGGTTTTGTGTAAATTGTTTTGACTTAATGACCAATCAGTGCCAAGCTGTGTCAGGACTCAGGAGGGAGTCACAAGTTATATTTATTATTATTAATAAAAATATTTTACCATTATTATTATTTATTATTTATTAATATTATTATTAATAAAAGAATGTTATATTTTAAGCCTTCTGTAAGTATCCTTTCTTTATAGTTAAGTATAATATTCTTGAATATAATATAGTATCTTAAAATAATAAATTAGCCTTCTGAGAACATGAAGTCAGATCCATCATTCCTTCCTTCCTGCCACAGGGCACCCTACAAATACAATACTTATCATTTCCCCTTTTCCACTGAGTAGGTTTTCCTTCATTTTGTCTCCTTGCAGCAGTTCAGTGAGGACAATTTCAAGCCCCTCAGGTACAGAGAGGGGTCTCAGTGATATCTCATTTACTCATTTCTTTACCCTAAGAGTGAAATATCACAACTCTTCTTTCCTGATGGCTTGAATGCAGTGCATTCAGTGAGGCTGCACTTTGGAAAGCTTTTGAAGAGCAGCAATAATGAAACCTCTCCAGTGCTTTTCATCCAGCCTGTAAAACCCAAACTTGTGGTGGCTTTATCATCTCTTCTCTACCCAGGAATGAAACATCAACATACAAAACACTCGAGAGCTCTGTTCCTCAAAGCTGGCTCCAGTCAACAAACCCCTGCCACCGTAAGGGATTAAATTCACACTTTTTGTGACAGCCAAAGCCATGGCTGGAAATCAGCCACAATACACTCAGAACAGCTTCTAAACTTCTGAGAGGAAGGTGCTGTGTTCTGTGGGTGTGTTAGATGTGAGGTGGCCCTTGCACTTCATCTCTGTGCTCCTCCAGGCTCTGTCACCTACATCTCCACAAAGCAAAGGATTTCAGGCTACTGTGGTAACCAGGTTTTGGATGGCTACTTGCATGGGCACTGCCATTGTTAAATGATTTGTGAGGGAAGGATTCACACTCTGTTTCTGAAATTTGCCTTCCTTTGCAATTGCTCTGCTTATAACAGCTTCTGCAAGGAAGAAAATTCTTTAGAAGTACGTCACTGTTTTTTCTATCATCAAAGAAACCAATTTCACCCAGAGCCTTATTAATAGTGGAGGTGGAAGTGCAATTGTAACAGCAAAAATCCAACCCAGGCATAATATGCTTGGAGTTTTTTTTTTCCTTTTTTTTTTTTTCTCCTTAATGCTAATCCCACAATGCTTATTGCTTTTTTGGAACAGTCTGCTTAGAAGAAAAAGAATTGACATTAGCATTAATTGAGAAAGTTAATTGTACAATGCACACAGGTAAATGGTCTATTTGGGACAATGAAAAACTGATAAAACCCAGATCTTTGTTACCATTTTCAGGGGAAAGTGTTAAAGGACTGTTAATTCTGCATTATATATTACTAATTATGCCTCTGTTTTTCTTCAGCCAACAAAACAATTTTATGTCAGAATAATTATTTTCTTTCATTCTTTCTGCTTTGTCACCTAGTAGTGATGGATGATAGTTGAATATCTACAAACTTTCCATGCTTTTCTACCCATTTTCTGGACCTGCCTCTGGCAACATATATGTAGATTTAGCACTGATGGCAGTCACTCATCACCATCCCATTGATGGCAGCCTCTATTAAATTTACCAAGATTAGGCCATGAATTTTCCTATCCAGTTCTCTGCTGAGGAATGTGCTGAACTGATTGACCAAAGGAAGTTCTCATTTTTAATGTCATTCAGAAGTTATAAAAGATAAAATAAAATTAACCCTGCAAGAAGGACAGCTCCTGGAACAACCTGGAGCAAACAAACAGGACTCCCACTTCAATTTGCTGCCAAGCCTGTGGAAAATAATAGTCTTAAAATTAGATGCTGGGTTATCTCTCAGCTTTTTCAACCACTCAACTTGGGTTTGCCTCTGAAGAAAAACAGCATCAAAGCCAGGCTGGTCCTGCAGCCCTTCTGCTTGGAGCACATCTCACTCTTGCCTTTTGCACCCCCTGAAGTGAGACAGGGCACCTCCAGCTGCTCTCCTGTTAAATAAAATGTTGGGAGCAGAAAGCTCAGGGTCCATGAGGACTCATGTCAGGAAAACCCCTAAAAGCTTCTCCAGCCTTTCTTATACAGAGTTTCTTTCCTGTGAAACACTGCACTGCCTCCCTTGGTTGACAAGCTGAGAGGGCCAAAACCTAGATTATTAAAAAATGAATAATGCATAAAATTAGCAGCCATGATTTGTGCATAAAACATGACAAATTTAATATATCTATAAAAAGTTTTGTTTTGCACTTAAAGACTTAATTCAGTCTTTCTTATGTAATTATGAAAGTGAGATCTCAGAAGAAGTGGTGAAAGAGATCTCATTATTTTGAAGAGTTTTTTTTCATCCACATTGCCCTTTGATTTTGACAGTTGTGCTTTTTTATGTCCTAATGCATCACAGAGTCTGGGCAATTTGGCATAGAATAAAAGAAACAAAACTACATTACAAAACACCATAAATCTTCTCTCTGATATTTGTTTGCACCACTAAACTTTGGTGTCTTAAAATTATTCCCAAATTTGTGTTGGGGATAGTGCATGGAAATCATCATCATTATTTTCTTTGGATTGCTTTCCCCTCCTTGGAATAATTCTGAAGAGTGGGGCCTTGCCATTTGTCTTAGTTGTCCTTTTGAACCTTGAAATTTTAATTCATAAAACCCTTTGTGACCAAATCCTAACACCTTTACTGAGTTTCATTAAGAAGTTTTAAAGAAGCCCTAATTTCTTATGCATCTTCCCTTTTCATTGTAGTGTTGATGATTTCCTACTTCCATCCTGCTGAAAGAAAAGGTGTTTTCACCTGGGCAGTGAGTGATGTTTGCCCAGGCAGGGGGCCCTGAAAATCAAAAACCAGCTGAGGTGGGGTTAGGGGCAGTCTCATCCATCTGTGCACATCTGCGCACCCCTCTCTCTGTCACTCACAGAAACCATGCCAAGTACATCTTTTTTCCCTGTAGAAAAGTCTTGCTGAAGAACCTCCACAGCTTTGGAATTATGCACTTCTCAGGGGACTTTCTGAAGACCATTAGCAAGTTTTGGATCTGTCCCCTTTGTTGTAGAATGGTTTGGGTCATAAGGAACCTTAAAAAATTCAGTTCCAACTCCTCTGCCATCCTACCTTATTGCTGGGTCTACTTTTTTGAGGAGTGTCAGGACATTTGAAAGGGTTATGTTCTTTTCTTCTTGGTGTTTGCCAGTCTGAAGCAGATAAAGGAGTTCAATGGTGTTTAAGGATTTGGAATTAAATAATGTCCTCATTGAGACACTTGAAAACCAGAATGTCCATCCCAACATCCACTGGAGTGGTCCTGGTACAAATGTCACCTGTAGCCTTCTCTGGGTCAGGTTTCTTCTCTCCTTCTGTAAAAAGCCATGCACAGCCAATAGATAAATAGGAAGGGACAAATTCTAAAGAACAGCACCTACCTCTTTTTCTGAGTCCTTCCCTGGCTACATGCTGCCCTGAGAAATGCAGACAAGTTAAAACCAAAGAATCACCTCATAATTTAGGTCTGTGACAGCACATCAAGGTGTTTCTGAAAACTGGAGCCCTCCAGGACCTGAAGAACTCATGGTTTGGCCCATGCTGCATTCACATCCCAAGTATTGGGCTCGCTCAGTTCCTGCCCAGCAGCTGGGGAATTGTTCCTGCCTTCCTTTACAGCCGAGCAACCACTGCCCCCAAGTGCCCATTTGGAGGCTGATTTCTAAGCTGGGGGTTCACAAGGTTTTTACAGAATCACAGAATGGGTCTGGAAGGGGCCACCATGGGTCATCTACTCCCACCTTCCTGCTCAGGCAGGGTCATCCCAGAGATCATGGCACAGGTTCTGGAATATCTCCAGTGAGGGAAACTCCACACCTTCCCTGGACAATCTGTTCAGTGCTCAGTCACTGCACAGGAAAGAAATTCTTCCTCATGTTCAGGTGGAACTTTCTTGAGGGTCACTTTCTGCTGTTCCTCCTGTCCCACTGCTGGCCCCAGGGAGCAGAGCCTGGTCCATGCTGGGTGCAGTGCTGGGGATGGCAGTCAGGACACATCACCAGCCTCTCTCAGGTGTTCTCAGCCTGCCCAGCACCAGCAGCTGCTCACAAAGCTGAGTCACTGCCTTTGGAATCCCACTGCCCATTTTCTCCCCTCTCAACACCTATTGCCTCTCAGAAACCACGTTGTTTTAATGTCTCTTTTTCCTGTGGTATTGCCTTTAAACCCTGCTCAGGGAAAATGTATTACTTGAAAGCCATTTCATTGTCAACATCAGTGCCAGACTATAAGTTTTGGTCTTCTATACACTGAAAAAAATAGATTTCCTTCCTGAGCAATGGTCTTTGTCATCCAGCATCATTATATCCATCTTCTCTTTGCTTTTCAAATCAAACAAATACACTCCTGGCTTTCTCCAGTGTTCATTTTCCCATTAAAAAGATATTTTCACTGTAAAACTCAGCTCCTTTCTTACCTGAGCAATTATCTCCTTCTTACTGCTTTATTCAAATCTTCTGAAAGTAATTAAACACATTCCTTTAGTGTGCAGAGTGTATCCTAAATACAATATTGCTTTGTGTTTAGGATAACTATTTAAGAATGGATTAATGGCATTTGAATCTCAAGTATCTGATACTACAGTTGAATAAAACAGGCCGTGAACACACATTACAATAATATATACTTGAAATGAAAGATGGAAAGAGATACCACAATAATGCTTTCCAGAGTAGATTTGTGATTTGGGCTAACTTGGCTGTAATAATTTTGCACATCTAGGCTGGTGTGCCCATCAAAAAGTTGGCATGAATACCAAGGAAAAAATCAGAAATCAGTATGTTAAAAGCTCTTTTTTTTCCCCGTGACAGAGTCAGCCTACTCTGATCCCTTTATCACTACCACAAAATCAGAGCAACTGATTCAAGAGTTCAGTTTGTAATGTGTACACACACATTAGGCAAAACATATGGAGAGGCTTTCCCTGTTCAGGCCAGTGAGTAATGCAGCAGTGTCTGGATTCCTCTCCCACACAGTGAGTGATCAAGCAGAAACCCTGCTGGCAGGCTGAGCAGGGGGAAAAAGTCCTGGTTTTGTTAATGTGATACTTTGCAATCAGGTCAGCAGCACTTCTGAGGCTGCTTCACCAATGACTCCCCAGTGGTTTCATGGCTTTACAAAGCTTGTCTGGGAGCAGCAAATAATTGCCAGCAGGCAAAAGAGAATTTCAAGAAAAAGGAACCATCGGGGAGAAAATCACGTACCTAGCTGTTGTGCCCAGGGGGCAGTTGAGAATCCTGCAGCCTGTGCTGCTCAGGAGAAGAGGATTTCAAGGGAAAACCTCTGGAGCAAAGCTCTTGTAGGTGTTGCTGGGAGCTGCTCAGCCTGTCCATTCTCACTTGTGAGCTGGTCACTCTATCTCCACCTCTTACTTCCTCCTGCCTTTTGATTACTTTTGCGATCTACTCTTCAATCCTTAAGTACACAGATTAAAACACCCATTTTATGCACTGTTTCTACTGAAGCCAAATCACCAGTGAAAAGGTAGCCTTGCAAAAACACCATACCCTGCTATGCACTTAAATAGAGCAAGAAATACACAGCCAGCAGGACTTTATTCTACATCTTGAATTCTCTCTTTCATGTCAGTGGCCATCTTATTTATAGAAGTATCTATGATGTGCATAGAAAAGACCTCTGTGAACTCCAGGTGGGCTTTCATCCTGTAAGGATAGTGTCCCATAGAAACAGGTTTTGTAGTTTGCACTTTTGCTTTCCACCATCTCAGCATTCCATGCTATTTCCAGGTTATCTCGTGCCTGTCTCAGTGACTGAGTATTTGAGGAAACCTGCACCTGATGCACCTGAGATATGGAAAATCTGTAAGACAAGGGGAGGAGGGAGCCTGTGGGGAGGTGTTTTCCCCATGGAAGGCTGTTTCACTGGGCTTGGTGAAGCAGGGAAAAGGGCCTCACTTGCTAGGGCAGTCAGGGCATGTAATGTTGCATAAGCAAGGCTGAGTGCCTCTCCCTGGGTGAAGGGCTGCTCCACTCAGGCTCTGTCAGGAGGTGTTATTTCCAGAGCTGTGAGCCTGTTGGTTATCCATTCCTCTTTCACACATGCCCTGCCTTTCTAAACAGACAAGGCAATTTCCAAGCAGGCTGAGTCGTATTAACTACACAATCGAGAACAGCAAAATGCATTCAATAATTTATACATAGCTGGAAAAGCAATTGTAAGCTCATAAGCATTCAGCATTACAGCTTGGTTTTGGTTGTGTTATATGGTGGTATGAGCTTTGGAACAAATTTATCTGCAAGTTCACAGAATCTGAGTATTTTGTATCGTTTTTTGGAGATTCCTCCTGCTTCCTAGATAGCATCTGTCTGACTTTCTAATGTATTTGCTATGAAAAGTAGGATTGAGCCATGTGATACACATTACCAGTTCCTTTTCTACACTGCACTGACTTGTTTGCAGACCAGATCTAAAACAGATACCACAACAAGCTTCTCAAACAAACAATGGGCTGCAAAATGTGTGTTAAGTAACATTTTATTCTAGTCTTGTAGCAGTACTGTAAACAGGGTCCTGTTCTTCACTGTATCTTAGTTTCTTGGTTAGACTTTCTTTCAACTAATTAGCTGCTCATTTGCTTAGAGCTGGTAGCCAGGGTACTACAGGTTTAAAATCCTTGTGTTCACTTATTGTTGTCTGTTTCTCATTCAGAAACATTGAGGGACCCCTTTTTTCCCCCACTGCCCTGGTTCCCTCTGTGCACCTTGCAGTTCAGCTGCTCCCTTCCCTGCTGCCTTCCAGGTCTGGGGCATGCACAAATACCCATTAAACATTCACCAAAATCCTCAGGTGCACCTGTGTGAGATCAGCTTCTGCTCAAAATGAGCTGCAGATCACAGGGATGCTGTGCGTGTTTCATTAACTTTTCATCACATCTAGACACAGTGTTTCTCCACCAGAATTTTCCTTAATGAACCACCTGAGCATTCATTGTCAGACAGCCTTTTCCACGCTGAACTGCTCTGTGGAAATTATCCCATGGGGTGAGTGGCACTGTAGCTTGTGGTAGGAGTAGCAGCCTTCCTTCCCTTCCCTTCTGACAAAAGACAAAAAATGTGCACAGCCTTGAAACTGGAATCCTTGCTCTGGGATGTGATCTGAGGAAAGCTGGATTAATTCAAACCTGTGCTTACTAGAAAAGGAAGAATCTGCATCTTATCCACATAGACAATGACAAAAATAAAAGGAAGCTAGGTTTGAACCTGAATTTGTAGGGTAGATGAAGCTTTTGGGCCTTGCTTATATTCAGGAATTAGAAGAAATTCATTGAGCACTTTGGGAGCAGTCCCATGTGGACATGGCTTCAGCCTGCAGGTGGCATATGGAGAGCACCGAGTGAAGAAACACAAACGCACAGAGCCCCCAAGGGCTGCCATAATAAAGAGAATTTCCTGCTGATTCAACCCAACCTTTGCTTCTCACAGCTCTGTAGCAGCTCTCAGGTGACTTGAAAGAAACACATTTGTTATCAGTGATGTGCTCAGGGAGAGGGAAGGGAAGGGAAGGGAAGGGAAGGGAAGGGAAGGGAAGGGAAGGGAAGGGAAGGGAAGGGAAGGGAAGGGAAGGGAAGGGAAGGGAAGGGAAGGGAAGGGAAGGGAAGGGAAGGGAAGGGAAGGGAAGGGAAGGGAAGGGAAGGGAAGGGAAGGGAAGGGAAGGGAAGGGAAGGGAAGGGAAGGGAAGGATTTTTGATACTAGTTTAAAACAGAAATACCTCCTCCAGGTAAAAATGGTCTACAAAATCATGATAGCTAATGAAGGGAATGCATGGAAAGAAAAGGTCTTCTACACTGGAAAGCAAATACCTGCAAAAGGAGTTAAGACACCTCTAATGTAGCATCCATAGTATTTAGGCATTTTTCATGTCTTGCAACAACAAATACATGAGTTTGATTATGTATTAATTTATTATTACACCAATGGGATACAAGAGCACACTTGATTAGTTTTGGGGACTGAAATTCATGTTATATGAAATTACCATCTTCTGAAGGTGCAGGACATGAAGTCTGTAAAAAAATAGTTTAGTACAGAGATACCATCACAGCATCACAGTGTCAGGCCCACAGGGCAGCATAAAAGAACAAAGAGAGAGGATGAGCTGTTCCAGGTATCAGGCAAAGGGCACTGAGAATCACTGGGACTTTCTTCTCTCACCCTGGCCACCTCTTCCCCTGGCCTGGTTTGCAAAGTGTGAGTCCTGGCAGTGCCAAGCTGCTTAAATGTTGTCATCACATTCATATTCTGAAACCCTCATCACTCTCCAGGATGACAATCAGACAAGCTCATCTCAGTGGACTACTCTTATTTCAGGGTTTTAAATTAACTTCATAGAAAAACAGATGAAGAATAGGATGATTCACTTTTTTTTTTTTTTCCTGGAGAGAAGGCATTAACATATAGACAGAGGCATTTTTATGTTTTATCAATATTGACTGTTTCAGAGAATGAAAGTTCTGGCAGCAATTCCACAGACAAATCTTTAATCAGAGTAAGTGACACTTTGTTTGGCATGACCATAATTATGGTTTTTGTCATTGTTGTGGTCAACACAAAAAAGGCTTTGTGGCCACCACTGATGCAAGTGCTCTTTTTGTGTCTAATTTACTTCAATATTAACAAGATCTTGTCTTGTGCCTGGAGTTCATTGTTAAGACAGAGGGAAAACAGAATCATAGTAATGTGTAAATTGGAAAAGACCAAGCTGACGGAGTCCAACCATAATCCCAGCATTGCCAAGTCCACCACTACACCTTGAACCACTTCTTTGGGCAGCCTGTTCCAATGCTTGACAACCTTTTCAGTGAATAAATCACAACAGATAAACTGGTGAACAGTTACTGCTGGTAGCCATCTCCTCTCCTGACCTCTTCTCTGGTGTTTTGGGTCTTTGTGGGCCCATCTCTTCAAAACACACGCTACAATCCTTACAAGCCTGGAAGGCTTTTCTCCTCTCTTCTTGTGCTTTCCACTTAGGGCTTGCATAGCTATTTTATTGATTTTCATTTTCCTCAATTTCTACATGATTTCACTTCTCTACCTTAGCCATACTGATGATCGCTTTATATGGCACCCCTTGCTGAGGAAGTAAATATTCAGGACTCACAAAACCAAAACTCAGGTGTGGGGAATTTAGAAGACTTTGCCTTGGCAGGAGAGACACTGGGAAAACAGGCAACACCAGCAGGAACTGAGGATTTCTCTTCACTCATTACTCCTCCAGTTATAAGGGCAAATGGTTAGAAAAGAAAAAGATCCACCAGACTTCAAATAACAAACCAAATGAGGCAAGCACTCCTTGGGCCTGTGTTTTCTTTCCCATTTCTATTTATTTACTTGCATCTTACACATCATCCAGTGCCTCCAAGCATGCCCAGCCCTCTTTCCTTGTGCAGCCTCTCCTTTGACAATGTAGTCTGTGCAAATTGCAGCCTGACAAACTGCAGCCTCATCAGGATGGCAGAGGCACAACACAAGGAGGTGCTTTCTCCTTGTAATCCTTTACCATCAAAGAAGCCGATAAATACAAAATCTTCATTTGCTTTGAGACCCACTATGGCAAAGCAGATGAACCTGGCATTTTCCTTTGCTATGTGAAAAATGCGTATTTTATGATTGGCTTTTTGCAAATATTAAAATGAATATTATGTGT
The DNA here is from genome assembly GCF_027887145.1 of Ammospiza caudacuta. Lineage (NCBI taxonomy): Eukaryota > Metazoa > Chordata > Aves > Passeriformes > Passerellidae > Ammospiza > Ammospiza caudacuta. The sequence goes on from NC_080594.1 coordinate 114,493,411, forward strand.
GTTATGTTAGAAGGTTATGCTGTATTAATTTTCTTAAGTAGTGTGTTAAACAGAGTTTTAGGTTATAACAAAATGTTAAAATAGAAACTATGCTATGCAAGATACTTTTTTAAAAAAGAGAGGAATGAGGTACTTGCACCAAGGTAGCAGCCACACGACACCTAAATCTTTCAGAGAAAAAGAATTTATTGCTCTCTTATCAGAAGAAATGAACTTCTTCCTGCCTCACTCAGTCATGAAGACACCGTCAGGATAAAGAGGAAGAAGCTGACACTGACCAGACAGAATCCTGTGTTTGAAGGGAATTTATGCATCATGTGTGAGGTGTATGAATATGCAACAGGCCATTGCTTTTAAGGGTTAATCCTCTGTTAACGTGGCTCCTTTTTGGGGCTTATTTTGCCCCAAAAAGGGGAACCCCAGAAAGGGGAACCTGGACTGTTTGTAACTCTGTTTCTATTATCTCATTTGTCCTAATCCCAATTGTTCAAATTATTATTACTCTAATTATATTACTATTTTTATAACCATTTTATTACTATTAAACTTTTAAAGTTTTAAAACCAAGTGATTGGCGTTTTTCACAGCTACAATTATGTTTTCTCTCAGTGAGATTAACAAGCATTACTGTGGATTTGGGGTTTCTGTGCTGTCAGGGATTGCTTGCAGCCAGCCCAGCCCAAGTGCAGCAGCTCTCTGGTACCCTGCTCATCAAACCCAGCAATCCCTGCTTCTTCCTCATTAAAACAACCAGGGCTGCCCCCTGACTCATGCCTCATTCACACACAATGTGGAACAATGTGCTTCCAGTTCTTTTCTCCAGGGCAGATAAGGCAGCTAAAAGGAAAGTTTACTAGGCAGCACTGATTTAATGATGTTAACAAACCACAGCTATTAGTCCAATTACATAAGAGCAGGTTACCTTGCCAGCCCTAATACCAGGAGATGATAAATGCAGATTAATCTCGGCTTCTTTACCGTATCTTGCTCTCCAGATAGGGAATTAAATGCCTGAGTTTATCTTTCTTTAAATTGCTCTGATAGAGTTTAATTCTAACTTACAGAGAGCTTTGTGCCCAGCAAGGGAAATCCTTAGCTCTCCCCTTAAGCAGGGCTGAAACTGCTCTTAGCTTGCAGTCACTTGGAGGCTGAAAGTGAGAACTTGAAATGGTTTTCCCAGGCTTTTTGACTTAGAAATGTGGAAGGGAAGCAGTGTAGCCTGTGTCAGAAATATAACATTTTGGGTTGGTCCTTTTCTAAGCATCTGTTTGAGAAGATATTCAGCCCACTGGTACTACAGCAGTGGTGGCAGAGTGGGGCTTTGTGCCATCTTGCCATGGAAGGACTCCAAAAACCAGAACACTGTCACCATCCAGTGACTCTGCTGCTCATCACAGAGGCAGCAGGCAGGGTCTGAGCTGCTGAGCCAGACACTCCCCAGGCACACACAGACTTACACAGGGCACTTTCCCTCCAGTGTCAGCACTTCAGCCCCTGGCTGACCCCAAAATGACCTGTCCTGCCTTCAAAATGACATTTTTCTGCCCCTAGAGCTCCTGCTGGCCTGGCCCTTGGTGAGGCAGCAATGCAGGGGTGGGGAGGCTCATGCTGGCTCATGCTTTTAAAGATTTGCTCTCAAATAAATGCTTACAGCTTACTGAGTTGAGGGCAAGTGGAGAGAAGGGATCCCATTCCTGTTTGCATCAAACCTGGTATTTAGCTTAATTTTCTGTAGTTATACTTTGTCATTTGATCCTGTCCCTTGATCCTTGCATGAGGGATTAAACAACAGTGGCCACCCCAAATTACAGTGCTGGAAGTTATAGAAATCCATGCTTTGAAATGTATAGTTCTGCTAGAAATAGGCAAATAATTTTAAATGTGTTTAAAATATTAGTTCAGAGTTATTATAATTATCCTCTTCTAAAGCATATTTGCAAAAATAAAAGTCCTGGACTTGGGTCTCTCAGGCCAAGTTTCATCTCAAAATGAACTCTCACAGCACTTAATATCACTGTGAGACTGTTAATTATATCTTGGCAGAAACTGAGCCTCTGTAATTAGGCTGATGTGTTTGACAGATCATTTTTCGCAAAAAAGTTGACTACAAATAGTTCTCAATCAACCTAACAATCCTCCCATTTGAGCACCCCTATGCAAATGTAAAAGATACAGTCCATCTTGCCTCTCTAGTGGGCTTGATATGATTTGGCACAAATTAGAGGAACTCGAAGCCAATTTGTTAGTGGAACCAGCTAAGAGGTGATAAAAGAGCTTTAGGTCTTGGGCTGTGAGAAGGTAGTTGGCCACACACTTAGACAAATGGAAAATAAGGCATTATTGGATGACATTACAAATATTCCGATTCCCAGAGGATTCATGTACCCTGGAGTGCTTTTGCTTTCAGAGTGCAAGGACAGCCAAATGTCCCTCAGACTCAGCCTTTCATTTCATGTCCTTGCAAAAGTTACTTAAGAAAAAAAAAAATCCCACAGCTCATAAGATTTTTTTAAGTAGTTGATAATTTTTTAAGCTGGTAAACATGGGGTGTTTGACCCAGTTTGCTCTCAATAACTGGAACTTGCTCCTCATGTGCCCAAATTAAGGCCATGTGCCTTGGATTAAGTTCTGCTTAGTGAGGTTTGAGCTGAGGGATGGTGTTTCACAGCTGGGAGGAGATAAGGACATGCACAGGGGTATGGAGAGGGACTGAGCTGAGGGGAGCTGGCTGGGGAGTGCAGCCACATGCCTGAATTTGGCCAAGAAAATTCTCCTTATTTCACACCCTGAGTCCAGCACAGCCCCCTGGTGTGGAGCCAGCCCTGTCCCATCTCCATGTGGGGCCCTCTCTCTTCAGGATGAAGGGAGGCTTGATGAATTGCTGGACAGCTTCAGAGATTTCGTTTTCTTTTTGCAAGCTTTAGTTTAGATTATCGTATTAAAGTATCATTTGTGAGAATGGATATTTCTACTGGAAAGATGCAGTAGTTTTCTGCAGGATTCTGTCTGTAATATACCTACAGAAAGGCATATCTTTTTTTTAAAAAATCAGCATGAAATCAAAAGTTAAATTGTTGCAGGACAGGAAATGTGCTGGAATTATTATCCAAGGACAATACTCCTATTTAGGCAAAATCACTAATACCTTCTAGTTACTAACTAGAGCTGCCTCAGCAATACCACAGGTTGAAAATGATCCTTGAGATTCAAAGCCCCTTTTTCCTACATAATTTGATTTGTGAAATAAATGTGATAGATAAATGGCTGCTGAAACTGAGCCCTCATGTGGAGCAGACTGTGCCTTTTTGGCTAGGAATAAAAAGTAAGTTGGATTGCACATAGGCTGGGGAGAAAGTCTGGGCTGTAGAATCCACAGAGGAGCAGATGAACAGCTTTTGTGAATGAGGCTAATGATGAATGGTTTTAAATGTATATTCCCATAACTGCTATGAATAATAAACATTTATGTTGGTACAATGCCCACTCGCTTCATCCTGATGAGAATTCCTGCAAGACTCCACTGTGGTAACTTCTCTTACAAACCAATGACAGTCTGTGTTTTCCATTATCCTGGAATACTTGATATATTTTTATTACACTGGGTATTTTGGCAGGACTGATGTGCTTCTGGATGATGCATCGACAGCCAAGGCTTTTTTTGCCACAGAGCTGAACATTAGGATGTTTGGCAAGAAGTGTGAATTTCCTTGTAACTCAGTGATGTTCAAAACAAGCTTTTTCCATAATTCCTGACTTTTTTCCTCCCATGGAAATATATTTCCTAAAACTTGTGAAGCTGTGGGCTTATTTATTTCAAACTCTTTTCTTCCAGAAACCTTTGTGCCTCTTCAGAGTATTTTTACTGCCATACCTACACTAGTGATCATCAGATGAGCACTCTGAGGGAGCAGAATGGCATTATCTCCAACTTTCCAAGCAGACAGACCAATGCAGGGAAGGAATTCATCTCCCTTAATTTCAGCCTTGTGAAAATCAAGCATCTGCAACAAGCTTGCTTTACATGCAGTCCTGATGGGGAGAGATCCCTTCAGAAGGTGATAAATCCTTTCTCTCTGAGGCACTTTTCTCAAGAGTGAGACAGCTCCTCCTCTGGAGCTGCCTTGGCTCTGGCAGTACCAGAACACTGTGAAAGAGCAATGAACATTACCAGGATGCCTGATTGCTTAATTCAGTGCCTCTGCCTCCCTGCACAAATATCCATGAGAATGAGAACTTGAATTGTTCATTCCAACACTGTAAGCTTTGCACAATGGAATTTTCCAGTATTTTCTGCTGTTTATTTGATTGTGTCCATGCTTATTTCTGTATGGGCGTATATATTATATTATATTATATTATATTATATTATATTATATTATATTATATTATATTATATTATATTATATTACTATATATAGTATTTTATCATATATTATAATATACTATAATATACTATTATATTACTATATTACTATATATACTATACTGTACTGTAATATACTATACTATACTATACTATACTATACTATACATAATATTTCTTCTATTAATAATTCATTTTATTATTACTAATAATATTTAAATATTAATTTAATGCAATATTGCATTATTCAATTACAATATATAATAATATATATTATTATATATTATATTTTATTAAAATTATATATATATATATATATATATATATATACATATATATATATATATATATACATATATATATATGTATAATTTTACTCTGTATCCAGTCTTAGACAGTGGCAACAGCACTCAGCAGATTCCACTGTAAGGTTTTCAGCGAGTGACCAAAGTTGGAGCAGGTCAAGAACTGTGTGTTTTTGCTAGAAGCACAGTTGGTTCAGAGGCTGCTCTGAGGCTCACAGATCAATTCTTGTTTTGTTTTCTGTGTGTGTGTGTTGTGATTTGCACAGATATCACCCTTGGTAAAGGTTGATACAGCTCTTGCCTCAATATGCCTCTGAGCTCATTTGCTTGCAGAGTGATGAATGCACAACTGTGGGACCTCTTGATCACCAGCAGTGTCTGCATGCTGGGAGCATTTCTTATTCCTTTTATGATTGTAATTCTGGATCTTTAGGTGTGGAAGAACTGCCTGCCAGCATCTGTTTCACTATCTGTTGATAGTTAAGAAAAGTTGAATCTTAAACAGTTTTGTGCCTAATCTTCTTTCTTTCCTAAGGAAGAGATCTGTATAAAAAGGAGATTTTTTCAATGTATTTCTTTGGTGGACTTAAAGATGTGAAAGATTCTAAGGCTTGGAAAAAGGCTTGGAAAACAACATTACCCCTACTGTTCCCCTGTTTTATAGATGTTCAGATTTCTGAAGCCCATAAGTACATACATTTTCTCCTTAGCATAGTGAGTTCAAAGTAATTAAATCAGAATTTGACATAATTCATAAATATAGACTTCATTACCATCCACTGTTAATGGTACACATTTGAACTTTCCATCCATATTTCTGTCTATATATTAGGGAAGCAGTAATTTTTGGAGTGCAGAGGAGCCAATTTGCGAGAAAGAAGGAAAGAAGATTCTTCACAGTTTCCAGTCTGAGCAGGGTGACTTTCCAAAGATGGAACAGACTTGGGAAAAAATGTCACTGAGCAGGCAGGATCAACAAATTGGCTCCAGCCAGTGAGTTCACCTCTGCCAGCTTCAGCCTTAACTCACACAGAGCCCATGGTTGTGCACCTTCAGACTGGAAAAGAAGCTAAAATCATAAAGAACAAGCTCAGCTGTGCAAAATAATGAATGGACAATCTCTTCGTCTTCATTCACACTCAGTGACCCCTTGCTGAAAGGAGTGGGACTATTTGGGGAGGAAGGTAATTGCTCTAAGTGAGCAGCCGCTGTAATTTTCCTTTCTACACTGCAAAAAAAAGCCTTGTTTGAACAGTTATATAAATGGATTTCTGGGGTAAAGGGAGCAAGGCTCTGGTTCTGAAGCAGAAGGTGGATGACCTGGAGATCCAAGTGCACACAGCCCTCAACACCAGCTGCTTTTAAGTAAAATGAGTCCTGTGGGTCTGTCCTGTATAAAATGGCCTCAGTTCTGCACCCCAGGTCCCCCTGTGCATAGTGGGAGGGTTATGGAGGATACACCAAGAGCAGCCTGGCAGTGCATGCTTGCCTGCAAAGCCCTGCTCCCCGTGCATGTCTGGAGACCCCTTGGCAGCTGCACAAGGATGTTTGCATGGATCTGTCTCAACAAAATGGTTCGGGGCCTTACCTTTGCAAGGCAGTGCCTTTTCCCAGTGCTTGCTCAATTTTAAAGTAGAACTGGGCCAGTTCCTAGGGTGACCACGGCCAGCCATGAGGGATTTCTCTCAATTTAAGCAGGCTGGGTGCTGGTTAGTGAGGGTACAGCTTTCAAGACTGAAAAGGAAGCAGATTTTTCCTTTGCTTGTTACAGATAATTAAATTTTGCTAGGGTTCAATGGGAGAAGGCTGGCACTGAGCCTGTCTTGTCCAGGAGAGAAGAGAGCCATGGTTGTGAGTGCTGCATTCCGGTCCATCCAGCCATGGGCTGCAAAGCAAGGGGAACTCTAAACAGCCAAGGTAACTTCACTCATGAGCAAGTGAAAAGCAAAAAAGAGAACAAGTCGCCTTCTTTTGCAGCTTTACAGGAAAATCTGCAAAAATCTGCTATAAGGAAGGCTCCCTAGCATGAACTGAATTTGGAGGCTGAGTCAATAATTTGCAAATAATCACCAAGATGCTTAAACCACGGGAGTGTTTGGCTCTAGAATAAAAGAATCGTGTGGGATACATCTGCTTGTGTCTATATACTAATAATGTGGGCTGTCTCCAATTTGCACTGCAAGATTTTTCTACTCCTCAGTGTTACTCAGATCTGAAGCCAGTCAGAGAAACTCCTTCTGACAGCTTTCCCATAAATATTTGACTGCAGAGGTATGTTATTTTCTAAAAGGCAGTGGCTAAATGGATCAACATTCCTGCTGAAACAGGGACTACATGTGTGTGGGTGTCCCACAAAGGCAGAAGGAAAAAGCATCCTGTAATCGAATTCTTAAAAAAAAAAAAAAAAAAAAAAAAAGCAAAAACAAACAAACAAACAAAAAAAAACCAACAAAACAAAACAAAACAAAACACAAAAAAAAAAAAAAACACAAAAAAAAAAAAAAAAAAAAAACCACCAAAACCAAAAAAAAAAACCTCACAAAAAAATCTTGGTAATATCTAGGTTGGGAGGTATAGGTTCAGTCCAAGCTCTGGCAGATTCAAGGGAGAACTCTTTCTACTTGATGACCCCAGGAACTCAAAGTAAAACTTAAGCAATCAAAGGAGACCAAGTAGGATCTCAGTGCAAGGAAGAGACTCATGCTCTCTGATAGACATCATGGAAATGCAATTCTGGAAAGTTTTCTCCTGTTGGAAGTCAGAAAGGGAAAGCCAAGTTCTGATAGCACAGGCTCAGAATGGTTGCACAGGCTGGAAAAGGAGGTGGATCCACCTGCATCTAAGTGGACCATGTAGGTTGTACCACTAGAAATCTTCTATCACATTTAATTTTAAAAACCATGGTAAAAAAAAATACATGATATATACTGCTTTTGTATCTCATCACTTCTATAGCTCACCTTTTTTTGGAGTATAACCTGGAACAGAAAGAAAACCAAAAATTATTTCATTTTAGATCTCCCTGTGATAGACAAAAATGGTTTGGATATGTTTGGGGTTTTTTTTTGCTTTTATATAAATGCATTAAATTTTTAATGGTAGGACATTCTGGATGACTGGGGTGGTACTGGACTTCAGACTGAACTTTTGAAGAGTATTGGTAGTATGAGGCCCAGTGGCTGTGGGATTTTAGTCAAATACATCCACAAGGGTGGAAATTAAGAGGGATTTTTTATAAGGGAGTTGCAAGGTATAATCCTACAGCAGATAAAAATTGGAGGTATCAAAGCTATTTCAAATTATCAAATATGTCAGTAGTTTATCACAGGGATGTTACTGCTATGAGCACAGCATGTGTCAGTGTCATTTCACTGGGAAAAATTTGAGACATTTTTAGGTTTACTGAAATAGTTCTGCTTTCTGTTACACCCTGCTCTCCAGGAGTCTAGCCAAATCTGAACTGGTTCCATGGATTTCTGTCAGGACACTGAGGTCTCCCCATGAATGTAAGGGAGAATGGCTGGCAGTTCACACCAGCTGTGTGCCAATGAGGGCAGCAAAGCCACTGTGTCACAAAAAGGATCACCAAAGGGACAGCCACTCCCAAGGACAAAAAAAAAGAAATGAAAATGCCAAAATATTTTGGATGGAGCATTCACATTCTCAGCACTTTCACTATGTATTGGCTTTCCTTCAGTGCTCACTTCCACATTTTGAAGACATAACACTTCATCTGTATTATCTGTGAGATGAGTCTTGTGAGATGTTCATAGGCTGAAGTCTGCAGAGCAAATCATTCAAGATTTTCTCTGGGCCTGATTCTGCACCAGGAAAGTTGATGTAAATTTTATTGCAGTTTTGTCAGGTCATCTGATGCTTTTATCCTTGAAGGTGTTCATATGAAACAAAATCTAAAGTACTTTTGGTATTGCATTCTGTTCTTTTAATATCCTAACAGAAATTCAATGATCCAGTGCTTTAAAAGATTTAGATATATATAAACTGCATAACACTGAAGGGTCTGAAGAGCAGCTTGCAAGTAGCAGGCAACTATAGTAAAAAGTAGTAAGCAAACTAATCTTTAAAACTGCATTTATTTTATTTTATTTTATTTTATTTTATTTTATTTTATTTTATTTTATTTTATTTTATTTTATTTTTATCTGCTGGTAACACACTAGACAATTTTGGAATATGGGAGGTAAGGCAAACTTGTGAAGGGGTCCTTGAAAGCTGTGGAAATACAAAAGGTCTGACCAGTCTCATCCCTCCCTGCCTTCCCTCCCCAGGGAAAAGCAGTAATAATGGGAGTTTCTATATTTTCCTGGTTAGATTGTAGTTTTCAGACAACACTTTGATGTGATATGTGAGTTTAAAAGAGAAAATATTTGTCTTGTAATGTAATTTGGATAGTGACTGTAAAATAGGATGTTTCCTATAATTTCAGATGTGCTTTTCCCTTTTATCATGTTTCTGCTCTGCCAGTTTCTGGGGAGATGGACTGAGAAGCCATTCACTGGACTGTGCAAAATGAGCCAAGATATTGCTTTGTCTTCAGAGATCATTCTTTTATTCCTTTCTATCACTCAGGTTTGTATCATATTATTGTGCCATGTTACATTACATTATAATAATTTCTGCTTTCTGGTGCTGTATATATTAGAGAATTATGGGTCAGCTGAACAGGCTCCTTTTTACTGCTACCAGTGTTTGTGACAATTATTAAAAACACAGACTTCTGCTTGGCACTAAGTTGCATTTCAAGGGCTCCTGCAGCACACAAAAAGGAGACTTGCTTATCATTGGTTGCTCTTACAAGTGTTGATAAATAAATGTTATTGGCTTGTATTGAGAATGACCATGTTTCAATGAGAAAACATAAATAGTCAGAGATATTTTTTCATTACATGGAGAGCTTTGGCTTGAACCAGCTGCCTAGGAGACATCCACTTCACATCCTGAGGTTTCCCAAAGCAAATGTTCAGTCTCCTCATGAAGGCAGGACATGATTAAGGATCTCTCAAAATAAGTGAAACCAAACAAAAAAAGCCTCTATTGGGATGTGGCACATTGAAAATGGGCTGAAGAGGAGTCAGTTCCTTACACACCTAAAGGCTTCAAGCATTAAAAACCGAGCCTGACTATTTCAACATGGTCCATGGATAACAGCAAATTGCCAGAAAGTGAAGTCCCAGATACAGCTGTGATGGCTTCCACAATGGGTGCCATCAGCAATCCCTGACAGGTTTCCAGGGCTGAGTAGGTTCGATTTTACTCACATAAAATCTACCACCCATGGATCTCACACCATTTTCACTTTGGCACCCTTATGGGACTAAACCAGTGTGTTTCATGTAAGCTTTGCCATGGTGTTGAAGGAACACAGTTTCAGCACACCATGATTAGCATTTCAGATGAAAAAACCCCATAGAGCAATAAAAAGAATGGGATTAAGTAGTGAAGCCCACACTGTCTCTGTGAGGAGCTGCAGTGGCAATGGCAGGTGGTGCAGTGTGGGAAGGTGGCTCAGTAGTGCTGGTAATGCTCCTTATCGGTGTAACCCAAGCCCAGGTGACAACACAGGACTGAATTCACATCACAAGCAGGGGCCACTCCACTGACTGCAGGCTCCAAGCCAGCCCACATTTGTATCCCCTCACCTCTCAGAGGATGCTGCTGCTGCTGATCCTTCTACACCCATCCCTTTCTCCATGCAGAAGATCCCTTTTTCCATACACAGGAACATCCCTCTCAAAGCCAGCAGAGGCTGGCCAAGACCTCTGGTTAGTTTTTCATTTTCCTAAATCACAGCACAGGGGACACATCACAGCAGAATTAACCCTTTGGTCTGCTGAAACCCAGAGCCACACTCTGAGCTCAGTATCAGCCCAAACCACCTCAGTAGGCACCAGTCAGAGTTTTACTTGTTCTTCTTGCTCTCTGAGGCAGGTGTTTCCAGCTTGGTGTTTGTGATCTGTGCAGAGGTCAAAGCCAGCAAATGCAGTTTGGTTTCAGTTCAGCAGAGCTTGTAAGCACGTGGCTTAATTTGATTGGAATCCGTGGGACTGTTGTGTGTTATTTCCCATGTGCTTTGCCAGCATAGCAAAAGGCTTCCCTGTTTTGTAGGTCTCTAGCAGACAGTAGGACTGTCTAGACAATGCCCAAAACAATCATGGGTTTTTCAGCAGGTTTTTGGTGGGGAAAAATCTTCCTCCATGCATTTTGCAATGTAGCTCTGCCTGAGTGCACTTCAGGGAGCCCAAGAGCCCAGGCTCTGAATTCACATGATTTACACACCTTACATCACTGGATCCTAAAGTCCCAAGCTCTGGTTTTTGCCACCTCCATTAGGAGAAGATTCAGAGGAGGCTGATTTTACAGCTACCTCAACCAGCCAGCTGTGTTGTATTCCCTGTTTCCTGCTCCATGTTGCATGGAGCAGCAGAAATTACCTACTCTAAGTCTGTAAGAAAAGTGAAATTTCTTCTGAAAGAACAGATATTAACAATATAAATTAAAAATTATCAAAAATCATAAATTTTTATCAAAAAAATTATTGACTTTAAACCACAGAGCTGCTTTGCTAATACACTGATGGAAACTGGGCAAGAAAGGAAAGCTTTTGTAAGTATTATTTACAACATTTCAGAAAAGGAGTGCATTTTTCTGTTCTATGCAACAGAAATTGAACAATTCTGTGTTCATTTTCTAGTTGTTTGTTCCATTCCAAAAGAGCAATTTCAATTAAAAGGACATATGACCTTCTTTTGTCCTCAAAGGAGACTCATTTAGTCCTCTGGTGTAATGCAGCTGGGTGCAGCAAACAAAACCTTGTAGCCATTTATCTAAGTGTAATGTTGTCTAAATCAGAGAAAACTGTCTCTGTCTGGGTGTGTCAATGCTGGACACAGGGATCTTGTGAGAATATCAGATGACCCATCAAAAAAACCCATGTGGTTTACAGCAAAAATGGAAAGTGCTACAAACATCTGTGGATATTTTTCTACTCATTGGACATAGTTACCAATTCTGAGTTTTCCCTGGCATTAATCTATCCAGATCTTTGATTAATATATTGCTCATTTTCCATAGATAGAAAAGACTGTAAAACTTAGTTCTTAGGGTAATGCACCATTTGCATCACAAAAACTGCAAAGAATAGCATGGAAAAATGAGCTGAGGTCTGTGCATATGTGTGTACACAGAGGGGCACTACAGATTACCAGGAAAATCTGCAGCAGGATCACACAATTCACCAGCTAAACTAGAAAGTCAAACTTTATTAATACCTGATTGGACAGGGATGAGGCCAGAAAAAAAACAGAAAAGAAGCAATATAAGAGCTTCAGAATATATGAATTATAGAAAGTCAGGCGACTAAAATAAAATTACATGCCTCTGAAATGATGCAGAAGGGCTGCACTTTCTAGGGGTGCACTGGAAATGCCCTAAGCTTATGGAAATAGGAGAGCTGGCAGAGCCACACCAAGAAAAGAAAAAGAAATGGATCCCTGTGTCAGCAACACAGCCCACAGATTCAAGTAATCACTTTGCAAGAGTGAGGGAGGGATTCTCTTGTCATTAGAGAGACCCAAACCTTGAGGCAGTGGAGTCACAGTCTCGAGTCGGGCAGACCAAGCTATTGTCCTAATGCACTGAACAATCACAAGTGATGAAAGGTCTGTGGGATTTTGTCTTTACTTTGTCCTTCTAAATCAGGAGGGGAAAAAAATGACTTGCCTTTTATTTCGTGGGTTTTTCAAAGGAATTGGCTGAGGCTGGAGCTCTTTCCTTGTAAGGAAAATCATCAAGGGGCAGATGTCTCTGGGAAAGCAAATGGTTCCCATTGTCTTTGCTGAAGGAATAATAAAACGGGGATAATTCCTTTTCTGTGTCCTTGCCATTGAAGACGAGTGGAAAAAAAAAAAAAAAAAAAAAAAGGAATCTATCTGTTCAGATTCCTAAGTGAAATAGCTACAGAGATATTTTCTTACATTTTACAGCAAATTCACAGGTTTGGATTTGCAATTAGCTCACGGTGCAGCTGGCTGAAAGTGAACCCCTAAATATAACACACCCGCGGGACTCGTCCGGCTCTAAAGAAACCTGCGGTAACCCAGGGAATCCAAGGGATGTGCAAAGCAGAGGGTGCCGGGTCCCTCCACGGCGGAGAGGAGCGGAGGGGAGCAGAAAGGAGCGGAGGGGAGCGGAGCATCCTCCCGGCGGTTGCCATGGAAGCTCAGATGCTTTCCCTTTCATCAGCATCTCATCCGCTCGCAGGGCTCTGCCCTGACAGCCCCGCGGACCCGCCAATGCGGCTGACGCGGCTCTGGGAGCTCTCCACGCTCGTTGAGAGGAGGACCTGCGGTTCGACCTTGCAGGTCCTTTCTGCCCAGCCGGATTAATTTTTCTGGGGGGTGAACCAGGGAGGATGCAGTGTCCTCTTTATCATCTGAGCGTGTGAAGGGCTCTGCAAAGAGCCCGCTGTCCGCGTCAGAGGGATGCGGGAGGGATGCGGAAGGATGCGGGGGGAATGCGCGGAGCTGCCGCGGGCGGTCCCAACCCCGTTCCCTGCCCCATTCCCGGCCCCGCTCCCGTTCCCGCTCCAGGCCCCGCTCCCGTTCCCGCTCCAGGCCCCGTTCCCTGCCCCTCTCTCTTCTCCGGCCCCGCTCCCGTTCCCTGCCCCGTTCCCGCTCCCGTTCCCGCTCCCAGCCCCGCTCCCGGCCCCGCTCTCGGAGCTCCCGTTCCCGTTCCCGCTCCCGTTCCCGCTCCCCCGCCGCTGTTCCCGGCGGCTTTCCCGAGTCGATGCCGCCCTCTCGCGGGCTCCGGGCACTGGGGAGCTCCAGGCTCCCCTGCTCGTGTAGGAAATGAAAAAAAACCCATAAAACAAAGCCGGGCTGCCCGCTGCTCTCCAGGCAAAGCCCGACCTTTCCGAAGGCAGGGTGTAGAATTGGCAGGAGCAGCGCTCCTCAGTTTTTTCTTTCTTTTCTCCATTTTACACTGGTGTATTTCCACACCTGTTTGTATGCACTCTCTAAAGCAGGAGATGTGGGTGCCAGGTCAGCTGCTCGCACAGGCATAAAGCTCCTGCCCGGGACAATCAGCAATGAGAACCAACTCTGGCGCTGTTCTGCTGATTAATTAGGATTCTGATGAAGCCAGAGAGCTCTTCCTTCCTGTGGAATCACATATCCTCTGGACTGAGAGAGGTATGATGCTACCAGGAAAATCCCGGGAAGCTGCGTAGAAGCTGTGGGAAACTTAGAAGAAAGGATTCAAACAACTATTATCTCTCTTTCTGTAACAATTGTTTATAGATATGGTTCTTCAGAGTGTGCTGTTCATAGTTCACCAATAGTGTGAGAGAAGATTCCTAAAGGTCAATCAGGTCTTAGGTCCACCATTGTTTCTGTAAGAACTGTAGATTTCTAATAATAAAATGTCTTTTCATGCCTTCTGATGATGGAGTCTCTGTATCACCTTTGGCTGTCCCCGACATCCTTTTGGTGATGCCTTCCAACCCAAGGTACTGGGCTTCCCAGGCAGTTCTGCTGAAGAAAGTGCTCTATCTCTACTTTCAGACACCAAAAAGCCCTGCCAAAGCTGTCCTGCAGACCCAAACTGCACGTGGTGTTAAGCAGGTCTTACAATAAAGAAATTCTCCCTTTGGTAGCAAGGCCCCAAGAGAGGAAATCTGGAGTCAGGATGGGATTTCAGACACTGGTTTAAATTTTGTGACTTCATCTGGTCAAAGTTGGAAAAGCTGAGGCTGTCTCTGCCCTGAGAAAGTTTTTTCCTGTTGCCTTAGGCAAGGTTCCTGTTGTTGGGACTTGACCTGAGTGCCTGGGCAACTCTGGGATGCTGAACTGGGGCCAGCAGCAGCAGGGATGTTTGCACCTTACCCGGCCCCAGACTGCAGGGCACCAAGTAGCCTGGAGAGGCTAGAGCAGTGGAAAACAATTTTCTCTACTAAATTAATATTTCCATGCAAAAGGAGTGCAGGAGCTCCTAAGATTTCATCTCAGGAGCAAATCCTGTTAATTTGCTGCTACTCACAATCCCCAGCACTCCATCTCCCAGCACATCTGTGCAGCTGCTCCTTGGAGCTGGACAGCATTTTAGGCATGAGGAAACAGCACTGCAGAGCTGCTGGTCTTGGAAGGATGATACCCTAAAATTAATGAGCATTGGTACAAAAGTCTGGAGGATTTAACCATGGCACTAGAGGGACCTGTGAGCATTTTACACTGAGTTACTTTGCCCAAATATAAGGGGTAAGAAGGCACCACAGAACCAGGTCCGGTACAAACACTCACTTGTCAGTGTAGGAAAACCTTCCCAAGTGCAGAGGCTCTTCCCAAGGATTTTATTGCATATCAGAGGCAATAACAATTTATTTCAGTGTCTTCACCGTTAGATATAATAGCCAAACAGAGGTAGGAAAGACCCAAGTTGACACTCTGGTTAAAATCTATTGCTCTGCCTAATCATTGTACAGCTGAACAACAAATCACCAGTGTGGCTATAAATCGTGTATTTGCATAAATAAATAAACGTAGTCTTGTGCAGCCAGGTTTCCCATTGCATAATGTGGTTTCTCTAAAACCCTTTTGGGGGCTTCTGAGTATTGCTTCTCAAGCTCCCAATTCTTCAGCTCATCAGGAATGTCAGTTTTCCTTCTGGCTGAAAAGCACCAACATTTTCTTTTACCTGGTCCAGGGAATATCTGTGTGCATTTGGGCTGATCCATTTTAGAGAAAGGAATTCAAACTGTACAGAAGAGGAAGAGTTTTAGACAAAAAAATAGAAGAGATATCCTGGACATTTCTGGACATGAAATAATCTATTACTCTCCTTACAAATTTAGGAGGACTCACTACACTCTTCTGGGCCCTGCCCCATCCTGCCTCCTAACCAAAATCTCTCCTGCAGCTTTTCTGTGCTGCAAGGTTAAAAAGTTTCTGCTTCCAGCCCACTGAGGAGGTAATTATTGCTATATATTCTCATTTTAGCACAGTTTGCTATGTTTGGGAAACAAAAGTCAGCAAGTGCATGTGGTGATTATCCACTGAGTTCATATTTTCTGGATAAGCAGAGGGAGCAGTGAGCTACTGATCACCTCTGTGTGAACCTTTCCATTCTGTTTGCTCTGTCTCAGTCTCTTTGGTGTTCATTATTGCTTTCCCTCTCTCCTGTTTGATACAGTGAAGCAGACCTGGATATTCTGTGGTTCCTTTAATAGGCTCAGTGCAGCAAAGTGCTTTCAGTTCACACACATTTCTCTTGATTTCAGGGGAGGAAAAGCAAAGTTAAGGGCCTTTGCATTAGTGGCTGTTTGCTGACTCAGTCCTACCTAATTTTGCTCTAAATCCTTATAAGAGTTTATTTATTAGTTTTTAGTGTAGCTTTTTAATCATGTCCTCACCTTAAAAATTGTCCTTTGCCACAGTGTGTATCTACAAAGGGTGAAGATGCTTTTCCCCACACTCAGTGCCAGGATCTGCACTTTAGTTGAAAATACAGAACAACAGAGAAAAACAGGCTTGGGAGGTCACCATGAGAAAGATAATAGGACAAAGGGATGAAAGACTTGCCAAACCTAAATCCCTTTTTTTATTATTATTAAATATTTTAAATCTGATCATCTTGACTCTGTTTAGGTGCATGTGTGCATACTACACAGGTGGTTTGTTTTTTCATGTTGTTCACAACATTAAATATCAATTGCCAAGTATCCATCCATAATAATGAAATTTGTCATTTAAAAGACATCTCATTTATTATTCTATTTCTGTGGACACCATATGGCCCAAAATAATAGACTCAATTTGTCTTCCTAGTTTAGAAATGGGATTTTCAGGCTGTCCAGCCCTCTGATCTGTGCCTGTTGTTCCAGCTCCTCCAATGCCAGGAGTCACAAGTCACAAAAGCCCTGAAGACCTCCAAAACCAGCATTGAGGAAAATGAGTGAGGGTGTTATTTGTCTCATGTTAAAGACACACTTGTGTGCTAAGCCTTGGATGTAGTGATGGAAATTTCAGAAGTAAAAGTGATTTTCAGCTGTTATTTTTATGGTTTCCCAAATAATTTACCTTAGCAAGTTTTCCCATGGAGCTCTGGTTAGGTGCTGCCTTGCACAGGTGTGACATCCACAGCAAAATCCTACCTCACCCATTACTAACCTTAATAATAATAGCATTAATAACAGCATTAATAGCCCTCAGCAGGCCTCTACGGAGGTATTGGCAATTAAAACACCAAGGTAATAATTTGTGCAATCATTGGTAAAAGCCATAATAAGGTCTCGGGTCACCTTCTCAGCCTCATCACATTGTGCCTTCCTGATGATCCTCTCCAAGGCTGTTTGCTGACAGATTGCTCCAGGTCTCTTTGCCAGCACTGGAAAGGTTGGATTCTGATCTCATTTAAATTGCCCAGCATATCTTCTCCCAACACAGATAGAAAAATCTCATCCTGTTCCTTCTTATTTCAGTAAAGGACTCCACTAGCAACTGTGTCAGACCAGGCCTTCTCTCAACCTGTCTCATTTTGCCTTTATTTCCACCCCTGTGTCCATTAGATGTGGTCTGATGGTGGTTTAAGGAAGCTTTTCTGTCACAGTCCAGCTTATTAATTCCAGCAGAAAAATTCAGAAGTAATGCCAAACCAGTTCTGCCTGAGCTGGCCATGTCTCTAGAGCTCCTGCTACCCTTTAGCTCTGACTTGTCCCCATTTCTCCCCTCACAACTCCTTCCAACAGAGGCCAATCACCAAACAAGACTGACCAACCTTCAGTCCAGGTCTTCACAGGAGAGATCACCTGCAATAAACAAGCTGGCCAAAAAAAAGCACCTCCACACTTATTGACACTTATTGATGGTGATTTAGTTTTTGTTGGGGGTTTGAGTCATTTCATTGCTCAATCAAACAAGGCATCTCCATCATTAGTGCTTTTGCTGGCATCTTAAGCCCCAGCTTGGCTGCAGCTGTGGAATATTTTATTGACCTCTGCATTCTTTTGCCACATAGACATTTTTGCTTTGGGCAAAGTCAAAGGCTTTGTGCAAAGTCAGAGGCTTTGGGTTTTTTTCTACATTGCTCTCCTTTTTTGGTAGTCCAAATCAGGCATGAGAAATAGGGGTTTCAGCATAATTGCATGCCTAATGAAGCCTGAAATTATTGGTGGTGTCCACTGATGAATGAATAGTGGACATTGACCCAACTCATGGAGTTCAAGCCTTTTTAGCTCAGCAATTCATTAGAAGCAATTAGCACAGAGCATGTGGAAGCCCAGGTGTTCTCTGCTGCAGCAATCACATAACTCCTGTGATGCCAAACACCCGGTCCCAGGGAGCAGCTCTGCCAGCACAGGTGGGGACAGCTCCTTGGTCAGGGCCAGGAGCTGAGGAGGAGAGGGCACCTGCAAGAACCTGATCCTGCATTAATAAGAGCTGCACAACAGTACTCAGTGATGAGTCTGCATCTAACCCAGAGCATCCTGGACTTGTCTTTCATTGCTCTGTTCTTTACCTTGGCTTTACTGAGGGAGCAAGGAACCCCACAGACATCCTAAGGCTTTCTGTGTGGGGTCTCAGTGCAGATGTCTGCCTGTGCTTTGATCTTCAGCAGATGTGTCCTCCTGTCCTGGGTTAGGGCAAATTTGGGAGAAAACCTCCAAAGAGGGCCCTTCCAGAAAGAAAACCCACACAGCTGGTTCGGGAAGGATTCCTCAGAGAGAAGTGGAAAGAACCTGTTTATTTAACAGGCACAGCACACCCCAGCACACAGAATGAGCAATACCAGGTGACACCACTCTGTCACCGCTCTTGACAAATTCAGAAAGTCTCTCTTGGGGGTGGTCACTCTGTTCTCAGTCCCTCCGGCGCTGGGGCAGCTGCTGCCCAGAGTAGGCCCCGCTGGGCCACAGGGTGCAAACTCTCGGTGCTCCCAGGGCCCAGCCCGGAGCAGGCTCGAGTAGTTCCAAAAAAAGGAAAGGAAAAACAGTCCAGGGAAGAATTCGGACTGCTTAGCTAAACTACCTAATGAGCAGAAACACAAAGCAAGAGCAAAGCGGGAGCAAAGCAAAAGTAAGTGCAAGAGCAAAGCAAAAAGCAAAGGCCGCACCATGTACTGCCCCATCTATGTGTCCCACCGGCCGTGGGGGAGTGGCTGATAAGAGACCAAAACAAAACTTTCACTCTTCAGAGCCAGTCTCAATGGCACAGAACATAATATCCAGCATAAACAGAACACACCAATGGGGATACAAGCATCATAACATCATGCTAGGACACTCCCACCACACCCACAGCTCAGCACAGCATCATTTCCATGCCAGTGCTAAAGCAGAGAAAATGAGAAGACTCATCTTTTCTTTAGTTCTACAGGTAGGAGAGCAACTGCTCTTTCCCAGGCCTTTCCTGCCCTTTAACCCACCTCTATGAATCTTGCTCTCCTCTTGCATGAACAGCTTGCCCTGTTGGCAATGGATACCTGAATTTTGTTTCACAGAATGGTTATTCTCAGGTAGCTTGGTTCAGCACGGCCTGGCAAATGCCCATTTGTAATGTTTACACCAGGTTATCCCAAATAGAGCTCTTCCCACCCAGCAGACATTATCAGGAACCTCAAAACAGGAGATTAGAACAATTTAATTGACCACACATGAAATACAGAAATCTGGGTGTGAAAAGCAGTTCTTTGTTCCCTCTGCAGAGGAACCACTAATTTCTCTCTGAAATTAGAGAAAGAAAGACAGTCAAGCAGAAATGGCCAACCAGTTTCCTGTGCCTGCCCACAACACCTCCTTCTCCAGAGCCTTCTCCTTCCTCTTGTCCCTCTCCATTCAGTTCTCACACCCTGCAGCAGCTGGAACTTGGCCATGCCAGGTGCCCCAGGCCTGATCCACACATTTTTCCTGGCCAAGGGGAGTGCTGAGGTTCAGGGACAGAGCCCAGCTCCAGCCAAACCCAGTTAATCAATTCTCGTCTGCAGCATCCATTGTTCTGGATCATTCATTAGTGGGAGTGTGCAAATCTCAAAGCATCAGACTAAAATACCCCCAGACAATCTCTGTCAATATTAAGCATTCTGAAGGAGGTTTATCCTAGAGCACATCAAAGTTGTAAAATAATGTCCAACACAGAAAAAACATTCCTTTTTTTTTTTAATCTACAGGAATTAACTAATTTAGAGTGGGGTTGAATCAATGATATTGGAGGCTGGTCAGACCCAGCCTGTGAGAGAATATTTTTGCTTTAGGGTGCTGCAGGTCGTGGATGGGTGGGACTCAGGAGTAAGGAATGCCCCCAGACCATTACTGTGTTTATAGATTGTTGTCCAGTAGAATCTTTGAAAGCACAAGTTCCTAGAGACTGCCTGAGAGAGAAAAAATCATCAGATCTTTCAAAAGACACAAATATTGCTGAATTTCTTGTGGCGTTAGAAGCTGGGATATCTTTTAAAAGTAATGGTGCAATTTTGGGCTTCAATATTTTTTTATGTGATTTGGCTTTGAGCAAGAGCTGAGTTTGGGAGTTTGAATATCCTAGCATAACTGGACAGCAAGGGTAAAAAAAGGAAACAAACAGATAAACATCATGTCTGTTAATGTCTAAAATATTAATTTGAGCCTAAAGTCCAGGAGGGTTTTAAAGATTCAGTTTTGCTTTTCTGGTGCCAGCTAAGCAGCAAGGAAGATGCTGGTGCTTTTATTTTATATTAAAAACTTCATTATAAAGCCCCATTTCTTATCTTTATTCAAAGAATTTTCTGGTCCTGGGCTGGAGGACATCTGTCACAGTTGAGAAGTGACCCATGAGGAAAGCAAATGCCCTGGCTTTTCCAGGCAGGCTGTCAGAGATGGCATGGGGCTGGGGGACAGCCTGCCCAGCAGGAGGGGAGTCACACCAGACCCAGCTCAGCACGAGGGGAGGTCACCCCAGACCCAGCTCAGCTGCTTTCCCTGGAGAGGCTTCCCCACGTGGTTTAGGGACAGAGTGCCCAGGACATCCCACAGACTGCCCTCCTATGAAGGGCAGTGCCCTCCTTGTTCACCCCTCAACAAATTGCATCCCTAAGAAGTCTGCTCAGGAGGGAGGAGTGGAGATGGTTGAATCCATCCCTCATGGATTAGAAATTAATCAGGAAACAGCTCCCACTAAATCAGCCTGATGAAAGTGGTGAGAGGAGCAGAGAGGATGAGGAAAGGGGAGGCTCCAAAGGTGCCAGAGGAGTCACTGAGTCTTGGGGAAGAGCAGCTGTCAGGGTGGGAAGGGGAGGCTGCAGAGGAGCAGGGGCAGCACTCACCCCTGCTGGAGGGGTGAAAGTCCACTGCAAATCACAAATAGGCTACATAAACTAGAAAGTAGCTCTGGGAAATTCAGAGGGAGAGTCAGACAAGCTCTGAGGCTGGGGAAATAATCTAAAATATTGTCTTTCCACTCCGTACCTCAGAGAGTGAAATGCTCAACAAAAAAATTGCTCCTTTACTTTCCCAGAGTGCTTTTTTTTTTCCTTTTCCTTTTACTGCTTCTGAAAAGAAAGCACCTGACTTGAAAGAATAGGTGGCATCTTTTATTTCCTCAGAGGTATTCAGTGTTAACAGAGCTGGCATCTACTTTCCATGTCTATCCCTGGGCAAGCAGGGCAATGCCAGGATGGGATTGAGTACCAACCAAACTGGGGAATCACACAGTCCAGCCTGATCACAGAATTGTTTGGGTTAGAGGGGATCTTTACAGGCCGCCTAGTCCAACCCTCTACAGTGAGAAGAGACATCTTTAATTAGACCAGGTTGCTCAGTTCCAGGTCCAACCTGACCTTGACCGTCTGGGCAACTGGTTCCAGTGTTTCACCACCCTCATCATAAGAAATTTCTTTCCTATAGCTAACCTGAATCTACCCTCTTTTAGTTTAGAACCATTTCCTCTTGTCCTATCACAACAAACCCTGCTGAAAAATCTGTCTCCAAATGTGGGAGTCAAGGACCAGAAGCTGGAGAGAAGGAGGCAGTGGAGTGACAGCCTGTTACTTTGTGACTCTTTGTTGTCACAGTTTAGGCCTAGAGATTTTCTTTACTTTTAATTGGCAGCTGGGGATTACCACCAAGTCTTTTATTTGTGTTTGGAAGCAGGAGAACGAATTCAAGCCAGCTGTGTGGGACCACAGGAATGGTTTTTTTCTTAGCCTGTGAAATGTCTGTAATCCTGAGGTCTTTTGCAAGGAGCTCCTACAGCCCCTGATGTTATTTCTTTAGGTTAAGCTTAGCCAGCTTATAGTTTTATCTGAATATCTACATGTAAGCCCCTGCTGTCTGAGCTGCAATGGTGGCTGTCACAGGGGTATGCATCCTCTTCTTTTTCTCTGTCCAGATCAAACTGAGATTGTAAACTCCCTTGGGAAATGTCATGAGCTGGGCTAAATCTTTGTAGATACAGCCCTTTCTGGCATGGTTAAGAATATGAAGTCTGTCACATTCCTGCTCATTGCCATGTTTTCAACATGCCTCTGTTAAATGTCACAGAAGTGAAGGAGCTGAACATCATTATTTCAATTAACAACTCATGCAAAGGACCAGCAATTCTGTGCTGCCAATGAGCTCAGAAATTCCACTTCTGTGCTCACAGAGTTCAATGAATTGAAACAGAAACAGACTTGGAACTCCACCTCTGGATCACTTTCCCCGGCATCTCTTCTCCTGTGCCTGGGCCACCACTTCTGTCCTGGATGCTGGAGCACCCAGAGAAGGTGCTGGTGGCTGTGGGACTTTCCTGCTCTGGTCTGTGAAGAGCTCAGGAGGTTTGGGAAAAGGAATTCCACACCAGAGTAGGGCTAAACTCATGGCAGTAGCACTTCATGTGGTAATATCAGTGCAGGTGGACCTGTCCTCCATGCCAGTCCCATTTGTGTCCTGTCCTTGTCTCCATCGTGGTGCCTGGGCAGAGGAGTGGCAGGGTGGTCTCAGGTTTTGTGTTGCTGAATGGCTTCTGAGGTATTAAAGAATCTTTTTTCGCAGCCCCATGACTGAAGAAGTTGAGATTCCTCAGCTCTGGTCCTCAAGGTTTTTTATTTCATCTAATACATTCTTTCTCTGACCTGCTGAGATCTGTCCAGCAGGTTGATTCGTGGCACACTGACTGCCCTTGGGGTGATGTTATTTTTTATACTAAAAACTACATGTACTTTATTTACAATAATTTTTCAATACCTATTACCTCTGTTAGACAGTCTGTCTCTACTCTAAACTAATACAGAAGTGTCACCGTCACAGCAGAAGATGGAGGACAAGAAGGAGAAGAAGGACAGGACACGCCCAGATTCCTCCATCTTGCCTCTTGAACCCTCATTCTAAAACCCCAAAATTCTACTTTATTCACCCTGTGACAAATAACTATCACTCTACTCAAACTCTTGTGACTTGTAAATTCTCACACAAAGTTGGTAATTGTTTCCATGGGTTAAAATCGAAGGCACGGGTGTCTTTGACTGTGTGCCAAGGCCTCTGAACCCCCTTGCCAGGGTCTCGAGGCATCCAGGGCATTCAGAGGAATGTCCTGGGTTCCAACAGGGTGGCAGGCTTCTGTCCCCCAGCACTGAGCAAGGAGCAGGTAAGGGACAAGGAGATAAATGAGCACAGTGACAAATTCAGCATCCAGGGGGCCTGGCAGCCTCATCTTGCTGGGACACAACCTGCTGTCTGTCAGAAAAGCAGCACTTGATTTACACCACATTTTACACTGCCGATACTGTGCATTAACTGGATTTTGCATAACTTATTTGCAAACATTGTACAAATACTTAATATGTCACCCAGCCTGTGTTTTGGCGTGGAAAGAAAGAGAGGGAAAACATTTATTACAGGAGAGTATTGGTACAAGCAGGATGTAGGAATGGAAGGAGATCTGTATTTCTAATTGTTATAAAACATTTTGTCTGCAGAAGCTTGTTCCTGAGGGTGCCATACGTTTTTACATAAATCATTATGCTTGGACAGAAATCATCAATGCACTACTGGAAATGCTGTAGGTTTGTGCCAGCTGTCTCAGGCCTGACTGCAGAGAAACAAGAGTAAAGATAACAACCACTGAAAGCCCAGGATTTCTTTTCCTAGAGTGATGCCCAAAATTTCTGTGCTTTTCTCAAAGTTACCACAACTGTTGGATTTTCCATACAACTGAGATGCAAAACTGCCAATTCTTCTGCCTCCACTAAAAATCCCATTGTTATGACACTTTGTCTTTAAAACTTTGGATTGCAGGTCCTTAAGATTTATGGAAATCTTGGATTGTGCTGGCTTTAAATCTTCTGCTGTCCAGAGCTGCAGAGAGCAAACTGCACCTGTAACTTCTCTAGCACAGCAAAAGAAATAGCACAAATACCTCTTTTCTTTCTATGGTTCTCCTTTGTTCCTAACAGTTTTAAGCCAATTTTTCTTTTCAAAAGGGCCTGTCTGATGGTGCTTGGCTATCTGCCACCCCCAATCCTGGAAGCTGTGAGAATAAGACCATGTGTACCCCGTGATTTGGGGGTAACACTACCCACATTTTTCCCTTCTGTCACCTGCCTGCACCTCTGGCCACCAGGCATAAACATCAGCAGATGGCTTCAGCCTTGCCCTCCTGGGCAGCTGGAGAGGGGCTGCTGAGCCATGGAGAGGTCACTTCCCAGGGGTTTCAAAATGTCAGATGGACTGGAGTGTTTGGGTAAGGAGAATGTCACACACACAGTCAGCTGGGCTACAAAAATGCTCCTGACATCACTCCCAGAGCATGATGAGAAGGAGGTAAGAGGATGCTGGGTCCCTCTGAGGCAGCAGGTGTCTCTGATGATCACCCCCATCCTCCTCCTTCTCACCAAACCCAATGCTTGCAACTGCCATACCTCTTGGGGCAAAAAGTTGATGCTGGTTCTAGTGAGAGGAGCCATCCTTGCAGTATCTCAGCTTTATATCCCATCCTAATCTGATGGACTGTGGCCAGAGATGCATGAAAATGCAAAGTAATGAGGGACAACTATGCCCTTTATTGATGTCAAAGGTTGAAACCGTAATATAGCCTGGCTTTGTGTCAGTTTGATGGATTCACCAGCAACGTTTCACTCCCATCTGAGCTGCACATCACAGCAGTTTCACTCACACCAAAGCTGTTTCTGCAGCAGCTGCTGCCAGGGCACAGCAGCGGCCATGGGCTGTCCTCGAATCACTCCTGTCCTTCCTACAGGATCAAACACATGTGTTTTAGGTTGGAAGTGGGGGTGTGTATTCTATTGCCATCTGTCAGAGGTGTGGCAGTTATCTCCTGTTAATTGAGCAGTTTTCTTTATCTCTTCCACCATCCACCCTCCCTCCTTTTACCTACAGGACATTTCGTGTTTGCAGGTGTTGAAGTTTATACTGTGATGAAACATGGAGTACTTTGAAAGAACTTTGAAAGAAGGAAATATCTTCTGTCCATGGCCACTTGCAGCGTGGACAGCGGCCTGAGACTCGTTGACCCGGCTAGTGGAAGGGGCGGCCAACAGCCCCGCTGCAGCAGGGGGTGTCAGCCCCGGTGGCAGGGCCCCAGGACTGGCAGCTTCAGGCACCCCTCAGCGGTAGAAGCCTTGGGCTGTGCCTGCAGGACGAGGTCTCGGTGTGAAGCTGCTGAATAGGGAGGAGCGAAATGAGAGCAGGACACTTCCTGGGGTCCAAACTGGCTTAACGTCCGAAGCGGCGACCAGCAGGGAGTGACAGAAAAAAGAGGTAGGGCATGAGATTATAAAGGGAGGTGGTAACTGGGGGAGGGAGTTACAGAAAATCAATTGGGGGGAGGCAGGGGACGAGCCTAACATAATAGACAGTAAGGGAGAACCAATTGATACAATGTAGAGGAGGGGCCCCGGGACCTCAGCCAATCACTACTCCTACTGCAGGGAACTTTCTGGAAACCTGGGTGGAGTGGGGAGTGATTGACTGGGCCCAGGGAGGAGAGAAGGGTATACATATTTGGGAATGGAGGGAGGGGAAATTACATAACATATGGGTAACCGTAACAACCGAATAATGGACAGAAACTAGGGCGGGGAAAACTGGGAGGACAGAACCATCATAACACAAGGGGGAGAAACAGAACATACCAACAACACACCACAACATCTCCCCGTTTTTTGCTAAATAAAATTGCAAAGAACGGAAAAGTTTGTGCTTGAAAGGTTCAAAAGGCAGGATTCCGGGGCTGGTCAGTCCAGGAGACTTCCTCCTCATAGGACAGCTCCTGGTGGTGCAGGGGAGTTGTAGTGAGGTCTTCTTCATCTGCGGATCCGTCTGCCTGTGAAGGGTAGGTGTCCACTTCTGCAGATTCTCCTGCTAACACCTGGTTGATACTTGGAGCTGTGATCTTATTAATGAGTCTTTGGACCAGCCCACAGATCAGTGAAAAGCAAATTAAAAGTAAAAACAAAACTAAAACAACCTTCAGAACAGATTCCAAAACAGAACTGGCCCAATTGCCCAAGCCCCAACCCTTAAAAATGTCCCTCAGCCAATCTGATGTTTCTTGCTCCATGCGGTGAACTTGGTCTCTCATGCACAGGATAGTGTGTCTGACGTCCTCGGCTCGTGAGGATAAATTCATTGAGCAGAGGCCCTCAAACTCCTCACATCGGTGGTGGTGGAGCAGCAATAGAAAATCTATTGCTGCCCTGTTTTGGAGTGTTGCCTTCCTTGTTATTTCCTCGTCTGTGAGGAGGTCGTATATCGCAGCTGAAGTCAAATTGGCTTGCTTAACCACCCAACACTCTAGGCGGCCCAATTCACCTAGAGACTTCGCCACTGATACCCACAGCAATAAAATGGTAAAAGCGATGGTTTTGGAATGTGACCAATGTGTAATTTGATCATCACAGTCTTCTGGGAGATCTTTAAGATCTCTTTTAGACCTAGCCAATTCTGCTGTGATGTTCGTCCTTTTCCAATTAACAATTTGTGTCATGTTGGGGGTAAACAGCATCAGCTTGCCAAATGTGCACGGCCCTCCAACCAGACCAGAGGGGATGCCTGCCCACACTCGGTTGCCACAAATTAAAAATGCTCCCCTAGGAAGGGCGTATGGGGTACGGCCAGTGGTGGTGGGGCCACTGATCTTTAAAACGGCCTTGCACCACTGGTAGGCTTGGTATTCAGCTTTATTTTGTTGCACAACTTCATTGCCCTTCTCAATAGGGGAAAAAGTGTACTCGAATTGAAAACAAATAGAGGAATTGGCAGAACCGAATAGGTGGAGTTCGGTGGGCTCGGAGGGTAAAGGATCCAGCTTGACCACTCCGTCTCTCCAGGCGTTGCTGGAATCGAAACTAGGAAGGATAGTGAGGCTCCGGGCCAAAATTGGGGAAAGTGCTGACTGAAAAGCAGGGGGGAACTCTCCTGGAGAGAAAGGGATCCCCACAAGGCACGACGACATCGGGTCCTCTGCTGATCCTGCGTCGAGGCAAATATGGTCCTGCCACAACGCTTGAGCCAAGGTATGCCAGACATTCACCTTTGGCTGAGGGACGATCCACGCTGCCCAAGGTGGCGTGAGGAGGCAGAAGATCATGAGAGGCAGGAGAACGCTGGGACACTGCCACAGTTGAGGGCTGAGCTGGGCCATTCTGGTGTTGCAATGGAGATGAACTGAAAGAACAAAATAAACCTGGTTACAACTTAAAATCTCTCTTAAAGGGATGGTTTTGTCCCAAAAAGTAAATTGAGTTTGGAGGACGAATCTGAGACAGGGGAGGAGGGTCGGGAATCAAAGACAACTCAGAAAGGGGCACGGATCAATGGAGGTGAGGAAGGGGACCCTGTTGGAGGGAACCAGTCAAGAAGATAAAAATGAGAGAAAGTGTGAGGTTTTCTCCTCCGCCGCCAGCATGCCTCCTGCACTTGCGGTACAGCCTCCGATGTCTTTGCCTGCTTCGGTAGGAAGGGCTTGACCCATTTAGATGGTACCCATTTTGGCCCTGAGGGAGTGGACACGCAAGCGTATCCTCTCCCCCAGGTAACCAGGTCAAATGGCCCTTCCATTCGCCGGGTCTCTGGATCTCTTATCAGGACCGGAGGCCTGGCCTTTGGCTGCAGCTGTTGGTGACTGCCGAAGTGTCGGACAACTGGAGGATTCAGGTTGTCGAAAGAGCAGTTTAGGAAATTCAAGGTGTACAAAGCTCTCGACAACCAGACGTGGGGGTCTCCACCTTCACCGCCGTGCGTTGTTTTTCTAGGGTCTTTTTCAGGCTCTGGTGGGCCCTCTCCACCATGGCTTGGCCTGTCGGGGAATAGGGGATGCCGGTCTTATGTTCTATTCCCCATTGCTGCAGGAAGCTCCGCAGCTCCTTGGAGGTATATCCCGGGCCATTATCTGTTTTTAGAGCCCTAGGGATGCCCAGGACAGCGAACGCCAGAAGCAGATGCTTCTGGATATCCACCGCCCTTTCACCTGTGTGGGCAGAGGCAAAAATAGCTCCCAAGAAGGTGTCAATGGAGACATGGACGTAACACAACTTCCCAAAGGATGGGATGTGTGTCACGTCTGTCTGCCACACTTCACAGCTCGCCAAACCCCGGGGATTTACCTCTGACGCGATGGTAGGCATCTGATGGGCTTGGCATTGGGGACATGTGGCCACGATCGCCTTGGCCTGGTCCTGCGTGAGATGGAATTGCCTGACCAGGCCCGGCGCATTTTGGTGGAAACGCTGATGGCTGATCTTAGCCTGGCCGAACACGTCGGGGAACGGGCCCACCGTGACAGCAGCCGCAGCCAAAGAATCAGCTCGTCGGTTGCCCTCCGCGATGAACCCTGGCAGATCGGTGTGCGATCTTACATGCATCACAAAAAACTGGTGCTCTTGGTGGGAGACTAATTCTACAAGTTTAGAGAGCAAGTTAAACAATTTTTGGTTGGAGACCTCCTGCAGAACTGTCGATTCCGCTCTAGATACTACACCAGCTACGTATGCAGAATCTGTGACCAGATTGAAGGGACCAGGAAACTTCTCAAATGCCTGGACGACTGCATCTAACTCAGCTACTTGTGGAGAAGCCTCCACAATGGTGACATCAGCCTCCCACCGCTGAGTCTGAGGATCCTTCCAAGTCATTATAGACTTGTGGGATGCTCCGGACATGTCAGTAAATACTGTCAGAGCATCTAGAGGCTTCCTACTCTGAATCCCTTTGATTGATAATTTAAACTCCGAATTAAAAAGTTTATGGGCTGGCCGATCGACCGCAACGCGGCCAGTGTAGCTATCTAATGCGAATTGGAGCATTTCATTGGTTTCCAGCAGTTCATTGAAGGTCTTTAATTTGAGTTGGCCCGAAGCCAATTGAATTGGAAGGTGAATGCATGTAAAATCACAGCCTGCCAGCTCCCTGATCCGAGATCTTGCTTTTCGGATCAGTTCGGCTATCAGCTCTTGTGGCCTTGTCATTCTTTCGGACCTATGGTGGCTGAGGAACACCCACTCTATGATTAAGAGGGGGTCGCCCAGACCCTGGTCCTTCCGACTATTGTCCCACTGATGGATCAAGCCGTGAAGATGTGGCAGTTTCCCCAGAATAATGAATTTGAATGGCAGGCCCGGATGGTAGCGGTGGGCCTGCCTGGCTGAAATGATTTTTTGAACCTTCTCCAGGGCTACCTGAGCCTCTGGGGTGAGTTCCCTAGGAGAACTCAGCTCCTCTCCCCCTTTCAATAAATTGAAAAGAGGGGCTAGGTTACATAACATGTGGGTAACCGTAACGACCGAATAAACAACCTAGTTTCCCCGACAGAAACTAGGGCGGGGAAAACTGGGAGGACAGAACCATCATAACACAAGGGGGAGAAACAGAACATACCAACAACACACCACAACAGGCACTGAGTGTCCCTGCTGATAAAATTCCATCATCCCATGGGGAGATACTCTGCCCAGGGGAGGAGCCAAGCATTCCTACCTGGATCCAATCTGAGCCTGGCACAGCACAGCAGCCTTTGCCCCCTGCATTCCCAGAGGAGCAGCTTTCTGCTGCCCTGCATTGCCAGAGGGAGCCCAGGCCCATCTGCAGCAGCCCTGGAGCTGCAGAGGAAATCTCCCCCCTTGTGCAGGATCCCTGCTGCAGCAGAGCCACAGCTGGCACTGCAGGAGGGCTGAGCCCCCATGGGATGGGGCTGGGACACCGCCCTGACACACAGGGGGCAGGGCATGTTCTGTCTGTCAGTGGAGTTTTTTGTGTACTGTTGCATTTTTAATTTTCCTGGTAAAGAACTGTTATTCCTATTCCCATATCTTTGCCTGAGAGCCCCTTAATTTCAAAATTATAATAATTTGTAGGGTGGGAGTTTACATTTTCCATTTCAAGGGAGGCTCCTGTCTTCCTTAGCAAACACCTGTCTTTTCAAACAAAGACACTGTGCCATTAACTGTGTTTACCAAACTGCACAGGAAACCATGCTAGCCTATTGTCACATCCCTTTGCCCAGGATTTTTCTCCTGGGAAGCTGAGAGGCCTCAGAGAAAAGGAAAACAATTCTTATCTCATTTGCTTCTCCTGTGTTTTGCTCATGTGGAATGTGTTTGGAGATTGTTTACCCACAGGTGATTGTTTCATTGGTTTCTGGTGTGAATTATTTTGACTCTTTGGTGAATCAGTGCCAAGCTGTGTCAAGACTCTAGAAAGAGTCAAGAGTTCATTATCTTTTTAGCATTCTGTAAGTATCTTTTCTGTATTCTTTAGTATAGTTTAGTATTATACATAATAATTAGTATAATCTAGTGTCATAAAATAATAAATTAGCCTTCTGACAACATGGAGTCAGATTCATCATTCCTTCCTGCCATGAGGGCCCCCACAAATACAACACCCTATGGCACTGCATCATTTGGATTGCAGTTTTGAATAACCAATTCCATAACTAGATTTTAGTCCTGTCCATCTTATACAATCTTCAGAAACCAGAAACGTTTGAGAAGATTATTTTTCCTTTGCTTGCCTGCTTTTGCAGTAGGTGTTGCAGGCACCTACCTGCTATTCATGGAAAGAAAAAAAAGTTCAGCTAACTGCTACATTAACTGTACTAAAAAAAGTACATCAGCTGCTAAAAATTCATGAAATTCAGAAATTACTTTAAGAAAATTAAGTTATCAGTTAATGATTAACAGGAATTCCAGAATTTTGATGTTTTCTATATTTATGCCACCATAGCTACAATCCTATTCAACTAAAAACATCCTTTTTTTTCCTATCTCTTTCACAGGTGCTTAAAGATACCTGCTGCCTTCTGGATGGAATGAATTGCTGCTAGATAGTCAGAAAACACATTTATTAACTACCTAAATATTATGTTTTTTAATGCATTAGTTTATTTTAATAGATTTTTTTCTTTGCTGAATTAGTATTTTCATTTTAGAGGCTGTGCCAGCTTCTGGTGTAAAGGACTGTGGAAGTAGTCTTAGCACCTGAACTGTGTTTATTCTAAATTCCTGATGAGCAGAGGCTGAGGTGTGCTTGAGCCTTAAGGATTCTGTGTGCTCATGTGTGTACACATGTGTATGAATTAAAAAAGGAAATTACATGCACACAATTCCTTTGTTAAAGGATCTGTGGATGAGAGGGAAATTTTGGCTGCAGTCATCACTGTCAAGAGCTCACTGCACTCACTCCTGTCTGAAAGATTTTATGCTGCAATTTTAGCAAGCTGATGGCAACCATCAAAATGCAGATCAGAATAGGAGCATGAGAGCTGGATCATCTCCTGAGCTGTCCACATGTCTCAAACTAAAATTCAGATGATCTTTTTTCATTTAGACAAACTTAGTGATGGGCTCAGGAGGAAATTCCCCAGAGGGAACAAATACAGTCAGCACATCTGTCTTGGGGGTGATAAAATGGGAAAATTTTCTCTTGGGATCTCAACAATTCCCTTTGCAAGTCTCAGCTATGCCAAAGAAGCACTGAAGTGCATAAAAACATAAGTAGTCCTGTCTCTTGTGCTCATGCATCTCATCACTC
This sequence comes from Ammospiza caudacuta, assembly GCF_027887145.1. Lineage (NCBI taxonomy): Eukaryota > Metazoa > Chordata > Aves > Passeriformes > Passerellidae > Ammospiza > Ammospiza caudacuta. Next base: position 114,525,089 of record NC_080594.1, read on the forward strand.
TACATTCTGCAGTGAACCTGGGGACAGCAGCCCTGTGTGCTGTGCAGGAGCTCATCTGGTCCATGTCATTTCCTTCCCAATTATAGTTTTCTCCAAAACAAAGTTTTAATTTTTCTATATTTTTTGTGTGTTTATATTGCCTACCACTGCCACACATTTACCTCAAAATGCAATTTAAGCAGAATGAATTCTGCCTGTGAAATGCACCCCACTCCCTGAACTGTAATAACTTAAATGTCTTCTCATTTGATGAATCAGGAGAGCTGCATTGTACTCAGAGCCACTCCCTGCTTACTTGGGCTGACAATAAGGGATGCATTTAGTTATGGGTATCCTAGAAATAAATTAGTCATGTATTTTCATGTACAGGAGGCTAAAGCCATGCAAGAAGAAGATCCAGCTTTTTCTCCAGGCTTGGAGAGGAAGGCCCTGGAAGCCAGAACATCCCGTGGGTCAGCACCTGCTCTGTTAGAAAGGATCAGCTCTGTCACATTTGCCTGCAACCTGCTTTGCTTGCCCTTGGCTACTACACTGTGGCTTTTTTTTTCCCCCAGCAGAAAGAAAACTCCATGAAAACAGACAAACAAATAAACGAACAGATAATCAATATGTTTTACTCCACAAGTATCTAAATTATGTGGCGTAACACATGAACAGATATTTTTCTTCTGTGGAAAATAAGATAAAAAGATCTAGTAGAGTCTTGATAGAAGAATATTTAATAAATGGGATTATTTCCCATCAGATTTGGCACTAAGAGATCTGGATGTGATCAGCACACCTCAGACATACAAGGACTTTGAGGGAATGGCAAGCATACACTAGGAAAGAGGAGCTATTAAAATTACAAGCATGTGTCACAAGCTGGTGGTTAAATAGGCATAGAAAAAACATAGAAAACATACAACAAAGTGTTCTGGGAGTGGTTCACACTAATACCCATGCCCTAGTCCACAAATACACAGGAATTGTATACCTAATACTTTATTGTACCTTTGCTTATTCATTCTCTTTTCAGAAGTCTCCTGTTGGTAGTCACCACATAAATATTTTCTTAGGAAAAAAAATGTATCTAGGTATTGTTTCTTTAAAAATGTATTTGAAAGCCACTGAAAATGCAGAAGAGGTAAAATTCTCCTTTCAAAGAACTCCATGATTCATCACTGTGTAAACTCCAACACCTGCAAACACAAAACCTCCTGCAGGTAAAACGTTCAGGCAGATAGGAAATCTCACACATAGGAGGTTCCCACAGTTCAGAAAGTGTACTTTCACACTGGAGAGCAGTCACAGTGAATTGTTTATTGCTGTAGGTTCCTTCTGATAGCTCTATGATGATCAAGGTAAAATTCAAATGTGCCCGAAGTCAAAATCCAAAGAGCACCAAATGAGATATTTGATTACTTAAGCACTGTACAATAATCTTAACACTGAGGCATTGCATCAGGCAAGGCAAGCACCCCCAATTGTTAGAGACTGCAGGAACTTGTCTCAGGTGGCTCTGTCATGTAGAAAAGTCCAGAAAGGGAAATCAGAGACCAGAAAAATATGAAGTGAGATCCACAGTCAGAGTTCTTGCTGATGTTGCTTTCACCTCGTGTCTTGGCTGAGCAGTTCAGCCTGTGCTGCATCCCCCAGACTCTGCAGCAGGTGGAGGAGTCTCAAGCTTGCTCAGGAGGGGCAGAAAGCAGCTTTGGAGACACTGATTTCCTCCAGCCCCTGTTGAGTGCATGGCAGACACACAGGAAATGGTGCTGTGAATCCCTCCTCTCAGACACATGCCTCCACTCCCAAACCCTGGGGTAGAAATCGTGTCACCCTGGGCTGCCTGCTGTCCCCTGTCCCTGCTGCCCCCGTGGCACTGGGTGCCCAGACTGGTGGGCAGAGGGAGAGCAGCCCTGGTGGACAGTGCTGATGGAGCCCTGCTTGTCCAGACTGGCATCAGGTCGCTTCAGTCCTGTCAACACAAAGTAAATGTATGCTCTCATGAGTGTTTTCTCCCTCAGTCCTCTTCTCACAGGTGAAGGGTGAGGTTTGAACTTGTCACAGGCATCTTTTGTGAAAAATCCTTTCCTTAGGATTTTTCCTCCTGAGAAGCTGAGAGGCCTCAGGAACAAAATGTAAAAAATGGTTATCTGCTGCTGTGGAATGCAACTGAGGGATCTGTGATTGGTCTCATGTTGGTTGTTTCTAATTAATGGCCAATCATAGTCAGTTGGCTTTGACAGAGAGTCTGAGACACAAGGCTTTGTAATTCATTCTTTTCCTATTCTATTCTTAGCTAGCCTTCTGATGAAACCTTTTCTTCTATTCTTTTAGTTTAGTTTTAATGTAATATATATAATAAAATAATAAATCAAGCTTTCTGAAACATGGAGTCAGATCCTCGTCTCTTCCCTCATCCTAAGACCCCTGTGAACACTGCCACAAAAATTCATAATGACACCAGTGGCTCTTAACACTGTTCACAAGATTGAGGACCACCTTTACAGTTCCTTCAGAAATATCACCAAAAAAATGGGAAAATTGCACTGATCACCCTGTGTCTTAAATGACTCATTAGGAGGAGAGAAACAGGGAATGTATTTTTCTAATGTATTTTTCTAACGGATTTCTCTAATGACTCAGGAGCACAAGGAACCTGCAAACCTGCCTGCTGCTGCTGCTTCCCATGCTCCCAGCTCTGTGCAGGAACAAGCAGCCTCATGAAGTGGTGACAGCAAGGACTTTGCCACCCTGTTTGGGCACCTGTGCTGGCAGCAGAAGGGCAGCCCTGTCCTGGAGTGTGTGCCAAAGGCAGAGCCCAAACACAGCTGCCTCCCTCTGCTGCAAATCTCCCTTCCATGTGTGCTGGGAGTTTTGGCTGCAGATGAATCACTGAGGCAAGGAGCAGCAGCTCAGGCTGGGAGCAGCTCTCCTACCCTCCCTCCTGCTGCCCTGGCACTATAAATTCAACTTTGGTTGCTTTTCTCTGCTCCTATTTGGGATAACCCTTTGGGGCCCTGCAGACTCACCCTGCCTGCTCTCTGCAGGTGAATGCTGCAACCACTTTTATTAAATGAGAAATTATGTGTTGGCAGGTGTGACAAATGCCAATCACTGGTTTTTAAAATTTTAAAAGTTTAACAGTAATAAAATGGTTATAAAAATAATAATACAATTAGAGTAATAATAGTTTGGACAATTTGGATTAGGACAATATGAGACAACAGAAACAAAGAGTTATGGACATCAGGGTACCTTTTTCTAGGCAGCAGGAGCCTGAAAAAGGACCCACGTTAACAGAGGATTAACCCTTAAAAGCCATAGCCTGTTGCATATTCATACACCTCATACATGATGCATAAATTCCATTCAAACTCAGGATTCAGTGTCTGGTCAGTGTCAGCTTCTTCCTCTGAATCCTGACGGTGTCTTCATGGCTGAGTGAGACAGGAAGAAGTTCATTTCTTCTGATAAGAGAGCAACAAATCCTTTTTCTCTGAAAGATTTAGGTGTCCTGTGGCTGCTATCTTGGTGTGAGTCCTTTCTTTAAAAAAACTATCCTACATAGCATAGTTTCTATTTTTACATTATGTTATAACCTAAAACTATATTTAACACACTACTTAAGAGAATTAATACAGCATAACTTTCTAACATAACACATATAATATTCATTTGAATATTTGCAAAAAGCGAATCATAAAATACATATTTTTCACACAGGGATTTCCATTTCCCTTCTGGGACTGTATGATTTTATGATTTTTTAATTTTTTTTTTTTTGTGGAAGCTGGTGGTGACTACTGCTACACAGAGCTCTGAGAAACTGCATGAGGTGGTGCCGATGCACTCAGTTGTTTTTCTTTTGCAGCAAGCACACTGACAGACTTGATCAGAGATTGTTTTTTGTTTCGGGGAGTTTTTAAATGGTGATGCAGATTAAGACTTTTTTTCTCTGAAGCAGTCAAAAAGTTTAATGTGTTACTAAGTTGCATGAAGGAGAAATAATCAATATTATTTTAGAGAATGTTTGATATCACCAGATAACAATAGTCACTATCATAAATACTGCCAAGACAGTATAGTTACACCAGAGCTCAATGCACTTACTAACAATTCTCATGAATTTAACAGTAAGCAATTTATTTACAGTTCCTAATTACAAAATCTGCTAATTCATTGCTCTGGCCAATTTCTAATAATTGATTATCCAAATTTGAATGATTGTGTGAGGAAAAAGGATGCACACCCCTCTAAGTCAGTTTAGGAATGAGCACAGTGTTGGGATCTGAGGTCCTCTGTTTGAGTTTGCAAAAAGAAAAATAGGTAATTACCATTATTTACTTATTACAAGAATGTGATTCCTTGGGTCACACTACAAAATGTCCTGCACCTACAGGGTAACATCCAGTGAAGGATTTTAAAAAAAAGAAGGAATAGCACCTTGGAAATTACTTTTCTGTTCTTCTCAGCTCATCCACCTGGCAGAGGTAGGAATTGTGTCTGTGTGACTGATTTCTGCCTGGTGGAACTCAGGGCTGGGGTTGCTGCAGGGAGAGGAGGGCTGGCACAAGGGGTTGTTCAGCTCCCCAACCCTGCACTAAATTTGCTTCTCAGGAGGAGTGCTGAGGGTTTTAGGTGTTCAATGAAGAAACCAACTATCCAGGAGAGAGATGAAATTGTGCTCATGGCTTCATTCCACTGTGTCCTATACAGGATTTGCAGTGGAGAACAACTTTTATTTCTTTTTGGATGCTTCTGTAGATTCCCAGTGCTATTTTACCTGACAGACAGTGAAAGGGCATGACAAATTTCTCTCATCTAGTTATAGCAAAGCTTTTTGATGTTTTGGTTTGGGTATTTTTTTTTGTTATTGTTGGAGTTTGATGTCTGTAAGTGGATTATTTATTCCTGCTGGTGTTTCTACCATGCTTTTTGCTCTCCCAGACCAAATCTTCGTTGCTATTTTGATGTCTCCACTAATGATCTCCACTCATCTCCCCATATGCCTATAATGCTTCTGCTTCTAAAATCCTGTCCAAACACAAAGCAGCCAGGCTTTGTGTTCTATAACAAATCCTTGTTCTCCAAAGGTAGCATTATGTTCAGATTGTTGTTATCTCTTACACAAGCTTTGACCTAACCCCAAATGATACCAGCAATCCATGAGCTATATCTAAGCCACTCTTTTATGGAGCTGGCAATTAAGGGGACATTTAGTTAATACAACTGAAAGTTCATTTTAAAACCTGATGCATAAAAATTCTTTTATAGTGGTGGTGAAGGGCACAGAGAAAACTTGATAGCAGCAATGACACTGCAGAGTAGAAATCTGCTTCAAGTGCTTTAAGCAACATGAGCAAAGTCCAGGCCTTCACAAAAAGTCCCATTCACTGGCTGGGTCACACATTGTGCAACACCAACCCTTCCTCCCAAAGGACACAGGGATCCAAAACCTGAAAAAGGAGTCTGGGGAAATCAACAGGAGCTGTTAAACTAAGAATGGAGCAAAGATAATTTAACATGCCCTCAGAAAGAGCAGAGGTAATTCTGGTGCACAGGGACAGCCAGAGGCCTGAAATGTGCAGGCAGGGTGTTACACCAAAGTGTTAAACCCATGCCCTGCTGAGGGGCTGAGCTCAGCAGAGGTGACACAGAAATTTTTCCCAATTCCCAGAGCTCAGGCAGCTCTGCCTCTGCCTCTGCTGAGTGGCTGCTCTCTGCTGTCACTTGTTCCCCTTTCCGGGCTTTTTATGTGACTTTTGGACAAAAATCTTGCAGACCTCTGCTGGCAGCTATCTGGTCAGCATTGAAAGCACCACGTGTCCTGCCCAGCAAGGTCTTCCTCCCCCATCAAGATGGGATGAAGGAGTTCCAGAGGTTTGAGGAGTGCCTGGAGCCCTTCTTCTGGACCTCCCTAGCAGGGTATCCCCTACTGGAGCTGAAAGTGTCAGTCAAACAAAAGTTCCTGAAAGATTTATTTAATTTAACCACGTTGAAACATCTTTAACTTGAAAAGCTTCTTTATCTTGAAAACAAATACAGACATATGCATATTTTTTTAATCCTTATTACAGCAGTCAATGACTATATTTTATCCCATAGTTATTACAATAAACTCCTTTTGAAGGCAAATGAGTCATGAAGATAAATTAGAAAGAAAGGGAAAGACTTCATCTGTATTGACACTGGCATTTGAACTAATGCACATAATTAAACACAAAAAAGTAGGGAGCTAAAGATATTAAAAATTAGTTACCAGCAACATCTTTACCTTATATTTATTTTGTTAGCAGGAGATGTATCTGCAGCTATGTTTCTTTCACATCTTCTGAAAAAAGCACCCACTCCCACACAGAGGGATTGTACATTTTTAAAGACAACAATTGTGTTTTGTGATCATTTTGCCTTCAGAAGATGGTTGTCAAGAGGTGGTCTGAAATATATTGTTGCCACTGCAATGGAACTATGAAATTGTACAGACATCTAAAAATCATTGTTTTCTTTCAGAGAGTCTGAGTGTGGGGGAAGGCTGAGTCTGGAGAGAAAATGGGCTTGTTGCACTTCACCTGCTACTTCCTGGAGCATTGTGTTTGTGTCTTCTAACACCAGGAACAAAGCTCTCCTCACTCTGAACCAAACAGCCACTTCCCTGTGTGAGACCTGCCTGGGCACACCTGGCTTCTGGTACCTGGAAACTTGTGCTGTATTTCACCCATTGATGAAGCCTGCCTAATGCTCATCAGTAGGATGCACAAATTTTGAAGAAAATTGAGGCATTTTCTTAATTTAAAAGTATTTGACAATTCTGAGATGTACAAACAGGAGTGTCTGATGCTGTTAGAATATCAATAATTGTTTTAGTTAGACTGCACAACCATGCAGAGAAGTTACTTTAAAAATTTGAGTGAGGTAGTTCTGTCTCCTTCTCAAACTATCTTCTGAATTTTTGTATCCCACATGGCTAATTCTGTGGTATTACACGATTAAATAAAGAGTAGGAAATATTTTGCAAAATTAAATTATTGATGCTATCATAGCAAAGAAGAAAACATGTACCTAATTCTTTGGTGGCTAAAAAGTACTTAAAATTTTATTCCACATTTCTGTAGAGCCAAAATACCTTTTGGCATCCTGAGGTAGAAAACTTCATGCAGTGAGTACATAACAAGTTTCTCTGGGGGAACAGAAAGTTTCACTGCATGTAGCTGAGGGCACTGCTCTTGAGAGAACAAGTCTTAAGCTTGTGTTTTGTTTTTTCTGTTCCCAGGTGTAGAGGAGCACTTTGAAATTTGAATTAATGTTTTAGACATATTCTAGTTTATTTACCTAAGGGCACTGAAGTCATAGCAGTTGACCTTTTCTTCATGGCTTTAAGAAAACTCCTGACATGCAGCTGCCTGTTTTCTCCAGTGCAGAATCACAGGATGGGTCAGGCTGGAAGGGAACACCATGGGTTATCTGGTCCCACTTACCACAGCACATGGCACAGGACTGTGTCCAGATGATTCTGGAATATCCCCAGTGAAGGAGACTCCAACCCTTCAGTTGGAACAATCAGTTCCAGTGCTTGGTCGCTGCACAGGACAGAAATTCTTCCTCATGTCCAGGTGAAACTTCATTCATTTTCTTCATTGCCTCCTGTCCTTGGCACCAAGAAGAGCTTGGATCTGTCTTCATGGCACCCCCTTTTCAACATTTATATCCCGAATTAAAGTTCCCAGGGCCTCACATTTCACATAATGATCCCTTCTACATCCAGAGCTGTGGAGGAGCTGAGAGCTTTGGGGATGGAGAAGGGATAAGGGGGTCCTGCATCAATCAGGTGCTGAAGAGCAGGAGCTCTGCCACTGCTGGGGCTGACTCAGAGCATCCCACTCCCCTCATCCCCTTCCATGTCCCACTGTCTTGCACTCAGGACAGGCACTGCACCAGGAGGTTTGTGGGATGCTCTGTAAATGAGCCAGAGGGAAACACGGGTCAAGGAGAGGGTAGACAGTGAATTTTTGTTGTCTGTGTTTATGTATCAGACAATTCCTGGTTGTGATTGTAAGGCAAAATGAACTAACCAAATGCTAACAGCCATGACTAATGATAATTTGTTTCAAGGTGCTTATTCATTGATTAGAATTCAGCACAGTGCCTGAAAAAGAGCTGGTCAGGAAGCATGAGATCCCTAGCACTGTTGAAAACATGCCAATAAAAATGAACACTGATGAATAAATATGCCACAGCCATCTTTGTGTACAAACCAATTTTTCACACCAGTGAAGACTGTTCTGCAACATCAGACTGGTGATGGTTTTGAATACACATCTAAGGAAGAAAATTATCTTGAAAAACTAAGATTATACATCCTAGTCTATAAAAACAAAGATTAATACTCAACCATGCCATCCACAGTTTACCAATTTGATATTAACCAATTTTTGCCAGCATGTTGAACAATCTGTGAATCCCCAGCTGGGGTCATTCCAGTGGGTCTAGATAACTTTGTATTTAGGGGACCAGAGAGAGGTGAAGAGATTGTAGGAATATTCCCTTGGGGACTCACTGAGGACATGGTATCATGATGTTTTGCTTTCAAGACCTACTTGGCAGTGCCATGGTTTTAATGCTTTTTGAAATGCCTCCAACAGGAGAAGCTCCAAAACACAAAAGTACCTCGAGAACCCTGTGATGGAACAGGGGCAGCAAGCACAGCCTGGAGCCACAGGCAGTGGCAACTCAATGTAAGGAAAAAAAGATTCACTCTGAGGGTGGCCAGACCCTGAAACCCACAGAGCTCATGGTTTTTCCATCCTTCAGTGCATTCAAACTACACAAGCCCTGGATCTGCTTTGGGCGGAAGGCTGGGTTATCCCTTCCTTGCTCTTAGTGAATGCACATTTTCTCTCTTTCCTCTTGCACAGAACCCTTGGAGACAATGAAATGCTGCTGTTTGTTTGCAGTTTGTTTCAGAGGAAAATACTCTAAAAGCCTGGAACATTTTATGGAAGTTCTTTTCCCCCTATTTGTGGTGTGCAACATTGTCCAAATACCATGTGCTACATGGTATTTTATGATCTCTGTTACTGTTAAAGGCCTTGGCCAGTGAGGGGAGAAGGGGAAGAAAACCAGCATCTATAAACATGATTAGCCATATAAATTACCCTAAATTTAGCTTAGGATAGCCTAAGATGCTGTTCCAAAATAGAAAACTGTTATTAGAAAATACAGCATCCCCTACAGCTGAGTTCTGACGTTGCTCCACACCACTTGCCCTGTTGCCCCACAACAGGGCTGCCAAAAGAACTACTTTGTCTGATTTCTGGGAGAGTTTATTTTTCACATTTTTTCACATTTCAGCTTGATGCTGAACCCACACTGCTAACCCTATAATTACCAGAATTAAAATGTGTGCAAATGCAAATTTCTGTGATGTAGGCTTTGCAAAAGGCTCTGGTGCTCCCTGGAAAGCTCATCTTTGTGCGTGCAGAGTAGAGTGCTAATCAACACAGATGATGAGTTAATGGCAAAAATTTCAGCTGACAGTAACACTGAAGATGGCAAGTTCTAGGGTACTTTAGAGGAGCTCTGTTGGTATTATTCATATACAAGAGTTACATGACTTTAGAGGTGGTTAAGTGGGAGTAAATATGACCTTGGTAATGGCAATCAGTCTTCCAGGGATAACGCATTCTTTACTTACAGCATTTAGGTTCTATTTACCTTTCAAAATACACTAATAAAACAAGTAAATAGCTAAAAACCTGTACAATATACATCTACAGATATTTACAATATACAATTGTATATTTACACTATACAATTACAGATAATATACTTTATTTTTGCAAAAACAATTCATTTTAATGCTAGAGATTTTCCCTATGTTTGTGTTCTAATTTTTGGATGCATTGGCAAAATAAGTAACATTGAAATCAGGAAGGAATGCAAAATATTTGTGTTTTTCACAACAATTATGACTGATTTTACTCATTATTTGGGGTATTGAGCAGATACAAAGTAACTTGATGGTATGATGTGAGAAATTTGACTTCCTCACTTCAGTAGTTGGAAAAACTGAGAGCAAAACAGTGGTAGTACAATAAAGGACTTGGAAATACTACTTACTTTTGGATACTTTTCTTCATGTTCTTTGATCAATAAATTTATCCATTTTTGCCCATTCTTGGGGCTACCCAACAATTTTTGTCATTGCTGACACAGATATGATCTCAAGTGAAAGCTTTGTTCTTGATATTCCACTGTATTTCTCAGCAGCTTTCAGTGCTTTGTTCCTGGCAAATTTGAAATTCTGTCTGAGACATTTTACACCTTCACATTTATGATCATGCACATTCTGCAGGCTCAGCAAATTATTGTTACAGATCAATCACTGAGGCAGACATAAATCAACTAGAGAGATTGCTAGGAAATGGTTTCAGCAACAGAAGCTTCCTATATTCATCCTTCAGTGCTGTTCCCTTGTTTTTTATGCTGCATAACAAAGAGGGCCTATTGGTGAGCATTTCCTTCTTAATCAACTCTCCATTCTGAGTGACAGCTGATGTATTTCTAAATAAAATTTTATCTGTTTGGAATTTCCTTTAGTGTAAGGTTTGGCATCTCTTTATTTTCTGCGAATTTCTGACACATTTCAAATCTGTTTTTAAAAACATGGTCCTTGCATTTAGAAGAGGAGGATCACTCTCAATATGACACATCACCTTCTTCCTTCCCTACTTCTTGCTTTTTCAGCAAGTCTATTTGGTTTATCCTGTTGTTCTCAAGCAAGGCTTCAGGGTTTATTTTTTTGCCAAATCCTAGATGCCTGCAGGTCTGAGCTGAGAGAGAATTATTCTGAGTGCTCTTATTGATGCCAAGGACTAAGCAGTCACATGGTTCTGACAGGCATTGCTGCCTCTGGAATCTGTCAGATCCTGAGGTAACCCTTGGTAACCCCTCAGGAATTTTTTCACTCTTTACTGCAGTGGTTAAGCCAACAATTTGTATAATTCACACTTGGATATTATCTCTCATCATTAGAGCTGGTCTAGGTAGAACCATTCAGTCTCCACTGCCCTTTATCAAGACTCTTACGGCTCCTTTTAGCACTGGAGATTTGTTGGCAAGCTTATCTCTCAGCAAGTTATCTAGATGCACACAAGTTTCCTGCTGTTATCACAAAGGATGTTTTTGTTGCTCTCCTCCAGACTTGGTTCCTGAATTATGAGGGAGGTGCCCCTGAGTGAAGCTGTTTATTTGTCAGATTCCCTGTGACCTGCCCACGGCAGCCAGCAGAGCTGTGGGAGTGGGTGTCCTTATCTCCCTCGAGAAACAGAGGCTTTTTTCTCTGTTGAGCACAAAGTGGGTGTTGGTACATTCGGTTTTCTCCTTCAGAATCCGTTCCACTCTCACAGCCTGGGTCCCTTCCTGCTGTGCTCCCTTTACCCTGGCATGGAGCAGCAGCAATCGCAGTGATAATGAGCTCTGTGTCAGCGAATGATCTCCCAGAGCAGCAGGGATCTGCTGCTCTGCCTCGCTACAGTGTCTGCAGATATTGCAACACACTTACTGAGCTCTGCACTTACACTTTGTAAATACCTGTTCTTATTGGCGAGGAAGATCCATTATTCTGTCTCCTGCGCCGTTGCTTAGTGATTTATTGATGTTTCTGTATTCAGTCACTGCTGTCAGAGAACCACAGAGCGGTTTGGGTTGGAAGGGTCCTTTAAAGCTCAGCCAGTCCACTCACCTTGCAAGGAGCAGGGACATTTTCAACTGCATCTTGTTGCTGGGAGCAACCTGACCTTGGGTGTTCCCAGGGATGTGTCATCCATTAGATCTCTGAGCAACCTGTTACAGTGTTTCACCATCCTCACTGTAAAAAAATTCTTCTTTATAGCAAACCTAAATCAGCTCTCTTTTAGTCTAAGCCTGTTATTCCATGTCCTATCATAACAGGCTCTGCTATAAAGTCTATCCTCATCTTTCTCATAGTCCCCTTTTAATTACTGAAAGCCCTCAATAAGGTTTTTCCAGAGGCTTCTCTTGTCCAGCCTGAACCATCACAGCTCTTTCAGATGTTCTTCATAGAAGAGGTGCTCCAAACATCTTTGTAGCATTCCTCTGGTTCACACCAACAGGTCTACATCTCACTCATTTGGACATCTAACAAAACCCAAAAGTCCTGTATTTTCCCTATAGAAGAGAAAACTGACTCATTTCAAAGAACACCAGCCAAAAAGTATTACAGTATTATTGCATTCACTGGTCATACCCAGGCTTGGAATTGCAGAACTGGGCAACTCTCAGAACTTATACCAATATTTAACATGAAACAGCGTTAGGATTTCTGATAATTGTGTGGACTGTATAGGTCTCCTGTGCTTATTTGGAAGGGGATGGACAGGCTCTTTATTTTTTCCACTCCACAGAGATGACATTTACACTTTGGCAATAAAACCTGCACGAGCTGTAGAACGCATGGCAAGGAATATCACAACCATCATTCCAGGGCAGTAATAGTAGCTAATTTTGACAACCAATTATTATTTCAGTCATTGTCTTTGTGAAGATACATCCGTGGAAAGGTTAACCCCTTGTTCCCTGGCTCATGGATCAAGTATGACTTGATTCTAGTAAGAGGAGAGGCTTGCAGGCTGCTATAGCCTCTGGCTCCATGGATCTCCTTCTCTCCTGCAGTCACTGCGGGTCACTAGCACGGGGTTAAGGGAGCGCTGCCTGCTTCTTAGGTGGCATCCTAAATCCCCACACCGAGACATTCTCCATCCCGCACCGGGCACTCAGCATCCCGCACCGGGCACGCTGCCGCCCGCCTGCCTCATCCCCCTGGCGTGGTGCGGCACGGAGCCGGTAGCGATGCTTGCCCCGGGATGCGGCATTCCCGGTATTCCTAGTATTCCCGTTGTCTCCAGTGTTCCTGGTGTCCCCAGTGTCCCCAGTGTACCCAGTGTTCCCGATATTCGCGGTGTCCCCGGTGTTCCCGGTGTCCCCAATGTCCCCAGTGTCTCCGGTTTCCCCGGTGTCCCCGGTGCCCCGGTGTTCCAGGCGATCCCGAGATCCCCCGCCCCGTCGGGCCGCACACCGAGCACCGGGGGGGCGTGGCCAGTTGATGCCCCTCCCCCGAACCGCGCCTATTGGTGGAAGGGCGGTGGGGGCACGCCCAGGGGCGGGGCCGGGGCGGGCGGGACGGCGCTGCCGGAGCTCGGGGCTGGGACGGAGCCGCGGCCGCGACCGGAGCCGGCACAGCGGGGACAGCGGGGACAGCGGGGACAGCGGGGACAGCGGGGACAGCGGGGACAGCGGGGACAGCGCCATGGCCCAGAAATACGACGTGGTCGTGATCGGGGCCGGTATCTCAGGTGGGTCTGGGGGAATGGAGCGGTCCCCGCCCGGCTCCCCGGGCATCCCGCCGGGAGCGGCCCCGGAGCGGCGCGGGGCGGTGCGCGGGGGCGATGGAAGCGCAGGGCCGGGACCCGGGGGATTCAGGGGCGCTCGGGGAGGGACAGGGACAATGATCCGTGTCGTGATCGCGCAGAGCGCTGCTCCTTGCCTTGGTTCGCTCTTGGTGCGGGTCGGGAGGGAGGCTGGAGGAAAAGTGACTTGGCAGTGCCCGCAGGTGGGAACCAGGCAGGGATACGGGGATGCGGGCTGGGATTGGTGCACCCAGGCTGGGACTGATCCCGACAAAGGTGGTGTTTTGGCGTGGTTTATTCAGGTTGTCCGTGCAGCGGTGGCAGATGTTTTGTTTGGGAAACTGCTGCAGAATAAACATCTGGGAGTATCTCTGGGTTAGGTTCTGCTGCTGTGAGAAGAGCTGTTCTAGAGGCAGCCCGATTCCCCAAGTGCCGTGGAGTCCTCGCACTTCACCAGGCAACACTTCCCAAAATACTCTTCAGATCTGCTTTCACACCAGCGGGTGTATCATCACCCTTATTCTTTCAAAACCCCGTTAATTAATTACTTTCATGTTACCTACAATGAGAATGTTGCTGTGTTGGAGAAAATTAGTGTTTAGGTTTAGGTCCCTCAGATCAATTTTGTGTTGGCAGCTTTGGCCAGATCTCAGTTTTCAGGCAGTCCTTCCTTCAGTAGTGATTCAGAAAAAGTGAGTTTTGTGACTGTGCGACTTCAGCGATATTACAGCCATTATTGGTGTGGGTAAAGTTAGGTTTTATTGGTGTTGAGGAGGAGTCAGAGGCTTTCCTTTGGTGTAATCTGCAGTGAATTCATGCATAAAGTAGCAAATTGTTTATGCAATTATGTTATTTCCTCTACTAAAATAACAGTAATTGTTTAAATAATTATTTGTGAATATGTAAATAAGCAAATAATCTCTAGCATCACTAAACAGACAGGAAGAGTGTGAATCTAGATTTCCTTACTTTTGATTTTTACCAGATGTCTGGTAATTTTCCTGCTAGAATGAGACATTTGGTCTTCATCCTTAGGGTTCCTGTAAAATGCACAGAGTGTCCTTAGGGAATTACCACCCATTCTGTGTGCAGCTGATGGTGACATCCTCTTAATGTGGATTTTAGAGCTCTGACAAGCTCTTGTTCCCTTCAGGGTGCCTTGCTCCTCCAGGTCCCCAGCCTGTTGCAGTGTTTCAGAAAATGCTTTCAGCATTTCTATGTCGTGTCTTGCCTCACTCGTACAAAAACACTGAGTTACTTTGTGACACCTGTGCCTTGGACCAAAGCCTGGTGTGGGGATTGAAATGGAGCCAGGCAGAAAATTTCACGGTGCTCACAGTCCCTGAAAAATTGTCGGTGGCATTAGGAAGACAAATAAACATGTCACAGCATTCCTGGGGTACAGGAACGTTTTTCATGCCAGTGGAAACCCCATGCCAGTGGCACAGACATTGGTGTCTGCCTGTTAGGAATTAGCACAGGCATCATTTTAAGAAAACAGCCATTGAGAAATGGACAATAAATGCCTTATTTAATAATTAATCCATTTTTACTGTACACTGCCTTTCATAGCTGGGGGATTAAACTCTGATCAACCTCTGGTCTGTTTTGCTTTTCTCACAGCTTCTCTGTTACTGCCATTCCTGCACCAATATGCCTACACCTCAGTTCTGCAAGAGGTTAGACAGTGCTGCTTTCCAGTCTTAAAAACAAAAAAAAGAAAAAGTAATCTGCATCTAGAGTTCTGCTTCTGGTGAAATACATAGTAAATCATGCTCCAGTATGGACAGGCTTTCCCCTCCATCTCTCTGATTCCAGTGTTGACTTGCTGAAATTGAATTTGCAGTTGACTCATCTGGTGAGATTTGTGTCTCTTCTCCTTCTGTTGTATTTTAAATACTCCCTACCTGGTGCATGCAGGAAGGGGTAGGGAACTCTGGGATAAACTAGTTCTTTACTACAAATGCATGAAATCTGTATGAGGTATAAGCAAAATGCTGGTTCTGTTAGGTGTGAACTTCCCAGCAGTGATGCTGTGACTTTTAAATTATTTGTCCAGTATTTGTGAAATGAAGCTCAAACCCTGACAGGCAGCTCTGGAGTTGTCTATTCCTCAAAGCACAGCCTGGTCCTGAGAGTGAATTCTGAACAGTGAATTTCTGAACGTGTTCTGCTCATCCCTGCTCCTGCCCTCTGCATGCACACCACAGTGTGGAATTTCTGAACATGTTCTGCTCATCTCTGCTCCTGGTCTCTGCATGCACATCACAATGTGGAATTTCTGAACATGTTCTGCTCATCTCTGCTCCTGGTCTCTGCATGCACATCACAACATGGAATTTCTGAACATGTTCTGCTCATCTCTGCTCCTGGTCTCTGCATGCACATCACAATGTGGCCATTCCAGGGACACAGAATCCCCTCTGCCTGCAGGGAGCTGCAGGCTGGGGATGGAGGCAGCTTCTGCAAAGAGTGATTTGGGACAAAAAAATGGATTTCTTCTTTTTGGAAGAAATCTCTGGTTGGGTGGCTTGTACCCCTGGGATTTTCCTGCTGTATCCCATGGAATCTCACTCAAAGTGTCCAGGCTGCATCAGCAAGTGCCTTTGCACCCTGCAGAGAGGGAGGTGCAGAGTTTGGGATGGATTCCTCTTTCCACTTGGGCTTGCATGTTAAAAATGTGGATAGTGGCCAGTAAAAGCCTCAGGCACATGTTTGTGTCACTCTTAATAGATAATGTCCCCTGTAATACAGTTAATATTGATTACAGCATTTTATACGCAAGCATATTAAATAAACTGATGCCTGAAGTTAAAGACTTTCCCCATACCCACAGGGAGTTTTTATTTATATGGCTCAAATATTGCTCCCATTTTCTATTTATAGGGTTTTCTGCTGAGCTGAAGAGTGCTGTTCTGGATTGATTTTGACATGATTGATTTTACTAGATTGTGTGTTTGTTGAAACCTAGCAAGCTGATGGCACAAAGTGTTGTGAGGAGGGCCTGGGTGCTCAGTCACTCCTCAGGCACTGCTCATTAACAACTGGACAGCATTAAGTTCTCAGAGAATTTTGACAGAAACCTCAGATATTCAGCTTGTCAGATGTGAGGATGACTTCTGTGACCTGTAATTTCTCAAAACTTTCTTACTGACCTTATTGGATCATATTTTCATATAGACAACAAAATGTGCCATGTTGACTCCAATGTTACCTCCCTGCAACATTTCAAGTTGCTGCTGCAACTTCCAAAAAATAGGCATTAAAAAAAGGCCTGATTTTTCAAAATCAAAGAATATGTTTTCCCTAGACACTTAGAAATAGACAGTCAGTTTTGACCAAGATTTTCCAGCAAAAAAGAATCACAAAAAAACACACCCTGGAAAACACACCCTGAAAATTCAAGCTTAAATAGTTCCTCATTTAGAAAAAAAAAAAAGAATATAAGAATGTAAGCAAAATATGTTAACTTTTTTTCATGGGAATATATTCATGTGCCAGCCTCACCTCATGTGGAAGCCAAGTTTATCAGAAGATTGCATGGAGAATTAATAATGTTTGTCTACATAATGCAAACCAGAGAGGCAGCAGATATGGAGAAGTATGTCCTGAAGCAGAGAAGTCCAAAAAATTTTGTATGCAAATGTGGTTTGGAAGAAATTTCAGCACATTGTGTTACAAACATAAAACACAAGAGAAAACCAGTCATAACTGAATCTTCCACTTAAGACTATAATTCACTGACATGGATAGTTTTTGTTTCCACAGAAAAATATGTTTGTTTTTATCTAGAAAAGAGGAGATTGCATGGTTCTACAAAATCAAAGCTGAGATTTCCCAGCCATGTGCAGGAAGCAGCACTGTTTTCTGCTGCACTTATGGAGGATTCCAAGGGCCAGAAATCATAGGAAAAGCTGGGATGTAAAAATAGCAATGATTAGCCTTTATATAGAAATAAAACATATGATATATTATTAAGACATTTTTGTTTTCCTCTCTGTGTTGGCATCTCCAGCTCCACAGTGTGTGACTGACAGCCTCACCCCTCGAGCTACCTACGCCTTGGCTTTGGGCTCTGAGTGAGAGACTGAATAATGAGCAAATGCAGATTTTCCTCCTTGCCATCCTGGCAGCACAGTTCCTGTTGTACACTGCCCTGTTTGTTTTGACAGCACGCCAAGCTGCTGGTGGGTGGTGGTGTCAGATAAACTGTCAAACACACACAGTTGTTGGTGGGAGATAGAATCAGTCTGACCTGAGTAAATCTGGAGTAGTTTTCAATAATTTTTTTCCCCCCTGCTGTTACTTCTGTATTTACCTGGGATTTGACCTATAGGAATGCAATATTTGATTCATAAAATGTATTCTCTGATTATCATTTTGCATTTGCCCTGTGCTGGGTTCCAGCTACCTGGTTCCTTCCTTCCTTCTTTCTGGAGCCAAGCAGAAAGCTGATAATGTTGTTATTTCATAGCAGAGATTCCTAAAGACCATTTTTGGGGATGCAGAAATAAATAAGAATGTTTCTCAGAGCTCTGAGTTCCCAATGTACTCCTAGCAAGCTGACTGTCATTATGACAAAACTTTACAGCAAGAACAAAACTCCCAGAATCCCATACAAAGTGTAATGGATGCTTTATACAGTAATTGCAAATAAGGAGAAGTACCAATTTCCATTTGCCTTCTTCTTCATAATGTGCTCTTCTGGTTTGCTACTGAAGTCTTATGAGTGTTATTTGCCTCAGCAAGCAAAAGAAATAGCAAAGTAGTTACAACAGATCCCTAAAAATACCTTAACATAACAAAACCAGGCATGGGACAGGCATTATGTCTTTTCTGGAAATACCAGCACTGATGTTATTGGTATTTGTGGTGATGACATTGATCATAAATTAGCAGCAACATTTTTTTACATTCTTTTTTAGTTAAAAGTCACCATTTAGGTAACAGGAATTTTTTCTGGACAACACTAAATAAAAAAATTGTCAATAGTCATAGCATGTGTGTAATTACCTTGGTTGTTTCCATTACTAGGTGGGATCAAACTTTCATTATTTTAATGTGTAATTGGAGGAAAGATGCCTTATTTCCAACCCTGTGCTTATACTCATTAACTTTTTCTGCCTTTGTTTTGGGGGGGGGCATTACTTTGGGGAAGGAAAGTTTACCGCAAGAAGCTGTGGACATGAAAAAATCACAGTGGGTGTGTGTGGAGTGATTTCATCCTTGGAATAGAATTCCCTCTTCCTGTCCACTGCATTTCTGCTAACATTGTCCATGACAAAGCGTCTTTGTGTCCTTCAGAACTAGGCTTGCATCTGTAAGAAGAATTTAGACAGTGATGCCATTGAGACCAGTAAGTGGCTTGGTCTCATTTGAACAATGTACTCTGTAGTAGAAAATATTTATTCTCTTTTTGTTAAGATCTTTGCTGAATCAAGTGAATTTTTTTTTTCCTATAAGGGAAAAAATACTGATGAAAAAGAGATTAAATAGATTTACCTGAAAAGGACAAAATACATTAACTCAATCTCTCTTCAGTGCCAAGGATTCTACAAGAAGGGACATGAAAGAAAGTATGGCAAGATAAAACATGGTTTCTGACAAGCAGAAAATTCGTGATGTTATGGTATTAGGCAACACTGAATTAGAAATAAATGTAGACTTGTGATCCACACTGTGTGTTCTTGCTCTTTTCTGTGGATTTAAGATGCAGTTACTGAATTAATAGCATTGTTGGCTTGGGGTCTTTTTATATTTTCAGTGGAAATTTAAAAATCTTTAAATCCTTAGTCAGTGAAAGGAAACAATTTTTTCATTCTCAGCTTTCTGTGTGTTGTTGCCCATTAGTGGCTTCTCTGGTAAATCTGATGTAACTGGGCACATTTTAATTGTATTTTCAAACTTAAATAAATGCTACAATGTACACAAAAATTCCAATCAAAGGGTAATCAAGGTTGCAGGAGGAGAATAAAGAGGTGAGGAAGGGAGATTTTACCCTATGGTGATGGCAGAAATGTTTTGCATTTCTCATTGACAGGTTCATTTTTACTTGCCAAAGGGATTTCTAGCTGGAAAAATGAGAGCTGATTTTAAGGTGATCATTGCCAGGTTTAATTACTCAATTGTGTTTAGAAAAAGTTAGGGTTTCCATCAGTGAAACAGTAAAAATAATCACAGCATTAGAATGCCATTACACTGGAACTTTAATAATGATATATTGCCAATTCTCTTATTTTACTGACGTGTATTAGAAAAATGAGCAAAAAAAGTCTTAAAATTATTCTCCCACTCAAGATCAGAAAAATGCAGGGATTTTACAGGAAGATTTTCCCCCTTTTGTTCAATTAAATCTTGCTAGAACACTACAGTAATGAGGTAATCATCTTTCTCACAATGTGGCTTTCCCATGTTGTGTACAGTAGGGTGGATTAATAAGGATTTTATGAAGGAATGCTCTGTATTTACAGAGCCTAGATTTTGAAAACTATAACTCTATACTGCTAGTATATACTCTATACTGTTAGTATGCAATCACTAGGACATCGCCAATGAAGTAACTATTAAAACTCTCACTGTTTGTGCTGTTGAAATCATCTCTGCTCACATGGTCTGTATCAACCCCAGTATTGAGGCAACTTGGAATTATTCTCATAAATCTTCACCTATAAACACTTCCCTACAAAACAGAGAACCATTTTCCTTATTACAGAACTCCTCTGGAATAAAGTTCAAGTCTCATCAGTCCCAGTGTTGTTCACTACCTATGGAGTTGAACTTTTCTTTCCTGTGAAGTAGAGATGGGCTTTGTTGTATTACAAAATTCAGTGTCCTTATGTTTCAGTCATGGGGTGTGTCTTGTGGTCTGCAGGTTGGCATCAATTCATCTTAATTTCTTTTCTTTTTTTTTCTTTTTTTTTTTTTTATTTTTTTAACTGCATATCCAGTGTTTTGATGCACTTCAAAGGGCTTTACTTGTGGTAGCATTATGGCAATTTTCTGGCATGAAAGCAGCCACAGTATGATCTGTAGCACCAGCAATTCTGAGTCCTTAATAGCACTGCAGAATCAATAGGAACAGAGCTTTCCTGCCTGGCATCCTCAGAGGAGGGGAGCTGCTTGTGAGATTTCCATAGAAACCCTTGTGGGGGATGTCTGGCCTTGTTTGTTCTCATTTTGCAATAAGTGAATTTCCAGAGCAGAATGAGCTGTGGTTTTGGCAGGCTCCTCCTGCCTTGCTGAGGCAAGTGCTGTATTTCTAATTCATGGAATTAGGGGATATCTGGAAGGAGTTTTCCAGTGATTTGAGGTGGTTTCCAGCTTTATCTTGGGGCTGCACTGGGGGCAGGTGGAGGTGACACAGCCACAGGCTGGGCTGTGACAGGGGTGTCTGCCCAGAGTCACAGCTGCAGACACTGGAGAGTTGTCACTGCCTGGTCTGAGCACTGAGCCCAGGGCTCCATTTGGCCTGGAATAATGTGTCTGTGAGGAGTGGTTTGGATTGGAAGGGACCTTAAAGCCCATCTCATTCCACCACTTGCCATGGGCAGGGGCATTTCCCACTAGACCAGAACTCCCAAAGCCCCATCCAGCCTGGCCTGGAGCACTTCCAAGGATGGGGCATCCACAGCTTCTTCCCTGCTCCTTGAAGTTCATGATCATCCTCTCTGGGATGGAGATGATGTAGAGGAAGTGGGAGGATGGCTCCATGCAGCCTGAGGGGAGCTGAGCAGGCAGGGATGAGGGAAGGAGCAGGAAGGGTGAAGGTCTCATTCCTCCTTCTCTCATTCTTACCCCATCAATCAATCAATCAATCAATCAACCAATCAATCACTCTCTGGTGTCCAGTCCTGTCCAGGATACTGGAACAGCAACAAAAGTCTTGAAAACTCAAGTTATGGAGAAGTTGAAGGGTAAATATGCAGTTAATTTAGAGGTTAATAAAAACCACAGAGGCTTCATGACCTGTGGGATACTTCAGATGAACCTGTGGAAGCCCCTGAACCTGGTGCACTTCACTGCCACCAGGATGGAGCTAAGGAGGTGGGTCCAACAGACAGAGATAGAGACAGACATGGAGGTGCTGTGGGTGGGTGTTGTTCCAAGCCTTCTGTTTTAAAATAAAATAGTTTCCATGCTTTAAGCAAGTAAATGTGTAGTAGCAATCTTAAATAAACATATTTTGTATTGTTTATACTTGTGAGTCATGCCCTCTCCCAGTTCCCAGTAAGGCATTTCTGTCTCAATGTATTTCTTGCTGTTTCCCAGTTTATGAAACTTCAAAGCCTTTTTCAGTTTTTCAGATGACCATTGGGTTAACAGTAATGAAATTTCACCACCTGTAAGTCTGGAGAACAAGTGCAGTTTAACAGGCAAACAGATTACAGAACCTCAGTCACATACAGCATGTTCTTCACCCCTTAGCAGCCCTTCTTTATTTGCATACATCCCATAATTAAGCTGTAATCCAGTAGTGAGCTTAATTTCCAACTCAGTCCAGTGTGACCATTATTCTTCCTAAACAACTGTGGCAGGAATAGAGCTGTGGTATTCAGCATGAAATTATGGTCTTAAGCACCAAAGATTGCATTTAATTTTTTTTTCATACCTAGGCCAGATTTCTTTTGGCTTCATGATCAATTTTTTCAAGGCATGTATATCTAAAGTAAACTTTCTTACAAAAGAATTACCCACTCATGTCTGAGTGTCCACTGGTATTTATACAGAATGGAGAATTCAACATTTTATTTTATACATGTAAGATATCCACAAAACCTGCTGTATCTCTTGAAATCTCATTTTTCTGCATATAAAAAATTATGTATTTGTAAGAAAATATTGCAGTTTGTGTTTTCAACATCATAGATTTGTGTCTTCTACATTTATGGTGGGGAGGAAGAGAAACCATCACTGAATGGATTAACGAATTAGCTAGAAAAAAATTATTTCTAGAGTTTCATGGAGGAAAAACATTACCACTGAAACAAATTAGATCAATTTGTAATATATCCACTCCACTGAAAAATGACTTCCAATTTAAAAAAATAGAATATTAAATAGATGGAAGAATTAAGTATACTTTGGCTCCAGCAGCAATCTGAAGAATATGGTGCAAGGGTGTAAAGTTACTTTTAGATTAGTATGAAAATTATATACATATATATATATATATATATATATATATATATATATATATATATAATTTCTGCCTATGTAAGACATTGAACTTCCTTAGTTCTGGTTTCCAGTGAATGGTGTTCCATTTTCCCATTAAATATTCTATGTATAGCAGTTTATGGTCAATTCTGCATTGCCCTTAGAATAAAGGAGTATATTTAACTCTTCCCAGAATGATTCCTCTCCCCTGGTCTTTCCAGACATGCCTTCTTTGTAAGGCTCACAAAAAGTTGATTTTAATCACATTTCAAGGTAGTGTAATAAACATGAGGGTAATATTGTTACTCCTGCCTGCAGGATATCTTGGGAGTGCTGATCAATAGGGCTGCCTTTCGTGTACCTAAGGAGGGGAAGCAACTCCCAAGAAACAATGCTTCAGTGCCAAATTGGCCTGCAGGGCAGTGGCATAATCTGATTTCACCAACTCATGATTGCTTTTTACAATTTCAGCTCCCATCTGTCAGGAGCAGAGAGGTCTCCTGTCCTATTGAATTTTCAGCTGTCTCTAGTGGCTCCATCACAAAGTCCCATAATTAGATGATTTTTGCTGAGACCATAATTCCACTTATAAAGTATCTGCATGCAGCCTATTTGATTGTCATGGTCAAACTCCATTGCTGAAAATGAATCCTGACAGTGAAGCAGACTTTCCTCTGCATGTGAATGAGGCCAAGGGCCAGCAGAGGAGCAGAGCTGATGTGGGAGAGGAGCATTTTTGATGTCACTGCAGCACTGCAAGGCCCCCAAGCTGGGTGTTGCCTTTCCATAGGCTGCACAAATGGAGAGTAGGATGTGTGTCTGCCCCTTAATAATTGAAGTTTTGCTGCTTTTAAAACGCCAAAATGCCAATTCAAGGAGGAAGCTTCAGTCTGTGAGTGGTTATAAAATACAACTAAGCAGCAGCCACATGGTTTCTGTGGTGAGATACCATGCAAAGCTCCTAGCTTTTCTCAGGGATTTTTGAGAGCAATCCATTGAAATCTCTGACCTTGAAGCTTTAGTTCAGTTTTTGACCATGAATGTGGCTGATTGCTGCCACTGGCTTTAATGCACTTTCTCTTTTTTTGCCAGGTTTGTCAGCTGCCAAATTGCTGTCAGAGGCTGGGGTCAGCGTGGTGGTCCTTGAGGCCCGGGACAGAGTGGGAGGAAGGACATTCACCATCAGGGTAAGTGCTCTATGAGGTGTGAACTCTCTTTTGTGTTGGCCTACAGTGGGACAGATGCCACTCCTGCTATTTTGACCCGGGGAACTGCAATTATTTTGATCCAGGGAACTGCAGCTTCAGCTCAATCCCTCAGAAGGTGACAGAGCAACTAATCCAAAAGCCATCAGTCAGCATGTGCTCACCAAGAAGAATCCCTGCTTGGCCTACCTGACAGCCTTCTAAGGTGCAGCGACGGGCTTAGTAGATGAGGGAAAAATGAATATTGTCTACCTAGTCTTCAATAATGTGTTGAAAAGCATCATCTGGGACCAGGAATGTCAGAGCATTTCCCCCTTGCATACTGCAACAGGCATGATAACTTAGAGGCCTGTAAGAAGCAGCCTGAGTAGGACCAGACATCATTATGGCTCAGACATATGTTTTAAAATGTCTTGAAATTATCTGAAATAACACTCCTGCTTCTAAAAATGAAATGCATCTTGATGTCCATTAGAAAAATAAAGGAAAGAAATGAAGAGTCACTTGTGGCACAGGATAATGTAATACAGACATTACCTCTGCTTCCCACCCTGGAACTGAGGGAGGTGTAAATTATGTCAGGAGCCATTGCTGGGGAACCAGAGATAAACAGTGGTGTTCCAGCAGAAATCATTGTGTGTGAAACATGGAGCATAAACACCATCCTTCTGTGACACTGAGAGCGCCAGGCTGAAAATACTCACTATAAACAATGTTCAAGAGTTACTGTATTGGGAGATCAGCCTGCTGTGATAGTGTACATCCCTGAAACCTGCTGCCTTCTTCCCACTTCCCAACGGGGTGCTGAGGGGTGCATGGAGCACCTTTCATGGCAGGCATGGCTGGGGTCCCTGCCCAGACAGGCTGGAGCCAAGGGGGGAAGAGCTGGAAAGGAGATTTAATCCCCTGGAAAGCTGCAGTGCAGTGCTCAGCATCTGCAGCACCAAGTCTGAGCAGGTATCTAGAGAGAGAAAACAAGCCTTGATGCTGGAGGTGGTTTCAGCTCCAGAAATGTTTTGCAATTACAAGAAAAGTAATGTGAGTTTCTTGAACATCTCCAGGGGTGGTGACTCCACCCTCTCCCTGTGCAGCCCATTTCCAGGCTCAACAACCTTTCCCATAGACAAATCCATTCAGTATGGAATAATTCTTTCTGCTTCTAGATGTTTGTATTGAAGAGCTTCCTGCACAGCTTATGATTCCTGTATTCTTTGTTCCCAGAATGATAAAGTGAATTATGTAGATGTTGGTGGAGCTTATGTGGGACCTACCCAAAACCGGATTCTGCGACTGGCAAAAGAGCTGGGGGTGGAGAACTATAAAGTGTATGTTGAGGGCCACATGTTCCAGTACAAAGGGGTAAGTATTGCATAGGCAAATATTGTAAGTATATTGCATTTCCATGCTGAGGTACCCAAAGGTGGCACTGAAACTTGGAAATTACTGACAGTCATCAAAAGTGTTTCATTTAAAGCTTACCCACAGTAATCCAGACAGCACCTGCTTGAAGTGGTGTTATTCTGTTTTAATTTGTTGGGAGTGTGACAAATGGTTCTTTTTTTTTTTTTTAGCTGTTCAAAAAATGCAGCTGACAGCAGCTGAAATACCTGGGATGCATATGGCATATTGTCTTTGAACATACCCTCCAAAGAAGTTTTGCCTGAAATTCAGGAAATACTTGTTCAGAAATAAAAGGCAAATTTAAATTTTAAAAAATAATAATATTGATGGATAGTGTTGAATGAGGATACTGGACAACAGTATTAGGAAACCAGCCTGGGAGTAGGATAATATATTTTGCCCATATGACTGGATTCACATGAGATCTCTCCCAGCCCCATAGAGTGGGACTGATCTCACAAAAGGGTGTTTGGAAGTTAATTATCCAATCTGAGACTCTGACCTTCCCTATCTAGCTAATGGTGCCACACAAGCCCTTCCCAAGAGTCACCGAAATGTCACCTCTGAGGTGTGGGGCAGCCACAGGAGTCCAGGTGACCACTCTTGAGCAAGTCCTGGTGTGGCTAAAGTGAGCAGCAACGAAAGTCAGAGCAGATTTCCTGCCTTTGTTCCAGATCTTTAGCCCACTGATATTTTTTTGCACAGGTCCTACCCAGGACCTGCTGCCAAAACCACTGCAGGGTGAGAGCAGCAGGGAGAAGGACAAAGAAAGGCCTAAGATTCATAGGGGTGAGATGTGACTGTCTGTATCCATGACTCAAAGTTATGGATATAGACAGTCCATAACTAAAACTATTATTTTAATTTGCAAAAACCATCACTTTCAATTTCTTAAAAAATATTCTTTAGTTTTGGCACTTAACAGACTCTGGCAGAACCAGACTTGCAGCCTGTATGAGTCAGAGTTGACATACTTGATACAGACAAGCCATCCTATGTGATGGCTCCTTAATTGGTTTCATTTCTATTACCTTCCCAATTTTTTCCCTAAGAATTAGAGCAATGTGTTCACACTGCAAAGTTTTACCATCTGGTTCTGCAAGCACTCCTTATTGGGCAGATTGATGCCACGCTCATAAACCAGGCACATCTTAAATGATTGCTCAGCCACTCCATAATGCTAAAAAACTGACTTGTCACCCCCTCATGCAAAATTGATGTAATTCCACAGCAAGAGGGATGGGCTGGTTTGTACCAGCAGAATGTTTTTCCCACTCTAATTTAAGCTCAGGCATGAATATCTCAGCATCCTAAAAGGCACTTATCTTCTTTATGTTAAATAAAAGGCTCTAATGGGTCACATTACTTCGAGCCCTTAATCCATTTTGACACCAAAGCTGCAGCTTTTTATTGTCCCACATTGCATTATGCACGTCCCTGCTAATGACCATGTAATTTTGTATGTTTTCTTTGAAGTGAAAGCATATTTCTAAGCAAGAGGCAGCATTATGAGCTATTCAGCTGGATCACAGGCTGTGGATCAATTCTGGATTTGTCATCATGGTCCTGCTGAGCTAATCAGGGTCCCAAGGGAGCTGTAATTGTTGGACATGGGTGACAGCAAAGGGGCTTTAAGGTATCCCAGATTTCAGCACTGGGTGAATAATAATGATGCTTTTCTTCCTGTAGGTCTCATTTCTCCCACATCCTCTTCCCGTGAATTGTAGCCCTTTAATTTTCTTTTCCTAAGGTTTTGCACAGCTCTTTCTC
This sequence comes from Ammospiza caudacuta, assembly GCF_027887145.1. NCBI lineage: Eukaryota > Metazoa > Chordata > Aves > Passeriformes > Passerellidae > Ammospiza > Ammospiza caudacuta. The sequence goes on from NC_080594.1 coordinate 114,552,030, forward strand.
CTTTCTTTTTCCTTGAGACATTGTGCAGCCACCGTGCCCTTTGATTTAGGGACGTGTTGTTGGACCCTCTCTTATATCCCCCTTCTAGAAGAAGCTTTTTAAGCTCCATGTGTGCAGTCCTGGCTGTTGGCTGGGCTGCTCAGTGCCCAGGGCTCTTTACCTGCCTCTCTTTTACCTGCCTGCTGCACTCTGCTGCCAGGATGGATGCTGAGGTGCAGGTAGGGGTTTGTGCTCTCCCAGCTGCAGGTGCACCCCTCACATTCCTTAAAGATGCTCCAGGAGCACAAGCACAAATCCCACAACACCACACAGTACCAAGTGGTATTTCCTAGATGGCAGAAAGTGTTAGCAAAGAGATTATTTGACATTAAAGGATCATCTCAAACAGAAATTAAATATTAAACTGAAATATGGATGTTTTCAGCTTCTTGGGCTGATGCACCATCATCCATGGGCCACCTGCAGACCTTGGAAGGTCTGATTAAATCTTCTCTCCTTGTGTCTCAGCTCGCTGGTGTTTGTCTGGTGGCTGTCCAGGAGTGTGGAGCCAGGGCCAGACAGGAAGGTCTCCTCCCAAGAGCTTTCTCCAGAGCCTGCAGTGCTGTGTGGTTTTGTCAGAGGGGAGAGGAAGTTCTGAGCAATGACTAAGCACAGCTTTAGCTGCACTTGTGACATCTGTATGTAATATCCAGCACCCTTGGATTAAGAGATTTTTGGTCTTCTCTTTAACTCAACAATCAGTTCAGCTTGGCTTTTTGTGGAGATTTCCAGGATACTGCTTGGATTGAGCTGGGAGAAAGTGGGAAAATTATTTATCCAAGCAGCAGAAGCAGCCAAGAGAAAGTGAAAATCTCCAGAGGGATTTAATGAGATTCTCTTCTGTGACAGGAATTTTTCCCATATCTGTGTGGAAAAATTCCACATACTGCAAGCTTTAATAACCAAATTGCTTCATTGGTGCAGGTTTCCTTTGTAGTTACATTTACTTTGAAAATCCAAATATGTAACTATTGATGATTATTATTTTCTTTCTTTCTTTCTTTCTTTCTTTCTTTCTTTCTTTCTTTCTTTCTTTCTTTCTTTCTTTCTTTCTTTCTTTCTTTCTTTCTTTCTTTCTTTCTTTCTTTCTTTCTTTCTTTCTTTCTTTCTTTCTTTCTTTCTTTCTTTCTTTCTTTCTTTCTTTCTTTCTTTCTTTCTTTCTTTCTTTCTTTTCCTTCCTTCCTTTTCCTTCCTCCCTTCCTTCCTCCTTTCCTTCCTTCCTCCCTTCCTTCCTCCCTTCCTTCCTTCCTTCCTTCCTTCCTTCCTTCCTTCCTTCCTTCCTTCCTTCCTTCCTTCCTTCCTTCCTTCCGACACTTCCTTCCGACACTTCCTTCCGACACTTCCTTCCGACACTTCCTTCCGACACTTCCTTCCTTCCTTCCGACACTTCCTTCCGACACTTCCTTCCGACACTTCCTTCCGACACTTCCTTCCTTCCTTCCTTCCGACACTTCCTTCCGACACTTCCTTCCAACACTTCCTTCCGACACTTCCTTCCTTCCTTCCGACACTTCCTTCCGACACTTCCTTCCGACACTTCCTTCCTTCCTTCCGCCCCTTCCTTCCTTCCGCCCCTTCCTTCCTTCCTTCCGCCCCTTCCTTTCCCTTCTTTCCCTTCTTTCCCATCAGTTAGCATGGTTACATGGACTCCTTTAATGTCAGTCAGGAAATTTTTTTGGTGTCCTGTCCTTGTAAATCTGTAATTTAAAAACTTAAGTATTTGTTATGAGCTCTTTCCAGCTAAATTTCTCTGTGGCTACTGTCCCATAGTTCATCAAGAATGCTTTTGTACTGAGAAAGGGCAGATGTGCTGGATTATCCCTTCCCTGAGCTGGCAGACAGCTTTTTGTTTTAACAGAGGTCCTTGAAGCTCTGTTTTCACCTTTTTTAGTAGAAGGTCCTAAAAAGTAAAGGCACTGGGCCTTGCTGTGGTATTAACCCTCTCTATAACTGCATTCCTCCAATATCTGTTAGCAGCACACACCCCATGTAATATTACTTCAAAAAGAATTATGATTTTATATAATCAAAATTATATAAAATTACTTAATAAAGAATTATATACTTAATACATAATTAATACATACATACATACACATACTTAATACATATTACTTAATAAAGTAATATGTACATATTAATATTACTTAATAAAGAATTATGATTTTCAGAGGGGAGGACACTTAATAAAATATTAAAATTTCCATACAGTGCTTCAGATTAGCCCTGTAGTCTCTCTTTCCTTCCCCCTGCCTTTAGATGAAGAGCTCAGAGTGCAGTAGTGGCTCTGTGACTGAGACTCTGCCCATCAGCCCAAATTTGCTGTTCAGACAGGGGTCAGACAGCCCCAGCCCAGCACTGCTCCCAGGGCTAGACCTGCTGGAAGGAAGGATTCTCTCCTGATTCTCTCCAGGCAATCACAGCCCCTGCTCTGGGCGTGGGGGATGCTCCTCCTGTGCTTCCTGATGTGTGCCCTGCCCCTGGCACAGCAGGCAGGAGACAGACTTGCCTTTCTCTTTGTGTGGCAAAATTGTCTGCTCCTCTGGCACAATCTGAGACTTGGGGTGGTGGCACAGCTTGGGGTTAATTCCTGTAGTTTTGGCTGCAAGCCCCAGCATAGCCCTGGGCAGGGAAGGGACCTTGCAGAACTCATCTCTCACTGCCTTTCCAACCACTGAGGGAAGGTGCTTGAGGATCTTGTTTCCTTTGGATTGGTGTGGGGTAACTAATCCAAGCAGGCAGCAGGACTCAGATCTGAGGCCTGCAGGAAACCACTTGACATGGCAGGAAATGAAAAAAAAAGAGTTAGATAAACTCTGTGGGTCACTCAGGCAGCCATGTGTTAGCACGGGAGCTAAGCCAGTAGGTTATTTGCTTTTCAGTTAAGAAAACAGTAGTCCTGAAAATAATACATCCAGAACACTACAAACTTGTTTAAAAATGGAATATTGCAAGGCCTCCCCTGTTTGCAGTGAGCTCCTTTGTGAAACTGGCAGCCAGAGCTCTTCTGCCTAGCAGGGAGACAATATTAAAACCAAATTAATAACTTACCAGCCCAGCTCACTGGGGCTGGATTTACTCCCTGCTGTGGAAATACTTGTGCCAGAGAGAAAGCTGGAGAACTGATGTGTCTGAGGCTGTTGGGAAATGGGAATTTCTTTCCTGGAATTTGCTAGAGTTGGCTTTCCTCTGCTCCCATCTCTGATAGGTATAGCCCCACCACACAAGGGTCACTGTGTCTGGGAACTATTTCAGCCTCTCTGAATTCAGCCTTAGCCTCTTCCAGGTCTGTTAGCACTGTTGTGTTTTTCCAGCTTTTCTTGCCATTGGGCTCCAGTCTTACTGAAGTTGTGGGTTTTTTGCATGCAGAAGAGAGCAACAAGTAACACAACTTTAGACTTTTTTAGTTATCATTTGGCATTTTATATTTCTCAGGAGGTATGTATTCCCATTGATCTCCTTGGGCTATGCCATTAACCAAATATGTTTTAAGCTGAGCAAGCTAAGGATAGGAGAGCTGTTTGCAAGTTACATCACTCTGTAAAAGCACAGTCAGCAGAAGGACTTTTGGAAAGAGATTTTCACTGAAAAATGTAAAACTGGGAGCCTTTTGCCTCTATTCCTGATTAGAACAGGCTTATCTTTTTCCCTTTGCCCCCCTGCAGTATCAACAGGACATAAGGGCAGGGATAATTTCTCCTCACCCTGATTTGGGTGGCCTGGCAGCATTGCACCCCATCTCTGCTGAAGGGCAGAATTTATGGGGTTAAAGCATGTCAAGGAAGGAATGTCAAACACAGGTGGGTGGCACCTGTGTTCCCAACCAGAAAAAAAAGACTAGCAATAAATGAATTTTGAGAAGCAGTGTTTGATGATCTTTTAGAAAAGCAAAATGTTGTGCAATAAGAATAAAATGGTTATTTGTGTGTTACTGCTTGGTATCAGTATTTCCTAATTTGATACAGCTTTAGTTCATGACAGTAAAAGCTGTAGGATGCAGTATATCCCTTTGCATGCACTATTTGGCCCTCTTTTTTGTGGCTGAGCAGTGCTGCAGCCTGGCACTGAGAAATTATCCTCAAGGGAAAGGAGGAGCCAGTGTCTTTGGAGGATTCCCTGCTGGGAGCTCACAGGAGCATTTACTCTGCTCTTGCCATGGCAGAAGTGCTTTGCGTGCAGGTGTGCACCTGGAAAAGCCTCCCCCTGCCACCTTCCTTCAGTGTAAGCCTGAAAAAGAACAAGATAGGCATAAAAGAGAGAAAAAATATCTGGTACGTGGCATTCACAGTCTCTGAAAAAATCCCTTCGCCCAGGGTTTTTCTCCTGGGAAGCTGAGAGGCCTCAGAGAAAAGGAAAACAATTCTTATCTCATTTGCTTCTCCTGTGTTGTGCTCACATGTGGAATGTGTTTGGAGATTGTTTACCCACAGGTGATTGTTTCATTAGATTCTGTGTGAGTTGTTTTCACTCTTTAGCCAATCAGTGCCAAGCTGTGTCGAGACTCTGGAAAGAGTCACGAGTTTTCATCATTATCTTTTCAGCATTTAGTACGTGTCCTGTCTGTATTTTTTAGTATAGTATAGTATTCTTTAATATAATATAGTATCATAAAGTGATAAATTAGCCTTCTGAGAACATGGAGTCAGATGCATCATTCCTCCCTGCCATGGGGATCCCTGCAAATACAATAGTGACCACAAGACTGAGATTACATACCAAGAAATCCAGAGGTAACCAACCACTTCCTGGTGACTTGAAAGCACAACATTTGTTGTAAATTAAAAAAAAAAAAAAAAAAACAAACAAAAAAAATAAAACAAAACACCAAAAAAATTTTGAAATTGGGAATCTCAGGCTGAACTAATTGCTGAGATCACCAGCTGGTGCTTTGCTTGCTGTGGTCCCTCACCCACATACATTTGCCTCCCTTACTGTACCTATCCTGGGGCTGACAAAAGTCCACCAAAGTGTAGGAATTTCAGTATTTTACTGGTTTTGCCAAGTCTGAAAGCTCACTATGATCACTGAGTTTTGCCTTGCACCTTTTATCTTTGTTATGATCTTTGCAGAGAAAGATGTCCTGCAGAACATCAGACACCCAAATGTTTTTACACACAAATACACGATTATCAGTGGGGGAGATCAATAAATTCTCTCTCTCAAGTGTTTGGCTCCTGCTTTGTGTCTCTGTCCCTGGATCCCCATTTTTTGCATTTGAATCACTGCAGCCTCTCTCTTGATCTGTGATTCTCACCTGCCAGGTGTGATGGGCTCCATGGCACTGAAAAGCAGGTTGCAAATTGCTTCAGTGCCACAGCTCCTGTCTGTCAGAGTCAGAGTGTTCCCTGCATCCTCACACCAACTTCTGGCACAGCTGGAAGGGCAGAGGACAGAGAGGTCTGATGAGAAATTCACCACTGACTTACCTGGGGGAAGGTTCAAAGCTAATTAATGAAATATTACCTGCTCCTCCAGTCGTGTTTCAGATTAAAGTTATCACAAAGAAGCAGCTGCTGTTAGATTGTTTCTCTTATCATTGTATCACAGGATTATCTGAAACAGTTTCAGATAATAACAGTTTCAGCCACTGCTGCAACTCTGTGTCACACACATTTTAAATACTGACACCACTTTTGCAAGTGTACAATATTTTTCTTCCTGCAGCCAAAAAACTTCCTGTTCTTTTTTTTATTGGCTAGGTTTCTTCCATGGAACAATAAAGAGATATGTTTGTTTTTAAAGTGAGGTGTACCAGAAAGGTGCTTAAATAGTTAGAAATGCACTCAATTTTAGACACAAATTTCCGGATGCACATTTCAGCAGCAGGCAAATAGAAGATTCATTTAAATGTAATAATGAAGGATGCTTAGGAACAATAATGAAGGATGCCAAAAACTTCCTGTTCAGACTTTTTTTTTTTATAGGCTAGGTTTCTTCCATGGAACAATAAGGAGGTATGTTTGTTTTTAAAGTGAGTTGTACCATAAAGGTGCTTAAATGGTTTGAAATGCATTCAATTTTTGACCCACACAAATTACAGGATGCACATTTCAGCAGCAGTCAAATAGAAGATTCATGAAATGAAATAGTGAAGGATGCTTAGGAACAAGGAATATTACCTCTTTGCCCATGGTTTGAGTATCCTTAGCCCAGAATTTGACAACCTGCTCAGACCAAATGTACCCCTCCCCACCCCTTCAGAACAAATGGATAAAGATATTATTTAAATAGATATATAGAAAAACGTATTATTGTCCTATTTAATGCCAGTCCAGCTGGTTTTATCCCTCCTGTTTAGCAACATGCATTCCATTGCTTGCATTCATATGCAGGATTAAAAAAAAAAAAAAAGGAAAAACCCAGCCAGGTCTTTTGGGCAAAAAAGGCCAAATGTGATGACTCTGAGAATTTTGTGTTCTTGAGTAATGAAGATCTGCTCTGTTGTATTTCAGCTGTTTGTGGTTTTATGTGCATTTCAGGGAAAGTCACGAAATTTTGATGACATTTCCCCTTCAACATGGAATCCTTTGGTTTTTCTGGATTACAATAACTTCTGGAGAACCGTGGACAAGATGGGAGAAGAGGTAGGCTGTCAAAATTCAGTGTTTCCTGCAATGCTCCATGAATAAATCGAGTTTGGTTTTGTTTTGTTTCTGGCAGTGTTTTTTATTGCTTCTTTAATGTATTTTAAAAAAAAAACAAAACCCAATAACAGAACAAAACAGAAAGGAAGCATCCATCAGAAAGATTTCTGTATTTCCCAGGAGCTGTCAGAAATAATAGGTTTTCCTCACTGAGAGTGGGGTGGACTTGTAAAGACCCCTTCTAACCCAAACTATTCTATGATTCTGTGAGAGGAGATAAAAAGATCTGGAGGTGTCTAAGATATCCGAAAAAATGAGGTTGAACTCATTTTTAAGTGTAAGTATTTTCTTATGACAGAAAAAAATATTCCATGAGCTGGGAGATTAGAAGGGGTATTTTCCCCTTCCCTCATGACAGCATTTTGAGTAAAGATGATTTTTTTGTTTTTGTAGCTGCCTAAGCTGGGCTCCAGTTTGACTCCACTGTAACTTTAAATATAAAGTTCAAAATATAAGCAGTACAACTGCAGCCCTGGAGCATTATACTCTCTTTCAAATATTCATCAGTTTCCACAGAATATAGCAACAAACCAAGGCCTTTACCTTATCAGAATCTTCAAGCATAACTCACTGTACTCTTGCAAATTCCACTGGTTTTATGTGGTTTTGCAGAATCAAAATTATGTATTATAGTACATATGTTTTTGTCAGTAGTACATTTTTTAAAGATTTAGAGATATGGTGGTATCCTCCACATCATGTTACTTACATGCAAAGAATTATTATTACGAATTTAACTGCCTAAAATATTTCAAAAATATCTAGACATTTTTTTCTTACTCTGAAATTAGCAGAGAGACATAGGGGCCTTTGGAAATTCATGTTGGAACTGACTGGAAAAAGAACTTTCCCCTCAATTTCTAGAGGACACCAAGGCAACTAAATTGTAATTGCTTCTGGACAGCTAAAGGCCAGATGAGTCCCAACACAAGGATATGGGGATCACTGGTCAGCCAAAGACAGATTTGATGGTCGTGGTACAATTCCTGCCCAAAGGTGTGAATGGAAACTATTCCATTTAGTGAATTTGTTCCAAATTTATATCCATGTGCAGGGGGAAAAAAGTAACTCCTGGCCAACAAATCAATTAAGTCTGTGCTACTATCTAGCACACCAGGCAATGGTGAAGTACTGAATCATTCCTTGGATATTCACCTCTGTCTCCAGATTCCTGTTGATGCACCATGGGATGCTCCACATGCTGAAGAATGGGACAAAATGACCATGAAAGAGCTGATAAATAAGATTTGCTGGACCAAGTATGTAAATCTTTACCTGCTTTGAAATTCCAGCTGTGGAATGATTGTGGCTTTTTGGGCAGGGTCTGTGGTACAGCTGAGGACAGATTGTTTGAGATGGGCTTTGGTTGGCTGGCAGGTGGCATCAGAGGTGCTGGGGGGCCTGGGGTTTGCTTCAGCAGGTCCCTGCACACAGCAGGGGTGGTGAGGGCTCTTCCCACCATCCTTCCACTTCCAACCATTGGATCGTTGAACTCCGGCCAGCTCTCCTGTGGCTCTCTGCCTTACAGTGGAGTTTCCCATGAGACACTGGCATTCAGGGCCTTGAGGAGGATGGAATCCGTCCTTCCAAATTCCAGGGCTGCAATTCTGCTGTTTGCTGTACTCCTCTCAGGATCTTCAACTCCACAATCTCATGGCCACTGCAGCCAAGGCTGCCCTTCACCTTTGCATCATCACACAGATCCTCCTTCTGTTGGATCTGTTACTCTGTGAGTAATAGATCCAGCAGAATATCCACAAGAGCTGGTAGGAAGAGGGCTCAAGGTCTTGTATCATCTATAAAATGACCAGTGTGGGAACCCAGGGCACAGGGAATATTTCTCAGTCTGCTCTGGGGTGTCCTGACCCCCAGGGCAGCACTGACTTTGACCCTCATCCATGGAGAAAGTTTCCCAGACTTCAAGATAGTTTAGAATCCACAAAAGTGTGAAATAGATTATAGAGAGCAGTGTAGGTGGATCACTTGGTGAAAAATTGAGGTTTTGGGGTTTTTGGTATGTTAGGGATGGAAGCAAGATGGAGGGCACAGGGTGTTGTCCTGGGTTTCTTCTTCATGCTTCTTCTTCCTCCTTCTCCATGGGTTTGGGTGGCATTTTGTAATTGGGCAGAAAAGTCCCCATTGCAGCTCTTTGGGATCAGTGATTGGGTTAAAAGGGAAAATAATCCAGGTGTCAGTTCTTCATTGGATAGTTTAGTCTTAAAAGATCTTGTAACAAGAGATTGTTGCCATTTTGTGCCTTCTAATGAAAAGCTGCCAAACTCACAGTAGTGAGACTATTTTACTGATAGGAAATAATAAACACCTGAGTCTGAACTTGAACTATTGTCTCAAGTATCTTCAATCCAGACCCAGAGAAACCCACGAGTGGCACCCCCACAGACCAGTGTGTTTTCTGTGAGGGACTGCACTGTGCACATAGAAAAAGGAAAAATGTTCAATACATTGAAGTGATGACAACTGGAAATTTCTTACTTTCCTTTCTCTTTTTAATAATTTCTCTTTATAAGGCAAAGAGGAGTGTGCTCTTATGAGCACTTGTGGCCCCACTTGCTGTGCCAGCCCCTGTGCTGTTCTCTAACATCTCCTCCCTCCTATTCAGTGTCTTTTATTGGTGTGGCTGTGCTCTGTTTGCTCTTTCATTCTGGCTGCAGTTTAGTGCTGTGCCTGCAGCTTCCTGACCAAAACTCTCCATTTGAAATTCGTTTTTATGGCTTAGGTCTTGCTCCAGCTCCATGGGATATGCTGTACAGCCATTTGGATTTGCTCAGGCTCCCTGTGGCATTGCAGTTTTCTTTGCAATTAGTTTTATGAGCCTTTTGCCTGCAGACTTGGTTACTTTGAACTGCTGTTGCAAGTGCACTGCAAGACACTTCCTCTTCAGTTTTTACTGCTGCTTTTAGCCATGGAGCTGGTGGAGCATGAGCAGGGCTGGGTTTGTAGTGATCCCTCCTTTAACAGACTTCTCTGCTGGGCAGCTTCTACTGCCAATGTTGTCAGTAAAACATTCAGTTTTAATGGATGTGCTCGGCTGAAGTGCATTCAAAAACTGAGTGAAAACCCATTTTAGATCTTTAAGCCAAGCCACATTTTTCTACACACAGTTAAAAAACAGTGCTTAAACAGAAAAACTCTTCCACAGCATTTTCTGTGTGACTCAGAGCCAAGATTACAAAATATTTGTTGTGTCACAGATAATCTACTGATCCTGGAGACTTTTTTCACATCTCTTAGACCTGAACCTGCTGCAGCTGTTTAATGTCTTGGTGCCTCTCAGGATTGTCACAGCAGGTTATTGTGTGCAGGCTGTTTTCACATCCTGGCTAGTGAAACAGGGGTGAATGGACTTCATACTTTGGAAATGAGATTATAAAAATTTATAAGTTACATATTTTAGCCCAGATAACTTGCAAAGTTCCTTCTTTTATCAGATGATTATAAATTCATGTTGCTTCATGAAGCTTCTTTGAAGTCAAAGTCCTTTTACCTTCTTTGCAAAATTATCTCAATTTCCTTACAAATCTGGGGCCACAAATGCAAGAAATGTGAATAGTCAGATTTTCTGTTGCTGCTGCTGTTTCTCTGTTTATTTCAGAGGATGAACTGTGGTAGACAGGTGACCCTTTCCTTATTTTTATGGCAATGATTGCCAATTTGGTTTCTCTGTCTGGATTATTTGCCAAGTTTGATTCTTGATTTCTCAAAGGATCAGTGCAGCAGTGTTACATGGCACGTGGGGGATGTCCAGGCTGTGTGGCTGCTCAGTCCCTCAGGATCCATCAGACCCCAGAGCTGATGTGCCCAATGAGCTCCCCATGAGAAACGCAGAAAATTTTCACTAACAGATTACAAAAAATGTTCTTCTGCTGAGAAAAATATTTATTCTGATGAAATGAATGGCAGCTGGGAAACTATTTAATGGAGATGAAATCAGCGGGATTTCAAACTAAATAAGTAAATACTTTGGGAGGGAAGGAGGTGCTGGTAGAAACCCATTTAAACAGACGTGCTATAGACTGAAAAATTAAACAAATATTAACCAACTTGACTTTTCTGACTTTGTGAAAGCAGCCCTTGTTTAGTAAGACAAATAAAACCCTGAAATCAGTCAGGAATTCATATTTTCTCACAGTCTTTTCCTGGTGCTGTGTCTCACAGAGCTGTCAGAGACTTTGCCACGGTCTTTGTGAACGTCAACGTCACGTCTGAGCCCCACGAGGTCTCTGCCCTCTGGTTCCTGTGGTATGTGAGGCAGTGTGGCGGCACATTCAGGATTTTCTCTATCACCAATGGGGGCCAGGTACAAAATGTCTCATTTCCTTTCTCCTCTCTTGAAACTGTAATGAGCAAGTGTAGCGTTGTACCCATCAAAACCCTGAAATTAATGAAAAGATGAGAGCATGTGGCACCAGAGAGAAATGTGTTCTCATGGGGTGATACAGCCCTGTCAACTATCCCTGTTTAATGAAGGATTTTATTAGCTAGGATGTGGAATAAATTGGGACTATTTAAACAATTGGGGGCTTTCTGCATTCACTTCAGCACAGTACTGTTGTTGCAGTTGTGTTGCTTTTTTTGCCAATTTATTTTCTATGGGTTGTTTGGCACATTTGAATGTTTACAAGAGTTCAGAACAAGTGAACTTCAGAGTGAAATGTGGATGGGTTTTTGGTGTTGAAGACTCTAATGACAAGAGCTGGAAGTGAATAGCAAAAGGCCCTTCCTCCTTGGGTCAGTTCACATGGCAGCAGTTTCCATCTACATCTGTCCATTGTAAGAATAACCATGTGTCAGGAAGGATGTAAGCAGTGCTGATGCTGTCCTGTGGTAGGAGGCAGACCTGGCTAAGAGCCTTCCTCCTCAGGAGCCCCTCAGTCAAGTTTGCTGTCCCACATCAGCAGCTGCTGGATGCTGCAGCAAGAGTTAAAAATAAAATTAATCCCAAGATACTCATAAATGAAACTTGTGGAGAAGGGGAAGCCACCTGGGAAGAGCTTTACTTTTCTTTGTAGTTGGATGGGAAAAGCTGTCTTTGTTCCTATCATGCTTCCTTCTTCCCTCACCCCAATCAATTTTAGTTGAGCAGAAGCACTAAGGTTTCTGGCCTAATGGCCCGTCCAAGTCTTATAAAACCTGTTTGGGCAGCCATTTCAGTCTTTCAGCACAAAACTTTATGGATCCTTTCCTCTCTGCCAGCATCTCACATGTAAAAGGGAGCTGCTTTACCTCCTGCAGGTGGCTGGTAGATAAAAGAGGTTTTAGTGCTTCCCCTGGCCCTCTGCATGGACATTACACATTATGTGTGTCACAGATTGTGGTTTTTTTCCCTGGCAGAACTGTCTTTGTGTCTTCCCAGAGAAGACACAGGGAGAAAGCTCATTACCTGGAGACCAGACTTGGTTAAAGATCTGTCTTGCTTCTGGGCTGGCACAGTATTTCACTGTACAGTTGGTTTCTTTGTCACATTGAGGGTTTCAGTTGCACCATGGTGGGTAAAATACTCAGAACCCATTTGAATGAAGTGATATGTTTATTTTTGCTAGAAAGACTGCACTATATGTGCATGTTCTCTAGGCTTAAAGAGTCTTTAAGCCAGGTCATTAGGGAAGCCATTGCAAAAGTGATTTAGTCAGTAATCCCCACTGAGGCTCAGGTTTGTGCCCTCGCTCTTCTGGAAGTCTGGGTGTCTTTATGGACCCTTAGGACTTGGAGATTTGGCCTGCAATTTCGTGATGGTGAGCAGAAGTCATATTCAATGTCATTGTGATTAATGCTGTTGATTTTTTTTTTTTGTCTGTGTTTCTTTCCTCTTTGTTGTTTTAGGAGAGGAAGTTTAAAGGGGGTTCTGGTCAGATATCGGAGAAAATAATGGAACGCCTGAAAGGCAGAGTTCAACTGGAGAGACCTGTGATCAGTATTGATCAGACAGGTGATAATGTCCTTGTGGAGACTCTGAACCATGAGATATATGAGGTAATTCAATCAGAATAAAAGTAGAGTATGCATTTAGTAGGGGAATATATCTGCTGTATCTCTTGGCCAGCTGTAATCAGGAAATGCCCATTTGTGTGTGTCTGTTTCTTGGACTATGCTGACACTCCATGGAACCTGCTTTACAGATTTATTTATGACTGGCTCACTTCTTGGTGTTCTGCTACTTGGTTTCTGTCATTACTCTGACTTCTCTGCCTTAAATTTCTTTTTCTATTTCTTTATATATTTTTACATTTTAGTTCTGCATTGAGGCCACTTCAAAGGAAGGAAAAAAAACCCTTCCTGTTTGTGTCCTGTTTCTGTACTGTGGTTCACAGTACAGAAAAAAAAAAAAAAAACCAAAAAAAAAAAAACCCAACACATTTCAAACACATTTAGTAAGATTTTGCCTCTGTACTGGGTGCTTTGAAATGCTCCATCAGCACATGATGACCCACAGGGCACCCAAGGGGCAGCAGCAGCCCCATCAGCCTGAGAGCAGCAGTGTTGGGATAAAGTGTCACCCTCCAGAGTCCTGCACTGCTCCAGTCAGACCCAGGGCCTGTGAGAGGGATGGAGCACAGTCAGGAAAGCTGGAATCGCCATTAGTATTCCTTGTCCTGAAGTAACATCCTATGAATGTGCAATTTTTTTAGCATCTTATAATTTGGACAAATGTGGGTTATGTTTTCCTGGAGATGATAAGGGCAGTTTTACCCACGTGGTGTCTCTTGTCTCATTTCCCCACCTGTCTCCAGCCAAGTTTCAACTCAGGTCTGTTTTTTCCACTCTGTGTTTCTGAAATGGCAGAATTACTTTTGTCATTTGGAAATCTGTGTGTGGGAAAGCCACCTGGCAGGGTCAGGAGTGGGAAAGCTGTTAGCAGCTATTAAAAGTGACTTTCAAACCTGTCCTGTGGGATGAGCTCATGGGGAGGCAGCGCCTTGTGCTGACTTTGCTCTTCATTTCAGAGCAAGTATGTGATCAGTGCCATCCCTCCAATCCTGACAACAAAGATTCACTACAAACCAGAGCTGCCACCAAACAGAAACCAGTTAATTCAGCGTTTGCCTATGGGCAGTGTCATAAAAACCATGATGTACTACAAGGAAGCCTTCTGGAGGAGGAAGGGTAGGTGGGGAAGGACTTGGGAGCTCTGTGCAAATTTTGAAATTTTGCTGTCTAACAATCAGGGAATAAATCCAAGGGAAGGTTAAATGTTCAAAACCCCAAAATCAAACATACAGAAAAGGGAAATTAAAGCTCCTTAGAAAGCAGAAATCTTTCTCTGAGCTTGAGTGCATGTCTTGTCCCAAAGATGAGTCCAGACCCAACCAGGATCCCAAATCTCACAGCAGTTGGCTGAGGTGGGATGACCAAGAGAACAAGGAGTGTTTCCCTGGGAAACCTTGCTGAAACCTGCAGAGCACAGAAGCATCAGCTTCCCTGCAGCATCAACTCCCTTCTTCTCCTGCCAGGGACACTTAGGTCAGCCAAAGAGAATTTACAGCTGGTGACAAGCAGAGCTTAAGGTGTAAGCAAGACCTTTCCCTGATTTTAATCTTCTGTTCTGCAGACTTGATATCTCAGAGGACTGGGAAAAGTAGGTTAGCTTTTTGTTTAGCTCTAGATATTTTTCCACTCAGTAATATTTTTTTTTTTTATTCTGTAATTTTTTTTTTCCTCAGCTTTAACTGATACTATTTTCAGAACTATTTGTATGAACAGATTAATTCTCCTTTATTCCTAACTATATTGAGAGTGGTAAAAATACTTCTTAATCAAAGCAATATAATTTTTGCATGTTTCAGGGCATAACCTGGCCATTGAGATTAGGCAGGAATATAGTCAAGCATTGTCATCTAGATGGGATTTTTTGCATGTTCATCTGAAACATGTCCTGATGTGATCCTAGATTAGACAGCCCATGTGTCTGCTGCATTACTGTTATGGAACACCATTCCTAACAATCTTATTACCAGCAAAATCAAGATAGTGGAGATTTGAGCCTGCAGTGACCAGATGTAATTACACTGGATTTTGTTTTGGTCAAAGTTACTCATGGAATGAATCACCATAATTCTGACTAGATCAATTTTTTTTAATGTTTATTCTCCCCAAAATAGAAAGCCAAAGGGACTTGCAGCAATCCACAGAAATTCCTTGTTGGCTGACAATGGAATTTTAAAGATTTTTACAAGTCTTTTTACATAATTTCCCAGAGTCAGAGAGAAGAGAGAAACTGTTACAGAGACACTTCAGACATGTGGGTCCTATTGATAATAACAGAATTACTGCACAATTCTGTTTATGGATAATTTTCCCTGCTCATTCCTAGCAGAAACAGTGATCACCAACAAGTTTTTCTAACAATCATCTTGGGGTTTCTTTCCCCTTAGGTTATTGTGGTTCCTTCGTCATTGAGGATGAAGAGTCTCCAATTGGAATAACCATAGATGACACAAAACCTGATGGAACTTTCCCTGCCATTATGGGGTAAAAGCTGCTGGGCCACACTCACAGATGTGTATTTTCTTTTGTAAGAGTTAGTGGGAGCAGGAGGGAGAGGGGAAATGACCAGGTTACATCAGTGTTTCCCACTTCCACAGTTTGCACCAATGGAGGAGAGCACTTCTGCCAAGCCTCTTGTGCCTCTCTAAAAGTCCATATAAATTTTTGGTTAAGGTTCTGCCACAAACAGCCTAATACAAGGATGTGGTTGGGAAGCACTTGCTGAATTCAGCTGTAGTAATTTTTAAGGATTCAGGTCACATTTGGTTCTTTTTGCTATGGCGTAGATTTAGAAATAAATCCCTGCCTTACCTATCTGTTTGAGCCTGTATTTGGCTTATGTTGGGCTTTTATGTTTAGTGCCTGGTTCAAAATGACAATGCATTTGTCCAAGAAATCCTCATTTTCTCCTCTCCCCACTGAGCTGAGGCAGGACAAGGAACATCAGCTGCTGGAGCAGGGAGGCAGCTGTGCAGTGAAAAAAAAAAATCAAGATTCTGTAGAAACTGACAAGTAAAAATGTTACAGTTTGGACAAACAGGTGGGAAAATACATGACAGCATTGACTGGCTTTTAAAATATCTGAAACCAAATGAACAAACAATTTTTACAAGTGTTTCCACCATAATCTGAGGTGACACTGCCAAAAAAAGCCAATATAAATGTCAGGCAACTGCTCCTTAAGTGTCTGGCAGGAAAAGCTCACCCCTTCTGCTGAGCTGTGCATGTTTATGGGCATGTTCAGGGCTTGAAAGCTTCCACGGCCTGAGAGCAGCAGACCTCCTCCAAACCCCACATGGCAAACAGTTTCCAGCTTTCTTTCTCCTCATGGATTTCTGTGACTTTCTAAAAGAGTGTAGGAGCATCCTTCATCCCCTGGATATCTCCAACAGGCCAGATGAGCTAATTGTCAAATCTGTTTCCTCCAAGATGGATAAACCTCAATCCTGGTTCTTGCAGGAGTGATCCATGGCACTGTGCAGAGCCTGTCAGAGCAGCAGGCTGCCATCACTTACACAAGTGACACAGGCAGCTGCCTGCTGGACTTCAAAAGCTTAATAAAGCTCAGAATTTCAGTCCTTCTGGATCATACCTAGTCAGGGAATGCACCCTCCCTTTCAAGTAACTCTGCAGGTTACCCTGCATGGGCTTTTTCCCCTGTGTGACCTGTAATTATTTGATGTTGAGGTATGATGCCAAACATGCAGCTCATTGCATACCAGTAAAATGCTTTGCCAATTTCTTTTTAGAGTCATTTCAGGCCTGCAAATCAGCTGAGGTGATGTTCATATTCCTTATTTTTGTTTTCAGTTTCATCCTTAGCAGAAAGGCTGTCAAGCTGGCCCATCTCAGCAAGGAAGAGAGGTAAGAGTTCAGAAGCTGTGGATATTCAGAAACAAATTGTTTCTCTGGGCTGCTTCCCCACAGGGATGTGTGTAAATATGTGTGTGAATGTGCACATTTATACATGCTCAGTGCAGCTACCAACGCTGGAATTTGGGGCAGAAATTGAGATTTTAGCATAAACAGGCTGAGACGCTAAAGCTAATATTCTAACAGTTATGGATATTTCTAAATTTCCAAGTCCTGCCCACTCTTCTATGCTATGATTTACCAATTGTGGGTATCTGTGTGAATGGAGAAGATTTTTCCAACCATGTTCCCAAACTACATCTCCACTGAATGATGCTTTAACCCAGGGATACAGCAGTGCTGATATGTCTCCTTTTGGGTCTCCTTCAGATTCAGACTGGGTGATAAAATTTTTAAATTTCTGTGTTTATAAAAGTATGGTTTCCCCATTAGTCAGTGAAATGAACAATTGTGAAGTGAAAATTCACTTTCTAAATGTGAATTTTGGTACAGTGCAAGTGAAAGAGGAGCTCTGCTTAGGAATGTGAGCAGCATTCTTCAGCTCATATTTTATTCCCAGCTAGAGTAAATCTGTAGGGATTTAATTGATTTATATTGCTTTTCTTCTGGTCTTACACCAGCAAACACGAGGATGAATTGGCTCTGCATCCTAAAATAGCTGTACAAAGATTTATTTTCTTAGAGCTCATTGCCAAAATCAACCTTCATTTCCCATTCCCTGGGTCCATTTTTGATGTAACTTTCAGGCATCAGCATTTGAAATATGTATGTTAAGATAAGAAGTTGAAATCTGACTTAAAAACAAAGCCTAACCCAACTTTCTTTCCCATGTGTTGCAGTAAATTTGGGTTTTTTATAAGAAAGATGAGAGTGTAAAGGTTTCCCCTCGCACACCCTCCTTTTTTTTTTTCTGACTCTGATTTTATTTTCATACAGGAAAAGGAAGATCAGTGAGGCATATGCCAAGGCACTGGGGATGAGAGAGGCTTTACATGTAAGGAATTAATGCCTGGTTTTTCTCTGTTGTACAATATTGTTGCTCCTTTGTTCTGGATGATGAGGGCAAAGTTCCTGGCACCTAAAATGTGTACCTAAAATTGCATGTTGGGCCATTCAACAAGGGGAGGACGGGACTGAATACAAGAAGAAAAGAGCTGCCAGTCTCACCCTGCACAAGAAAAGAGAAGGCAGTGCATGTTTTAATTTGGCCTGTCACGTGCCTGTGGGAGACTGGTGTTTCTGCAAAAGCACAAAAATTTGTTTTGTGCAGATGGATAGCATTAGCCAGATGACATGGCACTCCTTTGGCAGGTATTCTTAGCCTGTTTTCCCCCTCTTCAAAAGAAATGTGTTCTTTATTTCCAGTTCCTCTGTCAGTGTTTGACTGTTTTCTCTGTTGAAACTCACAGCCTGTGCATTATGAGGAGAAGGACTGGACCATGGAGCAATATTCAGGGGGCTGCTACACAGCCTACTTCCCACCAGGCATCATGCACTCCTATGGAAGGTAAAACAGAGAGTGCTTTGCTTCCTAATTCACATTTCTTAGCTCATGTACAATGCTATACTTTATGCAACACACCCATGGCATATTTACAGTATTAGGGGAACTTCAACCCTCTTTGCACTCCCCACTCCCCAGCTAATGAGGATGTTGCTATTTGCTTTACTAAGAGCAGAGTTTCTCTTGTGGCTTTTAAGGAGATGAAGCACAGTCACAAAACTAAAATCCACAAAACTTTTCCCCTCTGGATTATTTCCAGTAGTTTTTGCGATGCAGTATTTGCAGTGGATCCCTCTAGAGACCCCCAGGCCCTTGAGGACACACATCTTGGAGAGATGAAGAGTCTTCACTGACTGTATAGGTGGAGCATCAGGTTCAGGAGAAGCCCAGGAACTCCTCAACATGTCCAGCATGGGGTTAGACCCTGCCTGAGCTGAGATCATGTAGAGAGGAGTTGTCCCACGTACAGTCATTTTGTCCCATGTACAGTCATTTATCTCCTGTCATTTATCCAAACACCCAGGCAGTGATGGGTGAGGTGTCTGGCCTGGGGAAGCTGCTGTCAAGCAGACAGGGAAAACCTAATGGGGGATTAGATGGGAGCCCTTACACCAGGCACATTCCCAGTGGGAGAATTACCTGCAGATGGGTTGGCTGGAATGCTTGTGCAGGACTGCAGGGCTGAGGGACTGCCTTTATGACCCTGTGGGGGGAAATGCAGCTCCCTGAGTGCAAAGCAGCCTCAGAAACAGGCTGATATTGGTGATCTAGCACTACAGGAACATCATCCACATCCCACTGTAACAGCAGGATAACAGCAAAGCTGCCGTGCAGAAAACATCAGTCTATCAGCTGCACTGCATTGCTGTTAGGATTATCCCTTATCCCAGCACTAAACTGAGGCCTGTATATCTTTGTAAGGAAACTGGGAACACTGATTTATGCCTAAGGTTTTTCTCTCTGTCAGATCTTGAATTTTGTGTGCAGAAGCAAGCAGCTGGTCCTGCAAGGACAGCTGATCACACCTCAGCCCAGGTCTGCAGGGATTCTGGACAGCTGGAGCCACACACTCCATCAAAGCCATAACTTGCTTTTAGAAGGACCATCACCCTCCTGTCACTTGTCCCCTGACATTTTCCATTGTTTTGAAGGATCATTCGCCAGCCTGTGGACAGGATCTACTTTGCTGGCACGGAGACGGCGACGCAGTGGAGCGGATACATGGAGGGAGCCGTGCAGGCAGGAGAGAGAGCAGCCAGAGAGGTACTCACCCTGCCCTGCTCCCAGCATCTCCCTCAAAAGGCTGCAAAGGATTGAGTACTGCTGGGAGAGTCTGATTTAGTGCAAAGGCTCCTAGAATTGGCAGGGAGAGATCCCAGTAAACAACGTGACCCAAATATTTTTAATTTTTTTAACTTACTTAATTGGTTATCAAATAAAGTGAAGCCAAGAATCTCAACAAAATCAGAATATTACTGAACTGGAGACTGAAAATAAAGCTTATGCCATGTACTGCATGTCTAGAGGAAAAACCCTCCAACCTGATGCTGCTTGTACATACTCTGTCTCAGTTTCTAACAAATTAATCACTGCATGTTTTAAGACTCATCTAAGTCGTTTCAAATGCTCACAGCTATTTCCTGTGCAGAAATCTGAAAATCTGAACATTGTTCTTGTTTTTGATCTATCCCTTCTGCTTCTCCTTTTGCAAGACGGTCCTGTTAGCTGAGCCTTATGAAATTGTAATGTTCAGCTCTGATAATGTCTAAATCTCCTCACAACAACACACGTTGGGCTGGGTTTCCAGTCACAGTGAAATCCCTTTACAGCAGTCTGGAGGGAGGGGAAAAAAGCATTAAAGGGTGCACATTGCAGTTACAACTGCATGGCAAAGCCACAGAGTTGTTATTTAAAGGAAAATCAGTCTTTTACTTCCATTTGACAGAATGTCAAATTTCCCTATAATCCTTATTATTTGCTTCGTTTCAAGTCACCTAATTTCTCTTTTCTCCATGCCTGTGAGCAGTAGTTATAAACACAGTGAGCTGCCTTCTGGAGGCATTCATTCCCCCCCCCCCGCCCCCAAAATCCCCATGATTGTTACAATCAGTTTATTCTCAAGAAAAATCCTTGATGAGCTTTGCACTGCCTGAATGGGCGAGGGAGGGCTCCATAATTCTCTGCTGTGAGAACCTCAGGGTTGCATCTCTCCTGTTTCCATATCCCAGAAGCATCACTACTAAAAGGTTTTGTGTCCCCAGTGCATGGCTGTAGCCTTGCCTTGGTATTTCTCAAACTGCCTTGAGAAAAAGCTTTTTTACTTTTACTCAGGAAAAAAAAAAAAAAAAAAAACACCAAAAAACCAAAAAAAACCCTAAACCTAAGAACCTCCCACAAAAATATTTAGAGAAGCTCTAGCAGAAATCACTGTACATTTTGTGGTTCAAGAGACTTTCAGCTAGTCATAGTTACATCTTTTATCAATGTCACTTGCTCTGACTTTGTCTGTTTCTCCAACACTGGAAGTATTGTGGGTTATAATTTTTTCACATGGTACAAATAATTTAATAATTTTTTCTTCTAGGTACTGCACAGTATGGGGAAGATCTCCAAGAGTGAAATTTGGATGCCAGAGCCAGAGTCAAAGGTGAGCCAGAGTGTCACTGTCACCCAGTCAGGCACACAGCCTTCAGTCAGGTGTGTCCCTGTTTCAGTGATTCCTGTGCACCCTGCTCCCAGGCAAGCCTTTAGTCACCTCCCATGCTGATGGCACTAATTTCTGTGACTTGTCCAAGGAATATTTTTACCCCTGTCTGAAGGGTGGATGACTAAGAGCCAAGCACACTGATCTCAGAGCCTGGGACTGAAAAATGCAGCCTAATTCTGCCGTGGTTTAAAGCCAAATAAAACCTCATTCCAGCCACAAGTAACTCCATCTTCACTGTCCTGTGGCTGTCCTGGATGATAGAACACACATCTCACAGCCATGACTCTTCTCCCTGGTATTTCATATTCAAATATTTCCAGCTATTTCACCTGGGAAACACCTGTGACCTCCCCAGCCTCACGGGGGGCGTTTGCCACCTCAGGGCGAGAGGACACCCTATGGAATCACCATCTCCTCTCTCCCCCAGGATGTCCCAGTGCGGCCATTCCCCAGGAGCTTCTGGGAGAGGAACCTGCCCTCGGCGCCGGGGCTGCTGTGCCTGCTGAGCTGCACCCTGTGTGTCACCTCTGCGGCTGCTGCAGCGCTCTGGGTCTGTAAAAAGGGATTTCCTTACCGGAACTAGCGGGGACAGGGGCAGCTGCACACCCTCTCTCCTCCCCTCGCACCAGATGAATGTTATTTTGGAGAAAAGTGGCATGGATGGCTGGAAAGAGCAAGAAGTTATTCTCCTTGTGATTTTTTCTTTTTAGTCCCATATTTATTGCATCGAATCTACTGCAGTTAAACCGTGGGGGCATTTTTCAAACTTGTCCATTTGGTTTTGGTTGGACATTATAATATCAATGATATATTCCTAATACAGGAAGGCAAAATGCAGATCACACCTTTTCTGAGTTGCAAAGAGGTCTCAGAGAACGCTTTTGTTTCCACTCAGTGTTTTATTTTTCGCCACACAAGACAGTAAGTGCCCTCATACATTCACCTCAGAACATCCAAGGTTGTTCCTATACCATCCCTGCTGCACAGAAGAGATTAGCATGCCAATCAGTCACAGAATTGCCAAATTAATTTTCAAATGCATTTGATTAATTATTAATCATCTCAATGTGAAGCTTAACCCCGAGCTGGATGAAAGGAGGTAATTATCACAAGGCACAGCACTGAGCAGGGAGAGAGGAGGCATGGCTGGACTTCATCCTGCCCACTGCCAAGGAAACATCTGTGCACATCTGCTCTGCAGGGTGCCTGCCCTGAGAGCATCCATCCAGCCCAGCCTTGTGCTGCCACAGCACAGTGAAATGAATTAGCAAAGTTAAATTCCTCCCACTTGCAGCAGGTGCTGGCTGTTGTTTTCCAAATGGCAGCAGCTTCCCTATTCCCTATCCATTTACTGCCCCTCATTTTGCTGCTAATCCATAGCCCCTTCTTCTAATAAGGAGAACTGTATTTGAGGCTGGAATTACTGCCTTGTAAATTACAGTAATTGGAAGCATCTGCCTGTTCTGCTCTTATTATGTACATGATACACTTAAAATAATCACTTTAGTGTTTGACTGAAGTCTGGAATGTATGTTTCACAATGTGCCATCATTATGTGGTCTTTTTGCCATGACTTTTGAGCGTTGTACATGTCCATGAGCTCAGCTGTGGGTGAAATGTGCCTTTCAATAGTCCTGAAACCTTGATCTTCTTATAAACTTTTCTTCAGATTCTGTCTTGCTTGGTTTTTTGTGAGTTACCTGAATTGCTGAGGGCTCCCTGCTGAATATGCTCTCCCCAGCTCCAGCCACTGCTGAGCAGGGATTCCTGTGCACAAGGAGTACCCTGGGCATGCAGCCCAGGCAGGGAGGCAGCCCAGGCTGCTGATGAGCCTTTTGTGGCAGTTCTACACTGCCACACACTTCCCCCAGGAGGACATTTCCACCGCCTGAAAAACACTGCCTGTACCTGTTAAAAAATAATTTATCCATAGGTGTATTTGTAGCAATTAGAGCCAATCATTTTCAGGCTTGACATCAGAACTTCTGTGTGCACGTGTAAAAGGGACCCCAAATCATCTGCAATAAACCCATGAGCTAACACTGTCCAGCTTCACTTTACACCTTTTCCACACACATTTCTATTGAAATTAGTTTGGGGTTTGAAATACCAGTGCAATTCAGCTGAATTAATCTCAGACTGTTAAACAGGGCCAGGTACAAGGTTGCCCCTTCCCAGGGAAGGGCACATCTCACTGCTGTGGGATTGGCAGGCAGCAAGTGGAATGAGTGAGATTGATTAAAATTGGCATTTCTGAAGCTCCAGCAGCTCCCAGGCACCAGGCTGCTGCAGAGAAAGGGCAACATTTGTCAGAGATTATAGACCAGTTCCCATCCTGCTTTAATGCCCTTTCTGACAATCAGACCAATTTCCCTGTTTAAACATTAAACATTTAGCTTAAATATTAAACAGCCAGGCATCTTTCTTAAACCAATTTTGAAACAGAATGGGACTGAGTCTATCACCACTGACAACTCCCCAAGTGAGCTGCTGCCGGCATTAAAGCTGGGAGCACCAAGCACCAGGGAAACACCTCTTGCTTTTGGGGGCCAGAGCCCTCACCCAGGCTGGGGAATGGGAAAGCCTTTGGACACCTTCCCAAATCAGGGGTGCTCAGTGCCCCCATTTTTTGAGGAAGAGCTTTGCACTCCTTTGGCAGAAGTGGGAAATGTTCTGTTCTCTTTGAATGCAGAGTGAGATGGGAGAGGCTGGGGTCCACATCAAATCCTTCATCACCAGAGTGGGAACTAAATTGCATTGACACCTCTAGGAAATGGGAAAACATTAGGTGAAAGGGCTGCTGGAAGTAAAACAAAGACCAGAGCAAGCACTGGCAGAAGGAGCAGCAGAGAGAGATAAAAACCCCTTAATGCTCCACAGTAGCAGTGAAATAAGAAGCACCACTGAGCACAGTCCAAAATCAGCAAGTGGGGATGATATATGTGGAAAGATCTGCCTCTTTTTAATCAAGCTGCTGGGTTTGCTCACACATAGCATAGCAGCTTTGCCCAAGCCCTGGGGATGGAAAAACTCTCCTGTGAGACTCTCCCTTCTCCTTTCTGGCCCACTCCCCTTGGCTGCAGCTCCTGCCTGCAAAGGGTGACGTAGTTGTTCCCCCATGGCTGCCATCAACCAGCCCATGGCGACAGGGACCATGAAACAGGATGGTTCAGCAGGGGCTGGATGGGCAGGAGGTGCAGGAGCAGAGCCACTGTTTGATTTTTAGCACCATCAGCCTAGCAAGGCTTTAATTCACTCATTACCTGCCCAGCCCACAACATCCTGGCATGGGAACAGACAACCCAAACCCCTCTGGTTGGAAACCACTGTGTGACAGGTCTGGGAAGGGGCCACCACCCCAAGGAAGCAGCGCCAGGTTGCAGGGCTCCGTGTTTTGGAGCAGAGAACATGGATGTCCCCCAGGGACACAGTGGCCCTCCAGTCATGCTCCTTGTGTGGGACACAGGGGAGGACTGACCAGACACACCCAGGTTGCTATAAAGGTACACCCAGCCTCAAAATGGTGAGGGATGGGATGCTCAGAGAACTGGGGCATGCCCCTTTCCTGGAATTGTTCAAGGTTTCCTTGGATGGAGCCCCAAGCAGCTTGTTCTTATCAAAGGGAATTGGAATGGGATGATCTTTAAGATCCCTTCCAAAACATTCTATTACTATGTGAAAATGCATTCTGGGGAAGCAAGAGGTTGCTGCCTTCCCTTGGCCTCTCTGCTAGTCCTTCACCAGCAATACTTTTCAATTCACATTTGATTCAGCCCCAGGTTTGTACTTGATCTCTTTTCCCAGGACCAAAGATACCCCCCAACTACTGGCAAAATTAGCATTATGCATTTGAACAAAAACAGCCAGGGTGATGTGCCAGCACAGTCTGACACATTTCAACATCCAGTTTCCCACCAGTGGGTTCCCATGTCCCACTGACCAGGTTCTGATGCCCAACAGCAAGGGCTTTCCTCAGCCAGGAACCATGCTGGGTCAAGCTGGGGACTGGTTTTATGCTGTCTGCACAGAGTTCAGCTCCCAGCTCCAGAAAAACAAACAAAAAACAAACAAACAGAGTCCTCCACTGTGAAACATGGCTGTAGTCAGCTCTTCCTTGTGGGCTGTTTCTCCCCTGCAACAGTTGCTTTTCACACACACACAGAGAAAGGAAATTTCATCTTGGTGAAAATCCAGGAGGGGAAATCAAATGTGCTCTTTGTGAGTGAACTGTAACTTTTTCTTTTCCCACTCAGCTCCTGTACTTGGCAATAAATGCTTTGGGCTCCAGCTGCAGTTCCTATTCTGCTCTTCATTTGTAGTGCTTGGCTTTCCAGATTCTGTTTCCTGTTCCTTGCTCTCTTTGTTTTGGGGTTTTTTGACTCATCTTTGTCACTCTAGGACACGAAACAGAAAGACACGGATGCTGGATTTTCCAAGGCAAAAAAGGGTGAAGCTTAAATCTGACTCCAACATTTATAGATTTCCAAAAGTGACAGTGGATTGGAGGGTGACAGTGCCACGTCTCCAATGACACTGGACAAACCAACAGTCCATCAAATTTCTCCTCCTCCATAAAAGAATGCAAAACAATAAGTTATTTACATAAAGTGTGTGAGAAAGTTTGTTATAAGAATGTAAACATCAGAAGGCTTAGAAAAACTTAAACAGGGTGACACATCTAATGTAACAGAGACAGAATAACCCAGGACACATAGAAGGAGCTGGAAAAAATTTTCCCAAGTGAGAGCCCATTACACATGAGAGGAGAGGGAAGCTTTGGCAGGGTGTTGGCACCTTGCTGGGTGCCAGAGGAGATCAGCAGTGCCTTCAAGCCACACATCTGTTCCTCCAGAGTCCCAGGGATGTGGTGCTCCCTGCTCTATAATGAACATATCAGATAGGGGCATGAATTTGCACTGTCTCTAACCTTACCAAGCACAAGAAAATATACGATAGATGCCCTTTGCCATCTGTATCTTCCCACAGTTCTTCTTTATGAAATATGCCTGCCACTCACAGTACAGGAGGGCAGCTGCCACTTGAGATGAGGTTGAAAATGAAGGAAAGGACATAATTATTGCTTGTGTTGGAATTTGGACTTTCATGACCAGATCACTCACTTGAAAACTCCTTGGATTAATGCCTGAGCCCCATCATTTTCATCAAAACCTTGGTTAAATCCAGGGCACCTGGCTGAATTCCAAAGGGCAGAGGCTGGCATTTGAGGAGGAGTTCTGTCAGCAGACACCAGCTGCAGACAGCATGGCCAGCTCAGCAGCATGGCACAGGCTGAAACAAAGGCTGTCATCTTCTGGGCTACTCATAGCAGTATTTTATCACCTCACAAAGAAATATGTGTCAGAAGCTTCACACTGTGGTTTGCAGAAAGGTCTCTGGGGGCATTTCTGCATTTCTGGCCTGGTGTTCACCCTTCCTGTTGAACTCTGCAAGAGAAGCACACTAAAGGGAAATGATGCAAGTCCCCAGCTTTAAAAATAAGTTCTGACCCATCTCCAAGCTCTGATGCGCCACACTGGAGGAAGCAGAGGCTCCATCCCTGCAGGCTCTGCCTCCCGGCCCTGGCCAGTCCTTAGCAGAAATCAGGGCAGTGAAATGGCTGAGGCACCAAGCCCCTGCCAGCTCTGCAAAACTTCCTCCAAAGGGCAACTCGAGTCCTGTCTCCTGCTGGGCAGCACAAAGGAGCTGGAAGAAAAGTGTGAGCACAGACCCTAAATGCTCCTGGGCATTCCCCTTCTCAGAAAAGGGAGATTTTGTGGGGGCAATTTGCTTTGCAGGGATGGATAGAGGTGCTGGCACTCTGAAAAATTGCTCTGGCCACACTCCATCTCATAAAGAATTATTGGGAAATAATATAGTTTCTAATTTAGTTAAATAGTCTTGTTCCACTTTGGACTGAATTGGCAAGTGGAGGCTGGAGTAATGTCTTCCCTTGATTTTGATGAAGTACAAGCATGCATTTCAATTGTTTAAGATAATGACTGCACCTCCCAATGGGACACCTCCCTGCCTCAGACCTGGAATAGAAGTTTCTACATCTGAAATTATAATGTAATTTCTGCTAAATGCAACACTGCTGTGCAAAGTGTTTTCTTACAGCTTGGAGCATATGCAAATTGGGCACAGCCTGAGGGCTGACAAGGATGCCTCAGTGCATTATTGATAGGTTTCCTTTTCCCTGCTTCCTGCCAGCCAAGCACCAGAGCATATTGGAGTGCAGAGTTAAATCCCAGTAGGCAGAGGGGCAAACAGAGCCACTTGACAAACCAAATCATCCAAAGGCTGGTGTTTCTGCTGGGTACCACTTCCTCAAGTGCTTCTTGGAGTCACTGCTGCTGCAGGGACTCAGAGACATTCCCCATCTCAAAGAAATTGCTAACATTCCACGACATTATGCCCTTGGGAAGATGAGGCTGCTCTGTGTTTGCTCAGCCCCTTTCTGCTGTAGGTCATTGTAAGGACCCAGGACATTCCTCTGGCTGCCCTGGCAGGGGGCTCAGAGACCTTGGCACGCAATCAAAAACACTTCTGCTTCGACTTAAGCCCATGGAAACAATTACAAACTTTGTGTGAAGATTTACAAGCCACAAGAGTTTGAGTAGAATGATAGCCAATTTACCACAGGGTGAAAAAGTGGAATTTTGGGTTTTTTAGAATGGGGGTTCAAGAGACAAGATGGAGGAATCTGGGCGTGTCTTGTCATTCTTGTTCTTCTTCTCGGCCTCCACCTTCTGCTGTGATGGTGACGCTTCTGGATTGGTTTAGAGTAGAGACAAACTGACTAATATAGGTGATAGGTATTGGAAAACCATAGTAAATAACTACACATAATTCTTAGTATGAAAAGGTAACACTACCTAAGTGTGGTCAGTGTGCCACAACCCAACCTGCCAGACAGATCTGAGTGGGTCAGAGAAAGAATGTGATAGACAAGAAAAAATAAACAACCTTGAGATCCAGAGCCCTGGAATCTTGACTTTTTTGGTTGTGGGGCTGGGAAAAAAGCCTCATTAATACCTTGGGAGCCATTCTAACCACAGAAACCTGAGAGGTCGGATGAATGGATCACCTGGATTTGGATGAGGCTTTTTCTCCCCCACAAAGCTGCAGGGATGGTGGGAAGGAGTCTACAGAGCCTGTAGATGTCAGAGTAAATGGAGCGGGATGGAAATGGCTTATTATGTTAGGGCTGTCCTGCTAAGAAAGGATTAGAAACATTGCTATCAGAAAACTCACTGTGCACACAGCAAAAATCCATCCCTGGAAGAAAGCTAATACCTTTTGCTTCTAAATTAGAAACAGCATCTCACCTTCTGTCAAAACACAGGGTGAGACCAGCTTGGACTCAAAACTTGGTTTGCCTCTTTCAGCAGTGCCAGGAGGAGTGGAGAACTGGTATGAGCCAGCCTGGCACTGGGTCAGTCCCAGAGGATGAAGCAGTGTGTGTTTCAGTGGGTGTTTCACAGGTATTTTGACATGGACCTGCTGGAGTGGGCCCAGGGGAGGTTCCCTGAGCTGATGACAGGACTGGACCACCTCCCCTATAAGAACAGGCTGAGAGAATTGGGGTTGTTCAGCCTGGAGAAGAGAAGGCTCTGGGGGGACCTCAGAGAATTTCCCAGTACTTAAAAGGGCTGGAAAGGGAATTTTTAGCAGGGCTTGTTGTGATAGAACAAAGGGGTTGATACTAAAAGAAGATAGATTTAGATTAAATATAGGGTGAGACACAGGAACTGGTTGCCCAGAGAAGTTGTAGATGACCCATTCCAGGAAATGTTCAAGGCTGAATGGGGCTCTGAGCGCCCTGGTCTAGTTGAAAATGTCCATGGCAGGGGGTTTGGACTAAATGCCCTAGAAACATCCCCTTTCATCCCCTCCAACCCAAACTATTCTATGATTAATTTTTAAAATTATTTTTTGACCTTTTTCTAGCCTAGAAATAGTTTAGTTTCAGAATAGCTTATTGCTACTGATTGTACAAACCATGGCACACCAAAATCAGCTTACAAAGCCTCTGACTCAGGTGTATTTTTTTACAGCTTTTCTTGGGACTCAGCTGCCAACTGAAGGCTTTTCTAGCAAACTCTGCTAATATTATGACTAGAATATCATGGCTCTGTTTCCAGTGACAAGTAAATTCATCTATAGCCTGTCTGGTAAAGGACAGCTGTGAATTAACACATTATATGTTCAGTCACCTATTAACATGGACCATGTTATATTCACAGAGCTCACATCACCCCTGGTGCATTTCTTCAAAGCCCCAAGAAATACCTAATTGCCATCAGCAGCTGGTGGGAGGTAGAAGCTGCCCAGTTTGGTACCCAAAGATCATCTGTGCCACAGGGCTGGTTTAGGAGGTTTCTTGTAGGGGGATACAGGATGGGTAAATTAAGGTGGTATAGAGTGTAATCTTATCCCCTAAAGAGTTGCAGCTGAACCAATTACTAAAGATTAGGACCAGGCATGATGTTAACAGGCCACACCTGTAGCCAATAAGAAGAGTGTTATAAAAGAGTGGATTGATTGGTTGAAGGGATCTGGAGTCATTGGCTGCTGTGAGGACAAGGTAGAGTCAGTGCCTTGAGGAGGTGCCTACAAGAAACATCAAGGAGGTTCAAAACTCTGGCAATATGGAACCTTTGCAGTATAACGTCAATAGAACCTTTGCAATGTATGATAACCAATGGTGACCCTGATGTGTTTCGGAAAAAGGATTTGAATACTAAACTATATGACCCTGTGATTTGGGAAAAAGGACTTGGATACTAAGCTATATGACCCTGTGGATTTGGGACTAAACTATATGAGCCTGTGGATTTGGGGAAAGGACTTGAATACTAAATTATTGGTAAAAT
The DNA here is from genome assembly GCF_027887145.1 of Ammospiza caudacuta. Taxonomy (NCBI): domain Eukaryota; kingdom Metazoa; phylum Chordata; class Aves; order Passeriformes; family Passerellidae; genus Ammospiza; species Ammospiza caudacuta. Next base: position 114,581,676 of record NC_080594.1, read on the forward strand.
ATATCAATTGCAGCTATTGGTGTTTGTTAAATATGAGTAGAAAAGATTTTGAAGATAAGTGCTTTGTAAACTGAGAAAAGCTGCAAAACTGAACCAACACTCAGAAATATGTCTATATTCATACTATATATTTGTAATATGTTGTCTGAACACTTGTGTAGCTATTGGTTCTGAATGAAATGTATTAATATGTCGTAATGTTAATTTATTTGAATATGTACTTCTAGAGATGCTGCAACTCTAATTAAAAGAAAAAGGGGAAATTGTAGGGGTATACAGTATGGCTAAATGAAGGTGGTATAGAATGTAATCTTACAAAAGAGTTGCAGCAGAACCAATTACTAAAGATTAGGAGCAGGCCTGATTTTAACAGGCCACAGCTGTAGGCAATAAGAAGAGTATTATAAAAGAGTGGATTGGTTGGTTGAGGGAACTGGAGTTAGTTGGCTGCTATGAGGACAAGGAAGAGTCAGTGCCTAGAGGAGCTGCCTACAAGAAACATCGAGGTACGATACTCTATCAATATGGAACCTTTGCAATGTATGACAACAATTTCTCTTGGGCCTCTGGAAGAGCTGCCTCCTTTGGGGCAGCAGCTGGAGGCTGAAAAAGATGCCCTTGAATGTCTGAGAGGTACAAGACAACTGAGTTTTAGCTCATAAATTGCCCTCTAGGTGGGTAAATATGTGCTCTATGCAGGAAAAGTGAGATGCAAGTCAATTGAATGCAATAACTGAATTTCAAAGTCCCTTCCATCCCTCCTACCTGGACACAGAGAGAGAGAGAGAGAGAAGATCCTACAATACCTGCATGGGTTTTAACAGCAGATGAGGATGAGGAGCCTCCTTCCACACCCACACCAAAGAGCAGGACCAACCTGAGGAAAAAATGTCTTTTTTTTCCAGCAGATACCAAACCGTACTTTGGTTCTACCATCTGAGGCCCATCATTCTTGGATTTTTGGTTTTTTCTGAGGCAATTCCACAGGCTCAGGAAGAATTTATCCTGTTTTGAGCCAGAAGGCAAAACCCATCAGTCCTTCCAACATTTTGGGATCTGCTCCAGATGAGAGATTGGTAGAATTACAGGAGACAAGAAGAAAAAATTATTCTCTTATAGTAGCACTGAGTTTTGCATGATTTAGCCAAATAATTTGCACACACATCCTATCTTCTTCTAAACAATGAATGGGATTTCTAATTGGTTTCTTGAGAAATCATATTTGTATCTTTTACAGATGTTAAACAAAATTGATTTCTTCTGTATTAATCTGTCCACATTAATTGTCTGTGCACTGGAGTGATGGAAATAATGAAGCACCCCTTGGCTGACAACAGTCTCTTTGAAATGCACTCTGAAGCTTTGTAAATAGCTAAATTAATAATAATATATTTCAGTTATGTCCTCTGGGATGCTCCAGGATATGTCTGAACAAAGGGTTAAAAAGGTAGGTCATATCTGACTCCACTTTCCACCTCTCACCTCTGTGAATCACATGTTTAACTATTTAAAAATTATCATTAAAATCCACATCTATCATACAACCTGCATTCACATCAACAAAACTAACCAAACAAAGCAAGAGAAAAGTTCCCCACACAAAAATCAAAATGACATCACAACACAGAACAAAAATTGGCAGTTCACACGAAATCCACCCCTTGTGCCTTCACCACAATTACAGAAAAATTCACTGTGAGTATTCTACTTCCTAACAATGTTCAGTCCCTTTTTTGCCCAAACTTTCCTAATTACCATCCTTATCTCAAAATCTTCATAATCCCAGGTTTCAGCACCCAAAACACTGTGGTGGCTTCACCCTGGCTGGATGCCAGACAGCCACCAAAGCCACTCTGTCACTCCCCTCCTCAGGTGGACAGGGGAGAGAAAATACAACAAATGGCTCATGAGTCAAGACAGGACAGGGAGAGATCACTTGTTAAATTCCATCATGGGCAAACCAGGCTGTGCTTGGGGATATTAATTGAATTTATTAGCAACAAAATCAGAGCAGGAAAATGAGAAGTAAAAATAAATTGCAAAAATAACTTCCACCCATCCCTTTCTGCTTCCCAGCTCTCCCTCCTCCCCCCAGTGGCACAGGGAGATGGGGAATGGGGTTATGGTCAGTTCATCACACATTGCTCCTGTCACTGCTCCTTCCCCTGCTCCAGTGTGGGATCCCTCCCATGGAGACAGCTCTCCATGAACTTCTGCAATGTGAGTCCATCCCACAGGCAACAGTTCTCCACAAATTGCTTCACTGTGGGTTATTCTTCCATGGGGTGAGTCCTTCAGGCACAGCCTGTTCCAGTGTGGGTCCCCACAGGGTCACAAGTCCTGAGGAATCCTGCTCCAGGGTGGGCTCCTCTTTTCATGGGCCTCCCATGGGTTCACAGCCTCCTCTCAGCTTCCCTGTGCCCCTCTCTGGATCTCCTCCCTGGGCTGAGGTGATCTCTGCATCCCTGAGCCCCATTCTGGGCTGAGGTGATCTCTGCATCCCTGAGCCCCATTCTGGGCTGAGGTGATCTCTGCATCCCTGAGCCCCATTCTGGGCTGAGGTGATCTCTGCATCCCTGAGCCCCATTCTGGGCTGAGGTGATCTCTGCATCCCTGAGCCCTCCTGGGCTGCAGGGGCACAGCTGCCCCACCAGGGTCTCTCCAGGGCTGCAGGGAATCCCAGCTCCAGCCCCTGGAGCAGCTCCTGCCCCTCCCTGTGCCCTGCCCTTGGTGTCTGCAGGGCTCTTCCTCTCACACATCCTCACCCTGCTCTGCTCTGGCTGCAATTACATCTGCACTATGACTTTTTTTCTTTCCTAAATTTGTTATCCCAGAGGTATTTCCACCTTTTCTAACTGGCCCAGCCCTGGCCAGCAGTGGGTCCATCCTGGAGCTGTCAGGGATTGGCTCTGATGGACATGGGGGAAGCTTCCAGAAGCTTCTCACAGAAACCACCCCTGTAGCCCCTCTGCTACCAAAACCTGGCCACACAAACCCACACAGCAGCAATATTTTAGAGGCATAGCCACTTGCTGGCTGCTTTGAGGGCTATGAAATGCATTACTGGTTCTGACACGTTTCTTAGGGGACAGATGCTTTAGAGAGTGTGTGAAGGATTAGTTGAGGGTGTTTGCTTTCATTGTGTTTGTGCTCCTTTATAACTTGTAATGCTGAAAGTTAAGCCTATACAAAGAGCACTGCACACTTCAGGTGTTTTTCACATGGATGGTTGCACTTTCTCCAGTATCCATGGCCAACAGTTTTGTTCAACACAGGTGCCTTCCCAGGAGCAAATTTGTTCTTCAGTTCCATTATCTCTCTAGCACTGACACTGAGCTAGTGGGTGAAATTAAGTGATTTTGGTCTCTCCTTTCTTCTAGGGTTTTTATGCTTACATCACACAGAATTTGGTATGAGGTCTGTTTCTTATGTTCAGTTTAGGCCACCTGCTCTATAATAGTAAAAACTAATTCTTAAGTGTAAGAGAATTTTACTATCTATACTTGTAGTATCTATACTACTACCAAATGTAGCTTGATTTTTTTTTTCTCAATTGTGTATTTAAGGGGTTGAGTGGGGGTTTTTGCACTATTTTGGGGAGTTGCTTGGGTGGGTTTGTATTTTTTTCTTTTATACTCTCCTTTTCTTTACAGAGTTTTCTTTACTAAGAAAAGCTGAAGTTACAGGTTTAAAATGCAAAATGCTGGGTCAGTAAGTAATACCACTACATCCAAGTCAAAAGGGGCTTCCACAAAAGAAAAGCCTCATACAACGCATGTGACATGACAATATTTATTGATTCTAATTAAGGTTAAAAAAATTTCACAGCTGTCAGATAAAAATACCTGCAAGAGCCTATTTAAAAGAGAGCTGAAGAAGGAAACCAAGGGAGACAGTCACCACAGAGGCACTTTAGAAAATGCTACAGTTATAAAAGGCACAAATTCATCACACACACGCACAGCATACATATTCCTGCAAAGTGAAGTCACTCTTTTAAAATTTATTTTCCAAAACACAGAGGCAGGCACCACTGAGCACGGAGCTGCACAGGAGCACAGCAGACACGCCACAAGCGGCAGTCTACGACAACGCCTAAAGGAATTCACTGCAGAGACACTGGGAAAGCCAGGCTGCTTTGGCTGCCTCATTTTTACACTCTGGTCTTCAACAGAAGGAAGATCAGGGTGATCTCAAGGTGGTGGAGACAGGAGAGGGAATGTTAGTTGGTTTGAACGTAGGTCAGGTTTATTTGTGAATGTTTGTCACCTGTGATTTGAGGGGGGTTGCTTCTTGCCCGAGAGCAGTGGCAGGTCTGTTATTTAATCTTGGCTCCTTGGAATTTCTGGAGGCCATACAATTCCTTTTTCCTCAAAAATGTTATGTTTTCATGACTCAAAAAAGGGGAAAAAATCTTAAAATTTCTGCACATCTGTAAAGCCTATTTCAGTGAAACATCAGTCCCACTGTGGACACAGATTTCTTTAAGCCCTATAATTTCTTGTCAAGGCCATGGGTTCCAGTGATGGACAAGGCTCAGAGAGGAACTTAATTACTTGATTAATGTCTTTGTATTGAGAGCAGATGTGCTATTTGGAATCAAGAGCTGCACTGGGGAAAAAATGCACAAATTAAAGGGAAGGCAAGGGGGCTGCCTCAGATTGCTCACATCCTTGTTATTATTGAGTAGTTTATACAATTAGATTTCAAGTACTTTGGTTAACACAGATTTTTATGCCCATCATTTCTTGAAATGGATAGTGGCTATCAGAACAGTGTACAAGAAAGTAAATTTCTTTTTTTCTTTTTTTTTTTTGTAAACTCTTATGAGCATTACAAAATATGCATGGTAACACAGTTCAGTTTGTAAGAGACAAATACAATTATTTCCATGGTTGTTCCTATAGTACATTTTACAAAGCTGGTAAACTCTTGGAACTTTCATGACAGCAGTTGTCTCATCAAATGTGTTAATTTATTAAGAGTACAGCACGACTGGTTATCCATTAAAACAGACTTCATTCCTCTCTTCAAAGGGTTGGCATGAATTTCAATTTAAAAAATGTAAGCCAGTGCTAACAGTTCCCTCCAGCCACAGGGAAGCAGCTTGATTCTCTACCTCCATTTGTCAATTCCCTCATCACACTGGCATCCATGTACACAAGGTGCCACGTGTTTCTTTTGTGTGGAAATGTTGAGAAAACAGTGGCAAATCCTTTTTTAATCCCATAGTGGTGGGAAGGTCCACAGCACAATCATAGCAAGACACGGCTGTAAAGACAGAGAGAGCTTTCCAAAAGCCTTGGCAGTCTGCAAGGAAGAATACAGAGATTTTACTATGTTAATAGAGATGTCACAGTTCAGACCCCTCAGTTCCAACCAGATTTGATTAGAAATCTCAGGGAAACCAAATTTATTTTGAATATATTATTTTGAATAAATCCCTGTCTCCCCTACTTTAGCTGTGGCAGAATAAAATGAGAAATGCTTTGTGGGATTGCTTTATATTTTTTCCCATTTTTCTTTCACTTTGAAACTAAGAATAAAAAAGTCTTATAAGTATAGAAACTTTTCAATATTTTTTTTAATTGGCCAATCTCATGAAAAGCTGAAGTTATGATTCAGTTCAGTTTTAACTACCTAATTTCTGGTTTTGATTGGAATTTCTCCCCTTGTGTCCCCCAATCTTGTTGAACTGGGAGAAACTTCTGCCATGTTCAGGAGCAAAGAAGAGAGGAATACAATTTGGATGTGAAGAAAACTAATTTATCCTCATTAGTTTCATGAATTTGCTCCCATTTAGGGAATGTGGCGTATTTCTAGGGCAGAAGGAGGACCTGAATTCCAAGCAGTTTTGGCAGAAAAATTATCTGCAAATGCAGCAGCTCTTTATATGTAATCTATGTATTCACTGTCTAGCACTTACAAATATTGGGGCCAGGACTTCAAAAATGTCTTCCCAAATTTAGGTTCCTGTGTTTATTTCTGGCCTGAGAATTGTGTGAGTTGCCAAAGCTCTGAACTTCCCATTCAGCGTTCAGTTCCTAATTCATGTAGTAAATAAATCACAGGCAGAGAAAGCCACGTTGAAGCTCTCTGCAGCAGGCAAATGTCCCAGCAAATTAGAGCTCCATGTGATACAACCAGAGAGGCCATATGCACACTGCTGCACTCTTCCTCTGCCTTAAAGATCTTGATGCTTGAAAAGTTCCCCCATGCATTTTAAAAGGCTGTTATGAGCCTATTCATTTGTGATAAAATCCAAGCTGCTGCTCTGAGATGATGTTTAAGCAGCACATCAAGTTAAAAGGAACAAAACCTAAGGGCCAGAAAGCGAGGTGCTGCTCACAAATATTACAGCTTTCCAAGCAGTTCAGTGCATTTCCAGGGGACTATTTGGAGAACAAAGCACTGCTCTACGCAAGTAAGATCAGATGCTAGCCCAAAAATTCTGCCTGAGACTGGTGATACAGTTCCTCACCGTCTGCTCACACCAGTTGCTGAAGTTATTATTATACTTCCCTCCATGGCTCTTTACTGCAATCCAATATTTTTTACATATAAATTGCTACTCCTGGAAGGGAGGAGTGCAGCAAACAGGCTCTGAAAAATTCCAGACATCTCCAACTTCATGTGCACCAGTTCTTGTTCTCAGCCACATCTGTGTCTCCCTGTTTCATCTTGTGCACAGGTAACACAGCAGAAATATCCAGAACAAGGTACCAATACTCTGAGAAGTAGGCACTGAGGTTTTGGTGGGTGGATTTTTGTTTTTCTTACTTCTCCCCCTACCTCTGCATACTGCCTTATATTTTTATATTATATTATTCTATAATATATTCTCTATGTTATTCTTTTCTTTTGAACAGTACCAAGCTGTGGAGAGCAGAAGCACTTGCATGTCTCTCTGCAATCCACAGTTCCCTTTGATCTCACTATCATTTAGATCCCTTATTAGTTACCAAAAGTGCACAGTCAGTGCAACACAGCACAGCAGGCAGAAGTGGAACTGCTAATCCCATCAATATAGTTGTTAGGAAAGACCAAAACTCTAAATCAGCAAAACTGTGTTCAGCATGAACCAAGAATTTGGGGGCAAATAAGTTGGGGTTTTTTTTTTTGTTTTGTTTGTTTTTCCTTTATTTTGTTTGTTTAATGCCACCACTAAATTTTCAATCCCATTGTGCCCTAGCAGGCAAGAGACAACCTCAAGGTGCTGACAGGGACAGACTCCACTGGACAGGAGCTCTGCTGTGCCAGGCAGCTGTGGACACATCTGGGGAGCCTGAAATTCAAGCACATTGCCAAACACAGCAGAACTACTGTCCTTTAGCTCACTGTAGGACATACATGCCACTGGAAATGCCAGCATCCTATGGTTACATAGTTCAGATGGATAAATTTAGCCTGGCTTGTCCCTTGGGTGCTCCCTAGGTAAGAAATAAAAATACAAACAGTTTCATACCAGACTTGCATTAACTATCTGATTATTCTGGAAGCTGTTGGTTTCTTTTCTCAGCCTACCCCACAGGAAGGCAGAAATCCTTTGTTTACAATTAGAGATTTTGTTGTACAGTACAAATAGAGCCTGTGGAGACTTGAGGTTCAGGGTCTGGTTCAACAGAGGAGTAAAACCAAGCAGAAACCTCACCAGAAAAGGCTTCAGAGAGATATTTCGTCACTTCTGAAATCTGGATCAAAACCTCAAGGTGATAACACTTGGTACCCCAGAAACTCAACAACCAAGAAGTTACTGCTAGGAGTAGGGCTGGACCCTAGGTGTTCTTTTTCAATATGGATCCCTTTACTATATCCCTTCCCTCTTGCCTATTTTCTCTACTGTTTTCACCTCTTCCTCAGATTTTGGAGGCAGAAAAGTACATGACAAACGAGAGAGGAAAAGAGAGAGGAAAAGAGAGAAAAAAGGAGAAAAAAAAGAGAAAAAAAAGAGAAAAAAAGAGAAAAAAAAAAGAGGAAAAAAAGAGAAAAAAGAGAAAAAAAGGCAAAAAAAGAGGCAAAAATAGGAATAAAGAGGCAAAAAGAGGAAAGAAGAGAAGGGAAAAGAAGAGAAAAAAAAGAAGAGGAAAAAAGAGAAAAAAGAAGTTAGAAAAAAGAGAAAAATGAGAAAAATGAGAAAAAAAGAGAAAAAAGAGAAAAAAAGAGAAAAAAAAAAAAAAAAGAGGCATTGAGCTGGCACCTTTTTTCAGTTTCGAACCAGAAGTCCCTTTTTGTAGGCAAATACCCCAGCTGCAGCCACAGAGGTGAGGAAAGTGGAAAATCCAATCAGCTTTAGCAGTCCTGGCACAGATGGCAAGTTTCTCTCCCAGAAGGTTGTGGTGATGGGCAAAGCTGGCACATCCTGTGGGGAGAGCATCCATTATCCACATACATCTCCACTGTGGGGAGGGATATAAATCAAGAGATTCTTGCAGCAGGAACAGAACTGGGTTAATGCAGTAATATCTTATGAAGAAGCAGTATATCCAGATTTTCTGCTCTGTTAAAGGGAGGAACACACACATGGAAAGGATTCACAGTCCAGCTAAGAACTGCAGCTCTTTCCAATCCTGCCTTACAGGCTTGTCACATGGGTTTCTCTCCCCTTCCTTTTTTAGGGAAGGGAAATTTTGGTGAGAAAGGGGAAGTTTATTGTGGCTTTGATTCAGTCAACTTACATAAAAACAGACAAAAAAATTTATCTCATCAGCAAAACAGCAGAAAAAACCCCAATCCATTTTATCTACATAAATACTTACAACTGATTCAGGTTCTGGCTTCCAAATTTCACTGTCTGGGATTTTCCTCATAGCAAACAGTATCTGAAAACAAACAACATTCTCAATAAGTACCACTGATACTTCAAGACAGAAAAAAAAAAAAGGCTTCAATTGTTGTTTAAAAATGGCATAACTGAGCACATAAATCACAGTGTATTCCAATTTTAAGAGGAAACTCAACCTTTTACAACTTATTTCTGGAAAGGGCTGATAATTAATAAGACACTCCTCCTAGTGGAACACAGAAACAGAAAAATCTCTTTATGCTTAGTTAGTCCTTGCAAGATATTGGAATTTGGCCAGTCCCAGGGGAACAGGATAAAGTGATTATGACTAAAAGTTAAGCAGACACTCATGGCAAAGTGAGGCATGAAGACACCAGCTACAGGGAACAGCTTGTTTTGCAAATTTTATCCTGATGTAGGAAGAGGAACAGCATCGTGGGAGTGATGACAGACCACTACTTTCAGCCAGAGAAAAGTAAAACTAAAACTAAAACCTTTGCAATGAGAAATTCCCATTCAAAGAATCAAAGACAGCAGAGTAGGATAGCAAAGACTGTTTGAAACTATATTCAGAGAAGATAACAAGATTAGTTTCTTCTACAGTGAAATAAAATGGAGATGGTGATAAAAATGTTTTCTCTATTCCAGGCAATTGTAGATATAAGATTTAACATCTTTTACAAGGGGCTTTTAGTGTAGACAAGACTCATGGACAGTGTGAACTCTTCAATGCAGGAGACTGACAATCACTGAATTTTCAACGTTTTCCTTTCATAAGTAAATAGGAAAGGAAAACATCAAAATTTTTACCAGTCAAGTGCACCTATTAATCCTCTGCTGAAGAGGTTCTCCTGTATTATATTAGAGGTCATGAGACCTCTGGATCTTTTCAAGAGCACCTTAGGTGTAACTTTTTCAAATAGGATAATTTATGAACAATTGATCTCTGTCTCTTGGGCATGGGCTAGATGAACTCTCCACATTCCTTCCAGGACAATTTGTGTTCCTTGACTGGTTTTCAGCCACAAGGTTCCCTTCACCTCATAAAACAAAGATTAAATTTCGTTTGCTGCTCCATAAACTGTAATCTTCTGGAAAATACTCAGAATATTGGCATTTTCTCAGAAGAAAAATATCTAAGTCCTTGTTTAGTGACTCTGTATTATGGTTGTCTCAGTGGAACATCACGGTGTTGGAAACACTGAGGAAGGGCCTGGCTTGGTGGGCAGAGCTGCAGGACTGAGCTGCTCCCTGCTCTGACAGCCAGGATCTCTCAGTACAGTGATTAACAGATTTGGGAGGAAAATGACTGGGGAACAGTTTGGGACTTCTGTAAAAGAAGAAAGAATTTAATCCTAGAAACAAGGGAAGAGTTTGACAAAATAGCCAGAGCCCTTCCTAACATTCCAAATCTAAGTGCAAAACCTTCATCCTTTTTGAAGTCAATCCCCTTTGCAGGGGTTTGCCTCAAGATTCAGAACACCCGAAGCTGTCACACCTCAGTTCTCATTTCCCTTCTGTCACAGACAACTTTTATGAAAAATCCTTTCCTTAAGATTTTTCCTCCTGAGAATCTGAGAGGCCTCAGGAACAAAATGTAAACAATTATTATCTGCTGCTGTGGAATGCAACAGGTGCATCTGGGATTGGCCCGTGTTGGATGTTTCTAATTAATGGCCAATCACAGTGAGCTAGCTTGGACTCTCTGTCTGAGACAGAAGCGTTTGTTATCATTCCTTCCTATTCTATTCTTAGCCAGCCTTCTGATGAAATCTTTTCTTCTATTCTTTTAGTATAGTTTTAATGTAATATATATCGTAAAATAATAAATCAGCCTTCTGAAACATGGAGTCAGATCCTTGTCTCTTCCCTCATCCTCAGACCCCTGTGAACACCGTCACACCTCTCCAACCACAAGGCCTTTCATTTTCCACAGGACATTTTACAGTGCCCCCTGAGCATCTGTACCTCTCTGGCTGCTCTTTCTCCAGCCTGGACAGCCCCCTCCATGTACCCACTCCACTCAGTGGCTGTCTCTGTGCCAGCAAAATAAATCCTGCCAACGGGCTGCCGAATGATCCTGGAGGGGGACAAGCACAAAGTCACATTAGTTGTGTCAGGAGAGAACTGAAATAGCTGGGTTAATGCTGGAATAAAACTGTTTTAAATGACAGCAAGCACTTGAAGATAATAGCACTGGGTGAGTGGAGCTAGAGGGAGAGTCTGGGTTGCATTTAATTTCTTACAGTGAACACACCAGTGTTCACATTTTTGAAATGTTTACACTGTTCACAGGTGAAAATGACAGCTACAGGTGAAAAGGACAATTATTTTGAGATGAGACTTACACTATCTCACAGTTCCAGCCCATGGCATAAGTACCAATGCCAGGCATTACTGGCATAGTGCAGAACTCTGAAATATATCCCCATAATATTTGAAGCAATAAGTAAATAAACAAAAAGCATTGTTTTAACTCTATTTTTGCCAGAATCTGCAATAATTATAATTTTAATTATAGGCCTCCATAAGCTCTTTGTTACAAGGCTTTATTGCTTTAAGTTACTTTTAAATTATAAGAACTTAAACTTCAAAAGTACAGCTCCCCTACCACATTAAAACCTGTGTATCTAAATCAAATCATCAGTCTGAAGTAAGTCTTTTTCTTCTTGGTAAATCTTATTTTCATGCAAAAATTTAAGTGGGAGACGACTGTATACAATGGCACGCTGATCACTATTTTAAGCTTTCACTGCTAAAAAGAAAGGAATGGTCCAAAGAAATCACTTATTGCCATCAATGTCAGCAAGAACTAAGTCTGACAGTTTTTTAAACAATCAGCTAAAGGAGTGCTTGAAATGGCTACACTGATCTCAAATACCCAAAGCCATTTTTGTAAGCAGACTATGGAAGCTTCCCAACTCCCTTCCCAAACCTCCTCAGCTGAACTCACCAAACAACAGGAGTGAATAAAAGCCCCTTGTGATACTGAACTCATCCATCATAAAGCCCAACAGAGACAAGTGGAAGGTTATCCCATTTCAAACATCCCTTGGTGATCTTAAAGGCATGAAGTGAACAGTGACAGAGGATTTATGACCCTTTCTGAGGATATTTATTAACTTGGTCTTATCTTAGCACTCCACAGCCCACTATAAATAGACACTGTACCTTCCATACTGAGTCATTATGCCTGGTGGGAAGTAGGCTGTGTAGCAGCCCCCAGAATACTGCTCTTCACACCAGTTCTTCTCTTCATAATGCACAGGCTGTAAAACAGAGATGAATTCACTGAGGGAAAGGACAGAGTCTTGAGGAAGTTAATAACAGAACTGAGGAGAGAGCAGAGAAGAACAGTTTATCATTTGTTGCATGTCAACATCTGACAAGATGAGCACATATAACAAATCTCTTAATGCAGCATGAGCTCAACAGAATAAGCCCTGAGTTTTTAAAAATAAGAATACACTGTCTAAAAAACCAGTTAATCTGGCCATTGTAGAGCATAATCCACTTAATCTGTCAATGTTAATTTATGCTTTGTGCACATACTTTGAGTCATGTAAAGCAAAATTAACCTCCAGTGTATACAGTTGTAATGTGTACATTGGGTACAAATATACACTATTAAAAATGCAAAATGTGGCACTTGCATGGTTCTGTGTACAATATCAGAGGTACTGTGTTGAAAATCATGTGTTCTCCAGATTGGTGTCTACAGCTTTTAACTTGTAAAATTGTTTTTAAAAGAGTAAGTGGCAGTAATCACATAATCTAAGTGTGAGATCACACAAACCCTAACAGTCATTTACCTTTACAGGGAAGAGAAGGCAAGGGAAAGGCAAAATAAAAACAACCCAAAGCATGCAGAATGGATCTTAACAACTACTGAGAGAGAAGACACAACATGGACAGAGAGGGAAAGCCTGTCACATGTGACAGCAGCTGAGGTTTATGGGGGCAAGCACTGAGAATCCCAGCCATGGAGCTGGGCAAGAATATATCAACAAAACCACCTTTTAATGTTTCATTAATGTTCATAAAGCTCATTCTTATCTTCAAACCCAACCCAAGGCTGGCCATAATCTTCTCTCCACTCCCCTGGTGAGGGCAGCAAGTGCTCCCACAGCTGGTGCCTTTCCCAAAGGTGCCTTTGCAGAGATTTTGTGCTTACGTGTAAAGCTTCCTCTGATCCCAGAACCTTTGCATAGAGCTCACACAGTCTCGTCTTCCTGAGAGAGAAAAGCAACAGAACACTTCAGTGTGAGGAAAGAGAAAACAAATCACTTCTAATGTACCCTGCATCTAAGAGGACAAGTATTGTATCTGCTTGAATTTGAGGTGCCAGCTTTATAGGATTTATCTCAATTCATCAGCCTCTGGAGCACTAAAAATAACCTGAGCTCCTGTGCTGCACAAGTGCTGGTTTTCCAGCAGCTTTGCAAGCTGTTTTCTTAACATAACTCCAGCAAACCCTCAAATTACCCAAATGGTCTCCAGCCTGTCAGGAAAAAAGTAGTAAGGCATTTTTTGTCACATAGTCTAACTTACAGTTTGTTCCTATGGTATACCGCAGCTCTCAGGGAATCAGTACTTCATTTCTGTTTATATAAAATTTCCTCCTGTTTTAAGTCTATGAGTCTATAAATCACCAAATGTACTTCATTCCCGAGTCTTACTCTTAGCCACGCGGCACCAATTCCCAAAAGCAAGAAGATCAGGATGAAATAACAATTATGGAAAGCAAGCACAGCTCTGGAAAGCCTTTACTTCTGGAAGAAAATCCAGTGCTCCACAAAAAGCCATGCTGGGCACAGAAACACTGGAGTCCCAACTCTGAAACTGTGAGGGCTCCTCTTTCAGCTATAAAACATGTGAGGAAACCACACATGATTGCTGCAAGAAGCAATCCAGCTCTACATGAGCCCAGCTATGAGCAGCTGAACTCAATGCCATGGAAAGAGGATGAAGAGAAACAGGATGACTTGAAGGGCCATGAAGGTGCCCTCACGTGCAGGTTGGAGATTGAACAAGAAATGAGGGTTGCTACAGCTCAGGAGGAGCTGTGGCCCTGGGGTGGTTTTGCTGCTGGCTGGTGTCAAGCCCAGCAGCAGCAGGGGGAAGGAAACAGCTCCTTCCTTTTGCCCTGGGACACAGGACCAGGGTCAGCCTGCTCCAGAAGCACTGACAGGCCAGGAAGGCTCAGGGAGCTGCAGGACCTGAATATGAACATTCCCCTGCAGTCAGGGGTGACACAAATCCAGCCACAGCCATAAGGGAAAGGGTGATGTCCCAATTTCTCAATAAGTGAGGTGAGCACTGTGCCCTGCAGACCACCAGCACATACACAGTGCCTGAACAGAGCAAAACTATTTTAACAGCAGGGTCCAGCCAAGCCTCTGCTGATGTCTCACAAATGCCACCAATTCCTCCTTTCAGGGCAGGTAAGAAACACCGCAGGGCCCCACAGGAAAGTGAGTTATCACCTTGGGACCCATCTGCTCCTCCCAGCACCATGTTAGGGATGAGAAAGACCCCTCTAGACCTGCCTGTGCCCTGTCCTTTTTCCACAATGACTTGTAGACATGTCACATTCACATTTTCTGAAAAACCCCTTCGCCCAGGACTTTTCTCCTGGGAAGCTGAGAGGCCTCAGAGAAAAAGGAAAGCAAATTCTTATCTCATTTGCTTCTCCTGTGTTGTGCTCACATGTGGAATGTGTTTGGAGGTTGTTTACCCGCAGGTGATTGTTTCATTGGGTTTCTGTGAATTGTTCTGACTCTTTGGCCAATCAGGGTCAAGCTGTGTTGAGACTCTGGAAAGAGTCATGAGTTTTCATTATTAACTTTTTAGCCTTCTGTAAGTATCCTTTCTGTACTCTTTAGTATGGTTTAGTATAGCATTCTTTAATATAATATAGAATCCTAAAATAATAAATTAGCCTTTTGAGAACATGGAGTCAGATTCATCGTTCCTTTCTGCCACGGGGGTCCCTGCAAATACAATACAGACCCTCTAGGGAGCCTGGAAATGGCACACCAGTGACAGGTAGGTATTGTCACTTGTGGCCAACTGCAGGGCTCCACGAAGGTGCAAGTTCACAGCTGTGTGCTGAGTACACTGCAAACACAGGTTAGCTAGTTACGATAGCTGTGCAAAGGAAAATATTAAGCTTCAGGTCAAGGGCATCTTCGGACTCTTAAGAAGTGCAGACATTGGAAGGAATTAGTCATCAGTAACAGGGTATTATTTGACAAGAAAAGAAATCCAAATGAACAACCAAAGCAAAAAGCAACAGTTTCTAAAGGATTGAATTGTATCAAGACAAATCAATCACTGAGAATATTACCCCTAATTAAAAGCAACCTTTGCATCTTGCTGGTGTCTCTGCAGGATCTGCATTTTTTGTCCTAGAGAAGTTTAAAGAAATTCTTATTAATGGACTTTTAGTCAATGTAGCATGGAACATAATAGCACTACATGCAGTAATACGCAGTGAGTAAAATCTTCGTTTCTTGCTTTGGGCTCAGCTGGAAATTGCTATAAGCACTAAATAAGAGGAATGTTATGCCTGGAGCTACCAAGGTAGGCTCCTGTTGAGAGTCACACTGTGCCCAGTGTGGAGGAAGTGCAGACACTCAGCTCCTTTCCTGGTCTCCTACTCCTCATCAGCATGTGATGCCATGGCCTTCATGCACACTCTGAAAGGCTGGGCACAATCTCACCCCTGCCACCTGACCTGGGACTGGCACAGCTGGGAGACAGCAGTGAAATTCACTCCCTTCAGTCTGGCTTAGCTGCAAAAAGATTTCCATCCTCTCCCACAGCTTCCAAGTCATGATTTAGGACAGCTGCTACAGACTTTACCAGACTCTACATCCTACTCTGCACTGCCAAGGAATACCAAAATCAGCACCATGAAGGGAGAACCCAGGTTGTGTTGAGCACAGCATCTCAGCAAGGCTCACCCTCTGCAGGGCGTCACAAGAAGCCTGTGGTCAGAACAGATCCCTCCCTGCAACACCTCTGCCCTCATCTAAATTATACAAACTGATTGCACCCCAAGTGTACACTGGGAGAAGGTCTGGGCTCATGATCTGCCTTCTCCTGCACCCCAAATTCCACTGGAAGGAAGGTTGTGCTCTTGGGGAGGACAGGAGCTGCTCCTGCCTTTCTGGCTCTGGCCAAGACTGCTGGAGCCACAGGCAGCCCTGCTCCAGGGTACAGCCAGCACATTCCTGAACCATTCTTTACCAAAGTCCCTCCTAGCCCAAGGTTTATTCCACAAAAGAGTTCAAAACTCCTGTATAAAACCTGGCTGCTGGCAGCAGCAGAGTCAGGTAATTGTGCCAGTGCTTTTAATGGCCAGGGAAAAGGATGGAGCCTTGCAAACAGCCAGGACAGACCCAAATTTCACAGAAAGAAAAGCTGTTCTCAAGGACTACAAATACTCAGTTGTATTGTGGGTATTGACATACAGTGTAAGACACCAGTTGGTGTTCAGGATGGCTCAAAATTTTGGGCACACTGGGTTTCAAAATACCCACATGACTTTTATCATCTGGCTCCTGCTGGGCCTCTATCTCAAGCCTCAATGCTTGTCCATTCCTGCCAAAATTAAAAGGGCTCTGTGGTACCAGGCTGTTATTTGAAAAGGCTGGGACATAAACAGCTCCATTTAGAGCCATTATCCCCAGACTGCCAGACTATCTGAGATGACTGCATCTTCTCTAGTTAGACCAGCTATTACTGTAAAAATGTTTACTTGGGCACACTGCTGCTCTATCATATTTTAAAATCAAATGTATTTTCTCCCTGTCAAACCAAGGCTCTCCTCATAATCCACAGTTTCTTCTTTTAGCTTTGTTTTGATCAGATACAGTGAATCAGTGTGATGGAAAATAAAAAATCATTACTTTATGAATTCCATTTTAGTAATATACCAAAGAGCACTACTCTATGCAGAGATTTGTTTCAAGAAGACAGTAAAATGACCTTCATCTGTGCCTGAAGGGCATTTTTTTCCCTACAGTGAGGGTCCAGAGATGGTCCAGCTTTCTGAACCCCCAGTGATGCTGAACCTTGCTCATAGAAGCTACAGGTTCAAGTTGCACTAAGTTACAGATACTGAAAGGACCCTCCAGGGTAAACAGAAAACAAAGATAAAATCAAACACAGAGGCCAAACCTTTCCCTTCTGACAGGCTCTCCAAGAGCTCAAAGCACCTGCAGGAAACCAGAGAGGCAGCAATGGGAGGAAGAGGCTGATCCTGGACACTTTGCAGAAGAATATCTGCACTACTTTAATATTGAGCACCTTAGAGCTGTTCCTTAGAGAAGCCTTGTGGGAAAATAAGAACCAGGACCAGAGAGTTTCCAAAGGGCAAGAGCTGTATGGGAATTCCATGGGTCCTTCATCCAAAACCAAGTAAGGCATCTTCTTCCCTCATGTCTGCCTACTGGCACAAGCTTACAGACAATTTCCTTCAATCAGGGCATTTTTTCCCTAAATAATAATATTTTTTCCCCTAATAACAGAATTTTGACTCTAATTCCACCCAGATCTCCAGGGTTTGTACTTACCTTTCTTCTTTGGTGAGACCTGTCAGTCTTCTGCACTTCCGAGCAAGAATAAAGCTGGAAGACCACAAACAATTTACTCCATTATGCTGCTACATCCCCTGCATTATTTAAAATGCCAATAACTTAGGATGAGGTGCTGTGATTCACAGTAATAGCTTTAGGGTCTCTAATAAAAACATCTACTTCACCTTTCTGCATAATGCTCTACCTGCTGCTTGCAGGACTCATTTAGGAAGGAACCATTCTGAAATTCATGTTAGAATATTTGCATGAGCTGTTTCCCAATTACTTTAATTTCATTTCAGCCTTGGGTGCAGGCATATAGCAATGGCACAACACCTGGGACTGAGCTGGAAATCGTTTTTTAATAAAACTTTTAAGACTGATCATATTCTCTGGTTGCTAAAATTACCAGAAAAAAAAAATAAAATTTAATTCTAGAAACCAAATTTTCATTTAAAGAACTGAAGTACTTAGAAGTACACTTTGGCAATCATCCTCTTTTTCTCCTCTTTCCTTTCCCTTCTCCAAGTTTGTAATTTGACACTTACAAAGCCAAGAGATTACAATGATAAAAAGCAGAAAGTTAAGTAGAAATTAATTTTTTTAATTAGAAATAAAATCATAGAAAAAAAAATTTGAAGTAAAACAATCACAGAACATCACCATGCACTGAGAAACTCAACTTTTAAATATTTTTAAGTACTTTCTTTCAAAAGTATCAGGTTTTCCACTTGTTGCCTCTATGACAAAATAAAAAGCATTAACTAGAGAAGACACTTTCCTTGTTCCTTACCCTATTATGGCAGGAAAACTTCCATCAGGCTTAGTGTCATCAAGTGTTAGACCAATTGCAGCTTCCTCATCTTCAATGATCATGGTACCACAATACCCTGGCAAGAACAAGGTGGAAAAGCAGCCATCAATCAAAACACAGGAGCTTCCAAGAAGTTGTAAAATACTCAGTCACCTCCTGCTTATCCATCCCAAACTAATAGCCAGAACACGTCAGGATCCAGAACCCTCAATTTAATTAACAAAGGTGGGGGGCGAGTGATATTTGTAGGCAAACAGATGTGGGCTCATTACAGCCAGTAATGAGAAGTGGGTGTTACTGCACTGCAGTTTGCCTTGGATTCAGTGAATTCCAAAGGAGGAGTCATGATGGAAGCATTCAGCATGTCAGAGGAGCCCAGGATGACTGGCCCTGCTGGGGATGTCTGTGGGAAGCCACCTTCAGTTAATGCTGACCAGCCTATCCAGAAAGCAGCATTTTTGCAGACCCTTCCATCACACATCACTTGTACCTTCACAACCCTGCACAAGTGAGAGGGGCTCATCCCATACCCAGGTGCCACTCAGGGAGAGGACCACAGAACAACCAAGGCAGGAATGAATTCTCCCTTCATGACTATCTCCTTTTCTCATTCCCATGCCCATCCTCTCCTCCCATCCAAACTTTCACGTTTGTCTCACAGGGGAAGGCAAAAAAGGCATAGAAAAATATGAAGTCTCCTTCTAAGGTTTAGCATGCTCTGATCAAAGAGTCTGTTCTGTTGCCAGGTACTCTCATCCCTTTCTCTGTCACTACTATTCCTTTCCATTAAAATGCAATACCCTTCTTCCTCCAGAAAGTTTCCTTGTAGTACACGATGCACTTGATGACTGAGCCCATGGGGATTCTGTTGATGAGCTGGTTCCTCATTGGGGGCAAAGGTGGGTTGAAATGAATCTTCAAACAGAGAGCCGGGGGAATGGCACTGATCACGTATTTGGCCTGGAAAAGAAAATATCCATAAGCCAAATACATTCTCCCCTGTGGCATTCACATTCTCTGAAAAAATTCCTTTGCCCAGGGTTTTTCTCCTGGGAGGTTAAGAGGCCTCAGAGAAAAGGAAAACAAGTCTTATCTCACTTGCTTCTCCTGTGTTGTGCCCATGTGGAATGTGTTTGGAGATTGTTTACCCACAGGTGATTGTTTGATTGGATTCTGGTGCGAGTTGTTCTGACTCTTTGGCCAACCAGGGCCAAGCTGTGTGGGGACTCTGTAAAGAGTCACGAGTTTTCATTATTATCTTTTTAGCATTCAGTAAGTATCCTTTCTGTACTCTTTAGTATAGTATAGTATTCTTTAATATACATTAGAATATTATATATTCCTAATATATATTATTCTTTAATATATATTATTATATATTAAAAATAATATATATTAAAGAATATAATATGTATAAAATATAAAAATATATATTGTATACAATAAATATACAAAAATATATACTATATATATAAATACTTAAATATATGTTTATTTATTATAAAGTAATAAATTAGCCTCTGAGAACATGGAGTCAGATTCATCATTCCTGCCTTTGTCAGGACATTCCTAGCAAATACAATACTCCCTACTTCAGCCCAGGTGTACTGCCCTAATGGTCTTGGAGGACATCTGGGGAGGCTGCAGGGTGTATTTTGTGGAGCAATTTTGGCATTTAGCATAAGAATTGCAAAACTAACCCCTCACAAAATGTTGCTCATTAAATAACAGGCAAGCATTACATAAACAGCCATATGTTCAAATGATGGGCAGCTGCCCTTCGCCTGGTGTTTAAAAGAAGGCACTGAGCTCCATGAGTCCACCAGTCTCCCATCCATCTGGACTCCTCTGTTACAACTTGGAAGCAAAGCTTGCACTGTTTTTCGCTGAAAGTTTGTTGCTAAATTGCATTTTACACCTTACAATCACCCTCTAATTCAGAAGGTACCTGAACACAAAGAGATGCCACGAAAGGAAAAGTCTGAACCCACACTTTGCTTTTAGGCAGCACTTTAAAGCTCTGCTAACTGCTGCTACTTCAGGACAATGAGAACGTGTGACTTTCTGTCACAGCCACTTAAATCTCTGCTGTATTTTTGCACTTTGGAGAAGTCAAAAAGGAAAAGCTAAAGGTTTTGTAGCCACCACTAATGACTTCTTAGTGGACATGTGTAAGTCTCTGTCTGAAGTTTCCCTCATCTGCCTCACAACTATCATGAAAGGGACAGAGATTGGGGACCACTGAAGAAAAAGGACCCTCGTCTGAAATTCTGGCCCTGCTTGCCAAGGACCCTGAGGCCTGAGCACAGCTTCTGACATTTCTAAGCTATTGTTCACAGGTGTGTTTGCTGTATGCTACACTGAACCTGGTGAAAGGAAAAAAGGGGCACTTTGCCCTTTTGCAACCACAGCCCTGGAATTTTTCCCACCTCTCGGCCTGGCTGGACTTCTCCTGAGGTTTTGGTTGGTCCCCACAGAAGACCCCTCACCTGTCTTACAACCACCGTGACAGACAGAGATGGAAGAAGCCTCTCCATCAAGGACTGAGACCTGAAACCCCCATGTGAAAAGGCCCCTCTGCTCCTTCCAAGGACTGGGACTGAAACCCCCAAGCTGGGGGAGGTGTGTGGGGGAGGCAAGCTGACCAAAGCAAGGTGGATGTTGCAGGTGTGAGCAGTGAACCAAGATGACAATTGTTCTCACCCGCTGCTGAGAACATGGACTATGCGTACCCTTCTTCAAATACCATTTTTCCCCAGAAAATACAATAGACCACCTTTGATTTGGTTTCAAGATTCATCCCCTTCTCCCTTAAAAAAGGAGTATAACAGGAGCTCGAATGGACTGGAACCTTGAGATCTCCCTGGATGTGACCTGGTGAACTCTGTTGGCTGGACATCAAAGGATTTCACCATTTCTAAGTTTGGTAGCTCTATACCTTCCTTTCTCTTCCTCCCTCTTTTCCTTATTCTTCCCTTTTCCCCCAGTTCCTCCCCAATACATTTTGCTGTGGTCATTCAATAAATGCACATTGGTTTTTGATTAATACTGCAAACCCCCTGTGCCGCGTCGGTGTTTTGCACTCTGCGATGAATTCATGAACCATCACGAAACCCCTTGGTAAGGACAGATGGTGACAACATGGCATCACCTCGTACAGCTCATGGTCCAGGGTCTCCACGATGACGCCATCCCCGGACTGGTCGATGCGCACCACGGGCTTGCGCAGCCTCACCCGCCCGCCCAGGCGCTCCATCATCTTCTCACTGATCTGCCCAGAGCCCCCAACAAACTTCCTCTCCTGAAACACAAACAGCTCAGCAGAGCATTGCTTGTGGAGTGTGGATCATGGCAAGCATTGCTCTCAGCATTCAAAACAACTTCTTCCATTGTTATCAAAACATTTTTGGGAATTTTTGCAGTTTTTCCTCTCCTGAAACGCAGAATTTACTCTCCTGCAACACAGAATGTTTTCCTCTCCTGAAACACAAATACAGCAGCTCAGCAGAGCAGTGCTTCTGGAGCATGGATCACGACAAGCATTGCTCTCAGCATCCAAAACAAACCCCCTTCTTCCATTGCTATCGAAACATTTTAGGGAATTTTTGCAGTCTCTGGAAGTGCACCCATTTTACTTTCTCTTTCCTTCTCTTTCCTTCAGCTTCTCAAATCCTTCCCCTATTTGACCACCATTTGAACTCTAGTTAAAACTAAAAGTAATAGTAACTTTGGAAGAAAATCCCTTCACCAAATGTGGTCTCCAATAAGATTCTACAGGTCTGTGTGAATCAGCAAGACTTCCGAAAAGTGCTTAAACCTTCAAACCTTTCTCTAAGCTCACTCATCCCTGCAGAGCTCTGTGTATCAGAAACAGGAAACCTGATCTTCATAATAAATAACAAGGTATAAGAAGTCACATAGCTCACATAAAAAATGTCTGCTGCACTATGTAATTCAACCCAACTTAAATTCAAATAATCTCTTACATAGTACAGAATTCAAATAATATTTAATTAAACATATTTAACTTAAATTACCTACAGTAATTGCTTATCTATGCATATTTATGCA
Organism: Ammospiza caudacuta; assembly: GCF_027887145.1. Classification (NCBI taxonomy): domain Eukaryota; kingdom Metazoa; phylum Chordata; class Aves; order Passeriformes; family Passerellidae; genus Ammospiza; species Ammospiza caudacuta. The sequence continues at coordinate 114,603,928 of NC_080594.1, forward strand.
TTTTAATATGGTTAATGTATTTGCATTTTTATTTATGATTAAATAATTAGCATTTCTAAAAATATATCCATTTCTAATACAATTAGTGAAATTTGCACTTCTCAAGTAGAAGACCATTAACAGCGTCTTTACTTTCCTCAAATGCAGAAGCAGCTCTAATGTACCAGATTGCAAACATTTCAAAGCAATACCATATTTAGGGGTGTTCATTTTCTTTAGACTGATCTTAAAATCTTAATGGTGTTAATGCTTGGAAATTTGTTTCTTAGGAACCCAGCTCTGGGCTACAATTTTAGTGTTAACTTGCAGCTGACATTGCCATCTCCATTAAATGCTTCTGCAGTGCTAAGGATGGTTCCAGCATTGTGACAGAAATAAGCATAGTAAAATCTTCTCTTTTCAATGAGGATAAGCAGAGTAAATGCTTTAATCTTTATCCAAAAAAAGAGCCAGATACAAATCTCCTGATCCCTGGGGGCAATGCCATCAGTAGGGAGCAATCTCCAACACTAGTTTTGCAAGATCCAGATTAAAGAGTAAATGAACAAAACTAGTTATCAGTGTGCTACTTGCTCAAAAGTCATGGATGCCTCTGGACTAAAATAAACCAGCAAAAAATGAAATTAAACCAGGGCCTGCCCAGAGCCACAGGAGGTGATGGCTGACAGTACCAACCTGGCCCCCGTTGGTCGTGGAGAAAATCCGTGCTGTGCCCCCACACTGCTTCACATACCACAAAAACCAAAGGGCAGAGACCTCGTGGGGCTCAGAAGTGACATCCACATTCACAAACAGAGTTGCAAAACTCTTGGCAGCTCTGCAATGAAGACAAGAAAGCTAGTTAATTTTAAAACAGAATAATGGTGACAAGATTGTTCTTGAGTAGGCAGGAGCCCCTCTTTGGCAGCCTTTTCTTTCACCCTGGGGGCAAAGGATTCCTTAATTTCAGCTGAAGTAAGGAGTTATCAATTCCTTTCATGCAACATTTTTCAAGTAATCCTGCAAAAAGAAATTAATGAAACACTCCTATATTCTAGAAAAATTAGGAAATTGAGAGACAAAGCCCAAGATTATATCACTTTGTGCTACTAGTGCAAAGTCAGCCTGTCATCCTAGCCTCAGGATTAAGCACAGCAAGCCCCTCCTGTCTTCACTGGACTCCAAAACCACCCTGTCCCCAGTTCCTGGGTTACAAACCAGATTTGCATCTCTCTCTGCCCCTGCTGGATGCCTGTCCCCTCAAGAACACAGCACAGAGATTATTCAAAACCCACCATAAAAAAAGTTAGAGGTATTTTCTAAGCTAATTGTCTAACATCTGTGGATTAGTCAGCATCCATTCACTGCCCAATCCTCTGCTCAGGGAGAGTTTTGTGGCTGGAACACAAGGAAAGAAATGGAAGTAGGAAGCCATAGCAGAAGTGACAGCATTCATGCCAGAGTCTGTCAAGAAAAAGGAAAGGATACTTTTGGTAGCTCAATTCAGTATTTTAAAGTGTCCTGGTATCCAGTGGCAATGAACACAGAAACAGAAAATTGACCTGTGTCTGAAAAGGAATCACTGCTTTATGTCCAGTAACTGTTCTTTCATAGCAGCTCTACTGTAAATTACTGTATGAGCCTGTACAAGAATTTGGGGTGCACTAAGACAGAGGATTAATTAAGACTCAGGAAAATACTCTTCCTGCTATAAATAAATGCTACCCTCTGCCTTCACTCTGAGGAGAAGTTGAAAGAGACATGGACAGGACCAGGAGATGCTCACTTTAACTGCATTGTAAGTGACAGGGATGGAGATTCTATAGATACTTCATATGCAAGGCATCAAAACCAGTACAGTACAGAATCCAATTCTGGTTGCTTCTTTCATTTTTTTTTTAGGCTTCAAACTTAAAAAAAAAAAAAAGGTAACTAACATACTGTTTTAAAGAGCTCTATATCTATACAGAAAAAGGAATCTTCTTCCCTTTCTAAAAATGCAAAGTCCCACTCAAGTACAAAGCTGGACCATTTTCTGAAATATGGGTGCATTGCGAATTCATTCTTAACAGCCAAAAATAATACAGAAATTGTATAAGTTTTTCATTTGTATAACACATACTGTAAAATACTATCAAACCTGTGAGATATTTTGCCTAGTGTGCATGTATTTATTAATATTTTATAAGCAGATGCTATTACATGGTGGTTACCCTCTACCAGATTCTGCCACCTTCTCCCACTGCTTTTCAGTTCCTGATGTTTTATCTAGAAATGACAGTATGATTTCAACCAAGAGCACTTAAGATATTTCCAGCAGGCAGCTCTAGCCAAAAGCAAACCTGTACAGTCTGTTAGACAAGAAGAAAGAGTAAAAGATTGCCCTTCTGGATCATTACCTTCCAGGGTGGGACATTTCTGCTGCCTGCTACCTCAATCTTGAGCAAACAGAGCAAATCAAGCCAAGATGCACATATAAAATCTGAAAAGCATCTTCAGCCTATGCCAATATTCAGGTAAAATGTCAACTCTTATTCCATCAGAGCTGGGAAAAGCATGACTGCAGTCACATGAGCTATGTGAGGATGTTGAGTGAGCACCAGTGAGTGATGTTTTGCTCACTTGCACAGCTCCTCACCCTGTCCAAGGCTCAGAGGGCCAGCACAGCTGTCAGCACACATTTCCATTTGGTTTTACTCAATATGGACCATGGCACAAATGAGAAAGGGTTTCTATATGCCTCTGTGCAATTGTCACTCTTGTGAAAGCAAAACCATGAACCAGAAGATTGCAAGTTTTTGGACAACAGCCTGTTTTCCATTAACAATCACAGAACTATGGACTGGTGAAAGAACTTAAAGTGTCCTTTATCACTTCCAGCTCCAACCTCCCTGTCATGGGCAGAGACACCTTCCATAGAGCAGGTGGCTTCCAGCCTGCCCTTGGGCATTTCCATGGATGGGGCACCCACAGCTTGTCAGGGCAACATGTGCCATGCTTTATCATGGTAAAAAAATAATTTGTGGTAAAAAAATAATTCCAAGTATCAAATTTAACCCTGCCCTCTTTCAGTGTAAAGCCAGAATCCCTTGTCGTATTAGTAATGTCCTTGTTCACAGTCCCTCTCTAGCTCTCCTGTAGCCCCTCTAGGCACTGGAAGGTGCCCTATAGTCTCTCTGGAGCCTTTTCTTCTCCAGGCTGAGCAATCCTCTCAGCCCATCTACACAGCAGAGGTGCTCCAGCCCTCAGATCATCTTTGTGGCCTCATCTGGACTCACTCCAACACGCCCAACATGAACAGCAAAGGCCATGTTTCTCTCTAGAGGCTGCCTGAAGCCAGAAAAATGTCCCATAAAAATGTCAGCGACAGCACCAGCCCCAGTGGGCACTGACAGGTTTCTTCACCAAGCTCCAGCTCATGGCAGCCACCTGTTGGATACTCAGCAACTCTGAGGAGGTTGCTGTAGAAATCAATCTGCTCTTCAGCAACCAGGATTAATGGGGTTTTTTTCTTTACCTTTAGTGAGAAGAAAAACAATCAAACTGCTGTTGAATGGCAAGTAAAGAAAAATTGCTTTGATGTATACATAAAAACAGGAAGTATTTTCAGTTTCCCTATAGTGCAACAGCTGAACAATAGAATGATGAGTTCTAAAGTGATTTAGTGCCACTGAAAGACAAATGTTATCTTTACAGCACTTTGGTAAAATCAGCTGGTCCAGCACAGAATAAATGTGTGTTGTTCCATCAAGAGTTTGATTCAAAAACCTGCTGTAACCATAACACTTTTCTCTGAAAGGCTGAACACACAGTAAAGAGCAGGAAAGTGCACATAACAGATTAGGGTACTATCCATCTCTTCAGAAAAAATCCTTCTCAAATATATTTTATTTTTATTTTTGTCTTAAAAGTTAGGGAAATGCAAGAGAATCTACTGATTGTGCTGACAGGTGTCATGGTCCATTATTACAGAACTTTCTCACTCTTTTCTTTAAAAGTGCTGCATTTTAGCGATAGCTATATCTGTTTTTAAAGCAGTAATGGTTATTTAGCTCTAAAGTATATTACTATAAGCTGCTATATTTCACATTAAAAAGTTTCTTACTTTGTCCAGCATACTTTATCTATGAAATCTTGCATAGTCATTTTGTCCCATTCTTCTGCACGTGGAGCCTTCCATGGAGCTTCATTGGGAATCTAAGGAGGGAGACATAAAGAAAAGCATTTATCAGCAAGTGAATGAGTGCCAAAGAAATACAAATAATCTTGTCTTAAAATGTTAATTCAGCCTGCAAATTTCTGGCAGGTAACACTGAACAGAGAAGGTTTTTGGGGGAGGGGGTTTTTTGTTCTCTTGTTTTAACATTTTTGGGGTTTTTTTTAGATTGAAAAATAGAGAACAGATTTTGAATTAAGAAATGTCTCCAAGTCATTTCATATCTCTCACATTTATCCAGACAAGTAAGAGCAACGTCTTCTCAAATTTTGTAGCTCAGTCAATGGAAAACCGGTAAAAAACTAGAACAAGACAAGAATGAATTCTACACAGGTTGAATTTCATGGTAGAAAAGGGCAAATGTTTGAGTTCTGCGAGCTTCTTAAAATATCACTTACCAAATCATCAGGAAAAGTGGTAAAAATCAATCACAGGCATAAACTCTGACATTCCCATAGCCAGAAAAATGAAGGGACGTGTGCAGACAGGCTCAGCAGCACAGGATTCAGAAGGGTTTGCCAGGAGGCCACTCTCAGATGTGCTCTGGCCATCAAAATGTGTGGCTGCTCTTGGCAGCCCTGGGTTTGCCCAAGGCAGAGCAGCTCTGCCTGTCTGCACCCCAATCCCTTCCCTCTGCCCCTCAGGGAGGCAAGCTGAGCTGATTCAGCTGCGATGCTCATGCCATACCTCCTTTCCCATCTCATCCATGGTCCTCCATAGGTTGTTGTAGTCCAGGTAGGCCAAGGGATTCCACATAGGAGGGAATGGGCCTTTAAAGGTGTAGGATTTACCCTAAAGGATGAAAAACAAACAAAAACATCATTTAAAACGCCAAAAGACAACCATAATCATGGGCTCCACGCGTGGGAAGAAGCACCAAAAGGTTAAGTGTTCACAAAAAGCACAAATTTAATCAATCTATGTGGCAGCTTCTGATGGGCCACTGTCTGTGTGTGCAGGACACAGGACAAAAACACAGGAGGCTCCTTCTGAACATCAGGAAATGTTTGTTCACCATGAAGGAGCCTGAGCACTGGCACTGATTGCCCAGAGAAGCTGTGGTGTCTTCCATCCTCAGAGACACTCAAAGGTTACCTGAACAAGATCCTGGAAACCAGCTCTGGGGGGTTATTCTGTCATTCCTGTTCTTCTGCACGTGCAATTTGGTGTGATACACAGCTGAATCAGCAAGTCAGACTTAGCAAGCCAGTGCAGAACTGATAATTTACCTTCAAAACTTCACATTCAGCACCTCTGGGCAACCAAACTGCATTAGAGTCACTAATATCAGTCCAAAAAATGAGACAAAACGACATGGTTTGACTGAGTTGAAAAATTGGCTATTCACTACTGAGAAGGAGTTACATATACACACATATATATATTTATTTATTTTACTTATTTATTTTACTTATTTATTTTACTTGTTTTCCCCTTCTAATTGTTCATGAAAACACTTAACTGTTAATTTCATTTAGCAGTTTGGTTTTTTGTTTTTCAAAATCAGACAAAAGTAGATGTGGTGTTATTATACACTAAATCATAGCTCAGAGATCTTCCTGGGGAAAAAAAAAAAATCTCAGCTAACCTAAAAATTACCAGCACTGCAGAAAATGTAGCATTTACTGAGAAGACTTATTCTTCTAGCCCAAGACCCCTAGCTGTAAATGACAGAGTGGGACAGTGTGACCAATCCCAATGTCCTAATTACACCATTACATATTTAATAGTCAGATTTTTTTTGTATCTAAATCTCCATTACTACTTGTTCAGAAAGCCTAGCTTAATTAAGAGTGGAAGACAATAGGTAATTTGTAGAGCTGTTTTATTTACATGGGATTTCCCTGTCTGACCAAATGGATGGCAGCCTAATAGCAGCCTAATTTAAAAATTCACAAAGAAAGGCTCATTAGCATTATCTGGGTACTTGTTTTTTCACAATGCATTATGGAGTCCATAGACAGATAAATAATAAAGGCCATATTGAATGCCACAGCTGATGTTTCAAAATTTATATTATGTATTTAAGTGTGGACTGCATGAGCATGAATATCAAACAGTAGAAGTACTAACTTTTAATAGATATTTGATGCACTGCCACACCAATCCATCATTAAAAAAGTATTTACACTGGCTTAACAAAATCATACTGCAGCAAGATTTAATATTTATAACCAGGTAACAACAACTACAACAGTGTCTTTTTGAAGAGAAGTATCCAAAGACCACTTATTTAAAGAATTGTCAGGCCTGATTTGATTTAGGCTCTTTATTAATACTGTGAAAAATGGGACAGAGAGCACATTATTCAAATCTGCAGGTGTCTGCAAGCACCAGAAGATACAGTAAAAGGGCACAAAGGGATCCTGAAACACTCGAAACTTGGTCTAGAAATAACAAAATGAGATGTAATTTTGAAAAATGCTGGCTAATAACTTTGAGGACTTTCAATTAAAAAAAAAAGGATACTCAACCAATAATAAAAAAAATCAAACCAATGAAAAAGAAAAAATTAGTTTACAAAACTCCCAAATAGGTCAGAGAAAGTGAAGAAGAAACTCTTTTTCACCTAGTCTTCATGGACAAAAGACTCTAATGGAATCCTTGTCAAAAACACCAAGGCAATGAAAGTCAGGAAGAAAGCAAAATGTAGAGGGAAGGATTTAATTCTTTGGTAAATGGACAAGAAGTAGCTACAAGGAAACTATTTAATTCTGCAGTGCTCTGGAGGATAAATTATTGTTTTTACAATGCCAAAATAAAACTTTTTGAAGTTTTTAATCAGAATTTTTGTTACAGTCAGAGAAGATCTCCAGCTCACTTCATGTGTTAGATGCACCAAGGTTGGAAACCCAGCACTTCCAATTTAAGGATGGACATTATGGCACATGTTCACCCAGAAAACAGAGGGTTGTCTTTATTTTTGTTTTTCATTCAGCATGAAAAAAATGTGCATTTCCACATTTTTTGTACTCAACTGTGTGAAAATATTGGAATCAGGAAAATAAAATCTGGAATCAGGAAAATATGTCCCTGTAGATGGAGATGAACAGAAAAAGTTTGCTTCATCAGAGGCATTTGGTTCTAGCATGAACATCTGGGTATTACTATGGAATCTCTTCACATGGAATCAACTTTCACTGGGGCACACATCAATTCAAACTTGGCTGCCAAAGGGCTGTGAGAGAAGAGCAAAACCTCTCAGACCAAGTGCCTTCCTGTCCCACGTGATAACATCTGAACCAAGTTGGAAATGATCTTTTAGATATTTGGGGCACATTAAAATTCCATAACTGACCCTACGACCTCAAAAAATCAGTTTTACTGTGACTTCTGCACTCTGGAGCCTTCACCAGTGTCAGCATCCTGCAAGTATTCCAAAGCCAGAGCTTATCAGTTTGGTTTCAAGTACCTGCTATTTCCCAAATATAGGTTATGAAACAAGCATACTGCTGTGCTCAAGAAAACCAGGACAGCATCAGAACGGGTTATTCTAATTATTGATTTTGTTCTGAGCTTCCTGATCTGCCAGAGGCAACCCTAACCCAGTTATCCCCTCTGAGTGAACTCAAGTCTTATGAATTCCCTGCAGTGCTTCCTGATGAGCTCAGGCTGAGAGACACACAAACCATATTTCTGTTTTACTGTTCTTCTATTTCACTGCATTTGAACTGCCAAAAGCAAAACCTTGGCTATGTCTCATGTGTAGGAATCTGGGGTGGAAGTCTCACAAAGAACACAAACTCCTACCTGAAAAAAAATAAAAACAGCCATCAAAGTTAGCGAGTTTCTTGTGAAAGTTATTTTCAAGAGCTCCTAAGTCATCTCCTAAGGTCTGATCCTTATTTCTTGCACAAACAGAACTCCAGGAGCTGTCAATCAGAATTTTGTTTGAGAAGAGACTGCCAGACCAAGCTCTACACAGAAGCAAAATTAGCAGCAGCAAAGAAAGACTACAGATGGCTCTGAGTAGTTACCAACAAACCAAAACATTTCAGCTTCACTCATGCTGAATTTGCATTTTTGCAAACACAAAAACCTTTTTGATATTTAGGCAAAATTTGCTTATTTGCTGGGAAAAGCATTCTCTGTGCCTCCTGGTGGTGTGTAATCTCTAAAGAATAACAAGACACTTGCATGCCCCAAGATGCACAAAACATTTCCTTTTCAAATATTTTTATACCCAAATCAGAGCTGTATAAAACCGCAACAATAACCACCATTTCCAATCATTTGACACGGTATTTCAACACCAGTTCTATGAGGCTCAGAAGTATTTCTTGCCCTTTTTAAATTTGCATATAAAATTTTAGAAATGGTTTCGTGATGCCACTTGCAATGCTCCAAAAAAACCCACAACAGCAGCATCAGCACTGCCATTGCATGGATCACTTGCTGCTCACAAAGGCTCTTGCTGCAGTGGGGGCTAAAGCTCACTGAAGAAGATGAAACTAAAGGGAGGAAACTCTTGCAACCCAGCTGTCCCAGGAATAAACCAGCAGGGAAATGAGAAACCCAGTGTTTGTCACAAACTTTACAATTCTCAGTAGATTTTCCTCAGCCATCTGTTTCACGTCAACCAAGATTTGCCTGAGTTATGATGGACCCCGTGTAAGTCGTGCAGAAAGAAGATTTCTTTATACAGAAATAAGATTTCTTTGTACACCAGGTCTGTTTCAGCTCAAATAGCTGGCTTAAGGAATGGGTTATTACAGAGGGAAAAACCCCACAACATGACAACTGAATATCAGCAGCCCCTTGAATATCAGCCCCAGCACTTAGGGAGGCACAGGGACCATATCTCACGTGCCTTCTCCTGTGAAGGTGACAGTGAGCAAATGGGAAAGGACTGCCAGGAAATATCAGTGTCTTAATGCAGAGTGGGATTCTCAGGAGAAAATCTGCTTTTGCAGACCCAAGACAACTGCAGGCTCCCCTAAACATTATGCACCCAGGCGGTGCCAGAGTGAGACGCAGCACTGTGAAATGAAGCCCCTAGTGACAACGATCCATGCATTTTTCATAGCACAGTATAAACACCTTATAAATAAAGTCAGCTCTCACTGAGCACAAATATTCCCTGAGCTAAACCATCTAAACCTTGGACTAACTGAGGCTCACTTCAGCAAGACTGTCACTCTGCATGCTAATTCACAGCCAGACAGGTTTATTGGCACGTAGTGCCCTCTGCTGATTCACAGCTCTGGTGCAGCACACACATGCCATTTTCTCAGATTAAAATCCCAGTAATGTCATTCATACAAAGCTCAGGAAACGTAAAACCCCAAGCTGTGACAAGGAAAATCAGAAACAGAAAAGCACCACTTCAGGCTGTAACTCTGTACCTGTCTCAGATGCTGCTTCTCCTCTGCTGCCTTATGGAAAAGTATAATTTTGGTCTGTTTTTTTTGAGGGGGGCTTTTTGGGGTGTGTGCATGTGTTTGTTGTTTTTTGGGTGTGTACGTGTTTTTTGGTTTTAGGGGGTTTGTTGGTTGGTTGGGTTTTTTTGTTTTTAATTCATAACGCCTAACAAGACATTTTTGAGACTAAGCCTCTTGTATAATCATAATTCTCAATTAAAAAATGGCAAGTAGCTGGACCAAAATGAGAGGGATTTTACAACCTACTTAGAAGCAGAGCTGACCTTCAATTAAGCTCCCTTTATTTTGAAACTGTTCAGGATCTCAAATGCTCAGCTGGTTACTATACTGACAGATATTCTAAAGATAACAAAATCTATAGGTTAGAAAATTTAATTGCAGCAGAAAAATCCTTATAACTGATGGTGCAAAGCTAGAACATTAAAACATGCCAAAATTTCATCCAAATATCTTTCAATATTTAATTTGAGTTCATCAGCTGTGGATGCCAACACGTCTTGGGAATTTCATTAAGAAAACTAATTCCATTTTAAGTGTTGCAGAGCCAGACACAGTGGCTTGAAATATGCATTCTGAAAAGGAAAGGAGCTAATTGGGAACAAGTTGTTTCTGTTGTATTATGGAAATAAAGTCCATCTTTACTCTGCTGCACTGGTCACGCAATCTGTTAAATACTTGTCATACTTGAAAGAAAGTAGAATTAGAGAAACACCACTGAAGTGATATAGAAATTAAATTGAGGATCTTGAGGATCTGAAGCACATATTTATAGGGACTTTGTCTCTAGATACTCTTTGATACTGGGCTTGTACGTGGCTTTCAACACCTGAATTAAACCAGTCAACAAAATGGATAAAATAATTGGAAAACTATTCAGTATTTCTAGAATTGGTCTTAAGAAAAATTTTCCTTCCCTTCTAAAAAGCAGATAAGTGGGGCATAAATAAATAAAAACAAAGGAAAAGTGGAGCTTCATTTGAAAGAAAGCCTTCAAAAGAGCATCTGCCCACAGCATAACTGAGTAGACACACTGTCCCACAACTAGAACACTGGGTTTATGTAAAATGTGACTTTAGGGTCACTAAAAATATGAAAGCTTGCATAAAATTTTACAGACATGTGAAACCCAGTATGCTCAGCCAGTTGCTCCAGTATTAAACATTTCTCTAATTCTGTTTTCCTGTAGACATTAATCAGCTTCTCAAGGGAAACAAAAATCAGCTCTACAGTCGGATGCAATGAAGCTTTTCTCCCAGCAGCTTCAATTAAATAATCTAGGTGGGAGCACAAGTCCTTTTCCTTGTGTCCTCACCAACAGACTGTGGAGTCTGGGAAAGCAGAGACTCAGGAAGATTTTTTTCTCCTCAAATTTAATTAAGAAATGCATACTTTATTCTCAGTTCATTTTTCTTACTGCTTTCATCCTCATGCTACCATTAGGTCACAGCTTCCATCCTCAATCTTCCTGATCAATAATCACCCTTTGCAAGACCGTGCTTTACAGCCCCCCTTGACAGAAATCACTTTGCAGGTTTACTGTCCATAATTGCTTCTTTTAGGCTGCTTTAATCCAAATATCTACATTTTAATTTAAAAAGTCCTAATGAGGAAATTTCTTTTTGCAAATACTGCTAGCTGGCTGGCATGGAGAAAAGGGAAGGTGCCCGTTATGACCATCTTTGCAGGGGTCTGAGGATGAGGGAAGAGACGAGAATCTGACTCCATGTTCCAGAAGGCTGATTTATTATTGTATTATATATATTACATTAAAACTATACTAAAAGAATAGAAGAAAGGATTTCATCAGAAGGCTAGCTAAGAATAGAAAAAGAAGGAATAATAACGAAGGCTTGTGACTCCAAGCCAGCTGACTGTGATTGGCCATTAATTAGAAACAACCACATGAGGCCAATCACAGATGCACCTGTTGCATTCCACAGCAGCAGATAATCAATGTTTACATTTTGTTCCTGAGGCTTCCCAGCTTCTCAGGAGGAAAAATCCTAAGGAAAGGATTTTTCATAAAAGATGTCTGTGACAGCCCTTCTATTTACAGAGCAGGTCCAGTGACACCAAACATGTCCAGTTTTTCCTATATTCCTGCCAAAAGCTGCTCTTCATTCTCTGACTGTAGGATATCCCTTCTGGGGCTCTGGAAGATGCTTTCACCAAATTGAGCTTGATCAACCTCAGACTCACTTTTGAAGCTACAAGTGGGTGTGATAATGACACAGCATCTTGTGGCAGGAATGTCTCCATCCTCATCTCTGGAAAAGGGTTAAAATAACATAGATCTGTGTTCCAGTAAAGCCACCTGATACTATCAAGGCCCTGCAGCAATTTAAGTGCCTTTGAATTTACTTGGCTTCCTTTTCAAGAGAGCAGATGCCCAGCTTCTTCAACACTGAGATGTCTTCTTCCCAGTTCCCCAAATTCTTGTTCACAAATTGTCACCAAAAAGGAGAGAACACAAAAGATGAGAGGCTATTTCACCTCATTTAAACTGATAGCCCTTGAGTCTCACAGTCTTTCCATTCTCTGACTGCACTCTAATTGACATATACAAAGAACATGAAAGCACTTCTATCAGGTCATTCAAAAATGCATTTAAGCAGGTATGTTTTGTAGTACAGACTATGCCAGAAGATACTGCCCTTAGACTTGCAGACAAGGCAGGTGAAAAGCTTAAATAAATCATATTGCTTAGCTTCAGTGCATGTATCACAGAAATCACAGAAGAAACACCACTAAATTCTGCAGCTTTAGACACAGCAGTCACTTACCCAGCTGCTAATTAAATCCCAATACAACACGACAATCATATTTCTAATTCATGAACAAGACCACTGCAAACTGCATTTTAATAAGCACAATAGTGATGAAAATGAATGACACCCGAGAGGGCTGTAAAATTTGGTTCTGCAAGCCTACTGTAGATCAGGAGGCAACCTGGCCAAAATCAGGGCAGATTTGGGGTCCTGATTAAAAGTACTGTGTGCAGAGGATTAAATATTCACCCTCATGAGGCGCTGCAGGCAGGGCTCCCATCACCACTCTCCCCAGAGCTGTCAATTATTAATCTTTGTACGAAAATGGTGCCAAACTTCAAGGGGGCATGACATGCACTCAGACACCTCCAGCCAGTGCTGCTGGCACAGGGATGAGCATGAGGAAACTCCAGGGAACTTAACTGAGGGAATGGTGGGGTGGCAAGTTGCTGTCAAGAACTTTTCCAGTGCCAGGGGAGGGGACGCATCATGTTCCCCCGGCATCTTAACCTGAAATACCACCAGGATGGGTGCTGGGGCCTTTTTGATGAAAAAACAACTAAAGAAACAACTCAATTATAACCACAAGAGGAATATTTCAGGTGCAACAGGTTGTGAAAATAGCCAGCTACCTCAGCCAGCTGTTAGCTCTATCCACAGCCTGCCCTGAGACAACACAGAGATTAGAAGGAACAAATGTTTCCCCAATTTTTAATAATATGGATTTTGTAAGAAACATCAATGGCATTATCCCATAAAAAGATCTGGTAGAAAATAGGGTCAGAGGATGTTCAGTTGGCACCACAGCTGGACAAAGAGTGGATCATCCCCACAGCACATAAAGGAACCATGTAAAAGCATTCACTGGGCAAGCCATTGATACAAAGAAATGTTTCCTCACAAAGATTTAGGATTGCAGAGTAAACCAGTTCAACAGTTACCTTGGAGAATGAACCTGTGTTACAACTGAAAATATGGTAAATTTGTGTTTTAAAATGCAGAAACTTGGCATGGCTAATGAGGCTCCACAGAAGTGAAGTACAGCTTGAATTAACAAGGAAAATTTGTTAATTAAACCCCTACAATAATTGGCACATTTTCATTTTTCATTCTTTCCAGAGACTGTTACATGGTAAAAATTACTGGGACTATATGCTCTTAGCTTTTTTTTAAAAGACAAAAGCTGTCATTTTGGTGAGGAAAATAAACACCAATAGTCAAAAGTTGCAAATGTGCATATCTAAGGTATGACCCTGAATCCTCTCCTGGGCAGCTAAGAATTTATTCCCATTTTAAGGGGCATTTTTACAGATTTTACATCTGCCTACCAGTCCACTGGGAGAGCTGTTAGGAGATGATGACTTCTCAGACAGTTCTGCTTTTGCTTCTTAAATCTGGATTTATGAACCTAATTTCAGTTAGGCTATTGAAAAATCAATGGTGTTCAGGCAGCAATTTGCCTACCAAATACTACTTACAGAGCTATACTAATTTTCTCACTAAGGCTGATGAACCAGTATTTAAAAAATGAAAAGAACATACTAATCTCTTTTCAAAGACCATGGAAAAGGCTGCTTAACAAGTGGAGGGAAAAGAAAAAAAAATTAGGGCAAGAAACATCATTTTGAGTTTCTGTGAAAATATCACACGTCATATAAGCAAGACGAAAAATAATCTCACAATAGAACCTGGCATTAAAAAAGATTAAAGGAGAAAAGAACCATGCAATTCAATCAAGCTGGTAAAGCCTAATTAGCAGAGACCCACCCAGAGATCAACAAAATGCATTCTTTTCATTTTGTAATACAAAGAAGCTGCATATATTACTTGTATTAAAAAGCCTCTAAAATGAATTTAATTAACCATGAAAGGCTTTATTTTGCCTTTGGGTATAAGTAAAAACAGTGGCTGATTTTACAAGATGCACTGTGATGCTTGATTTTTGTGCAGCAAAAGAAGAATTAAAACCTTTAGGTTTCATCGCCTCTCTGGGCTCGGATAATTTTGTGGTCCAGAATTTAATTACATTTGACCACAGTCACAAAGCTTGGGTCAGCACGTGAATTCAAATTCACACAGGGGACACAGCCCTCTGTGTGCTTTGAATATACAGCCTGGGAGCACTGCCCAGATTTCAAGGAGCCCACGAGCATTGTTCATTTTCAGAGAAACCCTGGACAAGCCCCATGGTTCAGAAACCTGCAAGGAATGTGTTGAAGATACATGAAATGCTGAAGATTTGGCCACAAGACAGTGCATATGTTTATTATATAGTGCTCACATGCCAATTATTTAACTGTGAGTAATTCTTCAACTACGCTAATGATTCCCCACAATTGGATAAACACAGGAGAAAAATGGAAATAAAGGATTTTAAATGAATGAAATCACAAAATGCAAAGGATGTGCTGCTGACTGTGGAATTATCTCTTCTCTTTACCTCTTGCTTGGCTAGCAGGGAGTGCTGGCACAGAGTTCTCTCCCTCCTCTCTTCAGGAACTCCTACAGGCAATTGAGCCTACAAACTGTTTCCATACAACCTTTAGGATCTTAGCATGGCTTGGGAGTGCCCAGCCAGCAGCTGGGATCTCTCTCCTTGGAGGCTCTCAACACTTGACTGGGAACAACCCCAATAAACAGTGATTTCTGGCACTATTTTGGAATGCCACCATGCTTTTCAGGACAGCAGGTTGCCCTGAAGAGCTGAGCATCCTGACTGGCCGTGTCAAGTGTTTCCCCTCGTGGCATGACCTCCTGTCACTGTTAGGGAGATTTGAAAGCTAAAAACTGTGAACAAACAGAAAATCAGGCTTTGAAAGCAATGCCAGAGGCACACAAAACAGAGCAGTGTGGAAGTATCCATTAGTTCTACCACAGAAATGGTAATTACAGACAGTCACCATAGCAAATCACTTTGAGAACAGTTTTCTTTTTTTATAACAATTGAGTGGAAAAAATAATGGAAAACATGACAGGACATCTTTCCTCTGTTGCTGTTTTAAAAACTGTCAATGTCTTTAACCTTTGATCAAACATCAACTACAAATATTTTGCCAGTCATTGTCCAATGGCTTTTCCTAAGCATACAATGAAACCCAGAGTTAACTTCCTTGGGTTTAACATGGAAAGTGTCTCTTCTGTGCAAGTGCAGCACTGGTCTATATCAGGAAAGGAGAAAGGATGCTCTTTTGG
The DNA here is from genome assembly GCF_027887145.1 of Ammospiza caudacuta. NCBI lineage: Eukaryota > Metazoa > Chordata > Aves > Passeriformes > Passerellidae > Ammospiza > Ammospiza caudacuta. Next base: position 114,619,464 of record NC_080594.1, read on the forward strand.
AGAATGACTACTGAGAATACGTGGGCTTTTTAACAGCTTTGCCATAGCTGTTCTATTTCAGACCCTGTGGAGGCTCAGATCTGCCTCCACAAGGCTGTCTGATTCCCAGAGCCTTTTGCAGTTACTATTTTGCTACCCTGCATGTTAAGTCTCCCCATCAGCACAACCAGACACAGCCTTTCACATTCCTTTCATCAGCATAATAAATGTCACTGGTTTAGGAAGCCCATCCTGAGGGACTTTCAGCTTGCTTGGAAATACCTCCAGGACTTCTGAAAGGGATTTTCAGACACCTTGGGCAGTTGCATATCAGAGCTGGCCTGCACAGAAGAGTCACAGTTTAAAAACTGTGAATGTCTTTAACCTTTGATCAAACATCACCTACAAATATTTTGCCAGTCATTGCCCAATGGCTTTTCCTAAGCACATAATGAAACACAGAGTTAAAACAAGGAAGTTTTTTGAGAACCTTCATATAACCTGAACCACAGCATGAGCTAACAGGATGCACCCACAGGATACACGAATAAAGATGTGTGTGTGTCATAATTTGTCCTAGTACAGAAATTTGCTGGTGATTTCATTATCAACACACCTATTTTTTTTTAACCAACAAACTCAGATGCTGCAGACTCAAACAGGTATTCTCCACTGCAGCAAGAGTGGAAAACAAGGAGAAAGGAGATCACTTCAATGTTCATGTTTACAGCAGCAGCTTCAGAGCATCTCTTACCTTGACATGGTGAATCAGGTGCTCAACTTCATTCACTTTGTATGTCTCAATTCCCAGCTCCTTAGAGAGCCTCAGGAGACGATTCTGTGTTGGCCCCACGTAAGCCCCTCCAAGGTCCACATACTTAACTTGCTTATTCTGGTTTATCACACACAACACACACAAAAGGGAAGAAAAAAAAAGCAAAACCAAAAGAGATAAGCCCTTTGTAAATAGCATACAAGCTAAGAGAGCAATCCAGAAGAATCAAATTAAATTAAATACTCCCAGGGCATTTTGGCTAAGATTCTTCTCCCCATGGAAAACAAATGCTTTGGTAGAGTTCTGGTGTGGTGATTACTGAGTTCATAACCAGCATGTTGATTATAATTTGGAGTTCATAACCAGAATTGGTGACTCATTGTTACATTAGAGCCTTAAAAAGAGGAAAGAGCCTGGCAGGCAGAGAGAGGAGAGTCAGAGACATTTGTGCAGCTCTTGCTCACTCAGGCATCTCACCAATGACCAGTTTAAAACACACTACCCTAGGAAGCAGCACAGGCAATATTTTCTAGTGGGCAGAGTGAGAGGAGGTGTCCCACATCAAGACAGAGCAGAAGTTGTTCTATTTCACAACCAGCTCTGACACTCCTCTGCCCTACACCACTCTGTATGGCCATGCCACAGTTCAACTCAATACAGAATGGTTGGCCTCATGTGTGTTTCTTCCACAGTGATTTCTGCAGTGTCTTTCCCCAGGAAATGATTTTGAAACTTAGCTCATTGTGTTCTCCATCCCAGGTGGATGAATCCAGAGCCTGAAGACCGCAGAAATATTCTGTCCCCACCATCCTACCAGTCTTTCCCTTCTCTTATTGGTACAACATCAGGAAATTTCCCACTGCTGGTTCTCTAGAAATTTTCCCTCACATGGCACACTCTGTAAGTATGAATATGTGGTATAAAAATGGCTCTGGGGATAATTACCCTTACGGTGAAAGTTCTTCCACCAACTCTGTCATTGGCTTCCAGCAGCACCACATTCAGGCCTGACTCAGTCAGTAGCTTGGCTGCTGAGAGACCTAAAGGATAAAAAGAAGAGGAATTAAGGAATACTTCTGTGTATGCACTGCACAGCTCTTGTAATTTGATATGTAAATACTCTCATAGCTGTCCATCCAAATCCTGATTTTTTCATTCAAACACTATACCAGAGTGGTGAGGTGGTGGAATTAAAACCCTCAAAACCCAATAATCATTAAAAGGAACTGAAGCCATCTAATTAAACAGTTGTTGTCCAATGTTACATGTGCTAAGCAAGCTCAGGAATTCTGATGCATCAGGCAGCACTTAGTACAATGGTCACCCAGCCAGGCAGAGAACTTACAAACTTTACTGTTTGTAAACAGAAAGCTGCCCTCCCCAGCATTTCATTTTTATATAACCCCAACAACAACAAAAAGGGAAGAAGTATTATTATGATTGTTCTAAATTAATGAAGTTTTCTTGACACTTGCTCTATGTCTCTCTTTCCAGTTCTGAATATTTTGGAGCACAGTAGCAAAGTTCCCACACAGTCAGGTCAGAGGTTTCATCTCCAGAAGAACATGTGGTCTGACTAAGAGATAGAATGTGCAGCTGTGTGTGGCAACAAGAATTAAAAGTATGGGTAAGCCTACCACAAAAAATTGCTTTTTTCTCATCCATTTTTTAATACATTTTATTTCCATCTTGCGACTCTTGAAGCTGAGACACCCAAGTGAAGGAACAGTAAAAACAGAGGGGGCAATATCTCTTTTTAGTTGTGATCTCATAAATCCTCACAATTGCAGTGGAAAATATCAGAGTCAAGCCCTGCAGCAAGTGTGGGAATGAAGAGAATTGGAAAGGGGGCACAGGGAGGGAACCCAGCCCACAACCTCTCAGCTTCCTAAGAACATCTCTGCCTTTTACTTCAGCACACAAACTGAGATTTAAATAAACTGAGGTGCTTACTTTGGCTGCAAGTGAATTTCTAGTAAGAGTTATATTCTAGCAGGTTGTATCATCCTTTTGAACTAACAGGATGTGCTGAATAAAGTTCAGCAAGAGGCCAGGCTGGAAGCCACACTCATACATCATAATTTATCTCTCCTTTTGGCTCCCTGCCTTGTCACCATGAGAATGCAATCAGCTCCCTCTGTGTGTCCTAGTACATGCAGTTTTTGAGTTGTCATCCAAACAGATTGTTCCAAGCAGAAAGCAGCCGTGGAAGAAATGGCAAAAAGAACTGACAGCAAAAACAGATGGCCCAAGCTAACATGGCAGGAGTGAATGAAATGAAAATGAAAAAAATATAGCAGTCCTGGGAAGAACATTCTGGTCACCAACTCATGGACTGGGGGTAGGAGAACCCAGTCCTGTTTCTAGCCCTGTAGTGAAACTACTGCAATGTGCTGCAGTTAAGCTGTTTTTTTCCCCCATTAAAAAAAGAAATTAAAAGAGAAGAAAAATGTTACAATAGTGTAGACCTATCTGAAGAATTTGACATTTTCTGAAAAGCAGCTGCAGATGTTTCCATTAAAACATCATACCCTCCTGCCTTTTTTTTTTTTTTCCCCTAGTTTCATGGGCTTATTTATCTTGGGTTTTCACATAAGTGTTTTGTGAGAAAACCAGTAATGAAACTGATAAAGGTCTTTCCATACTTCCTACTGAGGAAATTATATTGCAAAAACATCTGGCTGGATCAGTGGCCTTGACTACACTCAAAAATATTTGAAGAGACCAAGGAAGAACATAACACAGAAACAGCCATGGTATGTTAACACGGACAAGCCCTTCAAAAAACTTGCAAAGAGAGATTGGCTCCTGGAGAAAAAATAAGCAACAAATCTCCTAAATAAATCTGGCTTATCTGTCAAAGAAAAAAAAAAGAAGTTACTTCTCAAAAAAGACAAATATTTCATCAGCTGGGAGAGGATCAATAGCAGTTATTAATAATTTACAGAATGAATGCATAAACTGAAGGCTGCTGTCACTGAAGGTCTCTGCTGGCTTTTCATGCTAACAGGTATTGAGTAATCAATTAATAGCATTCAGTTAGCAACACTGATTAAAGGATATGAGATTTGACTTTCTTTATTAAAATCTAATGAATAAACATTGCAGTGCAGCTGGGAACAAAGGCAGTTCATTCCCAGGAGCTGAACCAACAGAGAAGTTTGTAATAGGATAACTCTCTAGATTCCACTGAACTGCAGCTGATTGGCAGCCCAGGTACCACCCCCTCCTTTCCTCCTGCACCTTTCATCCACCTGATTGCACCTACCAGTGTTTACTCCCCATTTTGGGGCATGTGCCACCTTTCTCCCACCCCCTGGCACATTCACACATGGACCTGTTAAAGATGGACAGGAGTTTCCTCTTTACTGAAGCAAAAACAACAACCAGAACAGTGTTGAGGGAAGGATCAGGCTCATTAACACCTCACTGCCCTGTCCAAGCCCATCCTCCAGCAGATCTGAGCTCTGCAGGGGCAGGGATGTGTCCTTGGGGCTTGGGAGATGCAGTCTGCAGGGTTCCCAAACCAAGCATCACCTGATCAGTTCAAGGGCTGGTCCCCCCCTTCCTCTCAGCCACTTCACAGCTCTGTTCTGGGCCCAAGTTTGCTGCAGAAATCATCACAAACACATAACAGGAAAAGGATGGAAGAAGAGGAGGCCCAAGAGGGTCAGAGGGCACAGCAAAAGACCAGAGTTGGTCTCTCAGCACACACAGAACACGGAAACTCAAGGCTGCTGGTGACAGAGACCACATCACAGTGCAAGTGCCAGCTGGGAATGTTGCTGGTTTTGGTACCTCGCACATTGGGAATCACAGTACTGTCACATCACTCCACACCTGTTCCTGGAGCTGGACCCAAGGCCCCAAATGGGCTCTTGGGCTGTCACTATAATAACAGTGAGGGAAGTGGATGTTTGGGAGGGAGAGCTCTGAGCCAAAGTGGTACAAGGGCAGGGAAGGCCCCAGGAACAGCAGCAAAAGCATATTAAAGTGGAAATGAACACTAAAATGTGAGTATTGGGGTGTGAGGTTGAGGTTTGCAGCAGAAAACCCCACAAACCACAGCCTCTTTTCTGGGCAAGAGGCAGAGTGGTCTCTCAGTGCCTCAATTGCTGCAAACAGAGCACACACAATACCTGTGAAGCAAAGCCTGGAAAAATCAGTCACACATGATATAAGGTCTCCTCTTGAGAAGTTTAACCCTTCACATGTTTCACATTCCAGCACTGCCTCTGGCTTACCTGCCACTCTAACACATCACTAACAAAAGGCAGATATTTGATACTGCTCCCATTCCTCACAAGCAAGGCAAAAAGCTGCACTGAAATGCAAAAACCATCCAAAACTGTGACTGCTGCTATTATTGCTCCTATGCACAGTGTTCTGTCACCCAGAGGCAGCTTCCCCTGCTCCCCAGGAGCATTTCAGTAGAATCAGATCTGAATTGCAATATAAGGCTCAGCCACTTTTGCCACCACTTCACAGAAGACAGAATATGGGTGCAGGTTCCAGCACAGGTCAGCTTTCTCCCCACAGAGAGCCATATATAAATATAGAGAGAGATACAGCAGAAATCAAACAGTTTAGGCAGCCTCATCTGCAGTTCTGCTCAAAGAACCAACAGGCAGGTAATTAATGCAAACAACAAAGAAGCAAAGATGATTATTTGAAGCCCCAGACTGAAAATACCACCGTGTTTAGAGGATGCTTAACTGGGCAAGCCTCCATCTGTCACCATGGCAACCTGGTACCCAAGGCAGCCACCCAGAGATGCTGGTGGGAGATTGTCTCCCCCAGAGTCTTATAACACAAGTTCAAGTCACGAAAATCATTCCTCTCCCCACCGTGCAGCCATCTGCATTCACACAGAGTGGACTCAAATGTAATCATCACAGTAATTATTTCATCCTCAGTTCCAACTTCTTTCTTTCTTGGTTGATGTCTCTGTACCTACTAAATGCCTTAAACTGCACCATTTCACAAAACAGCTTCATTACAACCTCACTTCCTAACATCAACAGTTTTCTTATCCTGAGAGAATGACTAATTCAGATTTTAATACTTTTTTAAACAGAAAATTTTAAATGTTTATGCTAGGGCAAAATCCAAACTGTTATTTAATAAAATCATAAAATCATTACCCTTAGAAATATTTCCAAGATCACAGAGCCCAACGTTTATTATATATATTATATATTATATATTATATATTATATATTATATATTATATATTATATATTATATATCATATTATATATTATATATTATATATTATATATTATATATCATATATCATATTAAATATTTATATTATATATTATATATTTATATTTATATAAAATGTATATTATATAATGTATATTAGATATAAGATATGTATATATATGTGTGTGTGCTTATTCAGACTTTTTATATATTATATTAATATATAAAAATTATATATAATTATTATATTATATATAATATAATATATTACATATATTACATATAATGATATATATAATATAAATATTATATTTATCATGTTTATTATATATAATATATATTATTATATGTAATATAAATATTATATTTATCATATTTATATTTGAATTGACAAATGTGAGAAGAGTCTAATTTTTCATCTGACGTCCATGTGCCCTACAATGTAGCCCAATGATCAAATATATTTGACCATCTAAAGAGTATTTTAAAGCAAATTTTCTATAAAACCTAAAATTAATAACACTGTTCTATTCTGCCTGGAATCAGCAATTTTACTGAAACACCCTTTAATCTTAGCATTTCAGAAAAAAAAAAAAAACCACTAGAAAGAACATGACTGGAAGTTGCATCTCTGAAAAGCTGTAAATTTCTGAAGACATTCCTGTTGAACTTTCTCTGTATTACTCACTACTATATCATGTTCCTCCATAATTATTATCTCCTCTCTAGGAAAAAAAATTGCTTGTCTTATATAATTATAAAAATCATCTACGAATTCTAAATTTTAATTCATGGAGGGAGAAAAGAAAGTTCTAAGCCACAGGCATTCAATTAATAGCTTCTAAAATTGCTGGCAAAAAAAAATTGTTCACCTTATAACCACAAAAATTCCTCCCTTTGACTAAAATTGTACATTGAGCAAGAAGAAAAGCTGCCATTGTGCTTGTGCTGTATTAACTTGCAGGTCTTAATGCAGAACTTCCTCCAATTCATGGAATTTGCCATAATTTCCCTCCCTGTATTTATTTTGACACAAAAGATATGTTTGCAAAGGATTTTTTTTATCCTGGTTGTCAACCTGTTCAGCCACATCTAAATGACTGAGCCTGCAGAGATGTCAGGTAGCAGATGCTGCTTTGCACAGGGCCAGAGGGCAGAGCAGCCTTGGAAGAGCAGTGAACAAACATTGCACCAGGCTCAGCATCAGGATGTGCCCAAAAACGCACCTTGGAAATGGGATAACAGCTTGCAGAACAAGCACAGCCCTCTGCCCTGGGGCTAATGGAGAAATTGGGGGATGCAGAAATGATTCACAAGACTGACAGCAAAAAAAGGAAACATTGCAATTGATTATATACAGACAAGTAAGACTTCAGTTCAGGGTCTAAGGTAGATGAACTCAAGTATTTTTAACAGAATTATTCAATTATTCATAGATTTCCATGGATATTTAAAACATTTAAGCTGTTATTTATTACAGCGGCCTGAGTGGGTCGCTGCTGGTGAGAGAGAGACGGTGAATCTTGTATCTTGATCAGAAGGCTTATTTATTAATATATGATATATAATACATTATAGTTATACTAAAAAGAATATAGAGAGAGGTTTGCAGAGCTACTAGCTAAGCTAAGAATAGATAGAAAAGAATCCACAACAAAGTTGTGTCCAGGGACTCAGTCCCCTGGCTTGCACTCATGATTGGCCCTTAATTATAAACATAGAAAATGAGCCAATCAAGGTGAATCCTATTGCATTCCACAGCAGCTGATAATAATTGTTTACCTTCTCTTCGGGGGCCTCTGGCTCCCGAAGACACAGAAATATGAAAGAAAAGGATTTCTGTGGAGAAATGTGTGCAACATCTCACCTTTCTAAATTGTATAAAAATAAAAGAAAAATGCTGATGTGGAATGAACAGGAAATTCCTTCACCTATAAAATATAAAATACTAATAATTCACTAAAACAATCCTACAGTATAAGAAAATTGCAAGAAACAATGCAAAGAGAATTCAAGTCCATGCAGCTGAGTTTCAGGAACAGTCCATCAGCTGAAGTTGTTTCTTTTGGACATCTGAGAGTCCTTTTTGGTCCTGAAACAGCATAACACAATTTTAAACAATTTGAAACAATTTGAACAATTTTTAGAATGTCCTTTTCTGGCCCTTCAGTGCTTCAGCACTTCAGAGCTGCTGTCCGCCTATTTTCAATCTTTTTTATTTAATTTTTAATTTTTTTTTTTTTTTTTTTTTTTTTTGATCGAAAAGCAAAAGAGCAGCAGCCAAGCAAAGCAATGCCAGAGAAGGAAAGGCCCTGGGGGCCCTGGCCCATACTGGACCAGGAACCCCAAAACTGGCTCACACAGGGGGACCCGGACCGGTAGGACAAACCAGAACCCCTAGAAACATCAAGAGGCCTCGCAGCGGGCCCGGCCCAGGAATTTCCTGAGCCTAGCATCCCAGGCCAAACCCATAAGGAAGGCTCTGCATTCCTGCTGCAGGCCTGAACCTTTCTGCCAGCACAATGGCAGCACGGGTAGTGAGACACTTCCTTTCCCCTAAACCACTGAGGCATGCCAGCAGCAGGGAAATAGAAGCTGCCCCGAGAATCTTCATCTCGGGTCTGGGAATGTTTGTTTCCCACAGCATCACGGCACCACCCCCACTGGGCTGGGGACCAAAGGCAAAACTTTCGGGAGCCCCCTCCCCCTCGCCGCTAGGGCACAAGAGAGGCGGCGGCCTCCATGGGACAATCCCCGAAAAACCACCCCCCAAACCGCCGAGCTTGAAAGCCGGCAGCCGGACTGCCGCAAGAGTGAGCTGGCGGGCAGCCCCGGCCCCACTGAAGGAGAGACCAGCCTCCAGGGCGGCTGCTGGGACGTCCGGTGGAAGCATCAGGGAGGGAGCCGGAACCGGGGGGGGAACCGCGCTGAGCGTGGGATCCCCCGCGGGCTGCTCCGAGGGTCCCACAGGTTCAACGGCGTTTTCAGCCCCATCCTGAACAGGAACTGTCTCGGCTGGAGGCGGTGGCAGACACGGCACGGGCACCAGCGGATCCTGGAGAAGCGGCGGAGCGTCACCGTTGCTTAGCAACAGGTCAATCGACGGAAGTGCTGTCTCTTCTGCCTTCTCCGACACAGGCTCTTGCGGGGGCAGGGAGGCCGGTGCAACCGCGGGCGGGACCTCCTGGAGAGGCGGAGACGGGATCTCCTGGAGTGACGGCTCTAGCAGGGCCGTGGAGGAAACGTCGGAGACCGGTGCCGCCCCCGTTTCTGAAGGCGGAGTCTGAGAGGCCGGCGCTGGCTTGAGCGGCCGCTCCCATCCCCCCGGAGAGAGAGAAGGGGGGGAAGGAGGACACCCCATCTGAGCATGCTCCGGAGCAAGAGTAAAAAAAACTTCTTCGCGCCGCGAAGTTTCGGCCCCCCCCGCCGCGAAGCAGGGGGGGGAAAAAAACCCAAAGTCGTCCCCCACCGGGTCTTCTGCCAAGGGTGGTGGAAACGGAGCTTGGCCATAACAATTAGAGATCCACCGAAAACAAGCTGCTTTGCGTTTCAGGACAGGGAAAAGCTTTATAAATGCTGGGTAGATAGAAGGCAACACGCGTCCCTTACTAAAGACGCGCTGGATAATCGAGTCCATGCACTCCCAGACAAAAGCATCTAAAGCATATAAGACATCAGCAAAGAACCCAAAAAGCTTTGCCCATCGAAAGAATTCATAGATATCCGTTTTTGACAAAAGGAAACCGTCTTCCCTGCACCAATGTTTCCAGAGGGCTATTATTTTCTCCTCTGAAGGGGAGAATTGAATCTCTTCTGGCAAGGCATGGGTCTGCCATACAAACAGCCACAAGCTACGAAGGGCTGGTTCATCAGGGATAGAAAAGTGAACAGTACCTTTTGAAAGAGTCCAGCTTGCTCTGGCCAGCTCCACAGGTCTGCTGCTCTTTTCCATCATCTTTCCTGATGGTTTTCCAGAAGAAAGATTCTCTTTGTGGTCAGCCTTGGCTGTGAACTCTGTCCAAATCAGGATCTTCGGTTCTTCAGCTCCTGGCTTGAATCCACTTTCTGAGGTCACTTCAAAGCAACCCTCAAATGCTACACATACAGGATTTTTACCCAGTGCAGCAATTTTGCTCCTCTGGTCTTATCAGATTAATTTTTGCTCTGACACGAGGGGTCACCAGATATTACAGCAGCCTGAGTGGGTCGCTGCTGGTGAGAGAGAGACGGTGAATCTTGTATCTTGATCAGAAGGCTTATTTATTAATATATGATATATAATACATTATAGTTATACTAAAAAGAATATAGAGAGAGGTTTGCAGAGCTGCTAGCTAAGCTAAGAATAGATAGAAAAGAATCCACAACAAAGTTGTGTCCAGGGACTCAGTCCCCTGGCTTGCACTCATGATTGGCCCTTAATTATAAACATAGAAAATGAGCCAATCAAGGTGAATCCTATTGCATTCCACAGCAGCTGATAATAATTGTTTACCTTCTCTTCGGGGGCCTCTGGCTCCCGAAGACACAGAAATATGAAAGAAAAGGATTTCTGTGGAGAAATGTCTGCGACAGTTATTTAACACATTTAACCTGTTATTTTAGTAATCTTCATATTCTTCTTCTTGATCTTGAATATAAGTCTCATTTTGACTAGCAAAGCTACTTCTTTTCTTAAATTAAGTGACGAGTCTCAAAGAAAAAAAAGACTGAAAAAAACCCACCCAAACCCAAATAAATAAATTTTAAAATCCCCAGTTGAAGTATCAAAAATGTTAAGGAAAAAAAACAGGAAATCTGTAAAAATCTACAAAAAATTATAGAAGCTGGTACTGCTGTAGGAGTACATGGGAAATACAACTTCCCTCACTATTAGATGTCTTTGTACAGTATCCCTGACCTACCACTTTTGATGCTCAGGAATACTTGCAAAATACACACAGCAAATAAATGAATTTGGCCAAAACTGCTGCACTGTACCCAAAGAAACAAAATCCATCTGTTAATGCTGCAGAAGGACATTTGGGGAGAACACCACCATTAGTGGTCAACATAGCTGAAGTCCATAAGAAGAAACTGAGAGGAACATGCCCCAAGCAGGTGAGGTAAATTGAGGGGGAAAGAGAAAAAACACTCCATCAATCAGGAATTAAGTTTCAAGCATGTAAAAATCAGATCAGTTAGTGGAAGAATACATTTTGCCGCTGCTTAGACATAATTACTCAAAAATTCAAACAAAAACCCTCCTTGTTTATACTCAGGGCTCTCTGACCTCCTTCTAAGAAATGTCCCCACCACATCCTGTAATTCAGTGCCATCAGCATCAGTGACAGTGATGCATTCACAAGGGTCCCAGGATGAAGGAAGAGATGAGAATCTTGACTCCATGTTTCAGAAGGATGATTTATTATTTTATGATATATATTAATAGTGTGTATTAAAACTACACTAATAGAAGGATTTCATCAGAAGGCCAGCAAAGAAAGAAAAGGAATGATAATAAAATCTTGCGACTGACCAGAGTCCGAACACAGCTGGACCTGTGACTGGTCATCAAGTAGAAACAACTCATATGGACCAATCACAGATGCACCAGTTGCATTCCACAGCAGCAGATAATCATTGTTTACATTTCATTTCTGAGGCCTCTCAGCTTCTCAGGAGAAAAATCCTGTCAAAAGTATTTTTCATAAAATGTGTCTGTGACAGTGACAGCTTCCATGTCACTGTGACCCTGGAGGGACGGAGGGCAGGAGCAGGGAGAAGACCTCACCCACAGCCAAGCATCCATTTTGCACCAGTGGGATTTCTCCTTGGTGCTCCACAGCTTCCTCATTGCATTGCTGTGCTAGAAACTGCAATTTAATAGAAACTGCCTTGGTCTTGTCTGTGCCCTAATGGACACAATCTGATTACTGCTCCACCCCTGAGAGACTGAACCTGGCACTGGTCATCTTTAGCTCTGTCACTCATCGTCAGCCAGCCAAAATGTTTTAATTGAAATAATGGCTTGAGACAATAATGCCTGCAAGGTATTATAGATATGGATTGTAAATAAAACAAAAACCAAGACAACAACAGCAACAAAAAAGCAAAACCCAGGGTCAGGGTGAGTTAAGGTGGTACAGGATTGTTTTGTAAGGTTCCTCACATGTTTGAAAGGTCAAGGAATTTTGCTCTTGTGATAATAATGTGCCTTCAGTATGAAGGCAACCTTTTAACTTCTCTAATTTGGGCCATCTTAACAATAGTAATTTAGATATCTGACTCAGTCTTACCAAAGAAAATTCAAAAATTATAGTTCAGCACCTAAAACCACAGTAGACCTGAGCCAATGTAAATTGTCACTCTCAGTCATGCCTTACCTTCATGTCTAAACAGTACAGTGAAAACTAGCACAGCAACTCTTTTTTGACCCAAGTATTCTGGCCATGGGGAGATACTCTGCTTTCCTAAACTGTATCATCATGCTGCAATTAATGCCATTAAAATTAATATCACTCACCTAGAACATTACAGAGCTTAGGAAAACAACAAAATTACAGTTTCAGAAACCCCAAGGAGCAAAAAGAGACATTATCAACCTATCTGCTTAAAATGTACATTTACTTAAAATATTTGTACAAAAGACCTAACATTTCTGGCTAAGATACAGCACTCCATGAGCAAATATAATTTATTTCTGTTGGCATTTCATTGTCTAGACAAGCAATGAGTTTTTCTGTCTGAGCTCTAATTCTGTAATTTTGTCACCGAGGTCAATAAGAGCATCCTCATGAGTTAATGGGACTTCATGGAAGCATAAACTCTAGTCCCAGCTTCCTGTGATCTCTTCCCCATGCAAGAGCTCATGGATGAACCATTCATGGGACATGGAGCAGCATATATTAAGTTTCTAAAACCAGAATTGCAAACATTCAGCCTGTGCTTGTCCCAAGCATTGCAACTGGTTAAGTGATACAGAGCCTGGGCAGATAGGAGTGAGATGACCAAAGCTGTGGGGTGTTAAGCTCAAGCCCTGCCAAGCATGGGATGAAGACAATTTGTGACATTTGGGTGGAAACCCAACACCTTTGGTACCTATTGAGTGCTACCCAGGCTGAAGCACTGAAGGCACAGCTGTTCTGCCCAAGGCTTCCCTCATTTCCACCTCAGTTTTACATCTGAAGTTCCCCTTGAAACTGCATATTGACAAAATATTAACAAAACAGGGCAGTCCAGATTTTCAAAGGTTGAGGATTTCTAGTATCAATCATTTACTGTGTTCTCTTCATTTAAAGGACTTGTCATGAACAGCCATGGCCACCTCACACTTTAAAGGATGTCAGAATTCTTCTCCTAGGCTTCAGTCAGGTAAAAAAACCAAACCCAAACACATTCTAGATGTCCTTTGTTATGGCTCCAGGGTATACCAAAAAAGTTAATATTAATTATAATATGAATAATATAATTATCATTTATACTCTGATATTATCACACACTCTCAGTTCCAGGGCCTCCTTTAGCTTAGGTCATCCCTTTCTGCTAGTTTACAATCTGGGCTGCCTCAAAACACAGCAGACACAATGGAGGGGGGAAAAAAGAAAAGAACTGAAAGTACTACAGCAAACAGATCAAATAAAGCTGAGCACAGTGAACTGGCTGAGGGTCTGTCTATACAGGCAGTTTCCTAAAGGTATCCTTTCAGGCATTACTATTACGAAGAGATCTACAAGCAAATAAAATGCCAGTCAGATTTGCCCTGAAGAATAGTTTTGCCTTCCATACACAGGAATGTGGGAAAAAAAAGACTGAGCTGCATCTGGAAAATTTCGTAAAATTATGCAACAGTTGCCTCAGAAGAGAAATGCTTATCTGTTTTGCCAAGTCTTGCTTGTTCTCAAGCAAAGAATTCTTTTTTTTTTTTTAGTCCTCTGAGAAAAGTAAATGCTCAAAAAACAAAATCAACTGGAAGAAGTGAACTTGAAAAATAAACAGACTATCATTCTCATATCTTGACATTAAAGATTGACGTGTAATTTCCCAGATTTCTCAGTATCTAATGACTCACAGGTGTTCACCTAGGCCAGGCTGGGCAACAGCAAAGCCCAGCAGACCCATCATGGCCTCATTCCATGGCTGCCCATTTTGTTTCACATTTTAACTCATTTTGAGCTAATGATTTTCACACAAATAGCACATAATAATTACAGATTTATACTGAGCACCTCTCAGTGTCACTTCCAAACAGCCACACCCCAGAGACTCTTTGGAAATTCCTACCATCATCACAGCCCACAAATACAAATAGGTGTGCACACACTCGCAGAGGCTAAATTGTAAAGCCTACAAGGATTTGTGAACATTTTATCTATTTGAGCAACCAAAACATTAAGATGAGCCCTGCTGGAAGCCCAAACCATTCCTCAGCTGAGATACCAAAGGCTGAGAATGTCGTCTAGAGAAGCCCAAAAGAGAGCCACTAAATAAGATGACTTGTGCCGTCCATCCATCCATCCTAAGTGCAGGCAGGAGGAAGTTTGAGCCAAACAGTTCATAAAAACATCACTGCTATGAAAGAAAAAATGCTACCACTAGAATTGTACCATTCTGATAGAATGTGTAGGGGCAAAAATGATGAAACATAAAAGAAAAGATAATTATCTAAAGTGGACAAAAAAATGCATTTACACCCTTTCCTTTCCTCATTTGTGCTTGTTATTTAGCATAACTCACTGATTCAGCCTCTGGCCAAGCTACCTCATAAAAAATTAATTCATATTGGAACAAAAGAGGTGTCTTGCTCCAATATTTAATACACTCAAACACAGATTTATCACTCAAGCAAAAATGAGCCCAGTTTATACTCAAGCTATCTTAGTAATCCAGGTAATCATGGTGCACAGCATGAACCTGCTGTTTGATCAGCTGTTGCTGTGTGCAGTCAACTGAACAGACTCAATTCAATGTTTTATATGTGAATTATACCATCAAGATAAAGAGCAGCTGCCTGGGAGGCAGGAGGCTACAGGAGCATGTTTCCTCCCACTCTCCTCACTTCCAGCTGGGTGGAACTGAAAAGCATGAAAAAGTTGAATAGTACAAAGTAATATCTGTAAGATAAGCAGCTTTAAAATGAATCAAAACTTCAGAGAACTTTGTAAACATCTGAAAAATGAAGTTCCAACAGAAGCCAGGTCACCAACATAACTTAATCTTTGCAAGATGCCCAAGCCTCTAATGAGCCACAGCCAGACGCTTCAGTGGCAAAAATTAATGCATCTGTGATTTATTTTGCCAGAAGTGCCAGCTACCAGGAGTAACCCACAAGGTCTCAGACTTTCTAGACTAGACCACCAGGGCTAGTTTTCACTTTGCTTTCCCCCATCCTATCCCTTGCTCTCCTTTCTGCTACACAATCACACACAGCTCCCCTGCAAAATCCCAATGCCCATCATTTCCTTGGGCAGTTCCTTGCTCTCCATCCACTGCTGCTGCTCCTGATGTTGTTAAGAGCCCACAAAACTCACACAGCTGAGTCCTGTGGGGCTGTGGGTGACACAGGATCAGAAACCTGCTCTTCCCATAAATAATATTATCACTGTTTCTTGATTAGGTCAATGCAACTCCTCTCTGGCTTGACAGGCACCTCTAACTTTTCAGCACCTCTTTTTATTACTAACTTATCCAGAACTCAAGGTCTCCCCACATGAGATCCTGATGACCTTCTTCTTTCTCTTCCCTTCCACCCCAAATCTAATAATGGTTTATGGAGAAAATACAGTTTTCTGAGTGATTTTATACTGGTTTTTCTTTAAAGCAAGCTGTGTGAACTGAAGACTGACAGGACAAAGACTGTTGTGCAAAACACAAGAGCATGGGTGGGTTATTTAGAAGAATGTTAGTCATTCATGGTTTAAATATCAATGGCCTGTAGTGCAGCCTCACTAACCACTGAAAACAGCAAAAAAATGTTAAACAAGAATAATGCAGCATTACAAAATTATAAACCTTAGACACAAATCAGTCCACAAGGGAAAAAAAATACAGTGGATGAGATGAATGACCACATTTTGACCATTCTTCAAGGCAGCAATGATAATAACATCTGACATAAGTTTACAAGGATGAAATAGGTTATCAGCCCAGAAGGAAAATCATGTTAAGTTCAAAAATGGCTATATAAAAATTAAATCACTGAAACTTTAATGAGATGAATGGAATTTCTTCAAGAAACTAAAGCCTGGCTGAAGCTCTGGAGTTCTCACCACAAAAAAGACAAGGACCTATTACAGCAGGTGCAGAGGAGGCCCATGAAGATGATCCAAGGGATGGAACACTTTTTCTAAGAGGAAAGGCTGAGAGAACTTGGGCTGCTCAGCCTGGACAAGAGAGGGCTCTGGGAAGACCATAGAACATCTCCCAGTGCCTAAAGAGGTTTACCAGAAAGATGAGGATGAAATTCTTAGTAGGGCCTGTCACAATAAGACAAGGGATAATGATTTTTAGACTACAAGAGGGTAGATTCAGATTAGATGTAAAGAAAGTAATTTCTTACAATGAGGATGGTGAAAAGCTGGAACAGGTTGGGCAGGAGAGGTGGTGGAAATATTCAAGGCCAGGTTGGACAGGGCTCTGAGCAACCTGATCTAGCTGAAGATGTCCCTGCTCATAGGAGGGCAGTTGGAATAGAAGACGACCTTGGAAGAATGGTCATTGGAAGAATGGCCTTTAGAGGTCCCTTACAACCTAAACTGTTTTATGACTAAAATTCCTCATGAATGATGACTGATTTTAGAATCACCCCTGAGTGGTTTGTAAGGACATCAAGACACACTGTCAGCAAAGGAAATCCAAAGAAAGGTCTTCAATAATCTAGGAGCCTGCTCAGTAAACTTTTATAAGCATGATAAACTTCAGTGCTGTATCAGTGCCCTCTGTGAAATAACTGCTGCAGAACAGAGACAGAACACAAAGGCAAACAACTCCTCTTTTGGGAAGGGGCAGAGAGACAACATGGCTTTTTATCATGAAATAACATAACTATTTAATTACAGTTGTCAGTTGTGTTATGGAGAAGGAAACCGTGGCAGTGGGAAATGAGCCATAATCCCCCAGATTGTTTACACACAGAATAATAACTTCTGAAGAAGAAAAGCCTTCTGAATTGATTAAATTAAGCATAAGGCCTAATTCATTGACATTAGCTGCTGTGTAAGATATGTAAATACAGAGCAAAATCTCTGCTGGTTTACAATAATACAAGCAGCCCTGGAAGTTTGCCTCTGGGACTGTCAGGGCTGTGTGAGCCCACACTGCTCAGGCTGCCTAGGCAGTGCAAACATGAATAAACAGCTTTTTGGCACTTCTCTCCAGCTTTGGATGAGACTACATACACACACCAGTAAGAGTACCTGCAGTAGCCAACAGCATCCTTGTCAACTCTCAACACTCAACATCTCAACACTCCTGAGATCATCTTAGACAGCCTGAGCACTCCAGGATGGAGCCAGAGCAGGGGGCTGCTCCTCACAGCACCAGTGTCTAACCCAGAGCTGTGGTACTGTGGCTTCTGACATGGTGCTGGAGACTGACACTGATCACTCCTCACAGCAGGGGAAGCACAATGAACTGCATTTCTCTAAAATAACTCCTGAACTTGATGGTGCCAAGGAGTAAAATGAGCAAATCATGATTCATAAGAAGGCAGAATGTGATCTTTTGGCAACCTCTTGATGCTACAAGAAAATGAAAGAAAGAGAAGTAGGAAAGGAGAATGCAGAGAGGATAGACATAGAGGATGCAGGTGCACATCTCTGGTCCAAAGATGACCAAGTAAATAATTTTTAACTGTGTCTTCATGGAAGGAAGAAGAGCACAAAATTAAAATACTCTTTCCATGTCACTATCTTTGATCAGGGAAACTAAGTTTCCCAAGACAACCAGCTGAAAATGTCTATGGGAAAAAATAGTGCAGAAAGAACATCACACACTTGATCTGAACCAACCCCCTAGTGCAGACTAACACCACTCACCACCTCCAGTGTGATTAGGTTCTAGTCAAGTGCTAGACCAATCTCTGACACATCTCACCAACTAAAAGTACCCCTGCAGGTGGTCGTCCAAGCAAACAATGCATAGAATTCACTTACAAAGAGCTCTCAGTCTCTCCTGAAAATCGTTAGGCAATTCAGTAGCACAGATAAGAAAATCCTGTGGACTCTCCAGTTTGTAACTTTAACACCCACTGCTGCACATAAACTTTGGTTCCCTACCAGTTATTTCCCTTAATACTTAAAATATTTCATGTAATAGACATAACAGCAATTCCTTTCCCAAAGTTTTGCCATCCTAACTTACCTTTTTTCCCCTTCCATGGTAGTTCTCACATTTTGCTGAAGAGACTGAATTAACTTTCCCTAACAACACCCTTTCATAATGGCTAAATAAGCTAATGAAAAACCTTTCCTTAATGAAGCATCACCCTGAGCCCTGTGAGATGAGATGGCTCCTGCAGGTAGGCTGGAAAGCTTCTTATCAAATCAACTCTCAGACCAATTAGGAGGTCTCAGACAGTGAATTACAAGAGCTGTCCCTGCTGCCTAGGCTACCAAACCATTTCACAACATTATGCAGCTGCTTTCTGTTCTGTGTACTGTGCATTGCCAAGTTTTTTTCTGTGAAATGTCTAGAAGTCAAATGCAGATTCCCTCTAACTGGCTCATACTGCTGCAACCATGAGAGGTTGAGTACAAAAGGAATAAATTCCTGCTGTCAGATACAGAGACAGGTGACTGAAAATGTGAACCAAGAGCTTCATCATGCCAGCTGACAGGAAAATGTCCTGGATTCCCTTTGCCAGAGTGCATCCCAGAGAGGCCGAAATTCCATGGAGAGGGTCAGAGTGCCCCCACTGACAAATCCAACCTGGCTCCTCATGAAAAGCTGTTCCATCCATGCCCTCAGTTTGGCTTTGTGGGGTTTTCCAAATGGACATCTAGCACAGGACTCCCAGACTAGTAATGTTCTCCTAAAACATAGTCTTGTTTGGTAAACCATCTTTTCAGAGGAGGAACATTGAGACATTGTAATTTACTACCAGAGGGCAAAAAGAAACAACTGAATCTACTCAGTATCTATTCAGTGTCTACTGAATATTAGGTATTTCATCTATAGTTTTCTTACGTGTCCCAGATTTCTTTTAAAATACAAATTTGCCCTCTGCATCAGTCTGTTTTTAAAGAGATAGAACACCATCAGATAATAGCCCTCAAAACACCTGGTCTGTTTTGGTTTTTTTTTGGTTTTTTTTTGGGTTTTTTTTTTTTTTTTTTGTTTGTTTTTTTTTTGTTTCATTTTTATTTTTAAAACAGCTTGACAGTGGTTCACAGGTGCAGTGAGAGCTGCTGTAATTATACAGCACATTAAATTGTCACACAAATTAAAAGTGAGGCTTAAGAAGAGTAGAGAGCACAGTGGCACCTCAATAATGCAAGAATAGGTATGGAAATGTTTTTAAAACCCAACATAACAATAGAATTATTTTCTCTTACACTATGTTTTGGTTCTAGGCTTACAGGAACACGGCAGGTTGCTTGTAAACAGCAAAACACCAAGCATACTTCAAATAACACTATAATTAACAAAAGACTTCACCTTTAGGTAAAAAAAAAATCCAATTAACCTCACTTTGATTGTAAAATCTATGCACCAGAGATTTAAGAGAAGCATTTTCTTAAGTAGTACTGGCATAAGATTAGGATAAAATCTGATCATTTACTTGAAAACAAAACAAGGAATGCAGTTCCAATGGCAAAAACAGGGACAAGAAGACACTTTTGAAAACAAAAGGAGAAAGTCTTTAAACAAAATCTCTGAGCAGATTTCAAGATTTTATTTGAAGCCATTGGTGTCTCAATTTAGAAGATAAACAAGTTTGATTATGTTACTTTATAGTTTTCTCATAGTTGTTTTGACCCTTGTGCTGGAGGAGCCCTTCAAAGTAAAAGTGAGGACTCCAAGCAAAGAGAAGACTCTGTCACAATGCACATTCCAGCTCGAAGAGGGTCTGTTATGCTTCTGATCTAAATATTCTTTAGTACCAGGCATACTGCATGCAATGTGTGGCTAAGCATTTTCATATATGCTTTTTGACTCTGGGAAATTTTCTTTTGAAATATTTCTTTTTAATCTGCACCAGTTGCAAAATATTTCAAAAGCTTTTGTTGAAG
This sequence comes from Ammospiza caudacuta, assembly GCF_027887145.1. Classification (NCBI taxonomy): domain Eukaryota; kingdom Metazoa; phylum Chordata; class Aves; order Passeriformes; family Passerellidae; genus Ammospiza; species Ammospiza caudacuta. The sequence goes on from NC_080594.1 coordinate 114,639,636, forward strand.
TTTTACCCAAAAAACAGAATCTACCCTTAGCAAATCCTCCTGTTCCTCCGAGGTCTTAATTATCCTCAATATTATCAAGAGATTACCTACATCTTCAGAAAAGCCACAGACCATTACTTTGACTTGAAAGAAATGAAGACTAATTTTGAGTAGGTTTCCATTGCAGGAAATTTAAATTGTTCCTTAGTTTTATTCTTCCCTTTTATCAAACCTGCAATAAAGGACACTAAAAATTATTCAGCAAAGAAAGTGGCATCTTCAGGTAAATGAACAGAGACTGCCAGGGTTGTGAAGGTCTCTGCACTGTTATTTCATGATCAGGATTTCAGTCTTTATATTTTAAACCCTACTAATTACATCTGGATAAAAACACAGGCAGAGCCGCTGCCAAGGAGGGTCTGAGCCTGCAAATGCACAGCTTGCTTTACCTGCAGAAATAAACAGAGAGGAGATGGCCAAGGGGCAGCTCTGACACTTGTTTGTGTGCATCCTCCTGCTGGCACAGCAGGTCTTTGTTTGCTCTGCAATTCCCTGCTTGGCTGGGGCAGGTGGCTCGAGCACACCTCAGTGTGACAAGAGCCTTCTGCTGTTTGTTTGCACAGGCAGCAGCCACAGAGCCTGGGTCAGAAGAGCCTCGGGCAGCTCAAATCCAGGGACTTTCTGAAGGAACACACACAGGAATTGTGGAGCAGCAACAGCCCTGCCCTCCAAGGGCTGCCTCATTCTAAAATTCAAACACTTCACTCTCTAGTGGACAGGAGTAGAGATCTCTGCAGCAGCTGTGCATGTTAGCAGGGGGTTTAAATCAGGGTAAGGAGATCTAAAACCACAGTTCCATCACCTGGCTGCAAGTTCAATGATGGACAGACAAGAGTGAATCAGAGTGAGCAGGAGCTGCACACAACAGCTAAAGGAAAAAGGGAATGAAGAGGGATGCTTAGTCAAAAGCCATTTTTGTGCCTGTGTATTTCTCCAGCCTTTGTGGGAAGAGAGGAGAAAAGTTGCTACAGCACCAAACAGGAGCATTTTGGTGGCTATTTAATGTTAATAGAAGTAAATAGAAAACTGTTCCCCCTGCCACTTGCTGCTGTCCACAGGTGGCAAAGAGTGAAGCACACGATTGACCAGAGCTCAGCACTGCTCCTCTGTCCTGATGCTCCTCCAGAAAAACCTGAGTGCGCTGGGCAGGCTTGCCGTGAAAATATTCCCATGGCAACCACAGATAACAGGGGTAGTTTAAAAGCTGTTACACTGACTCTTTCACTCCAACTCATTCAACAGAGGGAATGCAGCACTACTGCTGCACAAAACCATGCTACTGGAAATGTTTTTTGTTTACAAGGCATGAACAAATATTTACCACAGGCTAATTACTTTGAGTTTCACTGTGACACACGGTGTAAGTTAAAAATCAGCCACAGCACTGAGTTCAGAATCCACTGTGCTTTATAGAAAAGCACTGGTTAATGTTTTGCCGTTTGTATAAACATACTTGAAACATTCAAACATTATTCAGCAGTTTCTTATCAGAGAATCATTCTTAGGAAATAATGCTTTTGATTTTTTTCTCTGCATTTTGTATATCATTCAAATTGCATGCTACACACCTTAACATGATGGTTAAACAGACACCTAAAATTTTACAGAAGTAAATAGTGGAAATTAAAAGCCATATGAAAAACAGATGGACAAAATCACATTTAGTAACAGATCTCAAGTAATTGTTTGTGGTTTGGCAGGAGATACTGCTGGATCTGTGCATGTGAGCACACTCCTCATGCTCTGAGGAGATCACCAATGGGACAGGAGCTATCACTCCATACCTCCCTATGCTAAGGGGCCAAAATCCAACTGTTGATATGCCAAAGGCACAGGGGAAAAAAATCTACTGCCCATGCACAATTTGTTTGGCACATGCATCTCAGAACAAAATGCTCAGGGGAGAGATTCACTGTGGGCAGGCACAGAGGTTTTCTGGCCCAGGCTGGGTTAAAAACAGCTGATTGTCACTCCAGTGCAAGAAGGCTCCAGGGCCCCAGTGCTGCCTGTCCATTCTGCCAGGCTGCTCATGCTCTCAAACCCATACCTGTGCTGAAAGGGGAGCTAGAAACTTCCTATCCACCCTGCTGATTTCAGGCATTTTTCCTTTATGCCTCTACCTGTGCTGAACAAAAGGCAGCCAAGAATTCAAATTAATCACATGGGCCTCTACCTAACACCCCTGGACTGGGTGCAGAGGATGCCGAGTGCTTCCAGCCTGGCTTGTCCAAAAGATCCAGGGGTACTGTAAAAAAATTGCACAGGTTCAGGGGATGCCAGGACTGGACAGTGGAAGAACCAGAAAAATAAAATGTAAATATATATAATAAAATTGAAGTTAAAAATTTATTTAAATGAACAATAGTAGTAAAAATGAATGGTAATGGATATAAACTATAATAAAAATTTATATAAACTATAAAAATTTATCGTTTATATCAATTCTAGTTTATATCCATAAAATGGACATAAATTATAATAAAAATTATAATAAAAATATTTTATTATATAAATAAAATATAAGAAATAATAAATTATCTATTATAAATATAATAAATAAATAATAGTGGAAATAAATTATAATAGAAAAATTAATAGTAAAATAAATAAGAATAAAAAGTAATAATGATGAATCGAATAAAATAGTAATAATAATTACAAATTATTATTACAATGGGTAATAATACAAATACAAATATATATTGAATACAAATGGGTAATAATAAAACCAAAGATAAAGTAAATTATAAAATAAAAATTATATAAAAATAAAATTAAATAAAAATATGAGAAAATAACACTACAATTGACATTATTAATAGTTTATAATAATAAAACACTGCCTGCACCATACGGCACCGACCGATGGGGCTGTGCCCGGCCGGTTGTACCGAGCCGGGGGGATGCGCTCGGGCCGGGCGGGGGTCGCGCATCCCCCGCCGCTCTGCCCCATTCCCTCCCCGCCGTCCCCGCACCCACCTGAGATGCCGCCCCCGACCACGACCACGTCGCATCTCTCGGCCATGGCGCTCCGGGGCTCGCTGCTCCCGCGGCGGCTCCGGCCGGGCTGTGCCGGGCCCGCCCCGCGCTGGCGCCGCCCCCGCTGCGGGACCCGGCCCGGGCCGTGCGGGGCTGCTCAACGGGGATGGTGCTGCAGCTGCTGCTGGGGCCGGGCACTGACCCACAGCCCTGCTGGGAGGCTCTGCTGTCTCCCCGAATTCCCAGGGAATTCGGCCCTGGCTCCCAAGGCGCAGCAGTGCGGACTCTCTGCTTGGTTCTGTTGGAATTCACTCCCGCAGCCGCCCTGGGGTGGCTGTGGCTGCCGAGGTGGGGGCTCTGAGATGTGTCAGTGCTGCTGCAGACCGGCCTCAGAGCACAGAGCTGAGTGTGACCCCCAAGAGGCTCACAGCCCCACAGGGCTCGTCCAGAAGTGAGTGTCATCAAACCCGCCGGGATGCTTTAGGCTGGTCCCCTACACACCCAGCAGGGCCTTCCACTGCTCAGGCTTCTGTTTTACTGCGAGGGTGGCACCTGGAGAAGTGGGTTTGGGGATGCTCCAAGCATGGAAATAAGTTTGGTTTGGTTCCCATCCCATCCAGCAGTCATTTCAGTTATACCTGACCTCCCACACCTGTTGCCCTGTTTTTTCAAGTTTTTCTAAGCCTTCTGATTACATTTTTGTATCTTCTTGAATCTTGATCGTTCACATTCTTGTAACGAACTTTCTCATGCACTTTATGTAAAAACTTGTTGTTTTGCATTCTTTCATGGAGGAGAAACATTTGATAGACTGTTGGTTTGTCCAATGTCACTGGAGATGTAGCACTGTCATCCTCCAATCCACTGTCACTTTTGGAAATCTATAAATGTTAGAGTCAGAAAATAAACTTCCCTCTTTTTTACCTTAGAGAGTTGCATGTCCTCATTGTTTTATTTCACGTCCTATAGCGAACACACCCGGCAGGCTCCAGGCAGAAGGTTGCCAGCTCCAGGACATCCTCTGAGCCAGACACTTGTTCAGTTCCTGTCATTCTCCATGTCCTGGAGCTGTACATTGCAGAAAGCAGCCCATGAGAGAGCGTCTGGGAGGGCTCCCTGTCCCTTTTCCATAATACCTCAAGTGAGAGTTTATGGGGCTCAGAGACAGGGGCATCTGTGATGGAAGTCACAAATATTGACTACAGTGGGTACAGTCCTGCATTTTTAGGCAAAATGGCAGGAAATAAAATTAAAGGGATGGGAAATAGAATAAAGATAGAAATACATATTCTTACTCTGATTGAAAGAAGCTGTCTGATTAAATCAAACTCCAAGACCTCTTTATCCTGAGAGAGACTCATTTATCAAATTATCATAAATGATGGTTGCAGAGACATTTCAAATCCCATACGAAACACTGAAAATTGGGGAAGACTATTCTGAAAGCAGAAATGGGTAATTTTATGGACTCTTGTCAAAGGTAGCTATGGTTATATTTATGTTTTTAATGCCAGGTGCCACAACCTCTTAGTGTTCCCAATGTATAACACTTATTCCTGGCATTCTTCTGGTTCCTATTTTTCTCTTGTGCCTCTAAGAATCAATATCTTTTTTTATTTATTTTTTAATAGGTGTGTTTGAAACCGAAGGACCTATGAAGGCACAAATCCTCCAAGGGCTCCTGTTAAGAGACAGCAGAACAAACATCTGTGTCATTAAGTCTGTTTCTGTATGTTCATGGACACATCATATGATCTGCTAGTGAATAAATCCAGCACTGTCTAGAGCAGGCCAAACCTCTCCCAAAGCCAGGTTGGTGGTTTTTCCCTCCTCTCTCCTGCAATAAGTCTGGTTCAAAGGTTCTTTTTGATGGTAACCCCAGCCATACAAAAGCTGGCACACCATGGAAATTTAAACAGATTCTGCTTTCCCCTCTTTGCTTTTCTGTTTGCAATGTTGTGATGTTTGTCAAGCACTTTAAGATCCTCAAATATTTGGATACACCTTTGCTGATCCTAATAATGATTTTATACAAAGATCCCAGTCCAAAAGTATCTGTCTTCAACAGGTATGAGCAGAATGACTTTATTAGAATAATTCTAATAAAGTCTCTTTAATGGCATAAAGATGAATTTTGGTGGTTTATTTTTTGGTCTGGAACCCTCACATCTAATCCCATTAGGATTCAGTTTCTGGGTTTTATGGTCCCATTACTTCTCTCATGTGGTTTTAACTAATTAAATAGATGAAGTCTGTTGTGCCTGGATTTTGGCTCATTATCCTTTGAATGCATGATGTTAAAGGCAAAGCAAACTTTCTGTGAAAACACAGCAGCTGAGAGCCTCCACACTTCCTCACTTCAGACTAGAGCTTGTGTGAGATAAAATACATTGTTATCATAAATTTTCTTAGGTTCTCTGACACTGTGGCAATTAAATGGCATAATGGCTATGGTGTCTGGTAGAAAATGTACTGACAGTCAGGGACTAAATTTTGAGGACTTAGTGGAAAGTTGATGGAGTAGGGGTCAAAGCCAAAGATCTCCACATTTTAAAAGTGTAGGAGGTAGAATTCAGGCACGTGATTCATCACTGTCTGGTCAGTAGCTGATAAAACCACTGTGCAGCTTTTGAAACTACACATCCTTTCAGTTTCTACTCCTTAAATAGTAGTGCATTTAAAAAAACCCCAGGTTTTTGTTGTGTAACTGTTACAGTTTTTCTTCAACATGTTCAGAGGGAAAGTCTCTTCTTCAGGACAAACTGGTTCACATCTCTGAAATTTCCTGCTGGCAAGTAAATGGATGTTAGCATCACCTTCAGTCAAAGCATCAGAATGGATTCCTCTGTTACTTGCAGATGATATTAGCACTGCTTCAGGGGCAGGGGTGTGATTGAAGACAGGAATTCTTCTAAATTCCTGGTCTGAATGCAAACTCCCACTATGCCAGGTCCCTGTCAGTGATCCCTGGGTGCACATCCTCCTCCCACCCTTTTCCACCCCTGTCCTGACATGCCCTGAGCATTCCCTGAGCCTTGGTGCTCTCAGGCCCCCAGTGAATCTGGTGCTTGCCCTTCCTCCCTGGTGGAGTGTTGTCATTATATTACAAAGGCTCTGTTATCATTACATTGCAAAGGTTCCATATTGCTAGAGTTTTGTACCTCCTCAATGTTTCTTGTGGACAGCTCCTCTGGGCACTGACTCTTCCTTGTCCTCACAGCAGCCATCTAATTCTAGTTCCCACCAATCCACTCTTTTATAACACTCTTCTTATTGGCTACAGGTGTGGCCTGTTAACATCAGGCCTGCTCCTAATCTTTTGTAATTGGTTCAGCTGCAACTCTTTAGGGGATAAGATTACATTCTATACCACCTTCATTTACCCACACTGTGTCCCCCTACAGTGGGGGATCCCCCAAAGGAGGGGTGAACATCTTGACACCTCCCTCATCTGCAACCAAGCCATGCTGTTTTCCTGCTTAGTGCCTTTGTGCTTGCTGAATACTGATGTTGCAGAAGACAGGCAGAGTTAAATACCTTGCTAAACATGTATTTTACACAGCTTCAAATTTCCCTCATGCAATCAGTGCAGAAATTGTGAAAGTACGTCAGTGATTTTGAAATACTGCACAATTAAATGAGCAAAAGCTGCATGCCAGGCTTTCCACTAAGGGGAAACTGCTGCAAGGTGTCTCAGCAGGTTGTCTGCTCTGTCCCTGCACTCCACAGTGGCATCAGCCATGACTGAAATGTATCTTGATTAGCAGTGAATGCTGACTGGAGGGGTAAATGTTAATAGCCAAGAGTTTTAATCCAGCATACACAGCCTGACATTCACCTCGAGCTAATAAGCAAAAATTGAATATTTTAGCAATCAGGCTGCACTCAAAGTAGGCTGATTGTTAAATGTAAAAACTACAAGATTAAGCCTATTAGTAGAAGCAATGAGTGAATGTAAACATTCACATTCTGAGCACACACAGAAAAGAACAGAGCAAGGGTCTCACTGCCCTGATGCAGCCAGGCCTGGGGATGGGGATGGGGATCATGGGGACTCCCAAGGGAGGGTGGCAGCCCAGGCCTGTCCCACCCCCAGGCAGGAACAGCTCCCAAAATTAGGTCCCTACTGATGCCATAATTATTTAATATGAGTGCAAAGGTTTTAGAACAAAATAATTTTAGCTTTCTTTTTATTATCATCTGTCTGTGTGGATTTAAGGATCTTCCTGGTCCGAAGGGTGTAGAGGCAGCCTCCCATTCAGTGGAGGGAGGCCATGTAGGCTCTAAGACAACAAGGAGTCAGTCACATGTGCCCTCGTTAGATCTCACAGAGAAGCCATTCATCAAGGCTGCTTGTGTAATGAAATCCCAAGAAGGAGAGGAAGAAAACTGATGTGATGTCTCAAAGCACTCCAGATACCCTACTTCATAGTCTCTGGTTTCTTTTCCATCTGTTTATCCTAATGAGCCCACTCCTACAAATCTGTGACTGTAACCACCATTCTGATGGAAGGACTGAAAACAATAACGGTAATCATGCAAATATATGCACACTTACTAACATAACTAACAAAGAAAAAGCAGGGGAAAACCCTTAAACTATCATAAATTAATTCCCCAATGTCAAGCTCATGCACTGTGCTAATCTCTTCCTGACAATTAGCTACAGTTTAGGCTGATCCAATTTCCTATTGCTTCTCTTTTTTTGCAAAATTTTCCTCCGAAAGAAATCCATTTTCAGGTTTGTGGTGATGTTCACTATTGTCATTAGCATGAACACCTGCATGCAGAGGTGCTTGGCACTGCCATGGCATCTGTGATGGGGACTTGTCCCAATTTGTAAGGACACTTTGCATTTGTTCATGGGCAACGTCAGTTCCTGCCATGCAGAATTCCTGGGGAAAGGGCCCACAGGTCACCCATACAGGAAAGGATAAGGACAGAAAGGAAAGCAAGGTCTTATGTAAATGTAAAGGAGTTAGAAAAATTAAAGTACCTCAGAAGGTACCATATTGCTGCTTCAGACAGAGACAGACTTAAGGACAGACTTAATCAAAGGGTGTTGCTCAAAAATAATCAGTGTTTTTAAAGTAGTGACCAGAAGACATGTTCTGAACTTAAACCCAACAGTCTTTGCTATGTAATACCTTTTTTTTTTACTGACCCTTGTTTAGAATCTGTTCGAGCTCAGTTCTTTTTCTGTTGAATTAGGTGAGCAAAACCTAAAGATGCTAAGTAGATGAGAACAGTGACATTGCATCTCCTGCCTCTAAACAGACAATGTGCTGTGCAAATGCACCACCATGCCTCAGAATTCACGAGGAAATGGAACACTTTCATCCTTTTAACAAAAAAATCTATCATGTCCTTCACCGAGAACCTAATCTGAAGAGTTCCTGAAGAGACAAGTTATGCATCTCACTCATGTCAAATATTTTGTTGTGAATAATGGCTGGTGACATTTTATTTTCTCTTGATCACGATGGTCCTGCTGCTTTGCATCTATGGAAGTCACAGCACACTGTTTCCATCTGTCACTTGAAAGATGGTCCCCTTCCAGTCTGTCCACCACCAGCCTCCATTATTAATTCATTGCTGGTTTATTTCACCTTTATGGGAGTCAAAAGAAGCTCCTAGGTTTGCATTCCTCTGGTTCCTCATTCTCTTTGTCTTCCTCCCCAGGTTTCTTCTGCCTCACTCCCTAATTTTTAGCTGTGGTGAAATAGCCCATCATCAGTAGCCAACCTCATGATATCCTGAAGGAAAAAAAACACATAGGAAGATATTCCAGAAGCTCCTACAGGGCAAACTTAGGAAAGAATTAAAGTAATGAACAACAGGACCTAGGCTATCATGTATTGATAAGGAGGTTATTGCACATGTATTAGGTGTTACAGTGTGTGTGCATGGCAATGCTGCTGTGAATAATGGGGGGATGTTGTTCCCTGCGCATTTCCACAATCCAAGATGGGCCTGTACAAACTGGAATGGCTTCAGCAAAAAGCCCTGAAAATAGATAAGGAAATATGCTTGCTAGTGAAAAAATCTAAATTTAAGGAGGAGAAGGTAAAGATATTATTGTTTATACAGATGAGATTTGTGGTATTTTTGGGGTCACCCATAGCAGGATGGAAATGATAAATTTGATTCCATGTTCTTAGAAAGCTAATTTATTATTATATTATATTATAGAATGCTATAATAAAACTATACTAAAGAATAGAGAAAGGATACTTACAGAAGGCTTAACAAGATACTAATTAAAAACTTGTGACTCGCCAGAGCCTCAACACAGCTGGACCTTGATTGGTCATTATGTCAAAACAATTCACATGAAACCAATCAAACAATGACCAGTTGGTAAACAATGTCCAAACCAAAGCTGCAAAACACAGGAGAAGCAAATCAGATAATTATTGTTTTCATTTTTCTCTGAGGTTTCTCAGCTTCCCGGGAGAAGAAATCCTGGTGAAGGGATTTTTCAGAAAATATGGTGGTGACAGGGATTTATTTAATCTTATGCTGCTCATCTGTACTGGCTCTCAAGATCCCCTCTCTGGGCCATGGGAGGGACAGGTAGTTCTAGAGACTGATTTATACTGTACTAGAGTAGTTAATCAAGACAGGCAGGACGAGTTTCCTCCTGAGGTTCCTGGCTCTCTCAAAGGACACTTAATTGACCTGGGCTAAATAAATTTTGAGATGATTAGAACCAGTGAACTCAGTCCACCCCAGGTACGTGCTTGGGGAGCAAAGAGCTGCTCATACAGCTCTCCAGTGAAGGTGTCAGAAGTGTATCTAATACTTCTACCCTAGGAGAAAGTGAGAAACCAACACAAAGCTTCCCTGGAAACTTACCACTGGATTTATTCTGTACAAACCATAGGATCTTTGCTCCTGAGAAGCAGCAGGAGGCTGTGAGCTCAAGATGACCTGGCTCCTTGCTTCTCCAGGAAGGTTGGAGACCTTGCAAAGGTCTGTGTGGTCCTGCTCCTCCTCAGTACCCTGGGACAAAGCTGAAACACCTTCCTGGGTGGGCTAAAAAACCCTTTAGCATTGGAAGGATGGAGCCTTGCACATCTTTAATGCCATTGCACAGATATTATGCAGCCACAGACAAAAACAACATGAGCTGTGTGCTGGACCAGAATCAAGTTTTTATCTTTTAATTGCCCCTTGCACTCTGTGTTTCCTAAACACTCAAAATCCCAGCATTGCCAAGTGCTGATTTTAATCGAAATCTTTCTGTGCTAAATCTTCTGAGGTCAGGGCTTGATCCTGTTCTCTGAGGTTTGATTTAGATTTTCCATGCACATGTTATATTTTTTATTCTATATACAGTTTTCATTTTTTTCAGGCCTAAACTTCATCCAAAATCTTTAATTACCCTATAAATTCCAAAGTCTAACTCCTCATCAAATTTTCCTTGTATACTTTTCCTTTAACTCATTTCCATAAACACAGACCTCCTGTAAGCAATTTTAAAATTGCATATGTATCCTCTTACTAGATGTACAACAGTTTAAAATTCATAGAATCTGGATCTGGCAATAAGCAGGGCTTTTCATATTCATGCTATTTTTAGTCTCTCAAAGTATTTAGGGCTAACTTTGTCTTCCATTTGGTAGGTGTCTCCTTTGGAGGTGCTTGGTTATTTTGATAAGCTAAACTTGCAATGGAGCTTTGTTTATATTAGCATTTCTGTGTTGGGCAGCTAGGATCACACATAAGACTCTTTGTTTTCTGCAAAATGAGGCTGCTGTATTCATTTTATGTTTACACATCTGTTGAAGCCAATCTTCTAGTATCAATGTAATAAAAATGAGTTTGGATACATCAGAATTTTAACTACTGTCCATACAGACACTGAACAACAGTTTTCAAATTTAAATATTATTCAATCTTCTCCCACATTTCTCATGATCAGTATTTTGGTTTCATGAGGTATCCAGCACGTAGTTAGTGTTCCTGTGGCTTGTATTTTACAAATGGCAGATTTTAGAGGAGATGATCGGTACCAAACAGGGCATTTTAAAGTACTGCTACTTTACAGATGTGATCAAGAAGTCAAACAGCACCAGAGACCCTTGTTTTGTCCCATTTCTCAAGAATGTATAGTTTGTTGTTGCTGATGACTGCATTGAATGGAATTGCCAGGGCCAAGGGCAGCTTTGACCATTTTACTTAAAGACCTCACCTGGTCCTGGCTCTGTCTTCATGAACTAGATCCTTGAACCAGAGTATCACCTGGGATCCAGAATATCACCTAGGATCCAGAATATCACCTAAAATCTAGAATATCACCTAAGATCTAGAATATCAACCATCTAGGTTGCAATGTGAAGACAGAAAATTGTCTTGTTTAAATACCTGACCCTACTGTCCTCAGGCTTGGGAGAAGGATTGCAGAGATCTCCCATCTTCTGGCAGTTGTCATTTCATGGCAGATGGCAAAAAAAACCAAATAAAAGAAATCAAGGTGAGGCTTCTGCATTTCCTCTGTTGGGATTAATGTCTTGGTCCTGAGCCACTGTGTGCATTTTCCTGATTGACTCCTTTCTGCATGCAGTGGCCGTAGCTTTCCCTCATGCCAGTCTAGGGAATGGTTGATACCTGATGGAGATGTGTCAGGAATTTGTAAATCTTTGTGTGCAGGCACTCAGCAGGAGGGTACTCTGCAGGGCCATTTCCATCCACCTTCCTAGTTCAGATACTGTTTTACTTTAAATCTTAGAATTGTAGAATATCCTGAGTTGGATGGGACCCACAAGGGTCATCAAAGTCCAACTCCTGGCCCTGAATCCCACCATGTGCCTGAGGACATTGTCTAATGTTCCACCAAAACTCCAAATGATGCCCTGGGGTCAGACCATGCAATGATTTGTGTCTGTACTCTCTTTGAAGTCTTGCCTGCTCCCCTAACATCCTTTTGGTCTGTCTTGGTTTGCATTATTTGCTTCTGGTTCCGCATTATTGATGTTCTCTCCTTTTGTTGTGTGAGCCTGAATTCTTCAGACTTTGCTCCCATTCCCTGTGTGTATCTGCAACATGAGCACAGTGGTTGGGGAAAATGCTGTGGCATTTTGCTGAGAACAGTGACACTCCTTACTGCTCTGTACTTGTGGTGTGTTCAGCTGAGGGGTGATTCATCCACTGTGTTTCCACCAGTTTGGAGATAGGTCACAAAATAAGTTTCATTGTTGGGTGTTTTTAGTTTTGCAGACCATGGAGGGAGGGGCTGGTTTGTCTGCTGCTTCTGCCACGTGTTTTTGCTTGACATGTTGCAGATCATTGATGTGTTTTGCAATCTCGTTCTGGTCAATGTCAAGGGTCAGTGGAGAGATTCCTGCTGCTGTCAGGGACTGCCTTCTGAAAGCCTCTGTTATGGTTTTTATTGCTATTCTAAAACAATTTGGTGTGCAAAAAGCTGTTCTGCTTTTCAGTATGATTTTAAATGAAAAGAACCTTAATGTGTGCCAGCAGACAGACATTTCTTGTGTTTTCTGGGACCCCTGTCATTGGAAGGAAGGAAGGAAGGAATGATGAATCTGACTCCATGTTCTTAGAAGGCTAATTTGTTATTTTATGATCCATATTATATTAATGAATATATACTAAACTATACTAAAGAACAGAGAAAGGACACAGACAGAAGGCTAAAAGATACTAATGAAAACCTGTGACTCTCTCTTCAGAGTCCAACACAGCTTGGCCCCAACTGGTCATTAAGTCAAAACAATTCTCAGCAGAATCCAATGAAACAATCACCTGTTGGTAAACAATCTCCAAACACATTCCAAAGCAGCAAAACACAGGAGAAGCAAATGAGATAATATTGTTTTCCTTTTTCTCTGAGGCTTCTTAGCTTAACAGGAGAAGAATCCTGGACAAAGAGATTTTTCAGGAAATATGATGGTGACAGACATTTGTCTAAGTCACAGTGCTTTCTGGAACTGGTACCTGTTCAGAAATACCTGGGAAAAGGTACAAGAAATATTTCATCTGGTAATTCCTCTGACAATTAAATATGACTTTTAATCTATGTCAGTCGAGTGAAGCAATTGAAGCAGTTCTGTCAGTCAAGTCCTCTGAATTCACAGTCATAAGTGCCTCAGCACTAAGGTAAGATTTTAATGAACCAAGTGTATTTGCATACCTTCATACTTGAAGAATGTGCATAGACAACACCAGAAATAGCTGGCCTTTTAATATTTGTTAGTGATTTCAAATGCCTTGAGTTCATTACAAAAGTCAGCATTTCACCTGGGATTGACTGACCAATGGAAACAGCAGACATAAGCAAAGTAAACACACTATGATTAATTAGCAAATATATGTGGTATTTTGTATTTCTGAAAAAAAAATCCTGACATTTTCATATGAGGCTCTGGGATTGCACATTATATAACCATGAGGTCTGCTTAATGAAGGAAGGTATTCTGATCTGAGATACTTTGGTGTGCCTGCATCTTTTAAACTAAAATAGCCACATGCCCATGAACACTGGCTGCATTATCATTCCCTTGAGAAGCAGGTGCAGCTTTCCCCCAGAACCAGAGGAATAGCACAGCTCCTGGAGATCACTGTGCATAAAACCCTCTTCCAGGTTCAGCACCTCTGCAAACTGGGCTGGCCAGTAGTGCCTGTATTTCCTCATGCTGATGAAAAGGTCAGAAATAAATTGACCTTTAAACCCATGCAGACTTCATATGAGCCCTGTGTTGGTGGAGGGCCATGCCTTAAACCACAACAGACTCTTTCCAGGGAACACTGTTCTGCCTAAAAGTTTGGCTTTTCTCTCCCAAGTTATTGTCTGGAATTTTCCACAGCTGGTTTCCCTTTGTACAATCCTTTCTAAACTGCAACCATGCCTTCTAAAGTGGATTGTGAAATTTTGTTGTCCTGTTTGTCATCTAGTGGTGACATGGCAGTGTTGCTGAGCCTACATCCACTGTGGTTTGCTGCTCCTGAGGAGGAGGTGGCAGATGTACAGGACTTTGGCAGTGACCAGCACACGGAGTGATGGAGGTAAAGCTGATTTATGAGAGATTTTATGGTGGCAGGAACACAAGTACTGGCACCTCTAAAGGTTCTGTAGAGGAGTGCAGGTAGTGACATTAAATTGATCCAGATGTGGAATATTGTCATGACAGCTGTTCAGTGTTGATTGATTTCTTCATTAGGAGTAGCTGTAATTTGTCTTCCCTCCCCTCTGTAAAGTACTGATGAAAACAGCCCATGCCAGGTGTCCTGGGCTCCAGATGAGAATTGACCAACAACTGCAGAAACAGGCAAGGCACCTGTGAATAGGACATGCTCTAATAATGCCAGGCACAGGGAGATGGAAATTTAAAGTCCCTTCCAACCCAAATCATTCTATGATTCTACAGACCCAGGATAATCTTGCAGGCAAGCAGTAAATTTTATGTGGCCAAGGCACTCACTTTTGGATTTGAGGCCTTTCTTAAACTTGGGGACATTGGAACCTGTTTCTGAGCTTTATATTTTAGGATGGCATTATGCATTCATGATAATTCTTCCCCAAATGACCAAGGATAGATAATCATATAATCATTTAGGTTGAAAAAGACCTCTTATGATCATCAAGTCCAGCTGTTTATGTGCTGTAATGGACAGGAACTGTACAATTTCTAAAAAACAGTTTCTAACATCCATAGCTTGCCTTCATCTTCCACCAACTGTAAAGTGCATTCTGAACAAGGACCTGATAATTGTGTTGCTTGTTGGCCACCAAATAATTTCATTCTGAATCCTGATGGCTCCAGCCCTGGCCAGGGCAAATCTCCACTCCTGCCCCTGGCACAGGGAGCACTGCCCACAGGCCAGGGATGGTGATCCCCAGGAGAGGGGCCTGAGCTCTGGGGCAAAGTCACCACCACTCCTGTCTTCAAAAAGGGCACCCAGGAAACCACAAGCCCTTCAGCTTCACCTTCATGCCCAGGAAGGTGATGGAACAACTCATCCTGGATGTCATCCCTGAGTCTGAGGAGTCATCACAGGCCAGTAAAAGGTGAGGGTGCAATACCAGAAGTCAGAACCCTCCTGAAGTGGGATATCAGAGCTACAGTGCTTTAGCAGGGACATACACCCAGGGAAACACTTTTCCTTGGCTCTTTGCCTTCAGCAGAGACCCCAGTCACCCCCACAGGGCTGCCCTGGGGGTGTAGCTCCCTGTGCCTGCTCTCTATGGAACCAGAATTTGACTCTTTTTTCTCTTTTTTTTTCCTAATTAATTTATTTATTTCTTTGTAGTTCCCTATGCTCACCACTACCTTCTCCCCTAAAATATTTTCTCTTGGACTGTTTTGTGAGGTTTCAAAACACCTTTTCCCCTGCTTTTTGAGCATCCACTCTCCTATATAACTTCACAGCTATAAAGCCTAAGCCTCCTATGGGCTGTACTTCAGACCAGTGGCACAGCTGTTTAGAATCATCACTCCTGGAAAGAAAAACTGGGGGAAAAGGGAGTAAAAGCACAAGTAGAGAGGCATCCTCAACATTATATATCAGTTTCTCTGGGTCTGGATTGAAGGCACTTGAGATGGTAGTTCATGTTCAGACTCAGGTGTTTATTATTTCTTATCAGTAAAAAAGTCTCATAACCATGAGTTCAGCAGCTTTTCATTAGCAAGGCAGAAAATGGTTAACTTCTTACAAGGTCTTTTAAGACTAAACTATCCAATTAAGAAAGGACACTTAGATTATTTTCCCTTTTAAGCCAATAACTGATCACTCAAAGCCCACAATGGGGACTTTTCTGTCCAATTATAAATCACCCAAACCCATGGAGAAAAAGCAAGAAGAAGGTAAAGAAGAACAACCTGCCTCCACCCTAAAACCTTCATTTTGCTTCATATTTATTTCTATATTCTAAAACCCCAAACTCAAAGTTTTCCACCCTGTGATGTTACACACTTCTAACCAACTACACGCCTGTAATCCCAGTGCTATCAATCAATCTTGGAAGCCTTCTCACAGCCTCAGGTCAAATGCAGTGCTCTCTTGTGGGTCTGTGCTTTTAAGCACAGAAAGTTTAAAATTCTCAGCATCCAGAATTCCAACAACTATGAGTTCAGTCTATCTCAGAGAGTTCATGCTCAAAGCTGCAAACCAGAGCTAGATTTTCTCTGGCCAAACAACAGTCAGAAAAAATAGGGCACCTGGGCCTACACTTTAGTGTGCCAAGTGTTGCCCTGCTGTGTGAAACAAATTCACAGTTTATTTACTTTTTCTAAATACTGTAGCTCTCCTGTCTTTTTACCTCAGTTTCAAGAATCACTTGCAAGTGATTCTCCTTTTCTGCTTCCTAATCAGTGCTGTTGCTGTAATTTTTCTTCAGCAGCTCCTCCACCAAGGACACAATCTTTGAGCTCCTCTGCTTAGTTTAGTGGCAAAATTGTTTTAACCCTTAATTTTTTTTTAACCCTTTCTTTGGATGTCATGCATCATGAGCTTTCCCAAAAGAAAGAGATTGTGATAAAATGGTCATGAGGCACTGTTACACACCAGGGCATGGAAAGAAACCTGAGGAGATCATTTAATTAACTGCACCACCTGGAGGCAGGATTGGCTATACCTAAACATTTGTCTAAGCTTCTTAAAGGCACCTAAGGGTGTGTCTTAACAGCCACCTACTGTATTTCCATGTTTTCTGTGCAAGAATGTTTCTTTCATTATGGATACTGTGAGTTTCATCCCTGCAGCTGCTTATGTTAACATTTTCAACAGATTTTTCCCTTATCCTTCTCTTCTCCAGGCTGTACAGCCCAATTCCTTGAATTCTTTCTTGCAGGCAATTTTTCCTGCCTTCTGATTATTTGAATTTCTCTCCTCTTTACTTTCCCCAGTTAGTGAACATCTTTTTTGAGCTTGAAATTGATCCCACTAATCTGGTTGAGGCATCACTAACACTGAATAAAGTGGAAGAGTTGCTTCAGGTACCTCACAGTGCTGCCTAGCATTGCATTTAGCTTTCACATAACAACATAATGTTGACTTATGCTCTGCTGTGACCCACCATAATCCCCATATCTCCTCCTGGAGAAGGTTTGTATTTGTACTGCTGATTATTCTTTCCTGTCTCGCTGCATCTTTCAGGTCTCCCTTCTGTTTGCTTTAGGCAGTGCCTTGCATTTGTCAGGATTGCTTTGAATACTAATTTGTACTTGCAGGCCCTCCTGCTTAATGCCACATGCAAATACCACAGGCATCCTCTCTATTCCATCATCTCAGTCAGCAGTGGAAATGTGAAGGGCCTCAAAAGTCTCACACTGTGAGGAGCTACTCCTGGTAGGTGCTGTAGGTGTTATCTCTCAGAACAATCCATCTAGACCATGTTTCCTCATATTTGTGAGGATATCAGCAGAGAGACTACATTAACAGCATCTCTGTGATTCCTATTGATCTCCACAGCTGCTGTATGGCTGTGCATGGATCTCAGTTCTTTGAGTAAAAATTCTCCTTCTTTTTTTTTTCTGTGTTGTATATTGATCTGCATCTGTGGCTTTCTGCTATAAGAATGATAGTAAAATAATAGATTAGAGTGATGGAATTATTCCTCCTTTTTTTTTTTCTTTTTTTTTTTTAAGAAAGAAATAGGTTGATTCAGCTTGAAGATAAAAACTGGAGAGGATATGTCTACCTCTGCAATAGGTGTCTAATTTCCTGTTATAGACCCAAGCATCTGGTCAGAACAACCAGTCTAAAAGGCTACTCAGCTCACCCAGAGATACACACTGAATGTCTGCTCAGGTGAGTGGACTTTAGGCTCAGTTGTCTCACCTGGATCCTCTCCACCTGCAGTAGGAGGTCAAACACAGGCCTGATTCTGGGCCCCTTAATTCAAGAGCCACATCCTGCCTGCTAAATTCTGTGTAACACACAGGATAACGTGCTAACAGGATGTTCTAGTCAAGTTTTGCTGAACATTTTTAAAGTGTAGAAGAAAGCCAGAGAAAGGATAATATTTACAGTGCAAGCTGGAGTAATGCTGCAGCACTGGAATTTGTTATTGCTGATCTCAATAGATGTTTACAGTGGTGGGTAGTGATCTGTAATGTGAAAAGGGTAGTGAATCATCCTGACTGAGCTAAGAGATAATCTCAAATTACTAATGTTTCTTACAGGTATATTAATTAGGCATTATCCTGTAAAAAAACCAAGGGGCTGGGGAGAAAAGTAAAGTAGTGACAGAATGAGAAGCATTCTGTTAAAATTTGTTTCCCTTGTAACTGGATTCCTTTCAAAACATCTTCTCTTGAGTACATGAGAAGGAGATCAGGATGCTGATTGCGGGAGATCACAAAATAGTGAAGAATTTTTGGCACAGATGTAATTTCAGCTGACCAAGTCTTTATGGAAAATGTTACTAAACAATTTGCTTTTTCACAGATCTTCAGAACCTTTAGGTTGTTGGGGGGTACAAGATGGGACTTGTACTTCTTGCACAAGCAGAGAAAAATATGAGAAAGTTATGAGAATCCAACTGAAAGAAGCAGGCACTAAAAAGCAATAAAGCAAAGTAGCATCTCCTGATCACTCTGTGATATCCATGCAAGATCCTCACTGCCCCACAGCTGCCAGCAGGATCCCTCAGTGTAAAGTTGCTTCTGTATAAGTTTGCTGTCCCAAACATCTGCGTACCCCAGGAAACCCTTGGGTGTATGTCCTGGATTGCCAAGCAAATTTTGTTCTCTTTGCCATCTGGATGGCAGCTGTCTTCTGTTCGGTGGGTAGTTTTCCTTATCTCTTCAACACCCACTCCTCCCTTGGGGTGAACATCTGCTGATAACAGACTATTGAATGTCCCTGCATGGCTCATAAGAACTAGAGCATCCCACTGGGACATGTGAGCCCAGAGGGAGGAGCCAAGCATTCCTACCTGGATATAATCTGGAGATTCTGGAACACCAGCACAGCTCCTCCACTGGATTTCCCAGAGGAACAGCAGCTGCCTCCTCCACTGGCTCTTCAGAGGAAGAATACATCCTTCTACAGGATCCCTGCTCCAGCAGAACCACCCCTGACACTGCAGGAGGGCTGCAGACACAATTCCAATGGGACTGCCACCAACACCCTGACCCACAGCATGTCAGGTTGGGTTCTGACCCTGTCAGTGTAGTTTTAGTGTACTGCATTGTTTATTTTATCCTTTTATTTTCTTCCTTAATAAAGAACTGTTATTCCTGCTCCCATATTTTTGCCTGAGAGCCCCTTAATTTCAAAATCTATAACAAGTCTGAGGGAAGGGGTCCATTTCAGGGGAGGCTCCTGCCTCCCTTAGCAGACACCTGTTTTTCCAAACCAAGACAGTGTAAAAACATGGTAGGAAAAAATTGAGACTGTGTAATGATTTTCTGTGAGTAGGGTGTGATGTTGCTGGCAGCTTCATGTGTAAGAAAAGTGGAATGCAATGATTTGACCTTTTCATATTTTGCAGATTTAAGGACCATTCCTGTCCCCTACTGCAGTCTGGAGCTTTCCCCTGATGCTACCAAGGACACTCTCATTCTTCATCCTCCTAAGCTGACACAGGCCCTGCCTGTGGTGCCTCGTAGCACTTTTACAGTGTGCTACCAGTTTTACTTTTTACAGGTAAATGGGCCTTTACAAGCCTGGCTTTGTTAGACAAAATGTGACTAATTGCAGTCCCCGGTTCATTTGGGGTTTGCTGCTAGCACAGATCTTCCTTCCGCTTACTCCTGCTACTGCTCTCCAGCATGCCAGATCTCACAGAAAGGATGGGGGAATTAGGAACGACACACTTTGCAGCTGATTCCCTATGCTGAGCACAAATCCTGCCCTCCCTGTCCCACAGCCCAGGGCAGCCTTCTCCAGCCATCCAGTGGAATGTGCTGGATGCATCCCCTGTCCTGTGCTCCCATGTTCACAACACCTCCAATCTCATTTTTTAGCTTCTGAAGATACTGGCTATTAACCCGAGCTGTGAAAATCAGGAGATTATTTCTGCTTTCTCTCCTTGCAGGGCTGGCCCAGCCCAGCTGTATCCAGCAGGAAAAGCAGTGGTCAGTGAGCTCCACCTAAAGGCTTATCCTCAGCTCTCTCCCAGAAAGGAAGGAGGGATCATCATGCCTGATGCTGTGCTCCACCTCCAGGGGAAAGCGTGGGTTACTCAGCAAAATCTAGGAGCAGTCAGTAATGCCTCTTGCCTGCATTGCAGCCAGGTGTGCTGCTGACCTAGCCTCATTTTGTATTTATCGCCTCTTATTTTATTGCTTTCAAGGTCATTCATGCAGTTATTTTGTCTGACAGCCATGGCACTATCGAGGCTTAAATGCTCAAAAATACATTTATGAATATGTAAAAGTAGGGTAGTGTGTGTCTCTGTATGTTTCTCTTTTATAACTCATTGAAAGACTGTAATATAAATAATTTCAAAAAAAGCTATGGTTATCCAAGTCAAGGCTAGAAACTACAGCTTTTTGCATCCCAGAACAAACACTGTCTCATCTTGCCTGTGTGTGCACATACACATCATATTCCTGTATTTATCATTACAGTTTAAGGGGAAAATATCACAATGTTGTGTTCTGAAATTCATGGTGCCTGCAGATGTAAAATCACAATTAACACATATATTTCCCCCTTGAGGCTGTTCCAAGCAGGAGAATACAGATGAAGAATGTTGAACTGTCTTCTCCTCATTGTTCATGGCCCTCCTTAAAGAATCAAATATAAACAAAGAAACAGCACGGAAGAAATCAGGGAGCATGGGGATGGCTTCTCCCAGTGCAGGGTCTCTATTGTGCATCAAAGGGAATGAAATATGTGAGGCAGGAGCAACTCTAGTCCCTGGAGTAGTAATATTTGAACATATGTACCTCATATAAGATTAGAATTGGTGTAAAGTTTGCACAGTGTTGCTGCAGCAGGTCACACTTCCAGTTACTGGGAGCATTTGGGCAGTGTGGAGATGGGTCTGACATCAGCAGGGGGATTGTCCCCACGTGTTAAGAGGCGCAGGGCAGGTGAGGAGGAGCAAGGTAGGCAAGAGGGGCGAAAAAAATGAATATATCTGTGTTTTCCTCAGTTATGAGCAGCTGACTTGTGAGTATCTGATGCTGAGGGCTGCCAATACCCTGAGCAGGTGCTTGGCAGAAATGGATCCTTCCCTCCTTGCCTCCCTCTCAGCCTCAGGCAGGAGGCTTTACTGGCCAGGCTTTACTCTCACTGACATTGCTGATTGCTCCTCTTCTCTGTGAATAAAGGCAGAGTTAAGTCAATATTGAGCACCCTTGAAAAATCCCACTCAGACTTCATTTAGTGTTTATTCAATTGAGTATTAATGGTGGGATTTCTTTGGCTAAAGAAAATTCTTTATTGTCTTTTCATTGAGCTCTACAATATGGTGTCTTAGTTCCCCCAAGCATCTTCTGCTGTGTTTCATCTTCTGATGTATTTTTCTCCGCAGTTATAATCTGTTGAAGAGAACTACTTTTTTAATATTATTCAGATTTGAGAAATGGCAAAATTTCTAAACACCATAAAACAATTTTGTTGAAGTTTCAATAATCTCTTTGTCAGTGCTCTAAAGGAGAACAAAACAAGAGCTGGGAAAATCTGCATTTAAAAATAACTAAACCCATAAAAAGCACAGATGGGAAGAGTAAACACAGACATGCAGTTTCGCATGGGGTCACCCTGATCCCTTTTCTACAAAACATTATGTGTGGAGCATTTGTTTGGCTCCACTGAGTGACTCCTGATGTTGCCACAGAGAGCTGAGGGACTCAGGAGGATTTGGGCACCAAGTGATGTTTCACTTCAGGAGAATGATGAGTGATTCAGGCCACCTGCTTCCTAAATTTTGTCCATCTTGCAAATAGTGGTGAAACACAACTGCTTTCTAAGAGCAGTGGAAAGGGTCTAGTAGAGGACTTTGCTCTTCTCCAGGCTTTCAGAAAGGGTAGAGGCCTGTGAGGCTGAAGAGAGATGTCTGTGAAATAGAGCCTTGTTCTGTATATGTACATATACACAGAAATATGACACAAAGATCAAGAGTTATTACTTCTAATCGAACCAAACTGCATCTTGGCAAAAAAAAAAAAAAAAAGCTATGGGGCTGATTGCTCTTGTGTTTGAGTTCTGCAAAAGCATTTTTAAGTAATTTTCAAAGAATAAAGCAGACAGTGAGCAGGTAATTTCAACACTACAGTACTTTTAGTGTAAGTTCTTCAAATCTAATTTCTAATTCACTCAGACACCTACCTGGAATACTTTCAGCCTCACAGTTTTAGATAAAAGTCTCTCCGACCAGCAGAAGTTGTCTCTGCCTTTCCTACAGGGTATACCTGGGAATGTGCATCTGCAGAAAACCCAGCAAACTCAAGTGCAAAGAGCAGCTCAACATTTCTGCCAAGCTGGGAGCCTGCTCAGCCCACCCAGACTGCATTACTGACAACTGCTCTGGTGATTTTACCCCCTCACTAATGCACAGCTCCTGTGGGAAAACATGATCACCCAAGCCAGGGGAGACTCATCACAGTCCACTAAATGAGGGATTTGATCCCCACCTGTTACAGAGTTGGTGACTGAAGATTTCAGTCAGAGAATTCAGCTCCAAAAATTATTTTGGAGGCAGAACTAGATCCAGCAAGTCAGAAGCTCTAGTGCTTAGGGTAGGGAGCTGGGGTAATTAATCCTGGCACACAACTTACTGCAGCTCCCCAGATTAATCGTTTTTATACAGTGATTGACTACAGTACCAAATATTGGTGCAAACCTCCATTATTTTTTACATCTGAAAAGCCTCAAAAGAATGGAAAATTATTAAGTCTTGAGATCCATGTAGAGCTTGGAATACCAATTGTGCATCTGAATGAAAACAGCTGTAACTCAGGACTTGCTCTTTAATTCTTTCAAGAATAAAAGATCACATTAATATATGTAGATTAGGTGGGAATATGATTAACTCTTTTAATATTTCATGGAATGCACTGCTGGTTAACATCTAAAGGAAGTATTAATTCTGACTCAGACAAATTATAGATGTCCTTTTGCATTTTCATACATGTTTTTGATTCCTTGACCTTTTCTGAATGGTCTATTAGAAAAAGGGAAGAAAAGGCAGAACAAAACAGTGTGATATATCATTCTTGGTGCAAGCCAGACAAGATTACTTATTATCCTTAATGAACTCTAAATTTTCCTATCTTGATACACAGAGCATCTTTTTTGTATAGAACCACCATTTTTTCGTGTAGGAGCCATTTTCAGTGCATTAGACTGCTTGCTAATATAGTTTGTAGTTTACTGGTGATTGGCCTCTGTCTTTTAAACAATAATAGAAATTGTGACTCTTTCCTTGCAAAACAAAATGAATAGACTCACAATTTGGATTTCCAACAATCTTATTTTACACAAGCTTGCAACACAGAAAACTTAACTGGGTTGCTAATTTCCATTAGCCTGCTGGACTTTTGCAAGAGTATCAGTCTTACTGTCTGTTAGCCATAATGTAATCTGAAGGCTGTCAGCTCGTCTTTCAAATAATTACAGTCAAAGAAAGCAAGACACACTCCCTCTCCCTCCTTGCACCAGCTTTTTTTAATTGCATTCGGATTTTTAAAGAATATTTATGGCCCAAGTCAGAAGAAAAATGCTCTGCTAAGCAGAACTGTGTTTTGTAGAGGGTTTAATCCTGCTTCAGGCAATTTCTTCCTGAAGCCACTGTCACTAAACAAGTAGAACTAGACACTGTAAAAAACACTCACCCACAGGAAGGAGCTCAGGGGCTTCTCTTTTTCTCACATCAGGGACTAAGAACTGAGTTCAGACACAGAGCAGCGGAGTATTGAGCGCTCCTATGGGACAGTGACCTCTTTTATTTCCCTCCTCTTTCCCAGAAACATTCTGCCTACAAGTCAGGCAGTCCTGCCTGAGCTTCAGAGCTTTGTGGTAGGTCTGGAAGGGTTTGGTGAACAGCTTTAAGAAATGAAAGCCCACCACAGACTGTAGTGTGCCATGGATGTCAGTGAGCTTTACGTCTCCTTTTCTGCATGAGCCCTGTGGCAGTAACTTACAAAAGCTCTGATAAAGGCTACTGGGACACAGCCAGGCTCAGGAATTCTTGGCCAAAGTTCTTTAAGTTCAGCAGACAAGGTGAGATGTTGTCAGGGGGGATAGCTCCAAGAAAGGTGTGAGTTATTCCATTTAATGATTCTTCCAAAGGTTGAACAAATACAGTGGCTTTGAAACTGGGAGAAAAATAATTAAAATTTGCTACATCATGGGCTGTTTTATTCTGGCAAATCACAGATTATTTCTGATAGGCACAAACTGGAGGCATTGGAAGGCTTTTCTTGCAAGCAAAGGACACCGCTGAAGCTCTGGTGTTTGCCTCTGGTCTCCGTCTGTGGAAAAATGACTGGGGATAAAAAGATAGTAGTACAGACATTATAAGGGAAAATACAGCTCCTTCTCCCTGGACAGAACATGGTCAGCACCCCCAAATTCCCACACAATCTGGGGGGGCTAAACAGGGAGTGGAGTGGAGTGGAGTGGAGTGGAGTGGAGTGGAGTGGAGTGGAGTGGAGTGGAGTGGAGTGGAGTGGAGTGGAGTGCAGTGGAGTGGAGTGGAGCGGAGTGGAGTACAGATGTTACAGCTGGGCTCTGTTGAAACCCTTGCATAGGAAGAAACTTGGTGTTATTTTCTGATAAACCACACAGCATCTGAAAACTGAGGGAGACAAAGTTGTCCTGCTGTTGAATCAGCAGCTGTGGTGAAACTCCTCTCCTTGGGTAAGAACTCTATGTGTGTTGAATGATCTCCAAGTGGCTTTTACTGACACTGGCGCTTGTTAGGATTTTGCCTTGAATTAATGTATTGTTTGAACAGTCTTTGCAGTCAGACAAAATCACCTGCAATCCTTTAACCTTAACGTGTCACTGTTTTATTAATAAAATAGTATTCCATGAACTGTTAATGTGGGTCCTTCAAGGGGTGCTGATAGTGGGTGAGTGTGTGAAAGGAGGTTTTGTGTTTTGTGTGTGACCCTGAACAAGTCAGCCAAACCATCCTCTGGCACAGCAGGACTGTTTCAGAAGAGTTTCCATAACAGGACACTGACAGACTGGTTGGCCCAAGGGCCTTGGCTTTCCTGGGGTACTGACAGAGTAATCAAACACTAAGGGTATGAGGAAATCTCCCCTTTTCACAGACACCATGACTGCAGCCAATCCAGCTGAAGAATACCCCCAGCACTGCTAGGACAGCTGACTTTCACAAATAAGCCAAGCTCATTTCAGAAAATTCATTAAAAGAGGGGAGGACATAAGGAGGTGACAGTCAGAAATCTGTATCACCTCATCCTGAGCAAGCCACAAGGTGATCACAGCCCAACCAGCCTTTCTACGGTGCCTGAAGGGTGAGGTACAGTGAAGGGGGAAAAAGGACAAAGCCTTCTCATTCAAACCCCAGCAAGAGGATTCTCCAGCAAAGAACAAGGCCCACATTATGTGAAAAGCATTGTCCTCCCTGTTGTTCAATTTAAGAAGCACCTACACAGTAGTCTGACTTGAAATACAGAGCTTTAGTATCCAGAGTGGTGTCTGACCAATAAATGAGGAAGCCAGCTCATCTCCAAGCACCATTTGGACTCTTTCTTACCATGAGCTAGATGTTGTGGTTTTTACCTGAAGACTCATTTTTATTTGCTTCAATACACCATCTGAATTTAACATAGGTGGCACTTGTGTGCTTCATTCAGAACTGGGTTTCCTAAAATACTGACCAAAAAAGTATCAAAATAGGGATTTATAACTGACTTTGGGAAATTTGGTTATGAAGAATAGCTTCACCTTTTCTTAAATGTTAGTATGAAGATTGTCTGACAAAGCCAAAAGAATTTGGAAATCTGATTCATTTGTTTAATATCAAGTTGTAGAACAACTGTTTTGTTTTGCCATTTATAAGTTCTGCTGTACTCATCCCACGCATTTATTGAACTCAACAGTTTAATTAGATCATGTTGAATTCACTTTGACATTTATGCCTGGCAACAGCCTTTAAGGTCACAAGGTGATGATTTCATCAGAGGAACTGAGCAAAAGTGGAAGGAAGGGGTTGGAGGGAGAGGGGGGAGAAGGTTTTGCTGAAACACAAATTTCTTTTTTGAGGCTGATTTGAGCAGTAACAGTTCTGGGTCTGTGTTAGTGAGGGGGGTTTGGGTATAAATACCAGCCAAGCTCTCCTCTCACCATAGATATTCTCTTCTTTGCTAAATTGGCTCAGGCATGGTCTCTGCTGAACCCTGCTGTCTCTTCTTACCTGAGCACCTCCACCAGTGCCTTGCTGTTCTGCCAGGTCCCATCCAACCCTTTTAGGCACTTGCAGCACCCAGATTTTGTGTCACAGCTCCCTATTTTGCACTGGCAAAGGAGAGCAGAGGCAGCATGGCCTGGGGGGTGGTGATGCTGGATATAGCAATTATCCCTCAAACATTCCCCTTCCTTAGATAGCTGCATAGTGCTGCTGGTGGGCAGCAGTGTCTGTGAGCACACTTAGAGGTCATGCATATTTTGCAGTGTAGTTATTTGGCTGTCAAAGGTATTGCTGACGTTTTGAATGAGGACTGGAATTTGCTATATATAATTAACAGTAGGGGGTGGTGTTTTTTTGGATAATGAGATCTTTAGATGCTGGAGGTTGAAAGAGAGTGGAAAAGGGATGCACATATGATCTTTTATATAAAGTAGTCTGGTGATAATGCCCAGCTCACGCTGCCTGGACTGGCCCTTTGATGTTCAGAGCATGTATCAGATGTGAAAGGAATGACTGACAGTCCTGGGACAACACATGGTGTCTAATGAGCTCACTGGGGCTCATCACTCCCAGTTCTGACATTTCAATCTGAGCCCCTCAGCTTCTGGGGGTGGCATTCACCCTTTGGTTTGCCCACAGCTCTGTGTCTTTGAAAACTGACCATCTCCAAAAGACTGAATTCTTCCCATGTACCCCAAACCTCTCTGAGTGGTGTCTGTGCTCTCACCATGTCTTTCCACTGCTGACTGCCATCATACTCCAGGGTTTGGCTTGCAAGGCCAGTGGCTGTCACCCCTGCATCCACATCCCACACACATTCACCAGGAGGAGGCAGAGGAGTTAGGCTTTGCCTGAGCAGACACAGAAACTCCTGTTACTGAGCTCCCTGGGGACTCCCTGTCACACACAGCAGTGTGCATCCTCGAGCTGCTGCACGTGGCACCTGCTGCAAACAAACTGGGTGGAGCTGAGTGTAGCCATGATATTTTCTGAAAAATCCTTTCCTTAGGATTTTTCCTCCTGAGAAGATGAGAGGCCTCAGGAACAAAATGTAAACAATGATTATCTGCTGCTGTGGAATGCAACAGGTGGATCTGTGATTGACCTCATGTGGTTGTTTCTAATTAATGGCCAATCACAGTGAGCTGGCTCAGACTCTCTGTCTGAGACACAAGCCTTTGTTATCATTCCTTCTTTTTCTATTCTTAGCTGGACTTCTGATAAAATCCTTTCTTCTATTCTTTTAGTATAGTTTTAATACAATATATATCATAAAATAATAAATCAAGCATTCTGAAACATGGAGTCAGATCCTCATCTCTTCCCTCATCCTCAGACCCCTGTGAACATGGTCACAGTTGAGCAGATGAGCTGAACTCTGCTCTTGGAAAAGACTTCCCCTCCTTCCACGGGACCCTGCCAGACACTGCTGTGCCAATGTGAGCCAATCCAGCCTATCCCAGAAAATAACTGTAGGGCTGTGTTCATGGTGCTCCTGATCCTGAGTCCTTACACAGCAAAGATGCTCTCAACACCCTCATGACTTCTGCCAAACCAATGGCTCAGCCACGTTTCTGTGAACAGCACAGACTTGCTGCTGGCTGACTGCATATGCTGCCATTTAAGAACATTAGAATTTTAATATGAGATAAGGACAGTTATGCTGTTCCCTTGAAGTCACAATAGACTATGACTGAACTTTCCTAAAACCTCAGATTGATGGAGGAGGGACAGAGTTTCTCAGCAAGTGCCAAATACCATTCCCAAACTTTGGATCCCCTGTTGTTTTAAGATTTAGAATTTGGGGATTACCTGTCTTTGAAAGACAAAATGGTATTTGTTCAATGGCCTAAGAATTATACATGAAAATAAGTCCTAGGTTTAATCATCGTTTTGATAGCTCTGGTTCTGTACATCAACAGGTCCATTTAAATTAAGAAACTACTCCATCTAGTATGTGGCATTTTAATATTTGATGAGTTTTCAGCTTTTGAATAATGGCTTTTTCAACAGATGTGATGTGTCACATTTCCTGACTTTTAGAAGGGAATAGTGAGTCTCATGACCTTTTCCTTCTCAAGAGTTGCTCAGTCACTGAACTCTGATGACACATGGTGCAAATAATTGTTTCAGCAAGGCTGAGTATTCCAAGCATGGCATTTCATATCCAGTTCACTTTTCAATGGTTTATTTGTAATTTCTGCTAAACCACAGTTAAAGTTATCCAGCATTTGGCCACTAGGTCAGTAACAGATGACCCTGGCCAACAGCACAGATTGCTTTGAAGGCCAGTATAACTAGAAAACTGAGAATAAATTGATAGGTTAAGAGGTTGTCTGTGGGAACTGATGCTCATCCTCTGTCCAAATGTCACTTTCCAGACTGCAGTGCTGTCATCTGGCTGACCTTCTCTTCTGTTCCTCTGCTGCCTATGGCCTAAAGTAAAAGCACCTCTCTGTAGTCAGAGCCGAGTCTGAAAAAAAAGAAACTCTCCAAAAATATCCTTTCAGAAAAAAAGAAAGGCTTCCTAAAAAAACAAGTCCTCGTGCTTTCACCTTTATCACAGCCCACAGCGCGGCACCAGCACCATCCAGCAACCCAGGATATTTTGTACTTCTGCTCTTGGATTCAATCCAGCTTGGTTAGTCCTGTCCCCGCTGCAATCCTGTGCTGGGAGCTCCAGCCGGGCCTTGGGTTGTTTTTGGAGCTCTTCCCCCACAGCAGCTCCCCCTTGTCCCCCGTGTGCCATGTCCCTGGTCCCTAGGAGTTGCACTCCTCGCAGTGGCAGGAGAGGATGTAGCGGTAGGTGGCCGTGAGCCGCATGCCCCCCGAGCAGCGCAGCCTCATGGCCTTCAGCTTGGAGGTCTGGGGCCGGCAGCAGTGGCAGCTGGAGCGGAAGGGCTGCTTCAGGACCGTGCTGAAGGACACCATGGGCTCCGAGCGCGACGTCTGGCTGCAGCGGCCTTCGCAGCGGGCCAGCAGCACCATCTGCAAGGCAAGCACAGAGGTCAGTGTTATGAGTAGAAAAGCTGCCTGTTTTTTTTTTTTTAAAGTTGCAGAGTTCACAGGTTGGGCTAGTTGCTGCCAGGATGGAGTTCTAACTGTTTGTTGTTGTAATCACCTGTGATTTTTGTTAACTACCTGTTGTTGATGGTTAAGAATTCCCCCTTTTGTCAAGTGGCACCTGCTGCTTCCTGGAGGATGGCACCCAGATGGTGAAGAGAAGGGGACATTGAGTTGGCATGGAAATGACATCGGGAGAGACCCCTCAGCAAACCTAGCCAAAAACCCCTAAAAACAATGAGCCAACATGGAATTGACAGATCAAAGCAATGTCTAGACATGAGGAACAGAATCTAGTATCCAGTAAGACCCTTTTTACCCCTCACCCTCACCTAAAGATGTCAGCTAGGCAGAGGACCTCAAATGTCAAACCAAAAATCTGGGAATTTCCCGATGCTCTCCTGAGGATGGAACCCCCAGCTCTGCCACACACCAGTGGACAAAGCCGCAATCTTCCTCCTCCTCCATGCCATTCCTGGGAGCAGCGGTGGCATGAGCGCGGACCCGTCGGTTCTCCCCACCGGAGCTGATCACTTTTAATAAAGGCATTAAAAAGGAGAAAGGTCTCCTGCCTGTGTTTATTTCATTTAGGAAACGTGTCCCCAGCACACACCTGGCACCAGCAGTGGGAGCCTCCTTCCAGCCTGGCTGGGGTTTTGTCACCACATCCCAGCCCCACAGCATGCTTTGTCCCTGGAGGAGATAATGTGGGCAGGAGGAAAAGCAGGGCTCCTCCTGAAATCCCTGGCACTGACACCAGCAAGGACTGCAGGACCTAGACTGATCTTAGGGCTCCAAATGATCACTGCCAGCCCTGTTTCCCAGACAGTGACTGCACCCATGACTTGCTGACTCCAGATCTGTGGCAGTCAAGCCCTCAAATCAGCAACCAGGCTGATTGTTTATTTGGGTATTTACCAGTTCTCAGTATACACACTAACTGGTTCTCATGTCTTGAGTTTAGATATATGAACATGTAAAGTAGAAATATAAAGAAGATGCTCCATTTATTGCTTTAAAGAAATATGTTTCCAGCTCATTCCTTTGATAAAGATCACCTTGACCATGTATTTGCAATTATATATGTATCTATATATCATTGCATCAGTTGTATCTATATAAAATGCACTGCATGGCGTAAAGCCGTGAAAATGCAAAAGAAGTTGAGCTGGTTCCCATGAAGATTCCCTAGTGAGATTTTCCAAAAACAGTGCAGCTCCAGGTTTATTCTTCTGAGTTCAAATGTGAGCTGGGACCAGAGCATGGTAACTTGCACAGCCGGAGGCACTAAAGGAAGGAGAGTCCCTGAGCAGTCACCTAGTCCCCAACAACCCCTTGAGCAGAGGAGATGCAGCATTAAGCACTACATAAATCTTGGAAAGGGCCCTCTAAAGCTCAGCAAATGATGTGCTAGAAACAGCTGTCACCACCCTGATAAGGGGTGTTGTACAAGTTTGAACAGACTCCTATACTTTCATGGGGAAGGAAATATTAAATCCATGTCAGCTAATTTTTGCTTAACCAGCATAAACTTCAATATCAGCTTATTATGTCATCTAAAGTAGGCAGTAAAACAGTTGTAAGTTTTTCTTATAACCAAGGGAGAGCATTACATTTTAACCATGCTACATGTATCTCATGGTTTTTTTCCAAAAAATATGAAAGAACAACTACAAATGTGACAGCAAATACTTTACAGTGTTAAGCCTTTTTGGGCTTCTTTCATTACACAGGCTCAACTGGCTGCAAATCTGTAAGTTAAGCAAGCAGGTACATCAAATGTTTAATTTTCTTTTTAGTCAGAGTTGTAAGGAAAGATGAGATAGAGAGAGAGAGAGAATATTCCTGAAATCAAGCAGGAAATGCCAGCACTGCCTGTGTCCATGGGAAAGGTTCTGATCATCCATTGCAAAGTGCTTAAAAATTACTCTTGCAAGAGTACTTGCATGCTAAATGTTTTGCTTGAAAATGTATTAATGTATTAATATATTAATAACTACATTTCCAGTCAACACAGGTCACAAAGAAGATGTCTTCATGAGCTAAAGATCTGTGCTTGGTACCATTTTTCTTCTTAGTTAGAGATGAGCTTTTGTTGCTTTCTGACAAATCTGTCATCCTTAAGGATTCGTAGCATAAATTTATGGTCTCCTTCCTGTGGTACTGCATATTCGTACATAAATTAACTTCAGCTGTTTGTACTAATATGGTGGGAGGGAAATTTCAGTGTACTCTTGAGTCACACCTGAGCTTTAGACCCATCAGCTACACCAAGCTCCTTAATAGCAGAGTCTTTATTGAGCAGAGAACATGAAAGGGACAATCACTGCAGCGCTGTCACCCCATTACTCACAGATAAAGATCTACATTTTTTCCCTTGCTAAACAAACCTCACTTCCCAGGCAGGCAGCTGGTGAAGGTATCTAATTAGACACCAGCTCTGCAGGTATCTAACCCTGCCTGAATTGCAAAGGAAAGGAGCAGATTGGGACATTTGACCCAGTAATTTCCTTCCCAGCACCTTGACAGCCCTTGTTAGGTGCCCTGCTTTGACCAGCTCA
This sequence comes from Ammospiza caudacuta, assembly GCF_027887145.1. NCBI lineage: Eukaryota > Metazoa > Chordata > Aves > Passeriformes > Passerellidae > Ammospiza > Ammospiza caudacuta. The sequence continues at coordinate 114,671,580 of NC_080594.1, forward strand.
CCAGGCTGTGCCCTCTCTGTCACAGACTGCTCCCAAATGTTTGGCTGAGCCACAGAATCACAGAATTAACCAGGTTGGGACAGAGATCATCAATACATTTTGGGGTTGAAGAGCAATCCAACAGCACCTGGCAAGTGTTTGAAGGCTTCAGAGACAGCAGAGTTGAAATCTCCTCAGGAGTGGTGCAGGGGGATGTACAACAGGCAGAAATCACTTTTTGGGAGGTTCAGAGTGTCCCTAGAGTCCCTTCCAAGCCATCGTTTCAGCCCAAATGTGACAGCACACACTGCTGTATTGTGGGGCTGACTTCTGGTGGTTGATGCTTCTGGAGCTGGAAAAATCAGTCACTTTCTGGTACTGTTACCCTAAGAATTTTTATGATGAACATCTGCTCCTGTATCTGCAGGTACTTACAGAAATGACAATAAAAATAAAACATACCCTTAAGAAACTGGCAGGACTAGAGAAGAGTTGTCCACAGTAATTATAAGGTAGAATCACCCGATGCACCAATATCTCTGTCTCAATATAAACAGCTTGTTTCCTAATGTAAACCCAGCCAATATTTAGTCAATGTGCCACTGTATTTATAATTTATTATTTACATGTTATAATTTCTAAGCCTTGCCTTTAATAATTTGTTTCAATCTTTGGAGGCTCTAATTTTAATCTGAAATTTTCCTGGCTATTTTGTTTTCTGTAAGATTAAGGTCAGTATTTGTAGAATCACACAGTGTTGGTTTTATTCCTTGTTTTTGGATGACAGTGTAAACTATTACCAATGGCATAAACCCAATGTTATAAAGTTGAATTTCAGGCTAAAAAAATATCAAATTTCCCATTTTCATTTCACCTTTCTAACCTTCTGGGCTATCTAAAATCCTAACCAAAATTTACCTTCCTCTTCATAAATCCAGAACAACCCCAGTGGACTTTGGCAGGTGTGCAAATGAGCTGGAAATAGCATCCACTTTGAAAGCTTTGCCTTTTAATCAATTGTTCTGGCTGCTTATTGCTTCATGTACTATAGTACAATAGAGATTATCACCTAAATAATTAGTAATGCTATGATGCATGGCACAGAGTGGGTGTGTAAATATAGTAAAAACATGTGGGTGTTTTATAACCTGACACCTCTTGGCTCCCCCTGGCCCCTGCACGTGTGAGTTTGTGCATGTCATCTTGCAAGGCTGGACCCAGAAGCACAGTGTCCTACAACAAGGGAGCCACGTGGGTCTGTGAGCAGCTAGGGAAGAATATTATTATCATCATCATGATCATTATCATTATCATCATCATCATTATCATCATCATCGTCATTATCATTATTGTTATCATTATCGTTATTATTTAAAGTCAATGGTCTCATAGGTACAAAAAGAGAGCAGCCTGAATCTGAGGCAGTGTTTGACTCTGATCATTTGAGCTACATTCTGGAAATCCAGAAGCTGTGAACTGGTGTGTTATTAAGGGTGTTTGTAGTCCTCTTTTCTGCACCTCCAGCAACAAACTGAAGCCCAAAAGCAGATGGGCTGAGAACAGATTTTCACATGGTTCCCATGGCCTGGCTGCAAACAGGCATTACTGAAAATCTCCTGAGCTACCTCAGGAGATAATGTCTTCAAACATCTGCTTAATCTTTCTTCATCTGCTCTGTGTCTCTCTGAGCCGGATTCTTCAGTCTGAGACTGTCAGTGGTAGCACACTTCTGGCACATCTGGATGAAGCCCTTGTGACAGCCAGAACTGGAATTTAGGAGGCTCTGGGAGCAGTGAGGGAACCCAGCACATTGATGGAGACCGGTCAGGGTAAATCCAATGCAGTCAGGAAAGGGAACACCTCATGAGCTGATACAAACATTTCCTTGAAGACAAAGGAAAACAGCTTTTCTGAAACAAATGGCCTTCTTCCATCCCCCTTTTGTGTCTCTTTTGTACTTTTTGTTACTATAATAAACTATGTTTCCAAAGGGTTTGGAAAACTGTTTTCATCGCCTCCCTGAGGCCACGAGCAAAAGGGATTTTAATGATTAAATTATATTGGCTGGATGTTTAACAAATCTACTTCCCATGTGAGTGCAATTGGCAGCCTCCACAGAGAACCCCAGTGGACATAATCCTTTTTCAACCAGGACAGACAGCAAACATAATACATCTTGCAATTTCTGAAACCACTTTTGACTTCTGTAACTCTACACTGCACCAAAAGGGAAAACATATGGAGTGAGAAAGAATATCTCAGTGAAACCATCACCCCCAAAAAGGGCAAAGTCTCTGCTTGACACTGTCATTCCAAGCTTCCACAGTGGAAACTTGGTGGAAACGAGAGGTACCACAATTCCCACAGCTACTCCCACAGAACTTTCCTTTTTTTTGTCCTGGTTACATTTTATCACTATATATATATATATATATATATATAAACAGACATTGGATCTAGTTTTAATTAGCATGTCTAATAATCCTCTGTGTTTATATGCTACTAGATCCAGAACAGAAGACATAGGTCTACCAGAATGATTCAGATATCTAAGACCTTAAAACAAAACAAAACAAAACAAAAAAAAAAAAAAAAAAAACAAAAAAAAAAAAAAAAAAAAAACCCAAACAACATGAAAAAAGCTTGAATTTTCTGGGAAATTATTTCACTTTGTATGGAAACTGTTTTCATTTTCCACTTCATGAGAAAGTCCATACAATTCACAGTATTGTTGTAGAAGTGTTCTTGAAACTGTTGTGGCCATTGGGAAGCCAGAATATGTAATAATATCTTGAAAAATGATTTCCATTAAAGGCTTGATTTGAAAAGAATCAGAGTTTTGCAGCCAGAATTGCTAATGTTTGTGTCAACAACTTTTTTTCCTCAAAGCTTTTGAAAGTTTATGGATTTCATTACAATGCTTTCTGTGTTTTCACTTCCAGCTCCACTCCTAAAGGCCTGATTGCTTTTTTTGCTTTTTTCTGTCATTGGGGAAGCTAAAAAAAAGTGCATTGTCACTGGGTTCTTTTCCTTCCTTCCTTCCTTCCTTCCTTCCTTCCTTCCGACACTTCCTTCCGATACTTCCTTCCGACACTTCCTTCCGACACTTCCTTCCTTCCGACACTTCCTTCCGCCACTTCCGCCACTTCCGCCACTTCCGCCACTTCCTTCCGACACTTCCTTCCTTCCTTCCTTCCTTCCTTCCTTCCTTCCTTCCTTCCGACACTTCCTTCCTTCCTTCCGACACTTCCTTCTGACACTTCCTTCCTTCCTTCCTTCCTTCCTTCCTTCCTTCCTTCCTTCCTTCCTTCCGACACTTCCTTCCGACACTTCCTTCCGACACTTCCTTCCTTCCTTCCGCCACTTCCTTCCTTCCGACACTTCCTTCCTTCCGCCACTTCCTTCCGCCACTTCCTTCCTTCCTTCCTTCCTTCCTTCCTTCCTTCCTTCCTTCCTTCCTTCCTTCCTTCCTTCCTTCCTTCCTTCCTTCCTTCCTTCTTTCCTTCCTTCCGCCACTTCCTTCCGCCACTTCCTTCCGCCACTTCCTTCCGCCACTTCCTTCCGCCACTTCCTTCCGCCACTTCCTTCCTTCCTTCCTTCCTTCCTTCCTTCCTTCCTTCCTTCCTTCCTTCCTTCCTTCCTTCCTTCCTTCCGACACTTCCTTCCGACACTTCCTTCCGACACTTCCTTCCGCCACTTCCTTCCGCCACTTCCTTCCTTCCGACACTTCCTTCCTTCCTTCCTTCCTTCCTTCCTTCCTTCCTTCCTTCCTTCCGACACTTCCTTCCGACACTTCCTTCCTTCCTTCCGACACTTCCTTCCTTCCTTCCTTCCTTCCTTCCTTCCGACACTTCCTTCCGACACTTCCTTCCGACACTTCCTTCCTTCCGACACTTCCTTCCGCCACTTCCGCCACTTCCGCCACTTCCGCCACTTCCGCCACTTCCTTCCGACACTTCCTTCCTTCCTTCCGACACTTCCTTCCTTCCTTCCTTCCTTCCTTCCTTCCTTCCTTCCTTCCTTCCGACACTTCCTTCCTTCCTTCCGACACTTCCTTCCGACACTTCCTTCCTTCCTTCCTTCCTTCCTTCCTTCCTTCCTTCCTTCCTTCCTTCCTTCCTTCCTTCCTTCCGACACTTCCTTCCTTCCTTCCTTCCTTCCTTCCTTCCTTCCTTCCTTCCTTCCTTCCTTCCTTCCTTCCTTCCTTCCTTCCTTCCTTCCTTCCTTCCTTCCTTCCTTCCTTCCGACACTTCCTTCCGACACTTCCTTCCGACACTTCCTTCCGACACTTCCTTCCGACACTTCCTTCATCTTTCCCTCTCCTTGGGTCTGGCAGGTGATCAGAAAGGTCCAGAGAGGGGAGGGCTGTGGCGCACAGATCCCTGTAAATGAAAACCACCCACACACCTCCACTTGGTCACTTTTGCCTCTTGCTGAAGTGAACTGCAATAAAATCAATATTGCACAAAGGGATGCACGTCTGCAGTTCTCTGTGTTAATGCCATGTGTCTCCCAGATGGTAGGCAGTTGTAGTCTAGCCTAAAAGCAAACCAAAAGACCTCTCCTGAATCTCAAGTAATGCATGATTTTGCTGTGTGGATTCAGAAGAAGTAGGGCAAAAGTCTCTGTGCTCCCACTGCTGTGAACCAGGCGTGGTTATGCAAACCCAGCATCCAGCCCTGCTGAGAGAGCAGTGTGAGGCAGCCCAGAGCAGAGCAGGCTCCCTGGGCCCAGTTTTGAGGCTGCCAGCCACTCTCTGCTGAGCAGGCACAGGATGAGCCTGGCTGCAGAGCTTTGGCCAGGGCAGCAGCTGTGCTGGTGCACAGAGCACCCAGAAGGTCTTACCTTTTGTGGGCCCTTCTCTCTGTGCTTTATTTCAGCTGCTTTTTATGCAGCTACCTGTGGCATTTCCTCACCCCTGCACTGATTGTGGAAGCAAAGGAGCTCCTGCACACGAAGGGATCTGCAGCCAGCACTGCATCCATCCCCACTCTGGATCTTCTCCTTGTAAATTCTCCCAGGATCCCTGCTGCTGGGGTTTGCCACCAGGCAGGCACCCCTTCTGTGATGAACCCTGTCACACACCAGCCTCCCATCCCTCTCTTAGCCTGGCAGGGTTGGCAAAAGCACTGGAGCTGGCAGTCCTTCCTTTCCCTTAATCCTGGGATGTGAGTGCATGAGGCAAAGCCCCTTCCCATGGGACAGAGGAATGGCCCAGTCATCTGAATGCACTGTGTTAACTCAGACAGAACAAATTAGGACAAGACAAAAGGGACTAGCGAGGATTTTCCCATTGTTTCTCCCAATTCTTTTTCTCCACATAATGAAATAAATGGCTGTAGGCTACATGCACAGGCTGGTAAACCACTTTGACACAAAACTTTTCAGGCTTGAGATCCCAAATGAAAGTCAGTCTTGTATTTCTGTCTGCTCCTAAGCCCTACAGTTACCATCCAAGTGTCATTCTGCATGTAAACAAAGGCTTTGAAAAGGGCATGGGCAGGGAGAAAATAAGCAATATTCTTCATAACATTTTTTAAATTGCCATTTTACAGTTTGGTTCTTTATCTCAGCACTTCACCTATAGTAGTTATGAACTTGCTCCAGATTAAGCATTCACTTGAAGGATGGGGTGACTGGGGTGATCTAAATTTCCAAACTAGCTAATCTCCTTGGGGCCATCAGCTGAGATCCCAAATGTGCTCCTTTCCATCTTGTCATTTACTGCTTGTAAGCTTTGCCATCATCGTGAATTTCTCCTTTTGAAAAGGTGAAAAGCGAGTCAAGAGCCTTTACCTCCAGTCCAAGTTCTTATATACACACAAGATAAGATCCTGTATGACACAGGATATCCTCATATCTGCATGTCTCTGCTGCTAGATTCTGCTAGATAGGAACTCACACAGACAAATCACCCAGAATGGCTCATTTTAACAACTCTTCCCTCGAAGCTGTGAAGGGGTGAGGGGAGCCTTGTTAAAAATGGGACCAGACTCCCGGTACTAAAGTGATTTCAGCATTTATTATTATAAAAGGAAAGGTCTAAAGCAAGGGGGTCAAGCAGGAGTGTTCCTATCGGGGATGCTGCAGCACCGGCGCTGGATTTTCCTTTCAGCAGGGATGTCCCCGATGTTCCAGTGGAGCAGCACAGCTTCCCTTGGTCAGATGCTCCTTTTTATCCTGTTTTTTGTCCATTTGGATTGGTTTCTTTTTGGATCCTTCATTTGCATGAAGGTTTAAGACACTTGGTTGGCCCATGACAGTTCTGTCCAGGCTGGCTCGTGGTGCACTTCACTGAGGTGTGTTATGGTACATTGAGTACCACATTTCTTATAACTACCCTTTTAACCCCTTTTACTATATAACAACCAAACTAACAGCACATTCTTAACAATTATCACTATTTTACAACAGTTTCTGACCTATTTTTAGCAGCCTTACCTTGGAGCTGCACTTGTAGAGAGGGTGGCTGATGGAGTCCACGTAGTGGTGCCTCATGCAGCGGCTGGGGTCGGAGTCGATGAGGAAGGAGCTCTCTGTTTTACTGTCCGTGTCTCCCATCATCACCAGCAGCGAGAGCATGGAAATCGAAGCTGCGAGTACATGATTTCCCATGGTCGAGGAACTTCTCGCTGGTAACAGCAGAGGGAGGTAGAGCATCAAAAACCCTCCGAATTCTGGAAGCCAGTTCTTTTCCAGGATGGTGAAAAGTCTGGTTTAAGTGTCTGAGCTGTCATTCTTCTTCTCAAGTTGGAGTCTGATGAGATTGTAATCCACCAAAGAATCTCCTGCACAGCTGGAATAAAAGCAACACAAATCACAATCCTAAGCAAAAAGACCTCTAGAGAAAATAGACATAAATTGTATTAAGGCACTCAGGAACTTTGCTAGCCAAAAAACTTGCTCAGGGTGAGCATCATCCCCACAGTAGGTAGGGAATATGGCCTTAAGGAAGGACATGTCAAGGCCTTGTTACTTTTAGCATTGTTTTATCATTTCAGGAAGATTAAATGACTTTTGACTTTCAACACCACAAGTGGCGCAATGCCACTCTTTTCCACTTGGTGATGAAATTCATCAGAAACTCCTCCAAATCGAAAGGACTGTACCCACTCAGAGTGTCAAGGAGGGGCAAGGCTTGGCTGCCTTCCACATTACAGATAGGAATGGTATGGGATGCCCCAGGCAGCACAAGGAGAGGCTGGAGGCAGGTTGAGCTGTGGCTCTGGAGGCTGCCTGGCCGTGCCCTGCAGCTGCAGGGACAAGGGACATCCCCAGGGTGGAGGGATGCTGCAGGTCCGAGCCAAGGCATGAGCAAAGTGGTCTCCCAGTGACCTGCTCTGCATGAGGAACCACCCAGGCCTCTGGCTGAACTGTCTGCCCTCTGAGTACCGAATTCCCATGCACACACATCCAGGCTTTGCTTGCTTGCTTGTCAGGCAGCACTTTCTGGGTGTCAGTCTCTTCCCAGCTAATTAAAGAGCAGCATCTGAAAAATACATTTATAATTCCATAATATCCAAGTGCTATCCCAGCTATAAATATGTTCAGGTGGAGACATGGCTATCTACCCAGGCATCTGGATTTCTGTTTCATGTTGGAGATCAGGAGATTCTCCAGGAAACGGGTACAGGACAGCCCCTGAAACGCTGCCCAGAGCTTTGAGTCTGCAGGGGAAGGAGAATATCTCCATTAGCTGCTTCTTCACAGTCCCTTGATCCTTCTCACAAAGCCCTAGTCCCAACTGGGTGATTAATTTCACTTTTACTACAAACAGATACAACTTGAAAGAGCTGTGAATTATCCATCTAAACACAGCCCGATGAAAGATAGTCAAAGGATACTCATCAGTACAGTTGAAAGTGCAAAGACTTTCTGAAGAAACTTAAGATAAAACAGTTCCCTACTCACAAAGAAATGCTCTGGCAGAGCCTCTTGAGTATTTAAAGAGCTGATGTGTGCCTTTACTGCCTTATACAAGCCTCTTTCAAAATTATTTTCTGGTTTGCTGGCAGTCCACTAAACAGACTGATCCCCAAGCAGCCTCCCCACCAGAGTGCTTGATGATTTGTATATTGCTTTACAGCCTCCTCCAGCGCTTCTGTGAGAGGAGTGCCTCGCAGTGACAAACACTTCCAGAGTTCATCCAAGTTGGGATGGCACTGATGTGACAGCCAAAATGTCATGCTGAGAAGAAATGTTATTAGGGTTGCTTTGTGTGTTAGAGAGACAAAGATGCTCTGTGTTATTAGACATTTTTGTTGTTGTTGTTTCAGGCTGTTATCCATGTGCTTAAGTAGGAAAGGAAAAAATTATGTGACTGTGGATTTAAATGACAATACTTTTTTTTTTCCCCAGTCTGACATATGACCTGTTATATTTTCCTCAGCAAATGGGTCATTAAAAACATAATGTGGCTTTGCAGTATAAAGAACTTAAACAAACAACACCAAACACTTAGGATCTCAGATACAATCATGCACAGCCTCATTCATGTCAGTAAATATCCCTCCAAACATTTCAGCAGCATAGGAGAGAAATGTCTGGGTCATGGGAGCTGGGACAGACTCCCTCCCTGAAGTGAACTGTGCTACTCCAGTTTGTGCAGATGATGCCCAAGGATTAGCTAACAGGAGGAGAGATGCACTATTTTTTTCCCCATGTTTAACCTTTTACCTACATTCCTATTCTTTTTTATAAAGAGGCTGACCAAAACATGCTGCTTGGCAAGGTCTCCCTCCAACATAGTTAATCATTATTACACACCCAGTAATTCCCTCTCTGTCCAAATAAATTTTCTTGATATTAGACGGTCTAATTTCATGTGATACTACACCCAGGGATCCCCATTTCCCATTCTCTCTGTCCCACTGTTAATTCTGGGCTTCTATATCTTTCCATGGTTTTGATCAGCATGATTTAATACAGTGGGAGAAATCTGAAGTGCTGGCTCAGTTTTCAAAGGCTTATCTCCCTCGTTTTCTTCAGGAAATAATTGGATGACACAGAGTCTGCCTCATGAAAACTCTCTGAGAAAGCTGGAAAGACACAGGGAAAAGTATGAGAAAAGGAGAAATGGCTGTACCTTCCTCAGGATAAGCACAGAACAAAAAGTATTAACACTTCCACAACCTTTTAAAATTGCCCCGATACTTCACTAAGAAGGAAATGTAGCGGGTTTTGGTAAAAATACTTTGAAAGAAGTAAAAAGTATGACATATTTGTAAGAAAAAAGAGAGAAAACCATTGTAGATATGATCCATCTCTTGTGAAATAAGTGGTTATGGTTGTTCATAGATGTACTGGTAAAATGTGTAGTTATATCTCCTGACATACCTATGGGAAGCATGCACACACATTTTTCAAGCACATATGCTATATATAACATATATAACATATATGGAAGAAAAAGTCTTAGAGGGACATTTAAACACATGGAAGGTAGGGTGTAGATTTTTGATTCTGTAAAAAAAAATTCAAAATATTTTCACTTAGGTACATCACCATGATGAGGTATGTTGGAATGATATTTTCCATTTTCAGCTGATATTGAGCAATGGAATTTCGCTTGAACTTAGCATTATTATTATTTTTTAAGTTAAAAATTGCATTCCTTTTGAAATGTTGTCTGAAATTATAAAATCCTAGATAGCACATGCTATCAGGATTGGCATAAGTAGTTTCCAGTCTATACTTCTGTCCAAAGAACAGAAGCAAGTACAATTGTGCTCATAAATCATCATTACAATGACATTTTGTTTCATTTGGAACATACACTTTTTAATTAAAATCAACAATTTCACAGAGCAAATTTTCCTTCTATTTCAGCTCTTTTTTCCTCACTTTCTTTCCATGTAAAACCTGTGGTAGATAGCTTGTCTGCCAAGCTAACCAAAAGGAAACCTAAACTCCCCCACTTTATACCATCCTGTAAAGAAAAAGATGAAATAGATGCAAATGTAGCTTTATACCCTCAGGCTGAAAAATTGCTACAAAAACATATGACCTAACAGTGGATGAAAATCACTGCTTCACATTTTCTTCAGAATTCACTGAGATATGGGAAATACATTTTTTTAGCAATGGCTTTGTTTCCTTTCCATATACCTAATTTTCAGTATTTCACAGAGAGATAACATACTAAAGCTTCTTACAGCTGTTACCTAAAACTACTACAGCTGTTAGCCTTAAAACTTCATGGAAAAGTAGAAGACATCCCAAAGAAAAACCCTAGTAACACACCGTCTAAGACTGTATTGCATATGGACTTAGGTGCACAGTTAGGGTTATTTTTCCAAATCCACACTCTTATTAACTGCTTTCTGAATAATAGATTTCTTATCATAGTTTTAGTATCATTTGGAGAGTGGTGAAGGCTAAGGTTTTGTTTTGCTTTAAGGACAGAAGAACATTCCATCATCTGGAATTATTTAGCCGGTCACTTTGTGAGAACGTAAACAGAAATTCCCTTTTTGCTATGTATCTTGGAAAAAATAAAGAGCTGAGCAATTCTCCCAAAGTCTACTGGATCTGCACAGCTTTTACCCTGGGAGGTGGGAAGGGAGCAGTGGAAAAACTCATTTATGGTGTACTTCTAGTTTCCTGAGCCCCCCATATTAGGCATGCATATATGTTCAGCTTGGCCTTCATTTGCTGAGTTTGAGTTTCATTTTCTGTGTTTGAGACTCTTGCTTGAAGATGAGGGCACCATTTAAGTCACTCAATGCTTTTTGGGTTTTGGAGGCTGCCAAAATCCCATTGAAGCAGCGGTGTGTGTGTATATAACTTAAGCCTGGCCTTGCATGCTGTGCATATTTAGTAAACACAATTACTTGGATCCTACCATGTGGTTCCCTCAATCTGAGTTTGTTATGTAAACACAAGAGTTGCAAGACTACTCAGTTTCTCCAAACTCCAGACCTAAAAAAGTGTCACTAACCACATATGCGTATATATGTGTGTGTGTGTGTGTGTGGATTCACTGCTGCTGCTCTGACAAAAAAAGCACCACAAAGTTCTTCATCAGACAAAAATGGATTTCTCAAGAACTTATCAAATTTAGAAAAGTTTTGATTTCCCAGGAAGATAAGGATTTGGGAGCTCCACTCTCCAAGGTCTTGATTGGAGTGGAAACATCTGTGATGGGCCAATTGCTCAGCCAGGCTCCACAAGGGTTTGTTCTGCAGGGTTAAATTCTCCACTGCCATGACAAAGGCAGCATGGTCTGTTCCCAAAGATCCTCCAGCACCCACAGCACTCAGGGGGCTCCCAGCCCACACAGCCATCCACACCATGCCTGGGAAGAGCTTGGGAAGCCCTGTGGGACTGAACCTCACCAGTGACAATGAGAGCCATTCCAGAGGCTCATGGAGTAGGAGAGGCAACCCCAAATGAGAGGCTGACCCTGATTTCTCTAGAACCACCTCATAGCCTTTGTCAATTCCAGCATATCTTTTAGCTCTGTAAGTAAATGTAATCATCTTTTCTTATCTAGGTATTTTACTGTGGTCATTCCCATGCCAGCAGTGAAGGAACTGGCCTGCTGTGCATGCTATCAAAAATCCTCACTTCACTCTGCAGCTGCCTGTCAAAACACCTGGCAGAGCCACTGAGCGGCCACGTGGCAGCCAGGCAGCACCAGGTGAGCACAGGCAACCCCAGTTGTCAGAGAAATGCCTCCACACAACATTTGAACAGGTTTCTTCCCATCCTGAGGCAAGGCAAGCACCAAACAAAATACTTTAGCAAGACCCTTACAGCTCTAAATATCTGAATGTTCCCCCGAGGTCTTGGTTAAGATGTTCCCTCAAGGTTGTGCTTAAGGGGTTTTGGTCTCCTGACATCCAGCTGTGCTGGAGCTTTTCCCCTTCCATGCCAAGGGAAATGTCTCCATCCATGGTCCAGGAGCTCCATCCACCCATCACACAGCAGCAGGGCACACAAACAACACACACTCCTGGCCAGAGCTGGCTCCAGCTGGTGGGCAAGAGGAGAGGGGAAGGAAAAAGGCAGCAAGAAGGAAAACAGGCTCAAAAGAAGGAAATTTAAGCCTCTTTATCTGGTTGTCCATGGTAGAGAATTCCATCTTCTGGTCCTACTAAAGCTGTGATGAGAAAAACTCCTGGAAACCGTTTTTTACTATGAGAATTCGTTAAGTCTTTTAATATTTCAGGAGATGAATGCCTGTCACTGTAAGCAGACTGAAAAAATCAAAAAAAACCAGGAAGACTATGGCATGTGAAGCATAAGAAGCAACATAGCAATTGCAGCAAACATAAAGGAAGCACCCTGGGACCTTCAGCACACGTGGGATGAGCATACATGGGACTGATTCCCTGGGCTCATTTAAGGCCCCAGAATTGTTCCTGCCGTGGGGACCCGGTGCATGAGGTGGAACAAATCCAGCTGAATGGCACTTGAGCTGCATGAACTTCCCTCTGCTTTTGAAGTTCCCAAGAATATTTCCAGCCCTTCAGGTACCAGGAGAGGGGGAGCAGGAGGTGCCTTCCTGCTCAGCAGTTGAAATAACAAACTGCAGTGGGTACTGTGGGCTGGCGCCCGGCCAGCAGACAGGCACAGGCCAACACGGAGAAAAGGGTTTAATGCACTCCCAAAGAATAACTACTGGGGGACAAAAGAGTGCTTGTATTTTTATTCTTTCCTTTTCCTGCTTCCAGGAAGCTTTAAATAGATTGATTAGGGGCATGCATGGGATATCTCTCTAATGAGGGAGTAGAGCTTTTTAATGGTGAGGTGATGCCAGCCTTGGATTCTTTCTTTATTCTTGTGTCTCACTGAATAGCACTGTAGTCATGGTCTCGAGTCTCAGACAGCAGAGGAATACAATTTTCCACTTGGTCATCCATCCAGAGGGTGCTGGATGGGATTATCCTTGCTGAAGCACCAGGTGCAGAGCTGAGCAGTCTAGGGCTGCCCATCCCTCTCAGGAGGCAAACCAGCAAGGGTGGCTGCTGGCTGCAGTGCAAGTGTTCCCAGCCAAGCATTAGCTATAGGATTTGCTTCAGTAATTACCTCTACTTCAGTCTTATGACCCAACAGGAGGCAAAATTACTCTTGGCCAAATTACAAGTCTGAGAGGTCTAGGGCACTCAGGCATGTGTCCTCTACCTGTTGGAGAGTGTTGCAAGCAGGTGGGCAGTTTTTGTTCTCTGTCTTTTGCATATTTTCCACCAAACCTATAGGCCTGTAGTTATCAATAGATGCAGGAGTAGGAATGGGTCTTTTTATTCTTTAACATTAAGCAAACACATCCCTGCCACTGGGACCAGCAGAGAGTGTTATGCATGCCGGAGACAGCACATGATTGAAGGGGATGTTCCCTCTCTTCTGACCCCAGGGGCAAAATCCTTTCCTCTTTTATACACAGGCAGCATTCAGACCACCATCCATATACCTCATCCTCTGATAATTAGGGAACCTAAATATTTGGCTCATGGTAACAATTCTGTGTCTTCTAACAAGGGGAGAAGCGTTGCCCTAGGTCCCACTCCCTTTGAGCCGTGCTGCTATGACAGCAATGTGATTGTCACTGCCATGGTATGCTTAACCTTTGCCAAACCAGAGCTGAGGCATTAACTCAGATCCTCAGCCCACATGTCTTAAAGGGCAATGTAACCTGTGCTGCCTCGGCCCAGCACAGTCTGCAGCTCAGTAATAACAAGCACGAAAATGTGACAAGCGTGAGCCGTAAAAATGATTGATGCAGCTAGAAAAATAACAAAGAGAAGCTGAAAAATTGCAATGAGGAGGAGGAATTCCTGGGACCAGTGTCTCCATGGCACCAGCAGCCCCCTACCCTCACACCAGAAAGAGAGGCTACACTCCGGTAGAAAGGATCTCCATACCACACAATGAAATTCCAGCAAACAGGACAAGGACTGATGGTGTCTGGAAGTGGTTGTGCCACTGCTACCCGGATAACTGTTTGAATTAGATTATGTGAGAAAAGGAGGAATATATAGATGACCAGCTGCTCAAAGGCTTACTACAACCTTGCTTTTATTGTTCTGCTAAGTTAGAGGTGGGGCATCAGAGGGATTCCTAACATACCACTACTGAGAAATTTTAATATGTTCCACACTGACACATATAAAAAGGAAATAACAGCTGATCACAGCCAGCAGAGACTGCAACATCTCTTTATATGCATGCACAGAAGGGTGGTTGAAGTGGGGAGCTCTTGGCTCAGACACCTGAGCTAACCTGACCCAACTAATCCATTCTCCTGCCACTGAGCTGAGTTTCAGCAAAAGGACTGTCAAGTGTGAAGTCAGGCAGCAGAAAAAAAAAGGTGATCTGGACATGGCTATTCAGCCCATCCTGAGATACCAGGACATGGAGAAGGGCAGGGGAGCTGAGAGGCAGAACACTTAACACTGATGAAAAGAAACACGTGTTTACACAAGCGACAATGATCCGGGGGAACAAGATATCACAGAGGGCAAAAGTTTAGCTGGGCTCAGCCAAAGGACCTGTTATGCATGGGGAGGGGGTTACAGTCACAGGGGTTTCATTTCTCAAGAGTTTTTGGAAGGGTTATAAACCCTCTGAGAGCTCACTAGATGGGGTTAGGGAGAAATTTGCCCCAGCAAGTTACCCCATAGCTGCTGCCACAGGGACTTTGTGTCTTTCTTTGATGTGGCCACTTCCAGAGGTGGATTGCTCAAATAACAGGGAGCTACAGTCTCATGTAGCAAAACCTTCCTAAAACTCACAGGGACAAGTCTCTCTCATACTCAGGAGTATGAGACAGAGAAAATTGTAATATTTAAAATACAACTATCACATATTTATAATTGTAATTAAAATAGTGATTGGGAGGTGGGGAGGGGGAAAGAGAGAGTTTTGTTTTTTCCAGTTAAGCAAGACGAGTTCACCAGACAAGTTGCAAGAATTAACGTCTCAGTGGTTTCATGCAAGCTTTCACCATAGACAGTCAATTCTCTCCAACTCCAAGGACAACCCTGAGCACCTCCTAGTGCATCTGAGAGCTGACAAGCCAGGCAGGGAGCAAAGTCAGCCCCAGGAGAAATGGGAAATGAAGCCAATCATGGGAGGATTCCCTGTCAAACGAGTCACAGCAGGCATCAGTGTGAGCTCCCAAGGAGGTGGCTCATTTCCCTCCCACCTGGGCAGGAGAGACTGCAGCCCTGGCCAGGCAAGAGGGCAAGAATATGCAGATGCTGCCACAAGCCTCAAAGGTGAGTGAGGGATGGTTCCAGTGGGGAAGAAGGCTTTTGTGGAAATCAGCCATGCCTAAGGAGCTACCTGGGGTCCTGCTACTGCAAACTGTACCCAAGACTGTCCCTAACAAATATCCTGCCCAGCAAAGGCCAGTCATCAGCACACATTAATCTGATCCAAACCAGGCACTGCACAAACCCAGGAAAGCTACACGGGACACCTTCAGGTAGAGAAATGAACCTGTAACTAATCATCAGCATCCCCTAACTATACCCTGTCCCTAAATCAAAGAGCATTTTACTTTGTAAGCTTGAAATACCTATTCCTTCCACATTTGTTTTTAACTGGGAAATCTTAAAGCATTGTTTCATAGTACAAAATAATATTTCATTAGCAGCAAGAGTATATCAGTGTATCTATAAGTCACATTGGGAATCCCCAATTCAAGCTGATGAGTAGTCACTCATCAAATAGTTCTATTTAGGTCCAGGAAATTATTCATGTGTATAACTACTCACAAATATGACTAAGGTCCCCACAGCAAGAGCAAAAGTGAGCATTATTAGTAATTCAAAAGGAGGGGGGAAGAAATTATAGGTACAGGTCCTAAAATGTAGATATATTCTTTCAAGAAGGGACAAATAACAGCACTGTGATTATTACAGCCACACTTATTGCCACACCAGGCAGCTGGATTGCTTCTATTAGAAAATAACTTTGCAATAAAGTACTGATTTCAAGTGAGTTTGTCCCCACTGTTGGTTTTAAATAATCATTTGCCTTCAAGTGAGTTTGTCCCATTACTGGTTTTAAAAAACCTTTTGCCAGTTCTTTTTCAACAGGCAGAGTTCCTTCCTCTCAGCCATGGTTATAAAGCTTTAGGAACTGTAAGTACCATGTATATACATGAATACACTGTAAGTAACATATATAGGAAATATATGTTTCATCTTTAAAGAGCTGCAGAAACCTTAAGCAGTTACTTGCCATTCTGTCTCTCCCTGGCAGAAACAAGCAAGATGTGTTATAGGGAGGCTGTGAGAGAAATTTCAATGAACTTGCAGAGTAGGATAAGAAATCTGCCTGGCAGCCCCACGGGAGACAGTGCACACACACACACACACACAGGCACACACAAATCCAGGTTTGCCACAAGAAAATCCCCCCAGCACACACTGGGTGTGTGACACTGCCGCAGCAGCTAACCCAGTCCCGAGACTGGGATTTTTTTGTCGCTCCGTTCTTTGCTGCCGGAGCCACTGAACTTCCACAGGATGAGTAAGAAAATCTCTCCCCCAGCACACACTGCGTGCGTGACACTGCAGCAGCAGCTGAGACTGGGATTTTTTTGTCACTCTGTTCTTTGCTGCCGGAGCCACTGAACTTTTCCAGGATGGGTTCACTCACCTGTGTCCGGCAGGAGCCGGGGCTCTCCGTCCGGGCAGTGTCCGCTGCCGAGCCCCGCCGTTCCCTACCCTGACACTCGCTCACAGCGGCGGAATCCTTCCTTGGTCCCAGCGAGGCGGAGAGCGGTCATGCTGGTGCCTCTGGCGCTGACACACAGCGGAATGATCGGCCGGGAGCGGAGCAGAGCCTCCCTCTCTCCTTCTGGGGTCGCGCAGCATCCTCCGTGTCCCGGCCACCTTCCGATATACCCCGGGCACCCAGCAAAGCCAGGCACAGGGGCTTTCCCCGCAGCTCCCAGCCGATAAAGAGTGCGGGCTCAATCTGTCCGCTCCACTGGAGAGCCTCGCTGAAGTTTGGATAAATAATAACGTGAGAATTGTGAGCGCTCCCGCGAAGCGTGAGGCGCAGCGCTAGAAATAAATATTGCCTGTTGTTTCAGATTGTTCTGAGCGCTCCAGCGGATGACTGGCAAGAGAACAGCAGGCGTAAGTGGTGGTAGAAGTAAACAGTGCAGCTTTAAAGCAGCAGGCTTGCCCGTGTTCGCAGAGCCCTGTTGTAGCGGGACAAAGCGGGTGCTGGCGATCCCAGCGCTCTCCCGGTGATCCCAGGGGTGATTCCAGCATATCCATTCACCCCAGAGCCACAAGCCATGGCCAGCACTGAGCTGCAGGCTGGAGCTCAGCGTGCTCACAAGAATAGGTGTTTAACCAAGTTGCTCAGAAGCACCCTGGGCCACCTATTTGACCACATACAGGCATCCTTCAGATAGGAGATAAGGACACAGGAATAAGGAGACGCAGGGACTAGAGCTGTGTTGATTCCATTTAAACAAGATTTAATTTAAAAAACAAGGAGAACATGTCTTTGTCAGATTAAGAGATTAAACACACAGTTAAAGTCCGTGTAACACTCAAAATCTGTAGGAATCTCTTATTTGCATGCTTACCTTTGGAAAATGCACCACTCCTTCCTTCCTTCCTTCCCTCAAACCCTTTGGAGAGCTGAAAGAGGTCCTGTTACTCCCAAATGCTTTTGTTCTTCTGTCCCTCTGTCACATGGCTTGCCTTTTATATTTGCAACACACAAAAGTTAGGGCTGTTGTTGAAGAGAGAGAGGGAGAGAGAGGGAGAGAGGGGGAATGTCAAATGGAAAAGTGCCATTGCAGTCATATATCAATCAGGGCGGCAGCAGCAGCAGCTTGCTGGCAAATGGGAATTCCACAGAAATGTGAAGCTCTTGTTATCTGAGAAATCACAAAACACCATGAGCCAAGCTCCCCTCTGCAGGGACTTCTTATAATTGGCAAGCCAGGAAATAGAAGGAAATGTAGGCGCTTTTTTAATTGCTGTTATTGTTTCAGATCTGGAGATAAGGAGGCTGTGGCATGTGCAAACCAGTGGAATATAAATCCTGAATATAAATCCTGAATCAAATTCCTTCCTAAGCAAATGGACCATGTGCAAGATAAAGCAAACCACTGAGAAGCAAGGGAATGGAGCTAAGTGAAGAATCTGACAGTAATGATTTAAAGAATTTGATAAGTGTTTGCACTTGGAAAATATCCATAGAAAAACTACCTGCTCCCTGGATTACTCATTAATCTCCTTTTTTCTGACCAGTTTTTCTTAGGCTTTTTAAACTGTGATTGATCTCAGATATCCTTAATTCAGGATATGCTGCTTCACTACAATTGGTCAACTAAATCATCTGACATTCTCTGGCTCTCCAGTTGGGTAAGCAGGCAAGCATTTTCTGTATAAATACTTCTCTGCAAACCTGCAATTCCCCTGCTTCCAACAACCTGCCTTGAAATCCTGAAGTTTCTGTCAAATAAACTCAGAATTTTGCTCAGAGAAGAAAACATTGTCTTTCTACTTTACACACCTTTCTCTGAAGAAGGCCAAGTTTGGAAGAAGTTATCCTTAAAATATTTTATAAAATATTTGAAATATTTTAAAACTTTTAAAATATTAAAAATATTTAAAATATTAAAAAAAAAAAAGCCCTGAGAGGCTGAAGGCAGGCTCCATCCATGGAAAACCCCTCTTACAACAAACACACCACAGCTCTGGATGCACCAAACCCTCTTCCCTGCAGAGGAGGGTGTTTCACTTCCCTGTGGAGTGCCCCCTAGTCATCCTGCAGGATTGTGTGAAACACAGATCTAAGCTGGTTAATTAAAAAATAGGCAACATAGCTGGCCATTCACAAGCTGGATCTGTTCTGGCCAGCAGATGGACAGGGCTCTGTGTCGATTGTGTTTGAACTCTGAAGGCAAGTTGGTATTTGATGGATGATGTTATTAGCTAAATGTCTTATGTGGTATAAGATCAAAGAACAGATGGGAATTATGCCTTAAAATAGAATAATCTAAAAGGGGGATGGCTTTTGGATGAGTAAGCATCATGGAAACAATAAAGGAGACTTTCTTGGGCTTGCTTTGCTGCACAGCCAGGTTTGACTGGCGGGATAAACAAGCAACCCACTTAGGACCACAATCCTTAGGACGTCACTTTTGTTGCACATTTCTCCCTTCATATTCAGTGTTTACATTGTTTTGCCTCTTGAGTCAACCTTGTGTTTCTCTCCCTGACCAAAAGTGTCCCAGCTCTCTGTCTCCTTGCCACTGAGGTTACCCAGCGTGGGTGACAGCAAAGCTCAGCATTGCCTTCACCTCCCTGTAACCACAGGCTGAGATTGCTGCTCTGGCACACCTCTCACCTTCAACAGAGAGAGCACACACAGAAACCTTCTTTAATTTACACCCTCCTTTAAAATGAAGGCTATTGGTCGTTGTACTGCTGTGTTGTTTTTTCCCACTGGCAAGAAAGTGATTTCAATACTCTGGTTGCTTTCACTAAGAACCGTCCATGTGCAAGACAAAGTAGCTTCTGGATGAAATCCTCCAGGAGACAATAGACATTCTACTCATGGTCCTCACTGAAAATGGTACTTCAGGGATTTTTTCTGGCACCACTTAGGCTTCTTATCTTTGTGTCATCTGCAGGTGAAAATATCTGTATTATATTTTTGCTGGCTGCTAAGCATACTAAACAATTATCAATAATTCCTCAAACAGTGGAATTTTAGAGATGTAATGCTCAGCAGTTTGCTACCATGACAGAAATCCTTAGCACAGGAAAATCAGCAAAAGTGACTTGCAATTTTTTTATCTTCAGCTTCCAGACTCTCTTTGGCAGCCAGTGGAAGTTAATCAGCAATTAATTGACTGCACAGCCTGGTGACTTATAAACTGACACTCTCATTTGTGGCCTTCTGAATGAACCTGCACATGATCACAAGCTCAAAAGTAGAAACATTTAATGTAGCCTCCCCCCAACTCAAGAACACTGTGGTCCATAACTTTTTCATAGCTGCTCATAAATCTTTAGCCTCTCTCAAAAGCTGAGCCTTAATCCCACCCATAAAACCAGACATTTTGAAGAAACAAATAAAAGCAGAAAGAACAGGAGCTCAGAGCTCAGTTTTCAAAGACCACTAGACATCTGAGATGACCCCAGATATCAGATAATATTTCCAGAAGATTTAAGGTATTCTGCTCCCATCAGTTCTGATCTGAGTTCCCTTCAAAAGAGTCTTATCTCACTTAGAATTATTGGCCTGAAAACTAAATTTAGGCTCTTCCAGAAGCAAATGTAGAGTTTCCATTCCAAATTACTTTCAGTACAGGCCAAATTTATATTGATATCAATGGCAGTTTTTCTCTCTGTGAACATATTTTACTTTTTCAGTTGAACTAAATATATGTATTTTTTTTAATAGAGAATCAAGTGAGATAAATCCCTTCCTTGTAGTCTCAGGATGTGATTTTGAAGAGATGGAGATCCACTACTTCATAGTGTTCTACAACCTCCCTAGTTCAGTCCCCATAAAGTTCATTGGAGACCTGCAGTCCTATTTTTTATTCCACCACCACTATATGACCTACAAAACTCATGTTTCTCCTCAGAAAAGCATTGTACTACCATTAGCTGCAGTTCAATGGGACACAAATATTTGCCCTGTTGGCATCATCAGCCCCATGTTCCTTCTTCAAAGGAGTAGGATTTCACCTCTCCATCATGCATGTGTGTGAAATGCATTCAGACTTGTGCAGAAAACACAATATTTTATTTTCATCTTAAGGATTTCCCAGTGCTGCCATTCTGACATTCTGAGACAGCAGGTAACAGACCTCAAAATCATCAAACATTCTGCCACAACAGGCATTGCTTGGTATCTGTGCTGGTTGTGCCTGCAAAGACCAGGAAAGGAGCACAAACACAAGGACAACCTTTAAATGTGGATACACACTCACACACAGTGACATAAACATTGCACCCTTTGCTGGAAGCAGTTGGAGGGAGTGGGATGCTCAGGAATGCAGTTCAGGGAAAGGCCATGCTTTGTTCCATTATTGAATTGATGAAGGAGGGTTCATATCTGGGGATTGGCCATCAGTATTCCTCTCATAGTTGGGAATGTAGGAGGAACTGAAAGCATTGTAATGGCAATCTGCAGCAACAAAAAATGTAATACTTATATTATGAATTTGCACTTTGTAAAAGGTACTCAGAATTCTTAGAGGAAGTTTTTTCTGTCATTTTAATAATAACAATAACTATTAGGCAAATAATATTCCCAATAAATAAAACTACATAACCACTTACAGCAATGAAGGAGCAGGTGGCACAGAAATCTGTTTAGACGCTCAAAGCTTTTCATCTTTCTCCCCATGGTGCTTTATCTCAGATTTGTTATGCAAGGATATTTAAATACCTAAACACACATAATCTTCTGTAAACTAAATGGGTCTCTTCTTTCAATGTTTGTATGTATTAATGAATGTGTGCTGTTAAGAAACAGTAAATGGAAATGTTTATTCAGTAATTTGCACATGTACTGTTATTACAGCAAGGCTCCTGTCATCTGGGGATAAGGCTGCTATGGAGAAGTCTGTGAAAATTAGTCTAAAATATATGCTTATTAATTTTAAGACAGAAAGCCTTCAGGCTGACATGAAAATGCAGCTGCAGGAGGACCAGAAGTTGGTGTCCCCTGGCTCCTCCAGCAGGGAGAAGCATTGGCCAGGTAGGGTCAGAAATGTGCTGCCCTCAAGGCACAGATTACTGGGGACTATCACTACACAAAGTCCCAGCCAGGCTGCCCTGCACTCACCAGGAGCCCTGATGGACAATTTGTACAGGAGAAGTGAAGAAACCTGGATTCCTACATATATTTTTCCCTGCGTCCCTCATGGTTACCCACTCAGGTTTTCCCCTACATAACCATCAGCTCCTTGATCCCCCCATCCCTTGATAATGTGGATTGAAACTCTTTGACCTTTGCTCACTCACACCATTTTTTCAACAGCTTTTAAAGCCCCTACAAGACTGCTGGCTGAGCATGGGGCAGCACACCATCACTGAATAGCAAACACATCCTGTGGCTTCTTGCCTCCTCAGGCTGCAAGTTGTGGTTTGGTTTCCCTCTGCAGGACAGCAACAGGATGCAACATTCCTGCCCAAGCACCACACATCCTCACATGTCCAAGAAATTGTCCAGAAACTTCGTTTTCTCTGTGAGATCTCAGCCTTGCTGTTAAAATTGATTTAATTTGAGCAGCTGGATGAAAAGCTGAAAGGAGACACTAACATCAGGGCCGAGAGACAAAAAATAACTCAATTCTATGAGAAACTTTTAAATAAGAGAGTAAAGATATTTGTTCTACCTTCAGGCTGCTGAAAGGTGGAGTGCCTTTTCCTTAGAAGAGATTGTTGTCACCTGTCACCCTGATTCTTGTCCCCATCCCCTTTGGAGTGCCTGGCTGCACCTCTCTGGTGTCCTTTGCCACTGCTTTATGCCTAATGAAGAAAGAGGAAAGCTGCTGAATTTCAACAACGTGGACCAACAGTTCTGCAGACACTTGAGAGGTTTTCCCACCCTTCCTGAGGGCAGCTGCTCCTCTCTCTGTCAGTGGGAACCACAAACAGGCACTGCCTGAAGAGCTGCTCATTTTGCTCCTGAAGGGAGGTGGAGCTCCTTTTGGCAGTATCCGTTTATCTCTATTAATAACAAAAGGAGCCAAGAATCAGCTTGATTCAGTCACCCAGCTGTTGAACACCTTGGTTAGGGCAGATGAATTCCACCTTCAAGGTTGTTTCAAATTATCTTGTAAGCATGTGCAGTAGATGCTTCACCTACCAGCTAACACACAGTTGCACCTAGGTCAGTGTTAAATATCACACCTTTTGCCAAGGCTGCAGGGAAAGTTTTGCATCAAACACTGTGAGGTAATGACACCTGATGTGCAGTGAGTAATTTGCAGCATATGTCTCCCACCTGGCAGAGAGAGAAGGGAGCTCTCTGTGAAAACTTGTGATACGCCAGATGTTTATCAGAGCACCAAAGAATGTGGAAGCTTGCATGTGGAAATTTCTCCAGAGTTTGTATCTCCATGTCCCCATGTGGGTGATGTGTGGTCCACCTTGGCCATCAACACTGATCTCTCTACCCCACTATCCCAAACCACAAACAATAACATTTCTGCTGATTCCTTGCCCTCAGTGTTTCTCAAGAGTTTGTCAGAAAGTCCTAAACAGCACCCAATGGCACAGCTGGAAGTTTTGCATTCATACAAACTGGGGGTCAAGGATTCTAAATGTTGTTTGAAGTAGCTTCCCTCAGCAAGGGTCAGATCCTGAGGGCTCCCTTGAATCTTGCATGTCATTGAGCATCAAACTGCAGCTTCATTTCTAGGATGTTTTTTACAAGATGGAGAAAACTCTCTGAGTGGAGAATATCTCCACTCAATTGAGAAAAGCATCATTGCCTTCCTCAGGATAAAATTAAGTTAAGATTGTGGTTTGAACAACATTTCCATAATGACAAAAAAACTACCCATAAATTTGCTTGGAGCTGTAAAACTGGCCTGGCAAGACACAGCTAGCTACTAACAATAGCAACCCTATTTTATTGCAGCCTCCTGCCAATACCCACACAATACTCTTTTCTTGCAGTAAAAATGCAATAAGCAAAGTGGAGAAGATGTTTTTCTATGTTATGTACTATAAAAAAATTAAAGTGAATTCATTTGTCTATGACTCAGGTTTGTGTGGCCACTCCCTGTGCAACACCTCATGCTTTAAAAGGAAGCACTAAATGAAATTCAGTCTCAGCTAGCCAGCTTGGGTTAAATCTGCAGGGCAACTCATCATATGGGAAGTTTCTGAGAAGAAATGCTATTTAGAGCAGGAAATTGGTGATTCATAATCGACATTAACTCCAGTTACCCTCCAATGTTCATGCTGTACTCCATGCAAAATTATTATAAGGAAAGAAAGGCCATTCCCTTGAGCAAGTTCAAGTTAATGTTTAGGAAACCATTTAAGTTATTATTAGGACGAAAGTCATTACAGTGGAATGGTCAGATGCTCAGACTGCTCCCCCAGCTGCAAACCTGTGTATTTTAATACCTCTTTGCAGGTAGCTCTTCAGACATTTGGTCATTTTGGCCAATTCAGAGCCAGAAATGAGTCCCTTTTTAGCCCTAATTGCACTGAAATCCATGCTGGTGTCCAGATTCACACACCAGTCCCTGTGATCCTGGAGGAACTCCTGGAGGAGGTGGGAGCAGAGCCACAAGGACGTGCCCACTCGTGGGCATGAGGAGCTGGCCTCAAGGCAACATTGGGCCCATGCTGGCAGACACCAAAACTGCAGAATGATGCAATTCTGCCAATGGAATGAGACAGCCCAGGGGCTGGATCCTCACTAATGAGAGCCAGCCATGCTCTGTGGCTTTTGCTGCAAGCTGTGACCTTGCACCAGGGCAAATCTGGTGCCTGGTCCTTGGCAGGTGGGAGCTCAGTCTCTTGGTGCCCACAGCAGAGATGAAGCTCTCTGAAGTTCCTCAGGATACTGACCTTTATTCAGTCTAAAAGAACATATGAACTCAATTATTCCACCATAATATTAGCCTAGAATAAGGAATTAAATAGACCTTGCTATGGATTTTGGTGTGAGTAAAGCTTTGGCATGTTATGCAATTTTTTATGATTTTGGTTTTTTCTGAATAGAAGCAGAAATATCTTTCTAACATAGAATATGCCTTAAACTGCAAGGGTAAATCAGAGGCAGACTTCAGGTAAAGAAAGAGATTAAAGACTCATGCAGTTATAAACTTAAGTACCTTTGAGCTTGAGAAAAGCACTTTAAACCACTGCCTCATTATTACATTTAGAAAAGAGGGATTTGGATTCCTCTCTGCAAGGAGAGATGCTCTGCAGCCCCAGTGCTGTGTGTGACCAAGGACCCCAAAAGAAAAGCCAGTCACTCTCCCCAGCTGGGCAAGTTCCTGGGGCACAGAGAGGAAAGCCAAAGCATCCACCATCCTCCTTGAGCTGCTCCTTGGGCTGTGATCAGTGAGACAACAGAAGGATGTTTTGGGGGGATAGCAGGAGCATCAGCATCCAGCCTCAGGAGCAAAACAAACTGAGAAAACATGCTTTGTGTGAGACCAGAGGTGCAAAAAGTTCTGGCAGGGCTGAAGCATGCTGGAGTTGAAAAGGATACCAGAAAAGGGTATAAACTGTGGTGTATAAACTGTGGTGTATAAATTCTGGTGTGCTGAGGGTGATCATGGTAAAGGCTGAGAGGGCTTGCAAGACAAAGGCAGCAGAGGCAGGAGAAACCTCCATCACTGGTGGTTTCAAATAACCTTCAGTTCTGGTGGGAAAAGGAATCATTGTAGAAATGTGAGTCCTGTCCTTTATCTGAAAGCTAAAAAGACAAAAAACAGAGGCTAGAAACAGGAAAGTTTGCCCTCACTTAGCAGAGCCAAAGCTGCAGCACAGCTCCAGGAGCTTCAGGAACACACCCCTGGCAAGAGCCTCTCTTGGAATTGCTGCCTGGGTTAGGACTTGGAGGCTACTGCAAGAAGCAGAATTAACTCTGGAGCAAGGAACCAGGATTTCCCAAGCAAAGGAAGTCAACCAGAACAGGCTGAGGCTGATGCAAGGCTGCACAGAGACTGAAAAGAGCCCTGAAATAGGAGGCAAAGCCCAGTCTGCTGCAGTGGGAGACACTGAAAACCACATATTGTGTACATACCTTGGCAAGCCACAGCTGAGCCCAGCATTTGGGAAAAGAGTAAAAACAGATTCCCTTTCCTGGGAAAGAATCCACATGAACCTGTGGTGCACAGCATGGGAGAGGAGGATGGTGACAGCACCATTAGAGGCAAGGGGCTTATTTACAGGAGCCATGAAAAATGCTGTGGGGCCAGATAAAAGGACAAGCAGTCCATAGGCAAATGGCAATAATCAATTTTCAGCTGGACAGAGCTGCACAAGCTGATAAGGGTCTGACAGGGTTACGAGCACTGAGAGAAAAGCTGCAGGCAGCAGAAGGGAAGAGAAGAAAGGGCTCAGGACTGTTCCTCACTAAAGGAGATAAAGGCAAATGAAAGGGAGAGTTCATAATAATGTCAGAGATTTTTAAAATGTCACATCTTTGATCTCACCCCCAGAGTGAGCGCACTGGGTCAGAACTGCAGAAATGGCTGGGAGACTCATAAAACTGCAGGAGAGAGCACAAAAACACCTCAATTTCCCCTTCTCCACAGGCCTGGCACCCCCAGCCCAGGGTGAGGTTTGGAGCACACTGCTGTGAGAATCAGTGGTCCAGGGAGAAATTCAGCTCTGGAGACACTCCACATCCATCTAGAGGAATAAATGTTGCTTCCTTGCAAATAAGGAAAATGAAGTCATTATGTGAAGTTATGAGGGCAGGTTTTCCTCTCTGCCCAGAGGGAACGGCTTCTGGGAGACAGCTGACAGCACAGACAACACCTGACACACTTAGGAGGGCTCTGGTACTGAGAGTCCAGAGGAGGGACATGAAGATGGTTACAGGGATGGAAAACACCTCTCACAGGAGAAAAGGCTGAGAGAATTGGGATTGTTCAGCCTGGAGAAGAGAAGGCTCCAAGGCAACCTTTTTGCAGCCTTTCAGTGCCTGAAAAGAGATTTAAGCTGGAAAGTGTCGGAACTCAGTGCATCCCTCTTGGTGTCCAGAGTTGCCAAGGGCCCTGCCGAGGGGCTCAGAGACCCTGACATGCTGTCCAGAATACCTGGGGATTTGATTGTGACCCCTGGAGCAAGTTGCCAACTTTGTATGAGGACCTGAAAGTCACACAGGTTTGAATAGTGTAATAACAACATTATCACAGGGTGAAAATGTAGATTTTGAGATTTTTGGTATAGAGGTTATGGGGACAAGATGGAGGAACTTGAGCATGTCTAGCCTTTCTTCTTCTTCTTCTTCTTCTTCTTCTTCTTCTTCTTCTTCTTCTTCTTCTTCTTCTTCTTCTTCTTCTTCTTCTTCTTCTCCTTCTCCTTCTCCTTCTCCTTCTCCTTCTTCTTCTTCTTCTTCTCCATTTTCTGCAGTCATGTTGGCACTTTGGGATTGGTTTAGAGTAGAAGTGCACTGTCTAACATAGGTGACAGGCATTGGGAATTAAGTGTAAATATGTTATACGTAGTTTGTAGTGTAAAAAGACAACACCGCCTCGGGGGCGGTCAGAGTGCCTGTGGCTGCCCTGCAGAGCAGATCTTGGCTGGGCAGAAAGAAAATTTTATAGATAAGAATTAATAAACAACCTCAAGACTGAAAAGTGAAGAGTCCAGACTCGTTCTTCAGTTGCACGGGCCAAAGCAGAGACACCCTGCACATCTCGGGGCAGCCATTAACAACAGCAACCTGAGAGGAAAGGAACTTTCAAAAGGGCATGTAGGGTTAGGACAATGGGTGATGGCTTTAAACTAAAAGAGGGTAGGCTTAGATTATATATTAGGAGGAAATTCTTTGCTGTGAGGGTGGTAAGGCATTAAAATATGTTGCCCAAAGAAGATTGGGTGCTTTATCCCCTCCTCAACTGTACCTCCCCTTGGTTGCACCTGTCAGCCTTGGTTGAGGTCACAATCTTGTACCAGCCTGGAACATCTCTTTGGAGTGACTGCAGTGATGCTTTGGAACTGGGTGGACTCCTCCAGTTAAGCTCACCCCTTCCATTTCAAAAGGCCAATCTGCAAGTTTAAGCAGCCAGGCTTAACTTGTTTGCAAAACTGGAGGCCTGACATGAATTTCATCAGTGAGTCTCCTAAATTCACACCAGCATTGTGTCCCCTTCCAGCCATACAGTGACTGTACCTATTTTGGTATTTTTAATACTTATTGATCTCATAATCCAATTAATGGGATGGTGGAATTGCATTTTTTCAATGCTTAAAACACAGTACTGTAGGATGCTGATTTCTCATGGTAATTTTGGGAAGGAATCATGGCTGTGCTCTGAGCTTCCTAAAACCCTCGGGAGACTGGGAATTTGGTACCTGCAGGAACCTCCAGTTTACTGCACTGTTGTTGAACATAGAAAAGGGATAATCAGTCTGTAGGAATTATTTTTTTTTCTTTTGTTTTTTGATGTTCTCACCTAAAAAATGAGAGCTCTTCAAAATTAGTTGTTGAAACAGAGATGAACTCATAACCAACAAGACCAATCATTTTAATGCCACAGAGCAGACCATGGTACAATGAAGGCTCTGGGAGCTGTGCACACAGTCAGTGCACCTTGGTCCCTGCTGGCACAGCTGCAGCTCCTGTGTGCCTGAGCTGCCTTCCTCAGATCTGCCACCTGTGAGCAGCCATGCAAATTCACCTTCCTGGAGCTTCTGAGGTGAGAGTTGAGGCTGTAGGGTGACACTGTAAGTAGATCAAGCCCATTCAACCATGTGGGGTGCAAAGAGCTGTAGTGTAGACAAGGCACCAGCATATCTGGAGCTGGGTCTTCTAAAGCTGCTTACAGGCAAGAGAAATCCCTGTCCTCCTTTCCTCATCCAAATCTCTCTCCTGTGAATTGCAGCTTCCAGATCCAGACTGCAGCTTCCAGAGCAGTGAAAAGTCGCGGTGCCAAGCCCCTCAGAAGTGCTGAGGGCAGGGGGACTTTGCCACCACGGCAGGATGCAGCACAAACACCAACCCTGGTGCTGCATCCTGCAAAGGCTCCAAACCACACGGATGCTCCCAGGATCTGCCCTCCCTCCCCTGAGCTTGGCTGCTCCTCACCTCCAGCATCCACTGCTGGTGAATGTGGGGCAGGATTCTGGCTGGGTGCAGCACAGCCACACTCAGGGCTCTGAGATTGATGCAGTAAGATGTGTTGTACCATGGCACAACTGTTGACTGAATTAAGAGAATCAAACAGTGAAGCCCAAACTAAATGGTTTTGCTCCCTCAGAGAAGAAATTCTCAAATAATTAAAATTGAGCCTTCTGATATAGAAATGCAATATCATGGTTTGATGACTTTGTTTTTCTAAGGATTTGAGTTGTGGTTTTTTTCTGAGATTATTACATTTTCACAGAACATTTCATTTGCATTTATGCTGTGCTTTCCTGTTGAAAATGATGTCATTAGAAAACATAATTTATCTCTTCTGGAGTTTTGCAATAGTAAAATTGCAATTCAGATTGTGTGCTGTTGTAAATCAAACATAGTTATTTTAGTGGTCTGGTCTGCAGAGCTGGAGGCCAGCTCTACCCATCCAGTCTGTAATGAATTGATGAACATCTCTGTTCCCCATGGCACTCTCAGACTGCTCATAACACTCAAGCATTGATGTCTCTATATGAGCAGTTTATTTAATTACCATTGCCAATTCTGATTTTCCAGGTAAAGGCAGCCACCTTGCTCAAATGTTGGGATCATTTATCACCTGTCATGAAGGAGAGAGTCTCTTGGCATCCTCCTGTGCAGTAAGATATGCTTTGATCTCAAAGCATTCTGTCTACGGTGTAGTAAGACAAAGCACCACCTGCTATGAAGCTTGACAGACTATATAAAATATAATTTATGTACATTACCATCTTGTCTGACATAAAAGAATCACATAAGAGAACAAGAAGCAAAAAAATTGTTGTAACTGCAGTCGCAGGCACAAATATCTTTAATTTATGACAGACTTAATAAAATAGGTTTTCTCCCAGATACACGACTCTTTCCAGGAGCTGTGCAGTAACTTCATTTATATGGTCTTAAATGAAAAGAATATCTGTAGTCAATACAGTGCTACCAAATGAAAAATAAAAAGATCCAGAAGATCTAGAAGAAAGCTGTCTGGTCAGTCTCATGTGTACAAAGGACCAGAAATCTAAAGACAAGAGCTAAACCCACCAGTCAATATGTAATTAATTTTCCGATCTTCAGGTGGCTGAACTCCATTACCAAGAATACCCCAGCACCCTCCCAGATGCACAGGGATGAGCAGGAACATTGCCAGGAAAGATGAGTTCCAGTTCCCACTAATGGACATCACAATCGCATCCAGGTCCCTCAGATGATCCAGAGGTGCCATCCAATTCCAAAGGGAAACCAGAATCCTTCTGTTCATTAGCAGATTCCAGGCGGGCCATCTCATGAAATGGGCAGAGGATAAGGCAGTGTTTGCTGCCAGAGGAATCTGGTGGAATGGTTTTGGGGGTTGTGGTGTCAGGATGGGGCAGTCCCAGCAGCCCTTTGCAGTCCCTGCACTGGGAGGGTCCAGGCACATCCCCTCAAGGCACCAGGATCCTGCACTTCCATTCACTGTCTTTCAGGCAGACCAAAGAGATACTACTGCAATTAGTGCAATGTTCACTCCTCATTTAGATTCAAGTAGAGTGCCAGAGAGTGGTAGCAAGGGTTACTCAACCTTGCAAAGTCGAGTTTTTTTCTTGTTTGCTTTCCAAGTGAAAAATATCTTTCAGTTGTGTTTTTGATGGGGAAAACCAACACATCTATCTCCTCTTCCACATTTTTTATTCCCTCAGTAGTAAACATCTGTCTTAATGCAAGAACTTCAAAGAAAGCCAAAGTGATTTTTTCATGTTATAAATTTGCCCAGACACTAAACATGTTTAAATGTCATCTTCCATTTTCTGTTATGTCCTTATAAATAAGATTATCCTGCTACTGTTCTGCAAATTTGTTTACAGGAAAAAAATTCCAAGCCCCATTTCTTGCTTGGATGCTAAAGTTTGAAGTTTGTTCTTAAAACTTCCTGGAACCAGAACAAAAATGGTTCAAATTGTCACTTGGTTGGAAAGAGAAGTGTTCGGGAAAAGAGCAGGGAGATACTAAGACCAAACAAGGCTAAATAACAGTCTTGTACTTACTGAATTGCTAATTTTCGAGTGTCCAACCTACAGCTGCTACTGCCAGCCAAGCCTGACGTTTCTACATTTTCTTTTGACATTTGAAGATTAAGTAAATCATGTTTATGTGTGATAGTACCAGCACACACTTGACTCCAGTCTCTCCCCACCTCTGCAGAACCTGTCACCAAAGGGATCCTGTGGAAACAGCATGGGGTGGAGATGGCCAGGAGCACACACCCATGCAGGAGACCACCACAGCTAATTAATCTCCTAATTAAAGGGAGCATTGACAAAATCTACAGCTCTTCCATTCTGTGCTGAGCAGTTGCTATAAATCAATGTTCATGTGCAAATCTACCTGATAGGCATGTGCTTGTTACCTCTAGATTTGTGTTTTCTCTTCAGTTTTTAGCGAGGGTACAATTAAGGATACCACTTCTTGGCTGCTGTTTGTTTTATAAAGTAAACAAGAAACAATTTACTGTAAGTATCGAGTCTGCAGTGCTTAACTGAGGTCTGATTAGAAAACCACTAAAATCTCCTTAAAAGCACTCCACTTTCTAAAGGTTTCTCAAAGGTATCTGAGACTGCCTTGCAGAAGCAGAGTATTGAGCTTGCCTTTATTGTCATTTACTGCTGATCCTGCCTCATGTGGCTACAAGTTCATTTCAGCAACTTTTGCTGATGGTGAGAACAGACTCGAGTTCTTTTTCCTGAGGATTCCCATTCTGTATGGAGAATGAAAACACCTGAGTTAGACAAGGAAGTGTCGGAAGGAAGTGTCGGAAGGAAGTGTCGGAAGGAAGTGTCGGAAGGAAGTGTCGGAAGGAAGGAAGGAAGGAAGGAAGGAAGGAAGGAAGGAAGGAAGGAAGGAAGGAAGGAAGGAAGGAAGGAAGTGAAGGGAAGGAAGTGTCGGAAGGAAGGAAGGAAGGAAGGAAGGAAGGAAGGAAGGAAGGAAGGAAGGAAGGAAGGAAGGAAGGAAGTGTCGGAAGGAAGGAAGTGTCGGAAGGAAGGAAGGAAGTGTCGGAAGGAAGGAAGTGTCGGAAGGAAGGAAGGAAGGAAGTGTCGGAAGGAAGGAAGTGTCGGAAGGAAGGAAGTGTCGGAAGGAAGGAAGGAAGGAAGGAAGGAAGGAAGGAAGGAAGGAAGGAAGGAAGGAAGGAAGTGGCGGAAGGAAGTGGCGGAAGGAAGTGTCGGAAGGAAGGAAGGAAGGAAGTGTCGGAAGGAAGTGTCGGAAGGAAATGTCGGAAGGAAGGAAGGAAGTGTCGGAAGGAAGTGTCGGAAGGAAGTGTCGGAAGGAAGTGTCGGAAGGAAGTGGCGGAAGGAAGTGGCGGAAGGAAGGAAGGAAGTGTCGGAAGGAAGTGTCGGAAGGAAGTGTCGGAAGGAAGTGTCGGAAGGAAAAAAGGAAGGAAGGAAGGAAGGAAGGAAGGAAGGAAGGAAGGAAGGAAGGAAGGAAGGAAGGAAGGAAGGAAGGAAGGAAGGAAGGAAGGAAGGATGAAGTGTCGGAAGTGGCGGAAGGAAGGAAGGAAGGAAGGAAGGAAGGAAGTGGCGGAAGGAAGTGGCGGAAGGAAGGAAGCGGCGGAAGGAAGGAAGTGGCGGAAGGAAGGAAGTGGCGGATGGAAGGAAGTGGCGGAAGGAAGGAAGTGGCGGAAGGAAGTGGCGGAAGGAAGTGGCGGAAGGAAGTGGCGGAAGGAAGTGGCGGAAGGAAGGAAGGAAGGAAGGAAGGAAGGAAGGAAGGAAGGAAGGAAGGAAGGAAGGAAGGAAGGAAGGAAGGAAGGAAGGAAGGAAGGAAGGAAGGAAGTGGCGGAAGGAAGGAAGTGGCGGAAGGAAGGAAGGAAGGAAGTGGCGGAAGGAAGTGGCGGAAGGAAGTGGCGGAAGGAAGTGGCGGAAGGAAGTGGCGGAAGGAAGTGGCGGAAGGAAGGAAGTGGCGGAAGGAAGGAAGGAAGTGGCGGAAGGAAGTGGCGGAAGGAAGTGGCGGAAGGAAGTGGCGGAAGGAAGTGGCGGAAGGAAGGAAGGAAGTGTCGGAAGGAAGGAAGGAAGGAAGGAAGGAAGGAAGGAAGGAAGGAAGGAAGGAAGTGTCGGAAGGAAGGAAGGAAGTGTCGGAAGGAAATGTCGGAAGGAAATGTCGGAAGGAAGGAAGGAAGTGTCGGAAGGAAGTGTCGGAAGGAAGTGTCGGAAGGAAGTGTCGGAAGGAAGGAAGGAAGTGTCGGAAGGAAGTGTCGGAAGGAAGGAAGGAAGGAAGGAAGGAAGGAAGGAAGGAAGGAAGGAAGGAAGGAAGGAAGGAAGGAAGGAAGTGGCGGAAGGAAGTGGCGGAAGGAAGTGGCGGAAGGAAGGAAGTGGCGGAAGGAAGGAAGGAAGGAAGTGGCGGAAGGAAGGAAGTGGCGGAAGGAAGGAAGTGGCGGAAGGAAGTGGCGGAAGGAAGTGGCGGAAGGAAGGAAGGAAGGAAGGAAGGAAGGAAGGAAGGAAGGAAGGAAGGAAGGAAGGAAGGAAGGAAGGAAGTGGCGGAAGGAAGTGGCGGAAGGAAGTGGCGGAAGGAAGTGGCGGAAGGAAGTGGCGGAAGGAAGGAAGTGGCGGAAGGAAGTGGCGGAAGGAAGTGGCGGAAGGAAGGAAGTGGCGGAAGGAAGGAAGGAAGTGGCGGAAGGAAGTGGCGGAAGGAAGGAAGTGGCGGAAGGAAGTGGCGGAAGGAAGTGGCGGAAGGAAGTGGCGGAAGGAAGTGGCGGAAGGAAGTGTCGGAAGGAAGGAAGGAAGGAAGGAAGGAAGGAAGGAAGTGTCGGAAGGAAATGTCGGAAGGAAGGAAGTGTCGGAGGGAAGGAAGTGTCGGAAGGAAGGAAGTGTCGGAAGGAAGGAAGTGTCGGAAGGAAGGAAGGAAGGAAGGAAGGAAGGAAGGAAGGAAGGAAGGAAGGAAGGAAGGAAGGAAGTGTCGGAAGGAAGTGTCGGAAGGAAGTGTCGGAAGGAAGTGTCGGAAGGAAGGAAGGAAGTGGCGGAAGGAAGTGGCGGAAGGAAGTGGCGGAAGGAAGTGGCGGAAGGAAGGAAGGAAGGAAGGAAGGAAGGAAGGAAGGAAGGAAGGAAGGAAGGAAGGAAGGAAGGATGAAGTGTCGGAAGTGGCGGAAGGAAGTGGCGGAAGGAAGGAAGTGGCGGAAGGAAGGAAGTGGCGGAAGGAAGGAAGTGGCGGAAGGAAGTGGCGGAAGGAAGGAAGTGGCGGAAGGAAGGAAGGAAGTGGCGGAAGGAAGGAAGGAAGTGGCGGAAGGAAGGAAGGAAGTGGCGGAAGGAAGGAAGTGGCGGAAGGAAGGAAGTGGCGGAAGGAAGGAAGGAAGGAAGGAAGTGGCGGAAGGAAGGAAGTGGCGGAAGGAAGGAAGTGGCGGAAGGAAGGAAGGAAGTGGCGGAAGGAAGGAAGTGGCGGAAGGAAGGAAGTGGCGGAAGGAAGGAAGTGGCGGAAGGAAGTGGCGGAAGGAAGGAAGTGGCGGAAGGAAGGAAGTGGCGGAAGGAAGGAAGGAAGTGGCATAAGGAAGGAAGGAAGTGGCGGAAGGAAGGAAGTGGCGGAAGGAAGGAAGTGGCGGAAGGAAGGAAGGAAGTGGCGGAAGGAAGGAAGTGGCGGAAGGAAGGAAGGAAGGAAGTGGCGGAAGGAAGTGGCGGAAGGAAGTGGCGGAAGGAAGTGGCGGAAGGAAGTGGCGGAAGGAAGTGGCGGAAGGAAGGAAGGAAGTGGCGGAAGGAAGGAAGGAAGGAAGTGTCGGAAGGAAGTGTCGGAAGGAAGTGGCGGAAGGAAGGAAGTGGCGGAAGGAAGTGGCGGAAGGAAGTGGCGGAAGGAAGTGGCGGAAGGAAGGAAGGAAGTGGCGGAAGGAAGGAAGTGGCGGAAGGAAGGAAGTGGCGGAAGGAAGGAAGGAAGTGGCGGAAGGAAGTGTCGGAAGGAAGTGTCGGAAGGAAGTGTCGGAAGGAAGTGTCGGAAGGAAGTGTCGGAAGGAAGGAAGGAAGGAAGGAAGTGGCGGAAGGAAGTGGCGGAAGGAAGTGGCGGAAGGAAGTGGCGGAAGGAAGTGGCGGAAGGAAGTGGCGGAAGGAAGTGGCGGAAGGAAGTGGCGGAAGGAAGTGGCGGAAGGAAGTGGCGGAAGGAAGGAAGGAAGGAAGGAAGGAAGGAAGGAAGGAAGGAAGGAAGGAAGGAAGGAAGGAAGGAAGGAAGGAAGGAAGGAAGGAAGGAAGGAAGGAAGGAAGGAAGGAAGGAAGTGTCGGAAGGAAGGAAGGAAAAAAGGGAAAAAGGGAAAAAGGAAGGAAAAAAGGAAAAAAGGAAAAAAGGAAAAAAGAAAGAA
The DNA here is from genome assembly GCF_027887145.1 of Ammospiza caudacuta. Taxonomy (NCBI): domain Eukaryota; kingdom Metazoa; phylum Chordata; class Aves; order Passeriformes; family Passerellidae; genus Ammospiza; species Ammospiza caudacuta. The sequence continues at coordinate 114,706,660 of NC_080594.1, forward strand.
AGAAAAGGGAGGAATGCAGAAAAGAGAAATGCAGAAAAGAGAACTGCAGAAAAGAAAGTGCAAACTGTTTTATAACCTTGATTTAACACCCAGTCTGAGCCAGACCTGTTATACATAATATGTTTCCTAGGGGGTTTATAATGCAACTACTACAGAGAAACAAGCATGAGCTATTCAGCAGCCTGGTAAAAGTATGAATAGCTCACAATGACAGGAGAATCAAGTTGTTGCTGTCTGGAATGTGAGATTGTAAAACATGAGATGATAAAATATCGTGATCCAGATTGAAAATCAATATATTTGTTAAAGTTGCCAGCAAAGGAACATGGACTGTTGGAAAACAGTCAGTGCATTCCATACCGTTGCTACCAGAATTCTTTGGATAAGGCAAGAAGTTGCAAGTTTAAAGTAAAAATAAATTAAAGGGTTCTTAAATCAATCCAAGGCATTTAAAAATAGAAAATTTAATGGGAAACAAGTAGTGAAAATCCAGAGTGGAGGGCTGAACAAGGGCAACTGCAGCACTGATATTTTAAAAACAAGTCCATTATCCTTACATGGAGGGGTTTTCAGAAGGTTCTTTGCTGCAAGGCAATGCCCTTGCAATATTTAAAGGGATTTGCTGTTAGAAACTCTTGGATTAGGAAACTTTACATGCACCAAGTGAGATATCAAAGAGAGAGCCAGCCAGCCTGCCTGGTTATTCACTGGGGTTGGTGCAGGTAAGTAATAGCAGTGAAGTATCCCTGCTCAGGTAAGAACTTAAACAAATGTTTAGACTGTGCATATTGCTCATATTGCTCAAGTGTTTATTTAAGCAATTTAATACACCCAGGCCACACTAATGAAATTCAGCTGCTATTCATCCCACCACACAAGTGTCCTCCATAGCATAGATATGAAAGCAAATAAGATAAAAGGAAAGGTGAAATAAGAAAAGAGGTGCTACTTACCTGAGCTATGCATTTTGTCTTTTATTTTGTTTTTAATGGGGCCATTTGTAACCAATCCTTAGCATGGTTTGTATTAAGTCTGGATCACAAATGCCGTGCAGCTGTTTACATCTGGCTCACAGGTGTGTGGCTGGTGTTTGCCAGGGGCAGATGGATGCCTTAGAGGAACTTGTCAGTGCATAGACAGAGGATGGAAGGGTGAGGGTCTTTACTGCTCCCTACCTGTGCTCCCCATTATTACTCCTCCTGTTATGAAATACCAGTCTGTTTGCATGGAAATACTGATTGGAAAAAGCTCCAGATTATCCTCTGAAGAAGTGAAAAGTGTAGTAGTGAACACATGAAGGAGTACAGGGCAAGTTGACTAGAAAAAACAAAATTGCTTGGCAATCCAGGTAAAGTTTCCAGGAGCAGGAACTCAGGGTACAGCTGTGCTGGGATTACAGCTGTGCTGTACCTTGGCTGTGCTGGGATGGCAGAATCCATTGTCCTGACTGTGTCCTGCCCCAGGGGACAGAAATTGGTGCATTAGATTAAAAATCTGTCAAGTGCTCCCAGATATCTGGCACGGTGGTTTATACACACACCAAGGATCCCTCCACATGGGCATTAAAAACCCCTGAATGATGCAGAGCTCAGTGCTCCTGCTCCCCACAGGCTGAGGAGCCAGCCCTGGTTCTGAAAACCCATTCACCATCATCTGCTCAGAAACCCAGGGCAGGGTCTGACAGAGGGCAAACCTGGAGGCTGAGGAGAGACCTTAATGTGCTCTCCAACTACCTGAAAGGAGGCATCAGGTTGCACTGGGGGAGGTTTTTGTTAGATGTAATGAAAAATTTCTCCTCATAAAGTGTTGTCAGGCCTTGGAAGAGGCTGCCCAAGGAAAGTGGTAGAATCACTGGAAGTATTCCAAACATGTGTGGACGTAGCACTTGAGGACATGGTTTGGTGGTGAACACGGTGCTGGTTCTAGGTTGACAGCTGAGCTTATGATCCTAGAGGTCTTTTTCCAACCTTAATGACTCCATGGTTCTGTGCAAACCTGACTGAGAGCAGGAAATTTGCACACCTGAGGATGTGGGGTCTGTGTAACACACAGGCTGCAAGGAGGATAAACCACCATGTCCTGCCTGCATTCTGCCACCCATCATAGCCTGAGAAAGTAGAAAGCTGCAGGGCAGAAGGATGCAGGAGGCAGGATGGGGTGAATGAGCAGGAATTCACCCCTTGCATTACCAGCCTGGCACTTTCAGAGCCAAGTGCATCAGGGCCTTGGCAGGGGAGTTTTGTTGGAGAGGAACAATGCCACAGACACGGCTGTAACAAAGAGATCTTTGTGACCACGACTGGCCTGCAGCACAGGATCAGGACTTCTTTTCAGGCTGGCTGCCTGGAATACTGAAGGAGGACAAACAGCTCCCCAAGTCAGAATAACATGACCGAAAATCCCAGTACATCCCCCGAGCTCCCTGCCAGCGCAGCTCCTCAGCCGTGCAGCAGCTTCCTTCTGGGTGGGAGGGTTTGAATGGAAAAGTGGGGGAGATGTGGGGGCTCAGGCAGTGGGCAGAGCAGGAGCTCTTTGAATGCATGCACACGTAGCTCTGGAGCCTGGCTGCCAGCAGAGCCTGCCTGGCTGCAGAGCTTGGGAAGCCCTGAGGCACACAAAGGTTGCACTGAGACAGCAATCCTAAATTCAGTGCTTTTGCTTTCCTGAGCCAAGGAAAAAATCCACCTCCCTCCCTCCCTTTGGCAGATCAACTGCTTCCAGATTTCCTGATGAATTGTCACAAGGAAGAGAAATCATCCTCTGAATGATCACAAGGAAGAGAAATCATCCTCAACCCTTCCTCGCTCAGAAAGCTGAGGGTTTTTGGATTTTTCCCATGGTCTGAGTAAAATGAAGCACCCCAAATTAGCGCCATTCATGCTGCCACAGCCAAAAACTGCCTGTGCAACTACATCCTCAGTAAGAGTGTTGCAGCCTCTCTTAAGAACCTACAAAATAAAATGTACCCACAGATTCCCAGCTCAAACACACCACCAAACTCATCCACTGCATCTCTGACTCCACCAATTTATTTTTTTTCAATAAATTTAGGCCACAGGAACCCAGTTTACCCCAAAAGATTCCAAGTTTTTTTTTCAATAAATTTAGGCCACAGGAACCAAGTTTACCCCAAAAGATTCCAACTTCTTTATAAACCAACTTCACAGAAGATTTTTCTTTTTAAATAACCGTGTCACCAAGCCTGAACCAACATTCAGAAATCACATGCTCACCAGCTGGATTGGAAGCCTGTATTTTATTTTCAGTTCCCATCACAAATTCAAACTTCAACAATGCCATCAAGCTGTCTTTGAAATATTCTTACACCTCCATCAACTTCAGGGGCACTGTCATTGGTGAAGTGAGACCCTGAATCTTCCATGCACAAGCATGGCTGCAGATCAACACAGATATTGCCACTGAACTTGCAACCAAATATATTCAAAGGATATCACAGTGCTGTGCCTTACAGGAGGCTCTTAGGGACATCTGGCGAGTAGGAGAGCAGTGATGGCACTTGCTTTGCTGGTGTAAAACTGGGCTTTGCCTTATCAGAGCTGCCCTTCCTCACAGCGATTCACTGTCTCCAGCATCGTCTTGAGGGGAAGCAGAGGGGCAGGCGCTGATCTCCTCTCTCTGGTGGCAGGACTCGAGGAAATGGTGTGGATCTGAGTCAGGGGAGGTTAAGGTTGGGCATCAGGGAAAATCCCCCCCCTGAGGGGGATTGAGCACTGGAAGAGGCTCCCCATGGCGGTGGTCACAGCACCAGCCTGGCAGAGCTCAAGAAGGGTTTGGACAATGCTCTCAGGCACATGGTGTGACTCTGGGGTGACCTGTGCTGGGCCAGGAGTTGGACTCAATGATTCTGATGGGTCTCTTCCAGCTCAGCTTATTCTATGTGGAACCTGAAGCTTGGCTCAGTGCAGAAATCCAAGTCAACCGACTGCCTCCATCCCTCAGGTTTCACATACTAAACCCTAATGGGATCCAAATGGAAAATCATCAAGTAACTAAAACCAGCAATTGAATGCCATGTGTTTTGGAAGAAATTTCCCCCAGCATCTAACTTCCTAACTTTTAAATAATTGCCACCCTCAACAAACTCATAACCAGAAGTAAAACAAAATGAACCTGCCCTCGAAAAAACAAACAGCAACAAGCAGAAAATAAATAGTCTGTAAATCCATTCTTGCAGCCACTGCCACACTGCCCTCCAAGCAGCCCCACTGCAATCCAGGGAGATTCACATGCTCCCCATGAAACCTGACACACACCACACCTGTGCACCACAGGACTGATGGAAACCATGCAGTTGGACAATGTGTATGTGCTGGAGGGAGCTCTGCTGGGCAGTTAATAAAGGAGCAGAGCACCCAGTTACCATTTAGAGGATATTTTTCACTAACTGTTCTCACTGATGTCTCTAAGGACCATCCTGAAAAGTGGCTTCTGATACAACTCCAAAAGGCAAGCAAAATGGAAAGCAAAATGGTCAAATCTTATAGAGCAGAAGAAAGAAAGAAATTATGGACTCAACAAAGTCCATGTACTTAAGGCCTACTTTGATCTTCCTCCTGTCTGGCTGAATGAAGCTCCTTCCACATGGGCTGCCTGCCAACACATTTCCCCTGCTTTTCTCTGAAGAAATGAACCTGTTATCAGCTTCCTCTTGCTAAAACCTCATGTGTGACCACCCTTTTTCTCTGAAGCTGTCTGGTCATCTGGCACAACTGTGTTGAACAAAGAGTTATTGTCTCTCACCTGTGTTTTGGCTTCCTGTTTGGAAGATGCTGCTGCTGGTTTCTGAGTCATGAGGTGAGAGCTGTGTGTCCACCAATATAACTGTCAGGTTTTTGGTTTTTTGGGTTTTTTTTTGTATTTTAGCTGGTCTAATGAAAGATTTCACAATGCTCTTGAGCCCTTCACCCCATGATGATGTGTCCAGGGAATACTGATGGGGAAAAACATCAGTACACACTAGTCACAAAACACGTCACACAAGTCACAAAACACGTCACACAAGTGCCACACACCTTCTTCCTTAGGCACAAGGAGCAGAGTTCAGGTGCTTCTTGTGCCCACCAGCCTGTCCTGAGTGAGAAATTAAATACACTCAAACTGGGTAGAAGTTGACAGACATCTTAACAAAAAAATTCAGGATGGAAAGCAAACTGTGACTCTGAGAGCTGGGACAAACTCCCTGCTCCCCCCCTTGTACCATAGGGAACCTCATCCCTCCTCCAGGAGTTTGTGGCACCCATGGCAGTGGTTGCTCTTCCCACCATGCCCATCCCCACGTCCATGTTTCCCATACAGTGACAGGCCAGCTGCAATCCTGAGCCTCTGCGCCTCTTTGGCACAGCCCCTGCTGCAGAAACAGCTTCCCTGAAGTGCACGTGAGACCTGGTGCTCCAGTTACTTTCAGGAATGTGCCCCTACCAAGGATTAAGCAAAATAAATATTATCTGGTTCCATATCTGTTTCCATGTTTGCTTATGCATACCTGCCTCCAGCCCTGTCCAAGGCTTAGACCTTCCAACAGCTCCCAGTTATTAGAGAGCATCTCAGCTTTACAGGGTCACTTTTCATAAGAGCCTTTTTCTCTAGAGGACACTTACCTGCTTCTGTTCCCTCCCTAAACTCACAGATATCATATCTAGAATTACAGTTCCCTACAGAGGCACTGCAGAGACTATCCTTGCATAACAAAAGAATTCATGCTAAAAACAACAGCAAAAAAAATAGGTCATATCTGAAGAATACTAACACTTGCAAGACTTCTTTGGGTATACTAGTGAGCTAAGGGTGTCCAAATATTTTTTCCTGTGGTTCTTAGGTGAATTGTCCTCTTAGTTACTTAATGCATACTTTTTTGGAGCACTTTTTTTGAGTGTGTTTTCGTCTTGCTCATAAAGCACAGCTTCATTAAATATCGCTTTTCTTGCTCCATATTCAAGCTACTGCTTCTCAAAGTGATCCAGATTTTCCACTAATTCTCACTGATGCTGCCAGTGAGTGGCACTACCTGCCCAACAGTGCTGATTTTTAGTGGACAACGTTCTTCCTCTTCCTGCACCCAAAATTTGCAGCTCTGACAACTCCTGGTTTCCTGGAGATGAGAAAACTCTGTTGGACTTAGGGGAAAAGAGGAGAGATGAGGACCTGCAATGTCTCTGTTTGCCAGCCCACTTTAGCAAGCTGCAAGGGAAGCACAGGGACTGTGGCTCCAAAATGAGGGGTCTTACACTTTAGTTTTGTCAGCAAAAAACCCTGAGCAGGTGGTGTCACCCCAACAGACTCCTCCTTACAGCCAAGAGTGATGAAGTCTTAAGTTTCAAGGGGACAACAGCATCCAGTAGAGGAAAGCAGAGCTGAATTCTTCCAGTTAATGCTGGGTGACAGAAAAATGTCTTCAGTGATCTGAGTCCTTTGATGTGCACAACTAGTTTTGGTTAACCAGGACCTCAACACTCTCTTGTTTTATGCCAACAGTTTGGCCCATAAAGTTCACATTTTCACAAAAATCACAGAAAGCTCTTAAAAATGCTGTGGATAGTTGATGTATCTTGGGTATTTCTGCGGAGGGTTCAGAGACAGCTCCTCTGCAACAACGCAGAGCCTCAGGGTGGCTCTATGGTGTAGGCAAATGGATAAATTTGCACGTCACCCCATGTAGCTATGGGAAAACTCCCCAGATGGGTTTTGCAGATGAAGCCGTCAAGAGCACACGGGGCGGAAAGTTGTAGGTGATGCTGAATGGAATTGTTGGCTATTGCTTCCTGTGGAAAAATGAGACAGAGACACGAATTACCTCAGTTCCAGGCTGGAGTACCACCTGCTACTGCCAGACAACTTACTTATGCAAAAAAACCCTCCTAGCATTTTGAACTTTTGAGCATTTATAAATTTTGCGCCAGGATCCAGATGAGTGCTGTGTGTTATAAACTTTGTGCCAGGATCCAGATGAGTGCTGTGTGTGGAGCCCTGCATTTGTGAAAGCTAATGAGTGTACAAGAGCATTTGCTGGCCCCATCACTCAGCCAGGGATTTTGCCAGCAGCCCAAGCAGTGCTTCAGGGCAGATCGTTTAAAAAACTGATCCTGAACCTTCCAGTTGCACCTGAAACATGGCACTTCACAAATGAGTTGCAGATGCAAATAAGACCCATTTGAGTTCTCTTTACCCCTTTTGCATGAAATTCAGCTTTGTGGGGAAGACCTCAGAAATCTTTGTGACAATCCTTTAGGGTGAGAGCCGAGTGTTTGCTCCCCTTTCCTTCCACTCCCTCATTTCTGGGTGATCCTTGTAAGACCAATGCACAGGAGGGGACAAAACCCTTCCTTGTGAAATATTTGGCTTAATGAGACATGAATAGAAGATTTGTACCTGCCAGGCGGACTGCAAGGAGACCAAAAAGAAAAGAAAAGGAAAAAAGAAAGCTGTCATCCAGTGGGACTCTGGAGCTGTCAGCACAGCAGCAGTGAGTCCCCAGAGCTGTGAGAACCTCGCTACCAGGCAGGGCAGAGCCAGGCTGGGCTCACTCACCACTCCCGGGCCATGCCCTCAGCAAAGAAAGGAACCCCTTTTCTGACAAACAAGCAGGGTGGGCAGGGTGCCAGCTGCCTGTTTCTGAAGTGGGAAAGGCTGCTCCTTGGAGAAAGGCTGGACCCAGGCACTGGAAAGATTTAACTCTTCCAGGGTTGGTTGGTTTTGCAGAATGTCACAGGGACAGCTGGTGCGCCCAGGGTACCAAAACTCACCAGTGACAAATCCTATCCAGCACAAGCTGACAAAGATCCCTTTTTGGGCATCAAAAGCACTTAGTGGCACCTCCAGACAGACATCTATTTAATAATTTGCAGCATGGTGCCAATTCAAAGGCATGGCAGCAATTGTACTATCCCCAGACATTGAGACACTTGTCATATTTCACATGGTGGTGTTGCAGTCTCCATAATTCCGTGCAGCTGTGTGCCCCATACTGCTCAACAGGGCTGCTCAGCATTCTTCATTCCAAAAAATATGCATCCTCTTGCAAAAAAGAAGTCAAGGACAGCTTGTGTAGTGCTGCCAGCTTGCTTTTCCTCTGCAGCCAAATGCAGCTGATCTTCAGGGCTGTTTCCCCTGCACCCCCACCCCCAGGTTATTTGTTTGTCAGATGTGTCAGGGCATGCTTTCATTTTCTTACATTTTCTATCCACCCACAGACCACCCATCTGCTGCCTCACAGACCAGCACAACGTGTTGTGTTCCACAGGCTGAAAGTCACTTTCCTTTACCCTCCAGTGCCGTGGCATTGCAAAATGCTGAGCTAAACTACAGCTTTATGTTAAGAAAGAGCAACTATAAAATCCTTAGGAGCCATCTAGCAGGGCGCCTCTAACCTGTTATAAAGGTAGTAGTTAAAATACAGAAGGGCTAAAGACTATTGCCTACTTCAGAGAAAATGCAAAAGAAGGTTTTTCTCAAATTGCACACACTTTGTAGTAACTTGTATAAGCAGGAGGGGACTGAAGCAGACTCAGAAGATTCCACTGTGATGGGTTTGGAAGGAAATGCATAAGTTAAAATGTTACTGGTCAGATTTTCAGGTCCTGCTAAGGGACATGAGCATCACACAGTTGCTACGGCTATGAAGAATTAACTTGGGTAAGAGTGGCTTGATCCCATGTCACATCCTACAATTGATCTGGTTCCCTTCAGGCTTGCCCTGGTTCCTGACCTTTGTCTCTGCTGTTCCCTGATGCCCTCACAGCATCTTTTCACACCACAGGAAGCCTGCTGAGGGGCAGTCCATGCATTATGGATGATACATTCTGCACTGTGCCTGAGTGCCTCAGCACTCACTGCTCAGGAAAGATCACAACATGACCCCTTGCCCTTCTGTGACTTCCCAATAAAGCAGTTCTCCTTCACATGAAATTATAAACTCATGTGGCTCCAAAAATAGGCAGTGTCATCTGGTTTGGAGTTGTGAACCTTAAATCATTGGCTTAAAGACCAGGGAAAAGCCTGCTCTTCTCCATTAATATGAACAAATAATTTCCAAAATGAAAGCCTACACACAGCAATTTGGCCTAGAAATGCCCACATCCCACTTTTCTTTTAAGTGCAGATGATTCTGGTTTGAGTGGTACCAGTGCAGCAAATTTGGGAATAATTAAATACTAATGTGTTATTTCATCCCCTTTTTTATATGGCTTATAGAATGAAATTTCAAATTACTATAGCAACAGGCTGAAACAATACTCTGGAACTTGTCGATATTTATCCCATGATCTAATAGGGGTTTGTTGATTGTGCTACTCTGCAAAGCAAGGGCATTAAGTCAGAGCTTTATTCTTTTACCATATGGTCCCCAGGAAAGAAATTTTCTCTTACACGTTGTACTCTGCACTACACTGAAGTGCACCAACAATAAGATTCATAAAGAAAGCCATTAGTTACCTGTGATTAAATCCCACAGCCCAGGTATGGATTTAAAATTTATGGAAATAAAATTGTAAATGTAAAACTGAGGTTGCATAGATCCAGATGAGCGTTAACAAGTGTGAAGGGCTGTGAGAGTAATGTGTTATTTTACTGTTATTGTAACATATGTTTATCTTTAAAGAAGGTGCCTGTGAAAGGTATTGCACAGGGATTTAAGGCATGTGGGTAGGTGCAAGTAGCACAGGATTAGGTGGCTGGGGGAGCAGGCTGAGATTAAGGAAGTTACGTCTTTCCCAAATTCAGAAAACTCAGGAGCAAATCTCAAAGGAATGGGGAGAACTCCAATAGAAAATTCTTTAAGACAAAAGTGAATGAGAGGATGTTGCACTTTTTTGGTTAGCGGGTTTTTTGTCCTTGTTTCGTGGTGGTTTAATGGGTTTGGTGGAGGCTTTTTGAGCTGTCTTCCGATGAGACTTTCAAAAAATACAGCAAAGCAGACAGTGATTCTGTTGTTCAGCTCAGGGATCACTCCCAGACTTGTACAGAGAGCACCACCTCTTGTAGGACAAATTTAGTTCACAGAATTACACAGAAGTTTTTGACTTGACTAATTTGCAGTAGCATTTCTTCCTATGACATCATTTTTGCAGTGTTTGGGAAAGCAGCAAACTGCTTTTTAGGAACACACAGGTAATTCAAAGCTGGTTAGTAAGGGCATATTGATCTACCTACAGGACTGGCCATGTACCCCTTGCCAGAACTCCTGGAAATCCCAGGAAAAGTGCTTCCAAAAAGTCAGGTATGAATGAGTTTTGAGATGTGAGATTCACTAACCAAGGGGGAAAGCACTGTACCTGGCTTTAGAAAAGAGAAAATCCACATGGACTATGGTAAAACAGTCAGTGGAAGTCAACACCATGAAAAATACTCATATGAATTATTGACAATCAATCAGTGACTCTGAGAGCATAAAGGCAAGGAAAAGAGCTGCCGTGGATTTGTGAAGAGTAAATTGTGTCAAACCAACTGAATTTCCTTCTCTGGCAGGGTCACAGGGCTGGTGGGTAAGGCTGTGCTGTGGAGGTGGTGTTACTTGGCTTCAGAAAGATTTCCAACAGCATGAGGCTGGAGAGGTCTGAGCAGCTCTTTCACAGATAAAACTGGAATTCAAAGCAGCCCTGATAAAATAAAAGGGATCTAAAACCAGCAGGGTGAAACTCAGTGGGAGGGCAGCATCCAGGAAGGAAAACTCAGGTGCCCAGAAGAAGGCCAAGCTGGGCAGATGCACTGGGTTGATGCACAAACCAGTCTGGGCACCAGAGAAAAGCAGGGATTGAGCATGAATTGACAGTGTGATATTGTTGGGGAAAAGGCAAATGTCATTCTGGGACATGCCAGCAAGTGCTGTAAACAATTACCCCACTCTGCTCTGCTTTGAAGGACCCTGAGGAGCAGCCCTGGGCCCAGGCCTTGGCACCAGGCTCTGCAGAGAATGAATTTAGGCAGATGGGAACATAGAGGGAAGAGGAGCAAGAGGAGCTGCGAGGGACTGAAATGCATTATTTATGGGGAAAGGATGAAGGAGCAATGTGTTTAGGCTGGGAAAAGGATTCTGTCACAAATAGTACACAGAACAATATTAAATGAGGAAATTCAGGGGGTTGCTGGCATGGGGCAGCTACGCTGGTGATCTGTGAGAGACATCAAGCACAGAAATGGGGAACTGGTCCAAATTGCTTGGAACAAACAGGCTGCCAGGGACAAGGGGGCTTGCTGACCTCCTGTGGGATCTCAACACCTCAGGATGGAGGTGCAGAGTGGCCGAGAACACCCTTGGGGGGCTCGGGAGTCCTGGAATGTTGCCAGAAGTGTCTGGTGGCAGGGCTTTGATCCTACACAGGAGACGACACCTGTATGAGGACTGGGAGGATTTCACTGGGGTGAATGGTGAAGGGATAAGTTAATTAGAGTGTAAAACACAGGATTTAGGATTTTGGTACAGGGGGGTCTAAAGAAGTAAGATGGAGGAATTGGGGCGTGTCCTGTTCTTCTTCTTCTTCTTGGCCTCCATCTTCTGTGCTGATGGTGGCACTTTGGGATTGGTTATTACTAAAAGTGCACCGGTTAATAAGGGTAGAAGGTATTGGGGAAAAATTATAAATATTGTACACGTAACTTCGAGTATAAAGATAAGTGACCGCCCCGGGGGCTTGCAGAGTGTGCTCATGGCTGGCTTGCTGTGCAGACCTCTGTTGGGCTGAAAGAAAATCTTTTAGATAAACAATTAATAAACACCGAGACCGAGACAAGATCAGAAGTCTCTCCTCGTCCTTTGAAGTGCCGGGCTCTTCAAGGCCATCCCTGGGCCTTTCCAGGCCACCTAGACAGCGCAGAAAACTTACAACCTCCCAGGCCACTGCTTCATAGTCCCACCCTCTTCCTGCCCAAGATCCAAACCCACCAGAGCTACTACCTTCTGTGGAAGCCTGGTCTGAGCTGATACCTCTGATGAGAGGATCAAAGGGGACTGAGTCTCATGCTGTACATTTCAATGTATGGCTTCCTTGAAATGCTGAGCCCCTGAGGATGCTGTGAGGGGCTTTGGGCATGCAGGGTGGGAAGGACAGGACCCTGCTGTCAATCTGTCTCCTGCCACATGGCACCCTGGGGTGGCTGGGTAGGAGCGCAGCAAGAACATTCTCCTGCAAAACAACTAAAGCAAAAACAAACAAAAAACCAAAACCAACCAACAAATCAACAAACAAACTAAAAAAAAATAAAATCAAAAACAAAATCAAAACCAAACCAAAACCAGCAACAACAACAACAACAAACCCAACCAATTAAACAAAAAAAAAAATCCCCAAACCCCCAAAAAGCTGAATCGAGCCAAACCACCACCACGAGAAAACCAACAAAAACAACAGCAGATTATTTCTGAATGTGAAGCAAAAGGCATCCACAGGTGGGTTAGCTCCATGAAAAGAGTGAACCAGTCAGCTGAGAGGGGCTGAGCTGGAGGTTGTTGCTCTTGTCCAAGACTCCCTTCCCTCACCATCAGTCTGGAGGTGAGGGCAGGGTATCTCCCTCCCAGCAATGCAGTCTGAGGTTATCTCTGTCAAGTACCACTCATTTTGGGGTGGGAGGGTGAGGGGCAGATCACATGTGTCTCTGGCAGTTGCCAAAATCAGTCTTGTTTGCCTTTGGAAAACCAAAATCTCACTCACCTTTCCTGGGCTTCACATGACATACCTCTCTGCCTGGGTCTTTTTTGAAAGATTACAAGGTGACCATGAACTTTGTTTGCTTTGCAGACCATGACAACAAGAGCGTGCAGTCACTATTTGGCTGGTGCTGCACTGTACAGACAGACTTGTGCAGGGATTTTCTTTCTCATGAGCTGTACCTTGGCCGCTTTTACAATGCCCTTCAGTCTTCCCTCACCCATTCACCTCCCCTGGTGAAAGAGGCTTTGTGATAAATGATTCAAGACCGATTCTGGAACTGAAGAGGACTTTTTTTTTCTTGATTTCTGGATTTTCCATCAACTTTTTGTTTTCAGACTAATTTTCTGAGTAGTTGTCCTCTGTAGTCCAGGATTGGATCACATTAGAGAGTTCCACTACCCTCTGACAGTGGTCCAGCCCTAGGCAGGTGTAAACCTTCCCCAAATCCATAGCCCAGTTCATTCCAGAATACTCAGGGCATTCCATGAACCCACCCCAGCTGAGCAGTAAATCTGCAGCACTGTGATTTTACCCAGGGCAGAAATGCCTTTCCCATCAAAGGACATGATTTAATGCACGTCTGCTAAGTTGTGCAAAGCCTTGTATTTTACTGCTAGCACATCTTCTGGGACTGTGCATCCCTTTAGGTTCTCTTGGAGAGATCCCATTCCAACTTGGAGAAGGGCAGGGGGAAATTGTTTCCTCAGGGAACTGAAAGATACCCTCCCTGCCCTCATCCCCATGATTCCTTCCTCAAGCAGTGTATACAACCAGGCTTTCTGAGAAGAGAACATATAACAGTGCTTTCAATGTCTGGTCTTTACCCCAGCCCTCCCCTGGGTTTGTTTTCTGGGGTTGTACACAGTCTCCAGCAAAGAAAAGATTTTTTAGCAACTCTTTGAAAATCCTCCTCCACTTTGTCCAAGGAAATACTCCAGTGACACAATACCAAGAAACAAAAAGCATTATGGGCTTCCAAGTCTGAGGAATACTCTTCAGCTTAAGCAGACATGTCCATGGAAGGTAGAGATAAAATGAAATAACCAGAGAAGCTTCTCAGTTATTCTAATTAATGCAAATGCTGACTCTCGCAAAGTCCTCATTTCCATGGATGGAGGTACAGCCTTTAACTCACCAGGAACTGTGAGTCTGGACAGCTGCTTTGACAGGCCTGGCAACATCCCACTCTGTTCATGTTCTGGGTTGTGAAACTCTGCAGTTGCTCCAGGCTCAGTGGGTTTGCTTTGTTGTATTACATTTTGGACTTCACAGTAGGCTGTGAAGCATAGAAGAAGAAACACAAATCAAAAAATTGCTCAATATTAGGGCCCAATATTCAGAAACTGATGCTCTGCCCCCCGTGATGTGCATTAATATGTCAGAAAGAGTTATGGTGTTGGTAGATCTCTTCACTCTCCATACAGTGTTCCCATACAGGCTCTCAAATGAAAGGCAGCTGTCATGGATAGGGAAGCTCTGGCTCTTCAAAATCCATGGACATTGGTCTAAGGAAGTGCTGCTGAAGTCAGTGCAGTGTTACCACAAGTCTACACAGAAAATGGCTTGGAGTATGTCTTGGAGTATGTGCTGCACATAAAACATTAGTGTGTAAAACAGCATGCATTTTCAAAAGCTTTCTGTACAACCTCAGGACTGGATGGTAAAATCTGACATATATAGAATTTTATATAAGAACCCATTGTGCTGGGAAGATTTCCCAGCATGAAAAAATGCTGGTTAATTACAATATTCAAGAACTTGTTCACTTCAGGTCTATAAACTAAATCATGCCAGGCAGGCCCAGCAAATTCCATGATTCACATAACTGTATGGGGGATGGAGTTCAGGGAAAAACCATCTCCCAGGGAGGTGGCAGAGACCAGTGTCATCTGTCTTCTCTTCTTTACAATAATACTGTAGGAGGATGAAAAACTAGGGGTCTGCTGTAAGGCTGAGAATTCATGATAATTTCCAAAGAGTTGCATGTCACTGGTGAATCACATTTGTCATACAAATTAGAAGCAGGTAACATCATGGTTTCTGGCTGGACAGAGGAATGTTGTTTACAGCTATAGTTTATTTCCTGGAAAATGCTGGCACAGATTGACAAGAATAAGTTCTAATTTATGTCCAATGTTGCCTTGGACTGGTCAGATAAATAAGACTCAAAAAAGCCTGACAAAGTGAAAAAAATACTTAAATATTCATATTTTAAGGATGAAATGCTATGCTTTTATGTCTGCAAACACAGTTCCAGTTTCAGTTAAGTACTTGCAATGTTTAATTTCAGGCACAAAAGTAATTTTTTCCAGTCACATTTCTTTTCCCACTCTTTGATTAATCTAATACACTTTGAATATTCTCATTTTGGGGCAACCTGAAAGAAACGGTGGTTTAATTCTTTCAATGCTCTCAATGAATTGAAAAAATCCCTAATTATCCAATCTTTATTTGCAGGTCTCATGCTCTGTTTTAATCCTTCAAAGCCTCTCTGTTTTCCAGCAATTATGGGTGTTTCAGACAGAGCATGTATGTACATTTATATATAAAATAAATTCTGGCACAAAACTTTAGTAAGATGGGAAAAGCTGCTTTGCTTTGTTTTGCTTCTTCAGTATCTGATGGAAAAGTAAGACTAATTTAAAGAGGACTTGAGAAGGATATTTTATTTTAACCTAGGATTATAGTCACTTTAGCTAATGGTGTACAAAAAGATCAAAGTCTAAAGATGTGCTTTCTGTCTCTCTGAAAAAAAAAATAATCAGACCTCATCTTTGTTCTAGAAGTTCTGATGACATTATGGATGTTTTTATTTGTCATTTACACATGTCTGTGAAGTGTCAGATGGTTTGAGTCCTCAATGGTTATTTCCATAAAGAATTAGTCACTGACTTATGTGAGCACTGACAGAAACCAAAATCAGAACAGTTTGACACCAGAACAGGAGACAGACTGAAGTGACACTGGGATATCTCTTCAGCAGGGGAGCATTTTTGGCTCATTGAAGAACAAACCATCTGACTGAGCATCTCCTCCCTCCGAGCTGCCCTGTGGCCACTCTGGTTTTTGTAATGCCACCACTGCTCCAGCTCTCCCACCAAGGCAGCACCTTCCAGCAATGCGAGATGAAGGCCATTTTCTGATTTGTCAGCTCCAGAAACCACATGAGAACTGAGGCAGTGCCAAGGCTTTGGGGCCCAAGAAGATAAAAAGGCTCAGGCCAGGGCTTTGCTCTCCCAAGGGTTACACACAGACCAGCTAAAACTTGTCCTGGTAGCTCTGGCTGAGTGAAGCAGCAGCCCCTGTGTGCTCTGTCCTCCCCTGTCCACTGCAGTGTCACCCCAGCTTTGCCCTCTGGGCCATTCATATCCAAGCTCGTGCTTCCAGAAGCAGAGAAGGAATTGCCCAGCATCAGTGCAGGGGCTGTAAAATTTGGCCACTCAGAAAAAATAAATTCTTTATAAACCAGAGCAAGGCTGATGTTCAAAGCTGAGTCTTGGAGGGTGGTGTCTGTGAGAGGGGAAGGGTTCAAGAGTAATTAGATATGGTTGTGTCTCACCCAACCCTTGATCTTTCCAGAATATGCACTTTTTGCAGGGTATTTTGTAGGCAAAAAGAAGGTGAAAGAAAAGCAGTTTTAAAGTCCTGGTGTATGTACAGGATGTCCATCTCACCCAGGCAGCTCAGCTGGGAACATAGATTCATCCACTCATATCTTTCACTACCAGATAAAGATGAACGCTCAACAACATAATGATACCTCCTACTGGTGATTCTGACATGAAAAGTACATGATGTGTGTGTCAGGTATTCCCAAACAACTCACATTCCTGGAAATAGCCAGTGCAAGTAGACAAGCAGATTAAAATGTGATGGCTGAACCAAAAAAAAAATAAAAATCTTTTCTTTATATTTTTACAAAGCTGTTTTCATAGAAGTTATTTCCCCTAACACCTTGCAAACTCATGTTTGTATTAACACATATTGTGGACAAGCATTTTCCTTTCTCTCCATCACAGTTTCAATGACTGTATGGGACACAAGAGTGTATTTTCCTTTAATCCAGTTCTTCCTCCAAACTTAATCCAAGGTTTACAGAGCTAAAACTGCATTTGTCCTCCACATACTTCTGCCTTGGCAATGTCAGCTGTGGTATGAGAGTGCTGGCTCCCCAGTGGAATATGTTTGTGGCTCTGAGCTTACTGTCTCTCAGACCAAATATCCCACTTGGGCTACTAGTAAATTCAGTGAGAAATGTGTCAGATGTGTTGGATGCAAAATTTACTATATTATTGTTAAACAGTGGGTGAGTTTAATCCTGGTTTTATGAAATTCTGCAGCAAAGCTCTTGCTGTCTTCTGGGGGGCCAAGCTTTCACTCACTGTGGTTTTTTCTAATTAATGGACAGACAGTGCCACTCACACAGGTTTCTTTCTGTCCTTACTCCTCTCCTAGGAAAAGTCCTACATCCCCAAAATGCCACACAGCTGGCCAGAGATAGGAGATTTATGTTGGACAAGGCAAAAAAATAAGAAATAATTTATTTTATTGCCTCTGCATCATGCCAGATGCCCCAGGGTGGCAGAAGAAAAAGGCATATTGTTACTCAACTCAGCTTTGTTACTCAACCCTGCTTTGAAATGATGCAGCAAGACATAGTGGCTTCTTGGAGCAGAACTGCACATTATCATTTAGCTGGATGAATGCATGACACAGAAAAGTTGTTCTTGATTAAAAACAAATATCCAGCATGGCAAGAAAATGAGTAAGGATAAACAGTGATTAAGTGTGATATGTCTGAAGGCTTCCCACAGTACAAAAGCCATATGTGGGAGGCAAGAACCTAAAATTAAACTCCTAGCAGTGTGAGTTAAGGTTTTTGAAAGAGGCACCTGACACAATCCAAGGGGGAAAGTTTGAGTAATTGGCTCATCGAGGGTGGTTCTCACCACTTTCCCATGATCTTCACCTTCTTTCTCCCCCTGTGCTCATCCAAGCAGGGAAACACCATCCAGGGGTCAGCCCAGACAAGCTGATTTACTCATCCCTCCAGCCCTGCCCCTCCAGAGGAGTTCCAGTGCAGAGCAGAGGCAGAGGAGCAGCTGTGGGCAGCCCAGGCTAAGCCATTCAGGCTGAAGGTGGTACAAATCCTAAAGTCAAGTCATCCTAAAAGGCAGCCCAACCAGCTACAGCCCTCACCACAAGCTCCAGTAAGGGAGAAAGAGCCACAGTTTACTGCAAAAGCAATTGCCTGGGACAGCAAGTAATTAGCACAGGCCCTTCCTTGCAAAGAATGAGCTGGTGGTTGTTTTTGTGCTGGTGTTGCCTCAATGCCTTCACAAGCAGGAAGGAAGAGAGGCCTGGTTTCACTTGAAGCTGGCACTTCTTATTTCCTTGGTGGTGCTGCAGTCTTGGATTTCACAAAGAGCCTAACAGGAATCTCATCTGCCTTTTCTGGCTCCTGGTGATCTCAAGGACAGGCAGAATCCTCAGGGCCTACCATCACTCTCCACTCTCTGCCATGGGACTGGATGCCCTCCCAGAGCTCTCTCCCTAACAGCAGAGGAGAGAGGGCCTCTAGTTATTGGGAATGTGTCTCCCAAGTGTCTCCCAAGGCTTCATGACAAACTGTTTGCACTGGCACTCACACCATGTTTTGAGACAGCTGCACAATCAAGGGCTTATTCACCCAGACCAAACTCACTAACTGCAAACTGCTTTGGCTTGTTACACACTCAGTATTCAGATGTCTTTCCCATTAATCTTCATTGCAGACCCAACCAACAACATCTTCTCCTTTTCTCCACTAAGGAAGAAAGAAACCAGATAGAGTCAGGGTGTATTTGTTAGCAACTGGGAAATCCTGAAGCTTTGGTTTCTCCCTGTAATGCTGAAAGCCTGATTCCTGCTGCCAACACCTTGTCCCAAGGCCTTTGCAGAGGGAGGCCACAAAGCAACCTGGAGACTTTTCCCCTCCCTCTGGACATGCTCAAGGAGTGAGACTGAAATCACTTCCATGAGCACCCTTGCCCACACAAAGACCTGTTGTGACCACAGAAGGAATTCCAGTTCAGGCAGAGCATAAGGAGCCTGCACATAATATGTGCTGCAAAACAAAGGTCTAAATTTACTCTACTGAGAGAAACAGTGGAGATACAAATGCTGAGGGGGCCACTATGACTCCCAAAATATGAGCAAAACTTGCCAGGCTTTTGTTACTGACCCCTTTGCCAGTTCAATAGCTTTCCTCTCTTTGGCAGCTCCCTGGTGCACACCATGATGCAGGATCAGCCTCTGCACTCTGCTCCCATAAGGAAATGCAGTGGCTGGATTTGTTATTTGAAGCTATCACCCAAATTTATTAATTTCAGGCATGAAATTAATAAATTTAATAAGGAGAGCCTTCCCTCTTCTCAGCCTGTGGAGGAGCTGTCTTCATCCAACTCTGCACTGCTCCAAGATGAAGTAATTTTGGCTTCTTGAGTTTTAGCTATTTGAGATAACAAACTCAAATTCCTTAGTCATCTTAAGGCCAAACTGTCTTGATGTTATGGCTTCATTTTCACTCTGACCTGTGCTCTTGGATTAGCAGGACACAGAAGTTGCTCCCACACGAGGCAAGTTTCCTGAATGAGATGTTGAGGAAGGGCAAGAGGTGAAATTCAAGCATTATCAGTAAAATTTCCATGCAGTGCCCACATAACTGTTAACAGGAGAACTTAATTACTTAATTTGGTAAAGTACAACCAAACAATCAGACAGAAAAGTGTGCTGGGGTTTGCATTGCTGCTCACAGGCTGCCCTCTCTTAGTCATATCTGTTTATTGAGGCTGGACACAGCAAAGGGATTAAGGGAAGGAGCTCCCAAAGCTTTAACTGTTACTAGAAACCCAGAGCCCCAGCATGCTCCAAAATCCAAAAGAAGCATGTGTTTTTTCCCATCTATGTTGCACATAAATTTTTTTCAGACAGCTAAGTGCACCTTTCACTGTGTTACATCACAGATATAGCTGGATAAGAGGTATGGTCACTAAAAACCTGATTTTTTGAGCTGCACTTCCTTAGGCAGAGAGCAAATGTGTGAAACATAATAAAACACACAACCAAGGCATCTACTATTCAATGTGCCCTTCTCTAGGAAAAGACAGCAAGAAATACTTTTGAAAAGTTATGCAGAAAATATTGTTGATTAATGAATGTTTTCAAAATAATGAACTCTCATGGACAGGCACTTAAAAGAAAAAAAAGATAGATTTATCAGATAATTTTTCCTGACAAATTATTAAGACAGCTTTTTCAAGTAGCAACAAAGGACTGCATGAGCTTCTTTCCTTTAATTGTCCTGTAATTGCCCCTTGGATTCTCAGTTGGGTAGAAAACTTTTTCTCTTCATTCGAGCTTAAAAGAATCTTCCATCAAAAAGCAAAAAATTGGATTTGAGTTCACTAGCCTAAGGATGATTAATTTCCATCTACTTCATTCATCTTAGTCACAGTGGTCAGCCAAAATCTGAGATCCAGAAGACTGTCACATTAAATAGATAATAATAGTTGACATATTGAAGGCATCTGTTTATCTAACAAATTAGGCACAAAGAAGAAAACCACCAAAACTATAAAGACCTGTTCTCTTCAAGGTAGGGATAATCAACATCAGGAATGGAGCTCTTTGCTGGTATCCCTCACAACACTTCTGGACAGCAGCTGTTCACAAAGTGCTTGGTCAGAGCTGTGTTACCTTTCCATCATCAACATCATCATCATCATCATCATGATCAGTCTCCTTCCATAGCAGTCTCTCTTTCAAACATCAGTTCTCCCCAAAAATCCCATCTATGCATAAAGTTTAAATTCTTGAGCTAGTTGTGACTCTCTGAGCATCATAATTGATACATCTGCTGCCTCCTAAAGAAGTTATATCACCCAAAATGTGCTTTCTGTTCCTCAAAAAAAGTTGCCAGCATTAGCTTTATGGAGATATATTAAAGGTTTAACTCAGACAAACTGAATTTGCTCTGGTTTGTGTTGGCCATACAAATATGTGCTAAACTCTTCATGTGTGTGCACAAGTGTATTTTTATATATATGTATGTATATGTATGTATATATACACACAAAACCAATATACATACATATTTTTATGATCACACAGGACATATTTCCCTACAGTTACACCCATGTACCCCAAACAGTGAGTCTATCACTGTTTTATCTTATCTACTACTATCAAATAGTATATCACTATCTTATCAAATAGTATGTCACTATTTTGCCACCAGACAGAAGCCTGCAGGTATTACAAATCTTCCATCCCTAGAAGAGAGAGAGAGAGGAAACTGATGAGTTCTGGGCAGATTAAGAGACCCACAGCTGGTGAGGAAGCTGAAGGTTTGTGGAGTTGTTGCAGCCAGCTCAGAAGAGATCATACACAAAGGTGCTCCAAAACAGGAACATCAACAAAACCTAAAAAAGAAAATTCTGCTTCTTCTTCATGGTGAGATCATCTCATATTATGAGGTTTTAATTAAAACTATCTTCTGGGGATGATCCTTTTATTTCCCAGTCTCCTACTATGAGTTAGCTAAGATTTTATGACCAGCTAATGTAGTCTAGGATGACAAATGCTCATATTCCTCACTTCCTCACCATTTCTTTTCTCTGTCCTAAGGAATCAGAGCATGGACAAATGCCACTGATGCAAATGCTGTGGTGCAGGAAGAATGTTTGCCACCAGGCCATGCTTTGGAATGACAAATATGCAAGAATTAGCATCTATAACCCTCTATAAACATTGGGGTTAATCTCCAGGGTTTACAAGACTCTTTAAATGTGTTTTAATAGGACAATATGTTTCAGAAAAGACCCATCCAACACTTCACATATCAGTGAAGTTTACAAGAAGGTAAACTGAGCTGGGCTAACAGTTCAGATGTACAGCCAGGGCCCTAATGAGAATGCCAAAGTCAAAGTAATAAATTGATTTGCAAGTCTAATACCTTCCCAAATTGCAGAAGAGCATTCCAAGTCCGGCAGGACATTTGGAAGGGAAGAGCTGTGGGAATTCCATTGTTGCCTCTCAAACTCCGAAATGTAAGAGGATGAAATCACATTTTCAGCACACAATGATGAGCTGGCTCAGACCTGCTCTCTGCCCCCCTCGCCCAGCCTGGGCAGGACTCTGCTCCTGGGACAGTCCTGTTGAGGGGACAGCAGAGCCCCACAGAGTTTGGGGCTGTTGAGAATAAACAATAATGGTTAATTAGAACTGAATTAACTCTGTGGACACCCGTGTGGGCACCTGTTACAGAAAAGGAAAACTGAGACCCCTGACAAACCTGCCATTCTCCACTGATGACATAAAATTTTCCTTCCTAAAACCAGGGGAGATAAATCCTGCCCTGGGTTTATTTGAGCCTGGAGTGCCTACTTACTTCAGGCAGACTCCACCTGAATCTACCTGAGCAAGACATTAACTCCAAGTGGATTTACTCTAGAAAATGGTTCTTTAGATGTCCAGGCTCAGCCTCACCCCTACCATCCAACTTTTGCATGTACAAAATGCAGAGTAAGCATTTGCTAATAGGTGACCAGTTTGTTTCAAGTTATGTTATTCTTCCTGTGTTTTTCACTCAACAGTGAAAATTAACAAGAAATTAAAGTTGAGATTTTAAGAACTGATACATTCCCATTAAATCAACATGAAAACCAGCCAGATAATCCTAATAAATAGGATGAATGAGACACTCAGAGAAGGATGACTTCATGTTTCCCTTCTTTATCCTAATTATTGCAGAACATTGGCCTAACCTTGACTATTTTTCCACATCTTTGTAAAGACCTGAGGGGACTTTTTGGAGGGAGTCAGCCAATATTTTAGCTGTGTTTGCTATTGTTTCTGTTTATCACTTGGGTAGACTTGCAGTAAAAGGATGATTGCTTCATTATAATAATTCAATCTGCACTGAGACAGGCTGTCTCCTGTGTTACGTGAGAAACAGCTAGAAACTTTATTTCATAAGCAAAACCACCACTGGCCATTTTAAAATACCAAGAGCAGCTGTCATGACATTGTGGTTTGGCTCGTTCTGTTCTCTGATGCAGGGGCTGTGGTGGGATGGGGAGCCTGTCTCAAGGACTGACCTCCCTGACTCACTGGAGCACAGGGGTGAAAAGCAAGAGAAGATCCAACCATTCATTTAGCATCAAATCAGAAAGTCTAAAAAAAAGAAAAAAATCTCTAATTGCTCATAGAGTGAATTTGGAGTCATTTTTACTCCTTTAGAAACACAAGTTTGACCTGATCACCGTGACTGAAATCTGGCAGGAAGATTCCCATGGATGGAATGTTTCAATCAATCTTTATTGGGTATTTATTGAGCTCAATATATATTAATATATTATATATATTATATTGAGTACCATCTGAGGAGGACTTGCACTGTTGGTGAGAAGGGTTTTGGCCTGTTTCCAGATTTCTAACAACTTGGGAACAAACACTCTGGAGTGTGTTCTCTGATGAATAGTCAGTTGAGAACCTGTACTAAAGACCTAAGTCCAGAGAAGTAACTAATCAAAAATATTGGGTAAATTGGTGGTAATGACTATGAATTACAGGCTGTAAATTATAGCATCATGGTAAGAGAAGGACAAATATAGACATCTCTGGTCAGCAGGAGTTCTAAAAATATGTTAGCTACAAATGTGATCATTAAAAAGGTATCAGATTTCTTCTAAATGGACAAAGTCTATTGGCTGAAACTGTCAATAATAAACCCAAAGCAGTAAAAATTATGAGTAAATATTTCCCACTTCTGTTTGGGAAAAAGCCAGATAATGCACTGCATCTTATGTAAGAAGAACAAGCCTTTCTTTTATAACAATGCTTTCTAAACTTAGAAATTTTTAATTGGCAGTTCCTGAATAATTTGCATCCAAAAGGGAAAGATATTCACTGAACCCCTGCTGCTGATTTTGAATAAGTCTTGGAACACTAGAGAAGTTACAGATGTGAAGCAAAGATAAAGTTGTGCCAGCATTTAAACACAGTAACTAGGATGATGTGAATAAATATAGACTTGTCAGCCTGACACCAAGCTGAACAAAATAATAGAATGGTTATTTGGGAACTCTCTTAAGAATTACAGGGGGAAAATAGAATTACATTGAAATTATCATGAGCTTATCAAAAACAGACCCTATCAAAATAACTTTATAATGCTGGAACATGAACACGTTTAATCAGTAAAGGTGAAAGAGCTGATATATATACTGCTGGACTATTTTACCAACTGGTCTGTTTTACCTCAGATAAAACTGTCTTTGGGGAATTGTCCAGTTTCATGAGCAGGGTTCTTGGCTCATCACTGTTTAACTGTTCCCTGCTGATGGCAAGAAATAGAGAGATTGAGGGGCTGGTGAATGGCAGAGCTTGTTTGCCCCTTGACTGTGGCAGAGCACAATCAGGGAGAGCAAAGCAGCCCAGAATTGCCAAGGGAGCAGATTGGGGAATCTGCAGAGATCTCCAGATCCTGGTAGAAAGTCAGACAAACTTCAGCTCAGGGCCTGAAGAGGCCAAAACAGCTTTTAGCTGTGCAAAACAGGGCTCACCAGGGAGCAGGTATCTGCTGTGTTTCACAATGGTGTGATGGCTCCTACAGTTGTTTCAGAAAAAAATTAAAAAAAAAAAAAGAGGGGATTTAGACAAAAACACACTAACTTGGTTAAGGACAGGAAAACGTGCCTTATTCTGAGAGATTCAAGAGCTAAATTTATGTGACATGTCCAAAGGAAGGCTCAGGGATGACATGATGGTAATGAGTTACGACTGCACAGACAGCAGAACTTGCCCAAAGACAAAGTCCTTCACTTCTTGAACAAAGGTTTAACAGATCTCATGGTCTGATGATGGATAGATTCATTCTGATGCAAATAAGACATTGTTCCTCAGAGGGGAAAATAATTAACTGCCAGAAGTACTTACCAGTACTTGTTAACTTGTTATTAATCAGTTTCTAATGAAGCTTAAAAGCCTGGAATATCCCTTAAATTAAAAAATATAAAAATAAAAATAAAAGGGTACTCTAAGACATTGATACTGGGAATTTAAAGCTGACTTTGGAGAAACTGATGTAGGTTCCATGTAGGGCTGAATTACAATGAAGATCATTCAAGAAGGCCCTAAGGTCTATTCTAACCCGCTAAAAATCTGAGAAAATAGAGTGGCAGAGTGGCAATAGTGGCACATTCTTTCAGTGGGTCTTCCAACCATCACACTGTCTCACCACTGAGAGAACTGGGAAGATTCTGTTCTACACATTAGAGGGCTCAAACATTCCCAAAGCTGCTCTTTGCTTTTACCAGAGAGATCCTCTTACAGACAAACAGAGTAAGATGTCTTAGCTAGTGCAACCAGCATGTTTACTCAATGTTAAGCTTTTCAGCAGTTGTTCTTTTAATTTTGTCTTGACCACACAGAAATTTCCTCAAGGCAGAGGATTTAACAGGTCTAGCAAATCAGTGAACATTTGGTAGCAAGGAAGGTAGAGGTTCAAAACCATTCATCCCATTTCTTCGTCCTCCTCAGCTCCTTTTGTGGCCTTGTAGGACTTCTTGCCCACTGATTTTAGGAAGAAGCTGGGCATGTTTTTGTGCTTAAAAGTCATGAACTGATCTGAGAGGAAGCACCTCTGTGAGCAGATCTGCTGCACTTGGGGAAGTTTCCATTTACAAGACTTGTTCTTTTATTTCAAGGCCTCACAGCCCATCAATTTGACCAAGTCTAAAATTCTAAATCACAACTCAAGCAAAATCACTGTGGTTATTCCCTTATTCCCATTAAAAATCTGTGTAACTACCGAGTTTTCCATGGCTTTTGCTCAAAACCACAACCTGCTGCAAATTCATTGAAAAATAATTCCAAACTTAACCCAGATTAATAACGCTTCCAATTAGGATAGCCAAGTTTTGCAGTTTAGCAGATTAAAATTTGTCAGGTTTCATGTCTCTTTGGGAACATTGTGTTCCACTCAAACCACAATCTGACAAGAAATTATTACTGTCAAACTAAAGCTATTTTAAAAAATCCACCTTTGCATTTTGTAAGCTTCACGCTTTGGAGTTCAGTTCTGCAATTTAATTTTGTCCTGTTGCATAAATATGGGAGGATCCTACTTCTAGATCCAGAAGGGCTTCCAAGTCATAGCCCTACCCAGGCTGGGGTATTTGGACCCATATGCTCTTATTTGGATCCTTTGCTAATCTTTTCCTTAAAATGGAGGGTGTGATCAGATCATCTGCAAGTGTTTCAAGCTGACATGTTTTCAGCCATCAGCCTCCCCTCAGCTGAAAATCATTGCTCCTTGATGAGAAGGGTGAACACCAACAAATATGCTAATTCAGGTATTTGTGATCATGTTGGATGGCCCATACATTTTTCCAATGGTTTTTTTCCCCTGGCCTCTTTTTCTCCCTAGGTATGATATTTGGAGACAGAAGCATAGGCTGATGATGACTGAAACTACACTCCCCTGAACAGGATGGCCCTTGCATTTTCTAGACCAAAGCACTCTCTGGCACTGTGCTGGAAAAAAAGATTTATGGTTTTTAATCTCCTCATAAGGTATGACTGAAGTATGCTGTAATATATAGGACAGGAATTAATCCTGATTTTTTTTTTTCTTATTTCATCTGTCAGAAGAATGCCATTTCAATTATTTATTAAGAAAATTATGTTTTTCAAGGTAAATGCATTATTTCATTATCTGCTTTCAATTAGCTGGGAATTCACTATGTTCAGCCAAATGTCCATTCATCAACAAATTCCAGATTCCTGGCAGTCTGAGCAAATTCCCAATTTTCTTCTTTTATGGGTACAATAAGTGAAGATATTCATGCCTCACGCTAAATTATGGCTGGGGTTAGACTACCCTGGAGGGAGGAGAAAACAACTGTGCAGAGTCTTGAAATGTATTAATAGATGTTTTTATTGAAGCAGAGCTACAATATTTCATAATATTTTTTCTTCAGGTGCTTTGTTATTGTTAGCTAGATGCCCTCTTGCCCTTCTTTGTGTGCAACAATGGTCTGAGCTGGTCATTCTCCAACATGTGTACCATGGGCTCATGAGGACAGCTCTGGCAGCAGGGACAGGGACAAAAACCATGGAAAATACATCTTTCACCACTGCAACTCATGCCCAGTTTGTGCATTCCCATTTTTTCGTGCAAGGCTGTGCACAGTCTCTCCAGCAGTGTCACAGGCTGCTCCAGGGCCACGTGGACACCCTGGAGCACCAAGGGAGGAGTGAGCAGGGAGAAGGAGAGCATCCAACCATGTGCCTGGACAGAAGAGGGTCTGCCTTGGAAGTATTGCAGTGCTGCTCCTCCTTTGTCCTCCTGCAAAACAGGGCCCTGATCTAGGTGGCAGCTCCCATGGCCTGTGGGACCCAGCTCCTCACCCAGCACATCCCACCTTGTGTGGCTGCTTCCATTCCAGCCAGCTCCCTCCCCAGGCAGCTCATCACAGCAAGGAGAGAGCCCCAGTGTGGGAGTTGGGCTTCTGGCAGAGGGGCCCTTTCTCTCACAAAGGGAGAATGAGCACTTTTTAAAATGCAAACCTGCTTTTTAAAATGCTTCATGCCCAAAGGCCCTTTTACTACCTGCTTGCAATTGACACTTCACCCTGCACTGGGCCAAAGCCCTTTAGAAGGAGTCTCTTGGGCAAAACAGGAGAAAAGCTCTCTCCCTGCCAGCTGTTGGGATGGAAGGCAGCCAGAAATGTTGCTCCAGCCTCTGTGTATGCCCACAACACTCTGAGCTCAGTTCCTCACTTCAGTGTACAGTGTGAGTGTACAGCTCATGGGGAGAGCAGAGGAGTTGGGTGATGTCACTGTCACATCTCCCTCTTTTTGTTGTGGGACTGCTTCTGCCTTCTTCTGTCTCCTCTGGCTTCTTCAGCTGTTGTCAAAAATCCTGTGTCCTGTCATCTCCTATGGGTCATACAAAGGCACCTTGCTTTTCTGCTGCCTTTCTGTTTCCCAGCTCAGCCACCACTGACCCTCTAATTATATTTGCTTGGTCACCTTCTCTTTCCTCCTTTTCACTCACAGTGGGTATTTTCTGCTCCTTTTGTTCTGTCTTTCCGATGATTTGGGGTCAGCAATGCTTTGCTTATAGTGTAGAGCATGAGTTTTCAGCCTTTCTCATCATATTCAGGAGTTTGTAGGCCTCTCCCTTTCCATACACACTCTGAGACAGGGTTCTCTTGTGCACTGTATTTTTTGTCATGTGAATGAAGAAACAGAACCACTGCTCTGCCTCATTCCCCAGCTTGTGCAGAACCATCCTGACGTGGGCTGATGCCTTTCCCACCAGATGTAGGAGGGGCAGGAAGACAGGAGTTTTTCCCTTGTGTGATTTGTGTGCATCTCAAGCAGGATTAGGCTGATTTTTGGGGTTAAAGCTGTGCCATCCTCACTTCTCAGGGATGCAGAGTCCTGAGAGCCTCCTCACCACTCAGCAGCTCTGCCAGTGGTGAGGGCTCTCCCAACAGGCAAAACCATCACCATCCCACCAACATCTGTCTAATGTCCTATAGCCCAGACAAGTGAGCCCATGTGTTTGTTTTACTGGTGGAATACACCTGCAATTTAAATATTGTATGATAAGCAGATGTTCACTTCTATAAATTGAACAGCACACAAAGATTTATGGACCCCAGAGGTTCAGATTTAGTGAGTGGGAGCCAAGGTCACAACTGGACCTTCAGATTCAATAAATCTTGACATTACTGGAGCACTGGGGGAGGGGAGAAGAGCATAGTTATAGACTTATAACAGTTTTTAATGTATGCCAGTGATGATCTGCAAAGCAGATGTAAGCCAGGCTGATTTTTATACTTTAAACTTATTCTGCCAGGTAAGAGATGAAATACCTCAGGGTCTGATGTGGAGTCACATATGGAATATAGGAGTGGGAATGATGATAATAAACCCCTGTTCACTTGGGAAGCAGAGGGGAAAAAATGCTCCATTAAAAAGAACAAATCTTTTGTTTTCATGCTCTAAGAACACTATTGGTAACATTAGTGGTGAATTTATTCAAATTAATACATTAAATGACATATCTGTGCTGTGTTTCTCTTTCATGCAGTGCACTGATGAAAACCACTGGTTTAACTCTGATAAAAATGAAGTCCTGAATGAGCAGAGTAGGTACATCCTGATGGTGTCTCCCAGCCCAGAAGGCAGAGCCAGTGCATTCAGAGGGCTGGCAAAGGGAACAGACTGCCAGAAGTTATTCAGACTTTAATGTCACTTCAGACCCTGGGAATTGGGAATTGTGAAATTTAGGGAGAGTGAGAGGCAATGAGGAAGGTTTTAAATGAACACCAAAATGTCCTGGCACTGGTGTGTTATAGACACCTTTCTAGGGGCAGCTCAGAAGCCACTCCCTTGTGATAGCTGCAGTAAAATAAGGTGTAAATAGAAATGGATAAAGCCTGAAACACTGGAGGCAGCCTGAACAGACCCCTGCCAGCCCAGAGCCCAGCCTGGGCTGTGAATCCCTCCAGAGGATTGTACAGGTTTGTCTGCTCCAGACTCCACAGCAGACCAATGACTCTTAGGTTAGAACACTCAAAGCTAAATTTCATCAGCCAACATGGAATGTGTCACATGTGACACATGCGACCAGCTGCAGATGCAAACAAAGGAAAACAAACACCAAAATATTTTATTCTTTTTTTTTTTTTCTCACTGTGGTAGCTGTGCATGTGAAAAACTCCCCCAAATTCAAGTATGTGAAAGCAGAGTTGTCTGAAGCAGAAGCAGCCAGGAAGATGAAGCATTGATGGCTTCTGTGACAACTAAAATGAAAATTTTCAAGCCAAAGTGAAGTTATCACTAATGGCCAGGTGAGTGTGGGATATAACCTGTCTGCCAGCTGTAACACAGATAATTCAGAAAGTTTGACAGGCTGAGGCAGCTTAAGATTTTCAAAGTGCTTGCACAAGGATGCTCCAGATGTCCATGAACAGGTTCCTTCATTCCCTCCTGAAGGGAAATTCAGTGTGAAAAGTTGGAGTCAGGCAGGGGAGGTCAGTGTCCAGTGCACTGCCCTTTTTAGCTCTCGTTCTGGATCAATCCTCTCCCTTCCGGGCACAAGGCTCATTTCAGCTCTCACACCCCTGCATGCCAGACACGGGTGTATTTTGCTTCAGAGGGTGTAGTGAAACTCATGATGTCTACAGGCCTGGAAAAGGCTGCTCGCACAACCTGATGTACAACAAACCTTCTGCCAACTGGCCTTGCATGATCAGTGATGTTTTTTCTGCACCCAGCTCCCAGGTGGTGGGATGGAGGCACAGGGAGTGATTTCCTGCCCCAGTGCCACCCAGCAGTCCCCTGCAGTGATTCCAGTCACCACCTCCCCACGCCTGGGGAATTTTTCACTATGACCACAATATCCAGGGTCATTAGGAAAGGCATTTCTCAGCAGTTTTTCCACTGCTCCTTGTGAAAGTGTCACACAAGCAGGGCAATCAGGTAGTGTTTAAATTATCTGGCCTTTGTTCTTGTGTCTTTAAACACTGACTCCAAAATAATTCTGTTCTCCATACCAAACAAGCACATTGTGGCCTCTTTGCTGGTGAGACACAGACTGTGAATTCCTCTGCTTTGGAAATGGCAAAAGACAACTCCAATAACTGCAACATCTTTTAAATGATGTCCTTAATGAAAAATTCACTTAGGTAGGTCAATACTCAGCTTCACTGATGTCCTATATCAGACCAGGCTGCAGGTATGGGTTTAGTGGTTACTGTTTATCTCCAGAGGATTCCTAACCCCATTTCCCACTGAAAAAGGCGTTAAAAATAAAAGCAATGTCTCTCTGAAAGGAACACTTTCCCAACAGCTGTATCCTTCAAAGGCTTTGGCCTTTTCTTTCCCCTTACCCTCTCCCTAGGTAGCCCTCTGGGACCCACGGTTATGTGGGATGCCAACTGCTTGCTATTCATCACAGCCCTGCTCCCCACGGGCCCATTGACTCTCAATAATTTATCACTCGATGCTTTGTGTGCTCCTGCAGAAATAAATCAGGGCTGGGAGCACCAGATGCTCCCTCATCCCATCACACTGTGTTAATTTATTAAAAAGGGGTTTTCTCAGCCCAGCCGAGGGGTGCAGGGATCTCCTCCACGAGGAGCAGCGAGGACGGGGGTTAAGGTCTGCTGAGCCAAGTGCAAAGAGTGCTGAGAGAGAGAGTGGAAGCTGAACTTGGAAACCCTGGCAGGGTGAGCGGGCTTTCCAAGCAGAGCTCGCTGGGACTGCGCTCCAAGAAAAATACATTTAGTCCTTAAATGTGTATTTTTCGTTCTGGGCTCACGGTCTCTTTTTGTTTCTTGGACTGGGTCTCGCACCCGGATACAGCAAGTAAATATCAAGCCATAAATCACAAATTCGATGCTTGCTTTTCTTTCTTCGAGGTTGTATAATATAATGGAAAAGATCAAGCAAATGCAGAGCTATTTTATGCTGCACATGCAGAGTGCAAAAGGCCCTGGGTCTCTTCCAATGACCCCGCAAGAATGATAGGCCTCCTGCTAACATGGAGATCTGCTTTTCTGAAGCATCACACAAATCCTCTCATGGATTGAAGAGTTTCTCCTGCTCTTGTTTTCTTTAATGTTCTTGCAGTACAGTTAATTTAACATATAATGACCCTTCATTCAAACCTTCTGCACATATATATTATGGCTGTTTCATCAAATGTGTCTCTGGCAGAACAGGAAACACAAATTTCCTATGTTCTCTCCCAGAGTCCTGAACGCATGTCAACAGCTTTTTGGTACTTATCACCTTTGGTCGTTTCTCATCTCCCCTTCAGAGGGGGAGGATCATGCCTGCTAACACACAGTCTTGCCTCTGACACCAGAGAACCACGCTGACTCCACCTGGAAGATGGAAGAGTGCTGGGAATTCTTGAAGCTCTGGGAGTTTGTCCTTGAAATCCAGCCTTGCCTAGGTTGCACATTCTGCTCCAGCACTCCCTCATGCAGCAGGGCCTGAAATCACACCACTGCTCCTCTTATGAAATCACTTTCTAGTTACCTGGAAGAGCCAAACCAAGAACCGAGGTTCATCCTACCCCCCAAAACACTGTTCAGGATAATTCCTCTTCTCTAGCACAGTGCCCACCACCCAGGAATGGTATAATGGGATAGGAGCATTGCTGGTTCTGCTGATGCATTGCCAGCCTCTCTGTGCCACTTTAGGACAGGAAACAACACGACACACACACTGCTGCTCTCAAGGAGAAGAAAAGGGAAGTTTATTTTCTGACCCCAACATTTATAGTTTTCCAAAAGTGACAGTGGATTGCAGGGTGAAAATGCCACCTCTCCAATGACACTGGACAAACCAACAGTCCATCAAATTTCTCCTCCTCCATAAAAGAGTGCAAAACAATGAGTTATTTACAGAAAGTGTGTGAGAAAGTTTGCTACAAGAATGTAAACATCAGAAGGCTTAGAAAATCTGAAAAAATCAGGGCGACACTCTCTGCTCATCTCCAAGCATGTAAAAATGGGATTGTAGAGGATCGTGTTTCTAAATGACAATTGTTTTTTGTGGTGACACCAAGAAAACTCTTCCCAGGTTTTAAGACACTGCCACACCTCCACAGGGACTTCATAACTTTTAGAGGAATGAGCTGGTAGGTGGGTTGTAAACCCCCATTTCTGCTTCCTTTCTCTCCTGCTCCTCAGAACTTTCCATTTGCACTGACATTTCCCCAAACTTCTAAGCTGGGCAAAGATATCCAGTGTACATAATACTAGTCTAAAGAGCTAAAGCTTGCCAATGTTATGAGAAAGCATAAGCAAGAGATTATAATGGGAAATGTTGGGCAATGCTGTCTTTACTTAAGGCAAAATCCCCCACTGGGCCTGCCACCAAGATTAGTTCCAGATTTCCTTAGGTTCTTGTGACATGCACAGGGCCTGTCCCAGCCCTGCTTAAGTGCTATCAGGTCTAATGCTTTCTTTCAAATCTCTCCTCCCTAGCATCAAGAGCATTATTCTGAGGAGATTTTTCCTGAAATCTTCACGAGACAACGTTGGGAAATGCTGGTTAGTCAGTAAGACCATTGTTTATCCTCCTGGTAAAACACAGCGTCCTCTGAACCAGAACCCTCCTCTCCTTGAAGATAAGCAAATGTTAGAGAAATGACTGTAAATCATGAGATTTCTGGTTAAGGTTGCAGCAAAACTCCATTTGCATCTTAACTCTGTTTTCTCTCATTTACAGTCTTCTTCAAATGTCTTCTTTGGCACTGAAAGCATTTGTCTCAACCTAAAAGTGAACTTTGGAGAGGGGGAGTCTGAATAAAACCCCTACAGCTGTTTTTGAGTTATCCAGGAAGACAAAAATGCACATTTCCCAGTATAAACATTGTCTTGGTTTTATTTGGGGGCTTTTTGTTGTTTTGTTTTTTAAGTTCAAGGAGAACATTCCGTTTATTTAGAGTTAGACTATTTTATTTTATTTTATTTTATTCAGAAATCAGCACAGCACATCTGTACTTCTTGGTTAGACAGAGGGACACAAGAGCTGCTCTGTGAGGTCAGAACAAGGGTTGGTCCTGTTCCTGACCATGGCTGGTAGCAGATGTTCAGAGCACAGCAAAGAGGAAACAGGACCAGTGCCATGGGGCCTTTCCTGGCGTCCCTGCTGTGCTCCCACCACTCCATGCTCACCAGGATTCCTGAGCTGGAGCTGCAATGCTGTGTTTGACAGTCACCAACAGCCTGGTTCTCTCTGGACCTGTTGAATTTGGAGCCCCTCTGCCTTCTTGGCCTTTGCAGAATCTTGTGGCGAGGGCACTGACATGAGGCAGCTCTGCTGTGAAATCAGCAAACCCTCACCCTCTTTTTAAACCTGGTCATGTCCTTGATGGACTCTTTGTTCTTACATTGAGAAATACTGAATAGGCTTTTTTTCCCCTGAACAGGCTTTTTCATAAGCTGTTCCATCACCCCTCTCATGCAAGCTTGGTCACAGCCTCCTTGTTCTTGTTTTAATTCTCTCTCTCTCTAACTCTGGCTCCCCCATACCCATTTTAGGGTGGTTGAAGCATGGCATGGTTTGGGCTTATGATTCATATGACAGCTTCCTCTCCTGGTAGTATCCAGTACTTAATTTGACTATTTTTTCCTTCCACTGCTGAATATCAGAACTCTGCTTTCAGAGAATTTTCCATCAATATTCCAAATTCTTTTCTGAAAAGGCAGAGGCATGCTGACTGCCAGCTGCTGGCTGAGCTGTGGTCATTTTGTCACTTCTCCTCTGTTTCATTACTTTGCTCTTCCCAGCACTGGTTTTCTACTGGTATTTGATGTCCCAGTCACTCAGCTGGGAGTGAGGGAGATCCTCCTGCAATTCTTTGCTGCTGGCAGTTCTGAAGGGTTCTGTACCTTCCACAAATGTCATTAATTCACTGCTTATCCCATCTTACAGACAAATAATTAACCCATTGGAGTATACCACACACATCTACGCTGTTTTCTAGACTGGAGCAGCTTCATGAGGGAACTTCAGCCCTTTTTCATCCACAGTTTGGGTCCCCAGTGTGCCTGGGGCAAAGTGCCAATTTTGGATGTGCTTTATCAATGATGCCTTGCTGAGGCACATCCTCACTGGCCTCTGCAAAGCCTGCCAACAGATTTGAAAAGCCTGGATCTCCCCAATAAAAGCAACATTTCTTTCTTGCCACCAACTCTCATGCACACAGGATCCACCCATGTCTGCCAGTTCTAATGTGTGACAGAATTTTCAATTCCCTGACTGGTATAGAAGGTCAGCAAATTAGTTTGCAGTTCTTCGGTTCATTCTTGAATTATTTCTAGTTATAGTTATTATATATGGAATAAAATGTTCAAAGATGAGGTTTTATTAATAATTAAAAGGACAACAAATATTCCCTGTAGACAAGTTCAGTTATCTGTGATAATTTTCCTGTTAAAATTGCAGCTTCTTCCACAAATTGGGCCAAGGTATATCCACAATTAAAATACTTTGAAAGTTTTCCTTCTTTCTTGAATAAAGCATTGATTTCTGAAAAATGCATGGAAAATTTTCCCCTGTAAACTCCAATTTTGTATTTAGTTTTCACTCCTATAATCTCTCGTGGGTCAAACACAACATAAGACACCAACTGAACATCCAGACATTGTCAGATTGTTTGGCATCTGCAATTAATGCTATGATCTGAATTCATAATCAGAGCCCTTCTACACTGGGAAATGCACTAATGTTGTCTTGCCTTTAAAATTTCACATATATGGGTGGAGTGGTTGATGGCCCAAGCTTTCAGTGTCCAAGGAACATTCAGACAATGTCCTTAAAACATGATTTATCTTTTGGTCAGCTCTGAGGTGGTTAGGCAGTTAGACTAGAGGACCTTTGTAGGCCCCTTCCAATTGAAATTGTTCCTGTCTAGTCTAGTCCAGTCTAGTCTAAACCAGACCTTTCCCTATGCACAGTCAATGCCTGGAATAATTGTGCATATTTATTGATTTTTTTTAGCATATTTTCCTTCAGCCTGATTATTCCCAGTTTTGCAAACCAGAAATTTGCATACTTTTAAAATGTAGTCAGATGTATAACATTGGGTAAAAATATGGAAGTCTATATTTGATGTGTCTGTGTGTCCTGTACACCCCAGCACATGTGAGAGTATGCAAAATATTCCATGAGCATTCATGCAGACATTGGAGATAATTAATGTAAAAACAAATGCATATGTAGTGGTGGTTGGGCATTTTTATATTTATTTATATATGGAGTTGTGGTTTGGGTATTTTTTTTCCTGAAAACTACTAAATAAAACTCAAAAGGGGGGGTTACATATAGCAGGAAAGGCACCAAGAATTTAATCACAAACAAAACCATGAATTTGAGAGCACTGCCTGTGAAATTAATGCAACCTATCAGCTGCCTTAAAAATAGGCTCCCACTTAAATATTTTGCCCACCCAGGGCTTCAGTGAGTGTCACCATGGTGCCACCCAGGCAAATAAAATCAGATTAATGGAGGACGTGGAGGTACTTTCCCCTCGCTCCCTCCAAATTGGCAGCACCACTGCCCTGTGCAGTTCCAGGAGATAACACATCAGGGCTGTGCAGCTCTGCCTCCAGCCCTGAGTCACTTCAGGGCTCTGTTTGTCTCTGGGTAATGTCAAATTTAGGGCCTGAGTTTGAGGACTACTCGTCTTCACTGCTCAGCTCTCCCAGCTGCAATACATCACTGGCAGGCCAATACCCCAGCCCACGGGGGGGTGTCCCATGTGACACACACTAATTCATAAATGAGAATGATATCTGAATGCATCACACTGCAGGGAAGAAAAACAAACCTTATGGACTCTTTTAAGGCTGTGATAAATTAGAACGTGCATGGTACAAATATTTATCTTGCACCCTTATTACAAGTATTTCCTTTTTGCTGGTTAATTTAATTAAGAGGCGTCCCTTTGGATTAAAACTTTGTAAGATGGATATCTTTTTCTCCAAGCCATAATTCATTTTGAGTGAAGAGAGGAAAACTCATAGCTCCTGAACTTATTAATAATGATCTGAATTAAAATACATTCCTGGCTTCCTTGAACACTTACGTATGTTACAGGATAGCTGGGAGGAGAAACAAGAGGGATTATTTTTGTTTTCATGAGGAGGACCTGATCCCAGAAACACTGCTGAACACGTATGATGAGGAGTTAGTCACAATGATTTCTTTGGCAAGGGAGAAAGAAGCAGAAACAAAAACAACACTGACCCAACTTTCCATCAAAGTGAGGGTGGGGGATGAGAGGGCTGGTGTGGCATCATTCTTCTTTCTCTCCTGAAGCCCAGGATCCCACCTCACCCCAAAAAAGCCTCCCTGGGCTTGGCAGCCTGTGGCTGTGCAGGACACCAAGGACAGGAGCAGGAGAAATGGTCAAGCCTGCCAGGAGCAGCTCGTGGCCCAGAGTTTGTCACCCTCCTGCATGGCCCTGGGAGATGTTGGACCTTCCTTGTGTCCCCTCTCTGCACATCATCACCCAGTGCAGGATACTGGGCACCCAGGGAAGACAAAACCCACAGGAGAGCCCAGCTGGGAAGTCCTGGGGCTCTGAAGACATTACTTGGGCTGTAGACCCAAAAGGAAAGAGGTAAAGATGAGGACACTGGAGAAGGAGCTTTTTGGGGCTTCAGAGGGTGAGGATTTTGCCTTGGGTTGCTGTGCTGACCTCAGATGTGCCACTTCAGCTCACAGCTGGGGAACCCTTCCTGACTTTCTTTGGGTGTACCTCCAGGGCAGCACCTCAGGATCCCAACCAAGCTCCTGCTGTGTCTGCACAGAGACAACAAGGCTCAGGGAGCAGCTTTGCTGAAAAACAGGCACCACAGAGGGGTCATACCAAAACTGCAGCTCCTTTTCCAAAGTCTCTGCTTTGCCTCTGCTCAAAAAGCAATCCCTACAACTGTCCACCACAAAACTAGTCCTCAGCTCTAGTCCCCCCAGAGGGATGAGTGATTTTGTGCCTGATTATCCCTTGGAGGTAGAGTTTAGACATACAAATGTTTGGGAGATGCAACTATTTTGAGAGGCCTCTTCTTCCACAAAGGTTTGTATTTAGGAAATCCATCACCACTTCTGTGGCATCTGATGAGGGGTGATCTTAATAGCATTCAAAGTAGAATAATTGAAAAAGCCTTGTCATTTCCTTTCCTCTTTAGAACAGAATTTTCTGATCAGTTTTGGGCATTCTGTCAATAAACCCTGTCACATTTCCTTTCATTACAGAGCCCACCATTACAGTGTTAGCAGACTCATTAACAAGACAAGGGGCATCACTGTCAGAAGAAAAGGCTACTGAAATGTAAATACAAAGTCTAGACAGACACCTTACTCTTATAGGCTTGAACTTGACTCATTGCTGCAGGCATAATTGGAGGGGTTTCTCCACACATTATTCAAATTCATGTTGAAGCTGTTTTGCTTCCCACACCCCTCCAGCACCTGCAGAAATCTCTCTGGTGACCCTGAGACCCTTGGTGAGAATCAAGCCAGAGTGTTTGGTCAATGCCAGCTCTTACATCAGTGACTGGAAACCCTTCATGGCTCCCACGTCCCACTTCTAAAAGAATAATTACAGCAATGCTGTGAGTTGAATGACAAAACTCAAAGAAAAATGAACTTGAAGATGTTTCCTTAGCAACTGTGTGCAGCAGTGTTTCCACCAGGCCAACATTATAGCATCACTCTCACAAACTGAAAAAAACCCCAGACTGAAACCTTTACCACTTGAATGGCAAGTGCAGCCTGGCAGAGACTGAGGCCTCCTTGGTCACAGCAGCCAGTGCCCAACTCATAATGTGGCTTTCACTTTATGTTGAAAACTACTCAGGATAAGGAACAGCCAGAGCTATGAACAGAGGTCCAGAGGGCATAGCAACCTCATGAAAATAAAATTTAAAAAAAACCTTAATTTCAGTTTTGTTAAAATAACTGTTGATTGTCCCTTTCACTTTCCATTCCTGATCCTTCTCACCACTACATCAGTGCAATTCCAGCACATGCTGTCTAATGAGTCACCTTTGGCCATCTGATTTTCTTGAAGCGGTGGCTGAGAGTTCCCAGAGGGTGAGCCAAGGCTTACTCACCCAACTGTAATCATCTTTGTGCAGCCAGTCCTTCCCAGTCCTTCTTGCTCATCATTCCTAAAACCAACTCTTGGAAACAACACATCCTGCTGCAACCCACCCTTGCTTTCCTGGCAGACTCAGGGGGTCCCCATTTTTCCTGCATCACCCATAGCAGATACAGTGAGTGATGCAAGCAGGAGGAGGGAAGAGGCAACAATCCCATTACTATCCTAATAAACCCACCTCTCTTCTGTTTACCACCATCATTTTAACTGATGTAGTCCAGAACAAGGCAAACCTTTTATGCTGACTCCTGCATTATTACCCTTCAGAAAGACAGTGACCATTTCACTCAAGGATGGTTTGACTATTTAGGCACACAGATGACATCATACTTTAAATCTATAGACAAGGGTACATTATTTATTAGTTACATTCCTGAGATAAATGCAACTTTATACTGTATCATCCTGAAAATTGCTTTTGCTCACCTGTGTCGAAAACCTCCTGTTCCACAAGCTTTGGGATCCAGCTTTTGGACTCTAAACATTCTGAAAATGTTCCCCAGTGGTGGAAAACTGATTGCTTTCTTTAGTTGATGCATAGTCAGCATCACTAACGTGTATTAAATTAGCAATATTACATCCAAAAACATGTCTCTTGATGTATGATTTATAGCTTACCTCCTGCAAGAGGAGAGGCCTTTGGCACACCAAGCCTGAAATGCCTCAAATGCCACCAGTGGTTCAATTTTATAAAAAGATTATGAGGGGAGGGAAGTGTTCATCAGCACCCACACATCAGTGGTGCAGCTCTGCCCCTGCTTGCTGGGTGTTAATGCTCATGCCACTTGTGCTTTCCATAGCTCTCCATGTGCCACCAGGAAAAGCTCAGCCTGGGGCTTTGCAGGGCAGGGCTCAACAGCCCCAGAGTATTGAAAGCCTCAGCTGATGGAGCAGGAGGAAGATTCTGCACTCACCCTTACCTATTGCAGTAACAGTGCCCTGAATGGGGAATAACTGCATTGATTCCATGATTGCAGCAGGCGGATCAATTGCTTTATTGCTACTACACTGTATTACACTATTAAGAAAAACTCATTGCCCTTACCAGACAGTCACAACACACACATGGGTCCAATTGGTCAGTAAATCCAAAACACCATCCCCAGAGTCTAATTAAGAAACCACCCTTTGGTAAACAATCTCCATAACACATTGCACATGTGCACCCCAACAGGTGTAGCAAGTGAAGATAAGAATTGTTTCTCATTTTCTCTGAGCTCTCTCACAGCTTCCAAGGAAAATCCTGAGAGAGAGCTCTGTCTCTCTGTTCAGATATGTGATTACCACACTTACCACCAAGGAAGGCAGTGCTGCCTCTTATCCAGGGAAAGGGGGAGGTTTGTGCCGCTGAGAGGAGCAGCCCAGGAGGGAAAAGAATGATCAAAAAGCTGAGGCCTCTCCTTGGTGTGGAGGCAATCCTACAATTGCTGGGCTTGCTTTGGGAGAACAGTCCCACATCAGCTCCTGAGCTGCACAGAGGGACGTGAGAGCCAACAAGAACCACAATCACCTGCAGATTTCAAAGGACAAGCTCCTAACCCTGCTCCTTGGTGGCTTTTCAGAGGACAGGTTGGAACTGGAGACTCCTCCACTCCTCTGGGCCCAGTCATGGCTTAGGCCTTCACCTCCTTTGGAGCCAACCACTAGTTTGGTTAAGGGGAAGAGTGAATCTGTCACAAACACCCACACCTAAATATCTGTGAAATAAACACATGCAGAAGACTTTTCTCCTTTTTAATGCCTTTATTAAAAGTGATGAGCTTGGGTGGGGAGAATCAACAGGTCCACACTCACACCGCCGCTGCTCCCAGGAGTGACTGGGAAGAGAAGGAAAAGTGCAGCTTTGTCCCCTGGTCTGTGGGCAGAGCTGGGGGTTCCATCCTCACAAGACCATCAGGAAAATCCCTTTTTTCCTGGTTTGACATTTGAGGTCCTCTGTCTACCAACATCCTTAGGTTAGGGTGAGGGGTAAAAAGGGTCTTAGCAGATACTAGATTCTGTTCCTCACGTTTAGACATCACTTTGATTCGTCCATTTTGTGTTGGCTCATTGTTTTTAGGGGTTTTTGGCTAGGTTTGGTGAGGGGCTTCTTCCTTTGCATGCTGGCTCTGATGTCATTTGCATGCCAACTCCAAGGTCTCCTCCTCTTCACCATCTGGTTGCCATCCTCCAGGAAGAAGCAGGGTGCCACTGGACAAAAGGGGAATTCTTAACCATCAACAACAGGTAGTTAACAAAAACGACAGGGGATTACAACAACAAACAGTTAGAACTGCACCCTCGCAGCAACTGGCCCAACCTGTGAACTGTGCAACCTTTTAAAAAAATGGGCAGCTTTTCTACTCATAACATCTGCAATACTGAATTTTGAGGTGTGATCTGCCAGGATCTGACCCAGTCCTGAGACCTGGCTGATGCAGCTGAAGCATGTGGGCTATCCTGAAACAAGTCAGGGATTTTGAGTGCAAGGGTAGGAATGCAGAAAAGCAATCTCCATTTCCCAGAAAGTAAAGCCAAACCCTGTTCCCACAGGAAATCCTGCTCCTCTGTTTCACAGAAATCAATGGTGAAAGTGTTGGGGCCTCTGGAGTGACAGCTCAGGTCCTTCATGATTGTTTGCCTTCAAAAAGGAATTTTGCTTCATTAGGATGCTGAGTCTTTCTAATTCACATACTTGATTTGCTTCGGCTCTTGTGTTGTCTTCATTCCGTGCCTGACAACAGGGAGTCAAAGGGGCATCTCTGAACCTGCTGGGATGCTGTGAAACTTTACTGGGGAGAGTTTAAATGTATTCTCGAGAATTGGCTGGGGGGAGAGAGTTCATGGGATATTACAAGTGTGATGTGTGGGCTGAGAGGAGGCAGGCACATTCCCGATGGAGTGCCCTCTCTGTTTGATACCATTGTTATGGAAAATTGAAACTTCAGGAAGGCCAGTGAAATGGAAACGCCAGGAAGCCTAAGAGAGACCGTTTGCTCACTCCTTACCAGGCCCTGCAGAACAAAATGTCTGAGTTTCTGCCTTTTGGAGCTTTCCCGGGGTCCCGAAAGCCAAACTCCCTCGTGGGTGTAAAGGTCAGGAATCCAGCAGCAGGGAGGTGAGAGACACGAATCCCAGCAGTCACTTGAGATGCTTACTCTGGAAACAAACTCTCACAACAAAAGTGGCTGGAACAGGAGGCCTGATGCAATGGCAAAACAGATGAAAACTGCGTGCTCCATCCCAGGGTGAGTTACCCACTGGGAGAGGGAGTGCAGGAGCAGTGGCTCTGTGTGTTCCTCCAGCTTTTCACAACCACTTCAACCCAGATGGTGAGGGAGAAAAATAAAAACTTCCTGCATTTTGATGAGTTTGAGCAATATGATTTTAACAACACGGGGAGAAATGTCTTTCAGCAGCAAAGCAGGACACCAGATAGAGGTGGTGGTTCCTTGCACATGAATTTGCTAAGCAGAACAGTGCCTTACACACTGCAAAATGAAGTTCTTTTGGACAAAGTGCTCATTTTTTATTGAAAATAGTTAAATTAGTCACTACACCCAGTCCCAAATGGAAAGAGGCTTGAGCTACAAACGCTCTGCTTGTATAGAAATGTCCAGGTGAATTTCCTAAAATTCATTTAGCTGTCAAAAAAAAAAAAAAAAAACCCAAATAAAACCCCCAAATAAACCAGCACCAGAAAGGTTCAAAAACTATGGACTCTAGGCACTTCAGTGAGGATTTTCCTTCAAAATAATAATAAATGTAATAAAAATAATAGTAGAAAAAGTACACTGAAACCCAACTCTAGAGAAGATTTTGTTCCTATTTCTCCCGAGGGAGAGGCAGGGTGAGGACACCACCAGGCATTCAAATGCAATCCCTTCATGTAAATGATTTCCAATGGGAGCTCCTGCCCTTGCCTGCAGACAAAAGCAGAATGCATCACTGTTGCCAGACCACCTGGGACACGGGGAGGAGAGAAAATTTCCAGATGGGTTTTAAGACAATTCGTATATATTTATATAGCCAAAATAAATGTTGGGGGTTTTTTTCTGTGATAGCATTTCCCTTTGCTCTATCCAGACCACCAAGAGAAGAGGGAGGCACAGAATTTCTATTGCATTAATAGTCCTGGTGTTTACAGTTTTGGCTTTTATGAACTTGTGGGAGCTGTTTATTGAGTCATAAACTCTACTAATGGGAATATTATCTCTAAATTATAAAAGTACTATAGTATTTGGGTTAGTTAAAAGAAAGGCTTAAAACAGATACACACTTACAGTGCATCTCAATTACCAACATGATCCCATAATGGGAATTTAATTGCTAATTGCTGGCTTATATTGTAGAAGAACTGCAATAACAACACACAATATATAGCCTATAAACATGTCCAGACAGTTCTATATCACCTCCTTTCACTGCTACCTTCTTATATGGTTGGGGGGGAGGGGGGTTATTACAATGATTTAATTCCTAAATCCCTCAAATTAGGGATTTCTCTTTGTTAGGAAATCATTTCCAGCAGGGCTTTGTGTGACAGATTTTAGCAAGCTGCCTGTATACACTTGGGTGGCTTTGAACAAACAGGACAGCCTTATGCACATGCTTAAATACTTGGCTAAATTAGATTCTCAGAGAGCTCTAACAAAAGAAATTGTAGTTCCATTTAAATCAACCCAGATACTCCTGTTTACCCAGCTGGGGTGAAGTTTGAGCAATACCCACCAGGCAGAGTCAAGCCCAAGCACAGTCAGATCCACCTGATAAACACAGCACTGAATCTGCTCCTCCTGAGCTCCAGAATATCCCAGGAGAGGCATCCTGTGCACGCTGGGTGTGGACTCCTGGTCTCGTGGACTTGTGGTTCCATGGTCTCACGGACTCTGCCCACTCCACCCTGCCCAGCCCAGACTATCCACAGCTGTCCATCCTACACATCAGCTGCAACTGCCCATGGGCAGGGAGCAGCTTGGTCTCCCTGCCTGGCCTCAGAGCTCCTCTGAAACGCCAGTGGACCCCAAGGGTGGCACTCACTCCCCCAGCAGCGATGCAAACATCTGCATTTAGCTGGTTGTTCCAATCCCTTTGCTGGAGCACTGGGACAGGACAGACATGAGAGATCTCTGCAGCCAGGTCAGGAACTTGTGGTTTATTGCAAAGGGCCTGGGGGCAGGGCCCTGCTGGGAGCTGCCAGCCACAGCTGGAGCAGGCCCGAGAGAAGAGAGGGGCAGAGACGATGGGAGGGTGAGAGAGTAAGGAATTTAAAAAGGTAAGAGCGTAAAAGGGTAAGAGAGCGAGGTTCCTGTTACAATACAATAAATCTTCTTCTGTGTTGAATATTCTAATTCTCACTAACCAATCTAGTAAAAGATACAAATCCCATAGCATTTACATACAGCCTATAAGAATCATTACATTACCATGCTGTGTTATATTTTAAACCCTAAAAACTCCTCTTTGGGCCCCTTCTGCCAAGCTGTAGGGTCTGCTCTGACCCTTGGGCCTGTCTGCAAGCAGAGGGTATTGTCTAATCAAAAGGGGATTACCTTCAGCCAGCCATACCATTGTTTTCCAGTTGTTCAGTAACTGAGGTATCTCAAAGCTTGCTTTCATTTCAGTCTTGCTTATAGTTTCCATATTCTCAAAATGTTTTGCCAGACAATCATATTTATAAGGCTTTCCTGTTTCGTCTTCCCCAACACCCTTCAGTTGGTGCAGAGGGATGGGCAGGGATATCAGGCATCCCCTGAATATTCCTGTGGGATAGTCACTGTCCAGAGGTGCTGATTTCCCTTCCATCAGCAGTGAGGGATCCAGAGAGCAAGGGCAGATGCAGACACTGCACTGCCAGCATCTGAGAGCAGGGGACATGAGTGTCACCCAGAGACATTCTAATTTG
This sequence comes from Ammospiza caudacuta, assembly GCF_027887145.1. Taxonomy (NCBI): domain Eukaryota; kingdom Metazoa; phylum Chordata; class Aves; order Passeriformes; family Passerellidae; genus Ammospiza; species Ammospiza caudacuta. The sequence goes on from NC_080594.1 coordinate 114,750,950, forward strand.
GGGGTGGCCTTGTCCCTCCTGCAGCATGGCAGCTCTGCAAAGGGTCTTCCTCTTGTCCTCCAAGGCAATGCCATCCTGACAGATTTGCTTTGGAAGTGGGAGTTTCTCCAGTGCTGTCAGGTGATACAGTGAATTTTGTGCTGTTGCAGATCATCCCACCATGCTGCTTGCCAGGGATCTGCATCAGATTTCAGGCAGGTTTGTGAATCAGCTCCTTTACTTCTCTTTGTTCATAGTTCTAAATATGAAACTATCCTGATGAAAGAGGAGAGCAGAGAGGACAGATGGCTGGGGTGAAGGGCAGATGAGGATAGCTCGTTCATTTGTGTGCAATACATACCAGAAGAAACTTCCAGATGATTCAGAAATGACCAGAGAAATGTGCAGAGGAAGAGTTCATTTAATCAATCCAAAACCTTAATATATTATAGCTGTATTAACTTCCTAAATCTTGATTATGCTTCCTAGTTTTAAACATTGGAAACTGGCAAGGATGTGGATGTTCCCCCACACATCTCTCTGGCTTCTTTGACTATTGCCCAAATCAGGAGTGCTGCTTTTTACTGGGTCTGAGTCACTCCCCCAAACAAACTACAAGAAGAAATTGATTTAGAGCAAAGAAGAACTTTTAAATTTTTTTTCCAGATAATTTTCTCTTAAATGTTATCTATACTGCCCTCTAAAACCTAAAAATAATCTGAGCTCAGATTGTGATACTTTTTTCCTCCTGATGTTGTAAATTCTTCACAAACAAGCCACTATTCTGTCTTTCTCATTGCACTGCAGCTTGATGAGTAAATGGCCTTGAAGAGGAATAAATTCTGCAAGTAATTATACAATAGATCAGTTACTGAGGGTACAGGACATTATTGCTTAAAGAACTGACGCTTCCCTCCATGACACTGTACCACAAAATGTTAAAAACTGGAAAATTCTTCTATTAGTTCCATGTCTCAACCCACAGAAACACTTAGAAGGGCCCAGCAAGCTCACACCTGGTGAATTACTGCTAATGATACAAGGATTGCTGTTCTCTGAATGCAGTCAAGTGACTGAAAACATCCAGTATTTTGGTTATTGTGGAATTAGGATCCCTGCAGCTTTCCCACAGCAAGTTTTCCTTTGGGAGGCAGAGATGTCTCCTCGGCTAAAAGGACAAAACAGAGAGAGCAAACACAGGAGCCAACTGAGCCCAAACTTTTTCCATTAAATAGGATGAACTCACACCAGCACATGAGAAACAAATGCAGGACGATTTTCATCCTTTCATTTATGCAGATGAACATCTCTGCCTGATGTTGGTGCAAGTGGCTCTGCCTGGAAAAATATAGTAGCTGGCTGTATGATGAAAAAATATTTGCCTGCTGAGGAACACCCATGTCTTGCCTGTTGCCACATTTCTCTTCACAGAGAAAAGCTAGGAACAACTCTTCCCAAGGATTTCTGAGATTCACATTCTCTGAACCTCAGAGAAAGGGAAAACACCATTCTTATCACTTGCTGTGCCTGTGTTGTGCCAAAGTAGAATGCAACATGGAGATTGTTTATCCAGAGTGAGGATGTTTTATTTGTGAGTGTGTGTGTGTGTGTGTGTGTGTGTGTGTGTGTGTGTGTGTTGGGACTGCCGGGTGACAGCCACGAGATTCTGTGCAGTGTGAGCAGCTGTGTGCAGGGTTGAGTGCTTGGCAGATTCAGTTTTAGATGTATAGAATAATATAGTATAATAAAGTAATTAATTGGCCTTCTGATATCCATGGAGTCAGATGCGTCGTTCTCTCTCCCTCACCAATGTCAGAGTCACCACTGATTTGCAATATCTTGCCCACAGCAGAAGCCCCAAGTCCGAGGGGACTCAACTGCAGGTGACAGCCCAGGCACTCTGAGCCAACCTGTTTGCAGCCATTTCCTTCCCAGCAGCAGCAGCAGCAGCAGCTATCCCAGAGAACTTGGAGCCTCCTCTTCCCAAATGCCGTGCTGAGGAAGCAAACATTAACACTGAGCACACAGAGGGGTGAGCGGGGCTGTAACGTGAATCCCTGAGCTCCTGCCGGGCCAGTGCAGATATTTGAGGAAAGGAGATACCCCTGGCTGCCCTGCAGAGATCCAGGGCTGAGATTAATGGCAACTGTGGGGCTGCCCTCCCCTGTGCCAGGCGTGCTTTAAAGCCGTGGCCTCCTGCCATCCCGAAACATAACCCTGTGGTATTGTCTTCATTCAGGCCCCTCATCAGCAATGTGAAAAGAGAGAAGAAGCTGGTGGCAGGATTAGAGGAGAGGTTGAAATATTCTGGGCAGCATATGCTGTAAGTCACATTATACAAAGAGGATTATTGGGCTGTTCGTTGGCCAGGGCTTTCCATTCTGGAAGCAGTGCTGCTTGTCAGAGAGAAAACCTGGTGAAAAGTGTTTATAGCATGCTGGACCACAGTGTATGACACACTGAGCACAGTGACAAGTAATGAAAATATTTTTCAGGCCCTGTCTGGCCTCTCCTAGGAGATTGTTTTGTGTTTGTCAGGGTTATGCAAGATGCATGGGAAAAAGGGAAAACCAGAAGTGAGACCAATAATTCAGAATGGTGTCACAAACCTCCTAAAATTACCATCATCAGATGAACCCATCTCAACCTTAAAACTGAGTACACCAGTCCTGGAAGGCAGTTTGAGACCCTCATTGTTTTAGAAGTGAGAAACACCTTCTGTTTTTCAGGTTTAATTTATTCATGGCAAATTATATCCATTTTTTCCTTAAGACTACCTGTGTTCTTACCTGAACCAGATAATTTTCTTCACCTGGCAACAATGTATTTACAGAGAGAAAGGATATTGATTCAATCTGAGCCTTCATTTTAATACACTAAATAAATTATGCTCCTTCAGACACCTTTCTTCTCTCCATTCTCTTGGTCACCTCTCCAGCTCTTCTCTGCACTGGTTCCAGTTTACAGTCCCTTTTCTTGACCATGACCAGACAAGACCAAACCATGACTGAATAGATCTATGAACATGGTTCCACATTAAATTATAAAATATTATATTTCTTGAAGTGGTTTTTTCTTTAAAAAATGCTCCTTTTGTCTCATACACATAAAGAGAAAAAAACTAAAGGGAATTCATCTTCTCTACAAGCTACTGGAGAGGTTTTCAATGCAGTCCCCTCTTCTTAGAAACTCTCAGCTGTACATGATTTCCACAACTGAAAAAAAATCCTTCTGAAGTGCTGGGAACATTAAAAATTTACAAGGAAAACTGCATTCATTTAGAATCAATCTCAGTCTTGGTGGCATGTCATAAAAATATCCAGCTTTCACCAAAAGACAAATTGATGTTTTGGATCCTGACACTGTCCCTGTGGTCAGATATATTTTGTCATATAAGGAACCATTTTCCTCTCTTGAATCAAAAAGCAATTCATAGTCTTTTCTACAACTTGGAGCACTTTAGTTTTTGCCTTTTTCATTTTGAGCCTCTGGATATAGAGACTCTTAGCCCATTTTATTGCTACCCCTCCTCAGCAGCCACATTGTAATTATGCCTTGTCTCAAGACCTTTTTTGCTGCAAAAAAGGCAAAGAGCTTTCAAAAGCTTTATATTTTGCCATATAGTAAAAAAGAATAATAATTTCTTTTACATTATCATGCTAAGGTGTAGGAAGGTATTCCTATATGGAATCATAATTGGAAGGTGGATCTCCAATTTCCCAAAAAATTACTATTTTTTCTCCCTCAGTTTGGAGATTTAGATACATTGAATTCTCATCCTTCTAAGTCAAACAATTCCTCCCCAAAACTGTAATTTCAGATTAAAGAAAAAAGAGGGTTCTAAGTCTTCCCAAGCACCACAAGAGGTGCACTGGCTCACACCTCATCCCCTTCCCCAGTGGAATCTCCTGGATGAATCAGCTCCACCTTCACCTCAGCTCTTCCATTCTTCAGAGTGGGGTAATTACTCCTCTCACAAAAGCACAAAGTAAATCCAGAGCCAGTATGGCTTTGAGCTGTTATAAGCTTAAAAAGATACAAAAATGCTAACAGGAGCTCCATTAAGCCATGGAGAAAGAGAAGGGCATCAGTGAATTTTCAAAGAGCAAGTACATTTCTGCTGCAAGAATGCTGCACACTGGAATTGCACTGAAATCCCTTCTCTTCAGACATGTCCCACCCAAGTAAAGCTGGGTGGGACTAACCTGAGTCACATCTAGAACAAAAAGCAAGAACTGACAACTTCTGTGCCGTGCCTGCAAAACATTTGCTTCCACTTTGGAAGGCTATAATTATCTCTGATACCAGAACAGCTTTATGGTTGTGTGCAAAAGCCTTGCTGGCATTTCCTCCACAAAATAACCAACTTTGACATGAACAGCACTTGAGCATCACCAGGGGGATAGAGCAAAACCACAGATAAGAGCTGCACAGCAAGGGAGGAAACATGAATGGAATGGCATTATTGTGCTAACACAGTCAAACCCAATTCTGAGAGGTCATCCAACAAGGTTTGTTCTCAGAACAAAGCAGGGTCAGTCAGATTTTGCAGTGTTTGACTCAAAGATTGCTCAATACTCACAAATTCTCCTTGCAACCAGGCAGAGATTAGAGGATCTAACTTTAATTATGCTTGTATAAGTGTGACAGAGTGCTGTTGATTTAGAAAGAGTTCCAAAAACATACAAGTATACATCTCTGTTGGAACAAGAAATTAAATGCTGTATCTACTTTTTTCTCATTATACAAGAAATTTTTTTGGTATCTTTCTAAGTAATCTTCAGAGCTGAAGCACCACTCTTAAATCAGTGCCTTGCACAAATGAGATTATTCTTCTTTGCCAAAGAGATCATCCAGAAGAGGAGGGTATCTGATCCCAGTCACAGGAGGGGATCGTGGTAGTTGGTTCCAGATATCTTCCCTCTGAAATTAGTAACCCAGAGAATATCTTAGTGTGAAATAATGAAAACAGGAATCATTACAAGCTGGTCAACTTAAGATTGAATGAGCTGCTTCAATTCCACAGACAAATCTGTGAAAAATTGGGTCTTTATAAAGGCATCTTCTTAAAAGATTACAACATGCACTTTCTTGAATGTTACAAAATATTTTATTCAAAATATTTTCTATTACTAGCCTTCTTGCAGATTTTTTAAATTAAATAATGCTACATTTTCTTCATTAAAATGCTTATGCTTCAAATCCATGTCTCAACACCAAAAATCATACAAAATAATGGGATAAAGAGAAGGAATAATAAAAAAAAGCCAGCTAAACGAAACTAAAGCACAGTTCTGCTGCTGAAATTTATCTGTCAAACACAGGTACTGTAGCCTCAAAATACTGCTATTCATTCATGGTAAGTCATGCACAGAATGACAATTGAATTCTAAAGCTGAACAAGATTTAAAACTTTTCCTGTCTCTGAGTTTTTTTTTTCTTTTCGTAGTTACCTCTCTTAATATATTAAATATTAAATTATTGCTTAAACAATAATTCTTCTGTAAAAACAAAGAATAAGCAAGAATTCTTCTGTAAAAACAAAGAATACTCCCTCAACAAAGCCTAATCAACACCATGATTCTCAGGACTGCTGTATAAAACATGTGGGAGGGTTTTGATTTTATCTGTACAAGACAAAAATTCTTCACAAAGACAAAGCAAAAATAATCAACCATGCAGAACCATGCTCTCCAAAGCAGAGCAAACCAACAGCCCTGGGCCCTCTTTAGACACCACCAACAGTCTGAGATGCTACAGAAGAAAGTCTTGGTAAGGCAGGCAGGAGTGAGGAGTCAGGAGCACAGTGCCTGGTTTAAACTATGCCATGAGTGAACTTGAATTTAAAGGAATGCTGTGTTTCTAAATTGTCTGAACACAATCAAACATATTCTGTACAACACATTGGCCAGGCTAGAAAAGCAAAATGATGTGTTGGCAGAAGTCTTTGGATTTATTTGTTACAAAGTATTTAAAATTCAGCATAATTGCCTTATGGACTTTCTATTTAAAAATGTTCCACTCAGCACAAGATGGCAAGATCAGATTAGTCTCTGCAGTTTGTTGATAGTGCATTTTTTTTTACCCTGAGTAGCAGGCTGAAGACATACAAAGTTTATCCATCATCTCTTCTCTCTGTGCACGCCTACCAGAGATGTGGTGTGCTGTGTACAGGTTCCTGAGGAGTTATACAAAACACAGAGCTATTTTCTGCCTATGTCTCAGTGGAGCTTAAAGTATTTTCTGTCTACCTCAGCAAGGGAACAGATCATTTGACATGTGACAAGGATATTTGTGGGGGAAGCAGTACTCATGCCCATTGTCCATGGATAAGTACATCTGCTTCCCCTTCTCTTTTATTCTTCTGTAAAATGTCCCAGAGATGTGATACCTACCAGGCACCTCCTCATCCCTGTCTGACTTCTCTGCTTCACCCTAAACTCCCTATTAAAGCTATTAAAAATAATTACTTAAAGAAAACAGGTACAAATACACAAACAGGAAAAAATACTGTAGTGTGTGCTGGCTAAGACAATCATGTTAAAGTTGGAGAAATTATATTGAGACATTTTTTTACCTTGGGTTGCTCCTTTTCCTCCACAAAAGCACGGACTTGATTCTCTCTCCAGTTCACTGCATGAACAAACTTTTTATAGTCTACTTGCTTTTGGTTATCTTCAAACCTGAGAAGAATATCCATAAGATGACTCAAGGTTAAAGGGAATTTTTAACAAAGTTATGTCATGTTATCTGCAGCATACTAATCATTGCCTTTGGGATAATAACTTTTATACTACTTTATTCCCAAACACTGGCAAGAGTGAAAAAAAAGTACAAAATGTCAGGAACAGCTATATTATACATTCTTTTCCATATTCTTACACCTTATTATTGTCTCTTACAGAAGAATTCAACTTCTTCAAGTTTGACTTCATTTCAGTTTTGAAGCACTGCCCAACATTTCCAACACTGGTCTCACAGCTTTTGATAAACAGAGTTGGGATGATCAGTGTATGATTCCTTTGTGTAGAAAAGAAACAGAATTACACAGGAAACCTGTGCTGTAACACAACTGACCTGCTCTACTATGACTTCTACAATCCTCTCCTAAAATAAGTAATCCTTCAAAAATGCTGTTTGCACACACCTTGGGATCAATTTACAATTGACAAACAGACAGCTCACTAATGTATCAAATAATAGCCAGATTTTAAAATCATTGGGTACCAGGTTTATGGCATTGTTCTTTATTTCTATAGATAAATAGATATATCTGTATCAGTTGTGGCTGTCCACTAAATGCATATAGATGCTGCCAGCAGATATATATGCCAGAAGATATATGTGCCGCCAGCTAAGGTCTGCAGGTCTATAGGTACATGTGGAAAATGCTATTTCCCTCCCTCAGATTTCTAACATCTTTACCCTGCACTAATAAGCCACATGGGAATAGATTTATAAGTCACTTCATCCTTCTGCCATTGATTTGGATGAAGCAGCTTCAGAAATAGAAGTCCTCAGTTCAGCAGAACACTGAGGTGACTCTTGGGCACCACTGTTCTTCCAGTGTCACCAGGCAAATGTTGAAAGACCCTTTGGGCTGAAGCTTGAAAAGAGCAGCTGGAATGCCCTGCCATAAATCCAGTACTGGCAGCTTCTGAAGGACACCTGTCTCACCCAACACCTCCCACCTGCAAAAGGGACCCAGTTTGGGCACAAAAACATGGCCTGGAAGTGTCTGTGCTTCACTGGGGTCCCTGGAGAAAAACAGACACCCAGCAAGGCTCAGTATCTCTTACCTGGTGGGAGACACCAGGTTAAACAATTCTGCCCTGCTATCTGGTGAGACAAAAACTACTGCACAGGAAACAAGTGTTGCAGAAAATCATCTTGCCTTGTCCTTAATGAAACAGCAGTGCACAAAACACAGGCCTCAAAACCCTTCAATCACTACAGAGGGTTCTAACAAAAATTACACATGAAGGCACTTTAAGGGAGAATTTACAGCATAAACTTGGAAAACAATACTGGAGGAGAAATAGATCTGGTGACAAAAATAAACTGCAACAAACTGCAACTCATCCTTTCCTCCTCCTCCCCCCACACCTTTCATTTAATAGTCAGCAGGAAAGATAATAATGAAATATACTGAGAGCCATAAAGAGAGATGGCAGAGATAAACTGGAATGTTAAGTACAGTGAGTTATGCTGAAGATGAAAGCAAAGTCAGAAAAGAATGCTACTGCTACCAGAATTAAATGAGTCTGAAACACTGCCATGAGAAACCCTCCCATGACAGCCTGCTTCTTCACCACAGTTCACATGCAAGTTAATATTTCCACAAAGCCTTACTTTTGGGGAATATATCCAATACACAAGGAAATTTCCATTCCCACTTCCAGTGGGTTCTTAGTTTCAGGTTTTTGAGGTTTTTTTTGCAGGTGGCAATATGGAAGACAAGTTTTGCATGAGATGTAATAAGACAATCAAAAAGCTTAAATAAAAAAGCTTTTTCTCTTGGAAAAATAATGGCAGACAGATTGGTATTTCAGAACAATCAGGACAAATGATTTTTCCTTCTACTATCATGTAGTTACCTTTTGCTCATTGTGAAAAGTCAAAAGATTAATTCTACCACCAAGATGCTGAGCTGTATAAGCAGGATTTTTAAACAAAGACCAAGTGAAGGTGTAACTATTTAAACTTTCTGTTAAGGAAAGCATTGCTTCTGCTTTTGACACACATTTACAAGGAGAAAAGTCCTTTGATGTGACAGCACTAGTGAGCTGAGATGACAAGATGCGTTTGAAATTATCTATAACCAAGAATTTTAACATGGGCAGAGGAAATGGGATTCCTGAATTTCATAATTAAATAGCTACAAAAAGCATCTTAAAATACTACTCTAGGATAACCCAGAAAGAAAATAAATCTACTCTTTAGATCTTTTTACTACTGTGACTTATTGTATCAATCTACTAAAAGCAGACACTAGAGATTTGGCACAGAGCACCCAGATGGACTGAGGAGATGTTATCAATTTGTGCTTTATTAGGACAGAGTTGTCATACATTTCAGAGGCTGGAGTTAATAATGCTGAGACAGTGCTCTTCAGAAAAGGAAATTAGATTTGTCTTATCAAGAAGATGTGCCTAAGATAGTTTTAAACCACCCTTCTCTTCAGTTTTCCCCTGTTGCTTCACCAATGCATGGGATTTTAGACTATGAAAGTCACTGCTCCATCCCTATCACAGTTTGCAGGGCTTTTTATTTTCTTTATCATTACAGAAATAATCACACATTTCTGCTTATAAAAATACATTCATAATTAAATACTTTAGATAGGTGAAAAATCTGGTCAAATCACATTATGATCATTCCTGAGGATGCTTTGGTGAGTAAAAATTACTTACTAATAACTTTTTCTTTGCCATCAAGAAATCTATACCCCAAAGATTTATGAGAAAGTTTAATGTATGTGCAGAGTTTTTTTAATTCCTTCATTTCAAACATTTATTAACAAGTTAATCTGATAATAACAGAGCAGAAGCATCTGCTGCTGTAACCTTAGAGAAAATGTTGGGATTCTTCAGTCTGTTTGGTACTCTCTGTGCAATACAGTTCTACAGGGACTGGATTGCCACAGGTGTACACCTAAATTGTCATAAACTGCTCATAATTAAAGGACTTTAACCAGCAAGCATAACAAGTCACTATTAAATAATAATGGCTACCATCTCCTTTTTTAAAAATTTATATTTATCCTACATTTATTCATGTCTTGAACAACCATAAATGGAACCATCAGCTCCTCAGCAAACTGAGTAACAGGAATAATTTGTCTTAAGAGATTAAAATATGAATTTAGAGCTCCTTTTAATCACAAATGGCATAAGGAGTCTCAGGCACCAAGGTAACAAGAAGGCAGCAGGAGAAAGATCTCCTGATCATTTCCACTGCTGCTCCAGCTACTGGACACTTGCTGTAGCAGGAAAAGAGGGTTTCATCCTGAAAGAAAAAGGTCAGCCCTAAAAAAAAAACATTACAGGTAGGAAACCAGGTAAAAAAATTGTTACCCAGCCACAATCCTGGGGAAAACTGAGCAGGCAGGAGTGGCCTGGCCTGGCCTGGAAGTGAATTGAGAGCTGGGATCACCACGCAGGAGCCCCTCTGTCACCAGGCACTGCTCCCTGAGAGACTGGAGATTCTCCTTCTCAAAACAAAACCTTTCAAACAGACTCCCCCCAGCAGTGCAGAGAGGTGAAAAAAGACTCAGCTACTTTTAATAGAAATTTTAAAATGTAATTTAAAAAACTAGGGACCTATAATTAACAACTGAATTAATGCAGAATAATCAATGTGTAGTGCTTGTAAACTTGTCATCCATTCTTTCTCCTCTCAATTTTCCCCTTCCTTAGCTACCAGCTGTTTATAAATCCTCCAGGGAAAGATTGCTTCTTTTTAAGTTCTTGTTAGGATCAATTTAGCATTGCAGAAAATAAAAATAACAGAAAAACCCCCTAAACTCATTACCTAAGCACTTTGCAAAATTTATTTATTAAACAAACTGTAATTGTTCATTATGCCTGCATAAATTTAAAGACATGTTTATAATGACTACTGTAGTTTTCTGGCAGAAACAACTGTGTACTGTCTCCATTTTTTAATACAATGTGATTAATTCTGTATTGTTCTGTGATTTAAAAAGTAAGTGAGAAAATGCTGATGGACAAACAAATACTTTTTAACATGCCAGCTCAGGTAAATTGGAAAAAACATTCACATTGTTGGGTACCTAAATCCTACTATTTCAACATCCCACAATTAAAAATATAAATTTACACTAGATGCACAATATTAAAAGGTCTTATGAAATCCCAATTTTTGTGCTAAGTCTCCCTTCACTCCATGGCAACTGAGTGGTCTTTGAGTACAGTAAACAAAGTTCTGGGTCATTTGGAGGTGACCACAAAATTAGACATATATTTCTAGTCCCATCCCATGCTTGTAATAAGTGACAGATCATTGCAGTATAATTTCCAAATGTAAATAATAAATACTTTAAGAGTACTACCTTTCAAAATGGAAAAATAGAGTCATTAAGTCCTGGAGAAAGTCTTTGCCACCTAATCTCAGATAGCAAAGCTGAATAAACACAGAGCTTCAGCCTTCAGCTATTATCTGATCACATTGTCCAGCATCATTTTATAGCTGAATGGGGTCCAGCTAGTGCATTAGCTATATATACTGATTTTGTGGGAATCAGTCCAGCAGCTTTTATTGTTCCAGTTTCTTGCTTCATAAATAAAGATTCACAGAGTAGACCACCACCACCACTTGTTCTAGAAAGAAATATCAGTGGACACAAAACGACATGGTTCCTCATAAAAATAAAAAAAAAAAAAAAAAAAAAAAAAACAGAAATAAGGAAAGAATGCTGGACTACTGTTGACAAACTTGGCCCACACTGAATTGCAAACTCCCCAGGAATGAGACTGCTTTTCATTAACAATAAACCTGCCTGTTTCATGATTCTTCAGTGTTGACGAAAACTACAGAAAGCAGAAAGAAAGGAAAAAATTTAAATCTCATTAAGATGACTCACCTCTTCAATTTACAGACTATTTGAAATTAAGTCCTATTAAATAGAGTTCAAAAAAATATTTCCCTGGCTCTGCACCCTCATAACACAACAAACTTCCCAAGCAGTGCCAAGTGCACACATGATGAAGAATATGACAATTCCTCATTACCTGCAGTGCTGTGACAGCTCTTAAACTGCCACCTTTGAAGCAGCTGATGCTGTAACTTAGAGGTGCCTTACACAAGGCTCTCTGTCAAATGGAGCACTTCCCACACTGATTTCTGAGGCCCAGCTTCACACCATTCTCATTTACCTTTCTCACACAGAAATCTGTAACACAGGCTGGCCTCAGCCCCTTTAGAACTAAGGAAAATAGATGGGAATTTGGAAATGCAGCTCTGATGCAGGCTGAGAAGATAACTCTCTCCTCCACCACCTACAGAAAGAACCTACAGCAGCTGAAACCTCATCCAGCTATCATGGGTACCTTGCTAAAGTAGGGTGAAATCCAGCCCTTGATCTCCTCCCTGTGTTCTAAGCTTATCTCTAATTTTTATTATAGTGTACTGGGCTTTTTCTTTTTACCTGCCTACACTCACTCCTTAGGAAAGTACAAGTTCAGGGCACAGAAGTTTTCCCTGGTATAAATTCACAAACAATAAACATGTCCCTAGAGCCCAGGATGTGTCAGGCTTGTCTGCTTGTTATCAGAACTGAGTTAGTACATAAAGGAAAACTTCCAGTGCCTTGCTGTGCATTTATTCAAGTTCAGCCCTTAAGAAATGGACTCTGTGAGAACCCCTTGTGTAACATGGGATGTCAATTGTCGTTCAACAATTGTGTTGGGCAGCTTGATGGGAGTTCTAAAATGTCACTTGTAGATTACTGTTAAAATTCAGACATTTCTGAAGACTAATGCATGTAATTCAGTGTCAGAAGTGATGAACAGCAGCACAAGGAAGCTTTATCAAAATGAATTCCACATTTCTGCCTGACAAGGGTCTTTTCATTATTTACTAAACCCAGATGCTTAATTTGCAACTCCTCCTGAAATCAAGAAGAGGACAGAAGACAGGAACAGGTCTTGTCTTCTGTCATGTTTAGATGCTTTACCTGAAAGCATCTAAACATGACAGAAGACAAGACCTGTTCCTCTTTTTAACACACTATGAAAGCACAGATAAAACATGTGATTTAAGGATTTCCCTCAAGGGAAAGAAGAAATCAGCAAGTATGCATTTAAGCCTATTACCAGAAAATCTGGCCAGGAAAACCAAATTCAACAAGACATGAGTGTTCAGAACACCACAGCTTACTCTGAACTCTAATCTTTAATACAAGTGCACTAAATAGTAGCTCCTTTTACTTCTATTCCCATTAATACAGCTAGCAAAGCAATTTGTCTCAAAAAAGCTAAATGTGATATGGAAAAGTACCAAGGCCATACCAACACTCCTTTTCCTTTTTAAAAATGGCAATAAAATATGTTTCAGGTGAGATTAACAGGAGTAGCAAACCAATTTTGTTTACTACTGATGCTGTCAACTTGATAAAGACACTTCATTTTATTCATGGTAGTGTGTTCCTTGAAACTCACATGATGTGTTTTCATAAGATTATTGTTTTTACCTCACATCTATACACAGGAACAAATAAAGCAAAAGAAAAGTGAATCTTATTGCAAATGATAAGCATCAGTAACTGACTCTGGAAAGATGAATTCCACAGAATTGTGCCAAACCCCAGATGATTTACTATGCCAGGCAAAATGAAGAGAAGTTGCTAAGATGGATGCATCTCAGTTGATTATAAATATTCTATAAATAGGAAAGTCTGTGTGTGTAGGAACAAAATCTGCATCATTAAATGATTCATATTAGATAAATGACAAATTCTGAAGATTTGTGTCTGCAGCAGATATTTAGCATTGATTTGCACCCTTGCATGCAGGTCACCCTCTCTGCCCTTAAGTTACCTGGCCAGTAAAGTTTCTAGAAGATCATCAGCAAGTGGCAACTTAAAGGATTTGAAAATAGTCCTGCAGGTCTCATTGGGCAACAATCCACACCTGTACATAAGAAAGAGAGGGGTAGAAATATACATTAGGTAATTTCCAGGTTTACTTCAAGTGAATATTTCTGTGCATAGGAAAATGGGTGAGGAACATCATGATAGAGAAAAAGACAACAAAATTTTATGAAATTTTGCTATTACAAAGCTGAGAAACTTGAAGGCCACATTGTAGCCTTTCTCATACTGAGATCCTCAGTGATTCTCTGTGATTCTTTACCTGTGACATCAGAGAACAAAAAGGGCAAAAGAGTCACATAAAGATTCATTCTTTCCTTTTTTCCCCCTTAAATCACTATTTCTCCTCTTTGATTTAAAATCCTGTGTTTTGCCCATGAGCAAATGTTCAGTACAGCATCTACAATACATGTACAAAATATAGAATAGACAAATAAGCTGTCCTCTTCTTGTCTATTGTCAAGTGCTGAGAGAAGCTTAACATTACACATAATATTTTTTGGCCATAATAAATCACTTGCTCAGCAACGAACAGAAAGTAGGAGGGTTTACAAGAAGAGCTTCTCAAATAACAGTTTGGGATAAAGACAGGAAACTTACTTTTCTCTGTCATTGTACATAAACACTGTAATCAGTTGTTCAAAATTTTCAAAGGCATTTTTCTTTAGTTTTTCTTGAGCCATTGAAAGGAGGAGGAGCAGGTCTGTTTGACTGTTATCTCTGATGCCATAGTGACGCCCAAGAGTCATAATTTCATGTTCTGAAAATCCTCCAGCAGCAACACGGACTATCCAATTTCTGTGCACAAAAGCAACAGCCTACATTAGTTTAAGTAAATAAGTTAAAACCAGTTAACAATCACTAATTGTGGATGAGGATGTCCAAATTTCCTCAGTAGCTGTTCTATACATACAAAAATGTATCCTAACCACGACTGAAGTGTTTTAGGAGAGATGCCATACAGAGAATTACACTAAATCAAAAGTTCTCTTAGCAAGAATGCAGGACAGGAGGCAGCAGCAAGAGCAGCTTACACTTGGATGCTGTAAGTAGAAAATGAAATCCTAAGCAAAGAGTGGGCCTGGGATGTGCTCTCCCAAGCCTGTCTGTGCTGCTCAGACAAATTAGCCAAGCTGATTTGAAGAAAGAAAGAAGAAATTTCTTGGTCTAGAAGAAATTTTCCTGAGATCCATCTGATGGGACAGTGTCAGCTCCCTCAGTGTCAAATCTGGATTACTGTAACTACATTGGCTCTATGATCCCAAACATCTGCCTCTGGTGCACTCACATTCAACCAGGCTTTTTAACAAGCAAGCAGCAGCAGAGGCCTATGTGTTTCAGTCAAAATTAGATTGATTATATATAATACTTCTGGATAAACTGCACTAAGAATAAACTTCACTGTAATTGCTGGTGCAATTAGTGCTGTACCTTGTGATACCCATGAGGACACTGAATCACTGTGATTAAACTCCAATCCTTGAAAACAAATGGAAGAAATTAGTAGTGATGCACAAAGTTCTGACACAAGAGCTAAATGGCTGCCTGGAGAATACTTGAATTGTTGAATTAATCTGATGAGGGATCTCTTTAACATCCACATGTGAACTGAAAGCACAGAAATTTAGGACCCTTCCAAATTTGCAAACTTTTAATAAGAACCATAGTTCTTCACTTGCTTGTGTGGTGCTGTTCAAAGAACAGGATCATTTCATACAATAAGATTGCACTTACACAACTATTAAAGAAAGGTTAAATACTGTAGAGTCTCTACTTAGATTCATCTACTTCTTTATCCATATTAAATGACTCAGAATGATCTTTTATTTGCAGTGGCAGGAAATAAATACAAGGAAGTGACAAGCTGTTGACAGTAGCAAACTTTATTTGAGATTACACAAACTTAATGACCAAGACCTGGTCCATCTCCATCTACTCATATTATCATTATCTTGTCAGTATTATTTTTTCACTTACTGGATATTATTATTTATATTGCAGCAGCATTCAGAGATCCAGCCAAAGCTGGAGCCTCCTTCCAGCAGCCTGCAATAAACACCACTGCACACACAGAGAGGACAATGCTGCTGATAAGCCTGGCACTGCAGTGCTTGGGCTGGCAGAGCTGGGGGCTGTAGATAACATCAGCCATTTCCACAGACTGCATTTCCATACATGGCACAGAATTTTCCACTGTCAGGATTTTAAAAGTCTTTTATTTTCTCAATCCAGTCAGTGACAATCAAATCACTAAAAGCCACAGATAAAATTATTTCACTTGGGAATTAAGGAATATTTTAGGGATTGTGAGGGACTAATGAGTAAGACCCAAGACTCACAAACAGAATGACATCTAAACTCTCCCTGACCAAAAAAAAAAAACAAGCTCCAATAATTGTTCCCACAGCTTAGCTATCTCTTGTTTTACTTCTTTTTTTGTTCTAGAAGAATAGGACAGATTGCAATCTGAATTTATTACAGAAAGAAGTCATAATTAACTGCTCAAGAGAGCTGCTTCTCAAGCTGAATTGAAGATAGGCATCTTTGTTAGACCCACAGGGTTCTTTGTCTCTAACAGCAAACAGTCTTGCCAGTAGCATATGAGAAAAAACAGCCTGGATAGGGCTGTGTGATGCATCTAAGTTTTAAATATTTTTTAATTCTCTTTTTAACAAAGATTTCAATAGTTCTAATGATAGCTTGGGGGATAGCTTCAGTGTACATTATACATTTGTTTCCTGGATGAAGTAGTGAAGATTTGGGTTCTGAAAGCAGTTAAGTAAATTGTATAATCACAATTTTCTTCACTACATCATACTTATAGATGGAGTTTTACATGCAGATTATATAAAACTACATAGGTAGAAAGGAAGAAATCTGAACAGCCAAATTCAGAGCTGAGTAAAACCTCAGCTGTATTTAAGATAAGGAAAGAGGATTATCATTGAAGCTGTCACTCTGCACTAAAAATAATCATTTGTTGTTAGTTATAGTAATCAAATGTCATGGCAGATTGAAAATAAACAGAGATGTACACAATAAGAAACTGAAAGAAAAAACATTATATTCACATAGAAGTATCTTGGAATTTTCATAGATATAAAGAAGTGCTTGTTTTTGTCATTAAAAATGCTTCTTTCTTTCTAAAATAAAATTCACAGATAATAATGAGAACCTTTAGATTACTGGATGTAACAAACTAACAGAAACAAAACCTACTATCAGTATAGAGCACAAATGTTCAAAGGCAAATTCTTAGAGGCAGATTCTTCCTCTGGCAGTGTGAACATCCCCTGTTAGACCCCAGGCCTTCCCCCATTGGAGGGATGGGGACCCTTAAAGGGTGTTGAGACTGGCCCAGATGAGCACTGAGGCCCAGAAAACTCTGATTATTTGGGTTCCCCAGATTTCCTGCTCATGGAGAAGGCTCCTGCATTTTTTGTGGCTGAAACCAAGTCCCTCCATTCCACGTGGTCAGACATATCTCTCTCCATGTCACAGAATAGCACCACCCTAAATTAAACCACTGAGCTGTTCACAGCTGCACAGATTATGTCCATGATTAAATTTACACCCAACTGAGCCTCTTCTGGATAAAATAAAAACCTTTGTCTGCCATTTAAAAGCACAATCATCCCTTCTAAAAGTTTGCTTCCCTGATTCTATCATACAAATGTTCCAAACCTTTGAGTTGCTCTTAGTGCATGCACAAAGTTTTGCAGGTGATTATTTCATAATTTGAACTAAAACAGTATTTTCTTTATTTTTAACTAGTTACTATGTACATAAATTAAAAACCTTTTCCAGGTGCCAGGAACTTTCTCCCATTAAACATGAACTTTCAATTTTCTCTCTTCTTTTTCAAGTAATAGCATCTGCCCTCTTAATGCAATTAGCAATTCAAAATCTCGCTTCTGCTGAGTAAAATATCTGAGTTCAGAAATATTTTGACCAAAAGCTGCCAAAAACTGTGGCCTCTTTTAGTTTAAATCCTACCTTTAAATCACTTATTTTTCATTTCTGAATACCAGCTTGTTTTAATTTCTCACTACTTTCACTTTGAATTGCTGAAAGAACCTTCTGCTGATCTATTTCTCTTCTGAGATATTTCAGAAGTAATTCTTGCCTTGGTTAGCATTCCTATGGAGATGACATTCCATGCAATATTCATCTACTTACATGCCTTAGTTATTATGACAGTTCCTAAATACGGTGTATTACTCCTGTGAAAACCAAATGCTTCTAAGCAAAGTTTTCTCCTCTGTTTCACATATTAACCAGTACTGTGCCCAACACAGTTCATACACTCAAGTATTCTGGCTGTGGGATAAACTGAAATCAGTTTGTATTTGAACATGATTTTCTCTTTCAAGTATTTCTACATCTGCCCATTGCCATATCTGGATCATTGCCAGAATCCAGATTTCTGCTCCCTTTATCTATGCTTAAATTAATACCCAAGCATTAATTATGGTTCTCACTACTGCTTTCCAATCTTTTTGAAACATGCTTAGCACTGCCTTCTATAATTTCAATACACCTCAGTTCTGTAAAGACTGTCTTCTTTACCAATGGTTCAAAACCCAAACACCATTTTCAGGAGGCAATCTGAACTTTCCTACTTGAATTTCAAAACCACTGTTTGACTCTCAGGATGGATTTTTCTTTACCTTTCAGCATCTATATTACTGCTGACTTGTGCCCTTCTTCACAACACTCTGTGTCAGCTCCATAAAAGGCAGACAGATTTCTCTTGTGCTTTTCAGCTTACTTGAAACTATCACTTTTTTCTTTTCCTGGAACATGGATTTACTTTCTTTTTCACGCATAATCTCCAAGTAAATGCAAAACAAATCTATGCCATTTCTCAGCTACTGGGCAGAAAGCATCAAAACCCAGTCATGCTTTATACATTTTGGGGGAATGTGCATTTATTCAATATTAAAACCCCAAGCCCACTGTCTTACCTGAAAGTGTCATACCCAATCACATTGGTATGCTCAGGGTCAGTAACAGCAAATGCCTTTCTGATTTCTTTGCCACGAGATTCAGTCATGCTCTTCAGTTTGTTGAAGACAGCACAAATATCAGCCATGGGGAACTTAAAAGAGGAAAGTAAGACATGGATTAATAAAGACCTGAAGCACAGGATGCCATCCAGAGGGACCTGTCCAGGCTGGAGAAATGGTCCCATGAGAATTTCAGTAAGACTATCAAGAATATAAACAATTAAAAATCATCAGATCATGCATTCTCAGAAAGTTTGGTGCAGCAGCATAAAAGAAACCACTTTTGTTTGAAACATTGCATTTTTAAAGCAGAAGTAGAAACATTTAAAGTACAGTCCTAATAACTTGGTCCTCATTTTATGTTGGTGCACCTCACTGAATTCTCAAGTCATAAATTTCACCATGTTAAAGCTAATTTTTCACCACTGGCTCCAGAAAGGTCCAACAAATATTCTCATTCATTTTTGGACTACATTGTCTTACATACTCAGAAATAGCACATTGAAATTTCTTTAGGAACCAATTTTACCAATTTTATAAAAATGCTTACATGTATATTTCTTCCTAAATAGACCATTGAAATAAATTTGAACTCAGATTAAACAGAACTCAAGCACTAAGACTTTTAATCTATATTCAGATTGTTGTGTTAGTCCTCTACCAAAGATTTATTTGCTATACCCATTTTTAATATAAAACATAGAAGTATTTAGTCATTAAATTTGGGGAGACTTCAAGTATGATTATCTGCTATGTCTTTATATCTGTCATGCTCTATCTAGCTTAAAAAGCACAATGAACTGCCTGAAAACACTTTTCTCCCATTTCTTCCAACAGCAATTATTTGAAATTTGGTATGACTAGTATTGAGGACCAGGACATAAAAATCAGGCCTCAGCCCCAAATGTGCTGAAGTGTGTCTACACTTTGTAACAGTTCAAAATGCTCTAGAAAAGGGTATTTAATGTCCCTATGGCACTGCCAGAGCAGTACAAATTGATCCAAGTTTAATTAATACATCGGCTCTTGCAGGTTTTTCTCAGAATTGGAGAAGACAATTTCTGCCTCTGCCAAAAGCCCAGCTGCAGCCCTGGCAGCAATGCCCTGCAAGGGAGTGGCTTGGAGCAGCTGGACCAGCAATCAAAGAGTTTTAGAGGCAGCAGCTTTTCCAGGCCCCTCTCCAAGATGTTTCTGTTTGGGGCATGAGCACAGAGCCTTCTGCTGCTCAGGCAAGGAACAGGGAGAAAAGACTGAGCAGAAGGGTTCAGAGAGCAGAGTGTTTCAGGATGGACAAAGTGTTCTGAATATTTAAGAGCCTGTTTTCTCTACATTATCAAAACAGCTATTTTTACATTTTTTTCCTAAACTACATATTCCAAACACCTTTAGAGGCATTGAGTGTCCAAGCAGCATGGCAATAATTTCACCAGCTTTCCCCCTTCTCATGTAACTCCTGACATGTTTCTAGTCACAGTCTAGTTTGGTTTGGCTGCCTTGCTTAACTCAGAGGTGATTATGCTGAATTCAATGGAAGTAAAATCCCTTTCTATGTTTGTGCTGCAGCACACAGCAAAGTTAGAACAATTGATACAGTTCAGAGATACTGAATTCCAGTGATGCCTTGTTTGAAAGAGTCCTGCCCAAACCTGAATAATACCAGTAGGACTGTGCACAAAACACCTGTTCTGTTTTCCAAGCAAATCTACACTTTCTAAATAAATATTTTTTTCCCTCAAATTGAAAAGTAAACCAGAAGTGCTGAAAAGTTTTAAGCTAAGTCCTTGAAGTTACTTTCAGTAAAGGTGGCAATCAAAATGACAAGACTCTGTGATTTTTCTCTTCCTTTAACACACAAACAATACAATAAGTATAGTTTTGAAAAAGAAAACTAAAGCTTTCCAACTATCTTAGATGGTTTCAAACAAATTTTCAATATTCGCCTGCACCATGATTACCAATCAAAATTTCATCTAAATCAGCATATGCCTATAGAACTGTGGTCAAAATTTCCATTAAAATTTCCATGAAAAAAATTACATACAGATTTCTTTTACCAGTTTTAGAAAACATACTGATGTGTTCTGCTGGAAGGAAATCTCTTGTCTGTTCAGAAGGAAAATTATTTGTTTTCTAATTTTAGAAACAACTAAAAAATAGCCATATTTATATTGTTACCCCCTTTTTCTAAACAATCTTCCAGCTCTGATCTTCTCTAGTAATTGCTGAAGTTGATGTGATTTGAGTATGTCATCCCCTGATGAACTGAGGCAAACTTGTGGAGCTCTAGTCAAACGATGTGAGTGAAGCACCTACCTCTAGGAGAATCATTTTTTTTTTCCTACCAGCTGCATGAAAACATTAATTGTGCAAAGAACCTTTCAAAATTCACTTTCAGGACATATTTTCAGTGTTGCTTCTTCACATTTTGCAGATTTTATTTTGATATTATACATTCATTCAATCTGGAGAACTAAAGTCTCACCCATTTGATCAAGGACAATCAATGCAAACAACATTCCAAAGAACATTTACAATCTAAAGATGAGCTCTGAATTTTGGAGAAAAGGTTTGGTTTTGATTCTACCAGGAGGAGAAACCATTCAGCAGGAAGTAAACACACTGGATTGCATTTTTGAGGTTTCAGCTCTGTATGTTACAGTTTAAGCTTTTAGCAGTCTTAGCATTTTACATCCACAAGCATTTTGCAGATCTTCCTCATTGTTCCAGGGAAGGCAGATGGTGCTAATCCACATTAATTTACAAAAAAAAATCACCATTCCACTAAAGTGTAAAGCAGCAGAGACACCCCAGCTCCCAATTTATTGCTCTCCCCTCTGAAGGCAACAAGAAAAGACACTGTAAGCTTGAATTCCTGAATGGGATATGAATTTCTAATAATACAAGGTTTTGGCAGAAAATGTGTATGAATGCAAAAAATCAAATTAGGACATAAAATAGCCTCATCAGTAAGACTAAATTGGAAGTGTCCACATCTTGAGTACTGAACACTGTTCCAGTCTCCACATCTCACAGTTACTTTGCAGGACAGACTAAAAAGGGTGAGACTCTTACCTGCACAGGATTAGGCTGAGGGGGAAGAATGTCTTAGATTTACAAAATTATAAAGGTGGTGCATAAGGTGAATGGGATCTTCCCCAAACCTCAGAACAGTATAACTGGCCTTGAAACTAGTGGGAGACTGGTTATAAACAGATAAAAGATACTTCTTTTTTCAGATATTTGTTTTTCATAGCAGGCAGTGAGCTTTTCAACCTACTGCCACAGAAAGTTGTGGAAGCTGACAGTATCTGTAGGTTCAGCAAGAGTTAGATCAGCTCAGGGACAAGAGGTTCATGAAGAGCCTCAAGAAGGAATAGGCAGGGATAGCCCTTGTCACAAACCCTAATGCAGAATGAGTGGGTTCTAAGGAAAGGGAAAGGGAAAGGAAAAGGGAAAGGAAAAGGGAAAGGAAAAGGAAAAGGAAAAGGAAAAGGAAAAGGAAAAGGAAAAGGAAAAGGAAAAGGAAAAGGAAAAGGAAAAGGAAAAGGAAAAGGAAAAGGAAAAGGAAAAGGAAAAGGAAAAGGAAAAGGAAAAGGAAAAGGAAAAGGAAAAGGGAATGGACAGTAAAGAGTGGCCAAACTTGCATGCACTCACAGCTGCCATCCCTTAAATCCATTGCTAGACAGAGAGCACTGGGCTGTGAGCCTTGGGTGAGGAAACAGGATAAATAATTCTGAAAACTATATGGATAAACCACAGTCCTGAGAGACAACAGAAATTAACAAGAGCCTGCTTCACCTCATTTGCATTCTTCTCCATGTAGTTGAACGTGTATTCATCAGCATCCACCAAAAGAAAGTTGTGACCATGGAAACAAAGTCTGGCTCCAACAAACAGATCCTGAGCCTGGTAGTATTCAGATGGCTCACTCTTAAAGAGTTCCTGCCCAGGCTTCTTAATGCGACTTCTTTCCAGGAACTTCCCACCAGCTATCCCTATGGGAGTAGAATTAAAAATAATTAATTATGGCTTTACTTGGGAAAAAAACCACACACACACAGAAAACCTGCAAGCCATCAGCAAAAAGACACCCCAAACTAGATTATTTGTATTTAAATACCACATTTTGTGCTCCAGTTTCCTGTGTCAGAACACTCTCTTCCCCTTCCTCTCACTGCTAAAAGGACTGTCTCTGCCAGTGTCCACAGCAACAGTGACATTGAGCACATTCTGTGACATGTCTCATTTGAATGCCTGCCAAACACCTTCCCTGCTTTGCTTTTCTTTAAAACAGGACAGAAATGTGCCTCTTCAAACTGTTCCCATAACCCTGTCGCCAGCCTTGGAACTGGCCCTTGAGAAAGCTAAGTTCCAAACACTAAGATGCAGGCAATTAAACTGTTAAAAGCAGAAAAAGGAAAATAAAAATCACAACTTAAGAGAGCCCTGTCCTACAAAGATTGTGAATTCTAATGTATCTTAATTGTAACTTCCTTTAAAGGGCTTTTGAAATGTTTTAAAGATGTAGGAGTGACATGATACTGTCTTCCACACATTGTTCTGCCAATGCAATTTACCTGTGATCTGCTCTTTGCTTTGTGAGGTGGGGATGCCACATAGTTCCTTTTCACAGTATAATGATTTTATTTGTGTCACTAGAAACTGCACAAGGTGCTCAAGGGTGGGTAAGATGCTGAAAGGAACATTTCTCTTTCCTGTATTAACTTCTGGTGTACCACAGGAACTACATTACATGTACTAAGCTTTCTGGAAAACCTTATGTCACATGTTTAGTTTCACTGGGATATGTGCCCTACAACAACTCTGGGGTTTGCTTCCTGTTGATATTTCAGCTTCCAAAAGCCAAAAATCTTCCTTTAGTAACATTTAATAGTGCCTTAATACCAGGTACTGATGCAAGTCCAGTAAAAGGCTGATGAACAGTGTAATCAAATGGCTTTTATAGTCAAAATTATAAATGAGTGTGAAACCCAAACTACTTATTAAACCATAGTTTGGAGCAGATGTCTGTCTTAATTGCTTTATTAGCACCACAAAAGACAAAAAAAACTCTCCACTATGGTAATTATCAGATCTTGCTTGAATCAAAAAACAATTCAAATCACTAATGTGACTCTAATGTTAACACATTCCTTTTCACCCAGCTATAAAAACAAATAAGAAATTTTTAGGTTATATAATCCTGGCAACTGTTTTTAATATTTAATAGGTCTCTGTAAGATTGGAAATTCACTCTTGCCTCTCTATTTCCCTGCAATTGTGCACTTATATTGGAAACCCACTTCTGTCCCATAATGGTTTTTTAAATGTTACAGGTTAATACATTACAAGTGGTATAAAGAAAAATGACTGAAAATATCTCATTAAGTTAGAGATTTTACACTGAAACCTGATAAGGAGTTTTGATAGAAATCTACAAAAGCCAGGCTCAAAGCACAAAATAAACACCACCACCAAAGACCCTATTCCATTAAGATCAGATCAGAGTTTGCAGGTGTTTGTACAGCTGTTGGCTGGGTCTTACACTGAGTAAAAAAGGGGTTGTGATCTTCTTCATGGGGAGCCAAAGTTCTCAGGCTTTGATCCCCATCTCAAGAAGTGCTTCAAGATGTCCAGCCCTGTGAATTTCATAGAGTTTCAGTGTTACTAATATTACAGTGAAGTAGTTCTCTGAAACCTTCAGATTGCTGAAATGAGAAAACTGAGAGCAACTTACTACTTCCCCTTTAGGACTGGGATTTGAAGTATTGGGATTTGAAGCATTACTTGCCAACTTGTACCAGTTAATGTAAATAAAAAGGTAAAATTTCAGCCCTCTGAACCTGTGCACAAAAGGGATGGCCAGGTTGTAATTCTGGATGTCTTACTCCTTTTTCTTAGCCACTATTACCTGACCTCTAAAAAACCTTCCCATTCTTAACATTGAAGAAACTTATTCACTATTCCTTCAGACATGGCTAAAATGAGGGAGGGATAGTGAGAGAAAAGAAGTAGAAAGAAAAGGAAGGAGGCAACAAACAAACTTGTGCAGACCCAGGCCTCTTTCCAACTGCTGCTCTACCTCCTCCACCACATTCATTGCTTCTTCGATGCTGTTCTCACTAAATTCTCCAGTGGCCAGTTCTCAGCCATATCCTTTCATTTCACCTTTCTACCACCTCTAAAAGTCAGCTACTCCATCCATTTTAACAACCCAGGGAAGTTAAAAGTCCACTTACAGACACATGCCTTTCATATGAGCCTTGAAGCATTTGTTACTATTAGTGGGCAAATTTGCCCATTTATTTGACCAGCAATTTTCAATGTACTCCCAGATGAAATCCCAGCATGTATTCTCATTCCAAAATAAAAGGAAGGCAGGCAGCAATCTCTGGCCTGGCACTCATGCTGCTGATGGCTTGACCAGCTGACCACAACTGATCTGCAGTGTGTGGTTTGACTCTTCTCTGGGTGCTGCAGGACAAATCTGGAGTCACAGCTATTATTACTGTGTGTTCAAGGCTCTCTGGGGCCTTGTCTGGTTGAAATGGTGCAAAGGAGAACTAGAAGTGACTGAACAGGCAGTACACATGCTTAGGGTCCAAGATTCAAACTGTTCCCTGGACTTCTTCAATTTAACAGTGCAGCTGTACCTTTAGCACCCTTTATGTCTCTGGACATAAAAAATGCCAATCAGACATGTCATTCAGTTGTGGAGAACTGAGCTGCTCTTGAGCCTCACAGCAGCATTACATATTAAATATATGTACATAAGTGTGTGTGTGCATTTAGCTGCAACAAAAGAAGTTGCATAAGTTTTAGGCCACTGGATCCCAGAAGTGAGTAAAGTATTGATAAGAAGACACTGCTGCCATAAAAGTGCTAAATCTTGATGCTGTAGTGGAGCAGGATTAACTGGGAATACTCATCCAAGTCCCAAGCAGGTACTCTACAACTTATCAAAACAAATCTCAGAGAATTGCTCATATTTTAGCTGGGGTTGAGGTCCCTATTTATGCACTCATAATATAGCTGTATACAAGCAGAGATGCCATCAGAGGTTCTCTGGATTGAAAAGGCACTTCTGGAGGTTAAATGCTCTGAAACTGTTGCTGAAGATGTTTAGTGGGCTTCACAGAAATACACTCATCTCTCCACCAGGGTCATGCTCAGCCAAAGCTCCCCCATCTCTCTGAACTACAGAATGACTTCCTGACATCCTTCCCACTGCTGTCTCCTTCCATCCAGCCACAAGAAAGTTCAGGGAAATAAAAAGATGCTTGAAAATAACAAAACCCTTCATATCCTCAGCTGGAGGCAGCCTGAAACAGACAATAGAGGCCAAAAGAATTTAAACACAACAACATTTGGTGAGCATGCTCCAGCAATAGGATAAATGTGGTCAAGGAACCAAGAAGTAACAAAGCATTTATTTGTCACTTCAGCACTGTCAGTTTGGCTCTTGGAATACAATTCAGTATTGTACACAAACACACATCAAGACTCTAGCACAGGGCAATCTTCCCTCTTTAAATGCTCAGCACTCCATGATTAATGGTAAAATGTGTTAGAAAGTGTCCCAGCTGTTTGGCTTTCATGACCTGCTTCTATACAATGGATGCTATATAGGTTTCATAACACAGTTTTGCAAAACAAAGGATTTAGTCTTTCATTCTTGATATCTTGTATTTCCTGTCTCTATTTATCATCAGTTACAATACTATTCCTGTATGTTATCCACAACAAAAGCAAATGTTTAAAGGTCAGATTTTCAAATTAAAATGTAATAAAAGTTCTAAGGCATTACACTTGCAGTTCCCAAAGGATATTGTGAAGTACTGTCATGCAATGAACAATGTAATCCTGAGTGAAAAAGATCATGAATTACTATGACATCCAGCTAGTAGATAATAATAATACAGCAGGCCTGCTGATGTAATTCCCACTGCATTTAAAAATCCATATCCCTGCTCCTGCTCCTGCTGAGTCTGGCCATGATGTTTACTGCAAAGTCCAACCAAATGAGCAGGGGAACTGGGGCTGGTTAGAGACATTGCCACCTCTTACCTGAGTTTCTCTCTGCATATTCAAAAACAGAAATGGTGTCATCACTCAGGAAGTAGGAAATGATGAATTTACGGTCCTTGTCCACGGCGATGTCCGTGATGAGTTTGGCCGCGTAGCGCAGAATGAAGCTGTCCATGCCATACCTAAACAAGCAAAGGAGCAGGTAAGGAATCAAAAACAGAGTGTGAGAAAAGTTTTCACCCCTAAGAGATGCCTTCTCCTAAGTTTTGTAACATACATTAATTGTGTTATTACTGCACCAAGAAGGAAAGTGGCATAAGATTCACTACTTTGTCAAAATCCATTTTCAGCTTAAATTAACAGAACCAGATAGAGTTGGTCAGACAGAAAGGAATAACTTTCACGGGAAAATTACTTCTCTGCCACAGGTCTGGAATTAATTTTTATTCAAGTTGGGTTGCAAATCAAGCCCAAAGTTCCTTTCCAGAAAATTTTTAAAGGAAGAACACATTTAGCTATGTATATTTTCAAAGCAAATTCTGAACAGCAATTCATACAAGGATTATCTCCCACAAATTGAGGTCCACCAGATGACCTTACTAGCTAGATATTTATTAATATATAGCTAGTGTTTTAAATAACTTGCAGTGTTTGTATACACTCTATCAATAAATTCCCAAGCCTTTTTTAACTGCTTTCCTCTTTTAAAAAGATTCTCCAGGTGAATCTGTAACAGGAGACTTTGCTTTTTTGCTTTGGCTTCCACAACTGCTGCCTAATAAATCATTTCATAATGGAAAGTAAAGTGTTAAAGCTTTAGTAGTGCTACAGTAAACTGCATGAAATTCAGCAGATAAAAAAAAATAAGTAAGTATCAGAAAGTCAAACAAAAACAAATCTGTGTTGGTCTGCTGGATCATCCAAAATTCCTGACTAATGCCTGGACTAAGATTTCTGTCAAACTCCCACTGAACACAGCAGAGGGAAGGAGGTAGAGGATGGAAGGGTCATAATATTTGCCTTCTCTAAAGGGAAATTTTACAGAGTTCACAGAAAATTGGAGTACCATTTTCCAGGCCTCATGCACCTGTCCCTTAAAGTCTGATGAGCTGCATACTTTGCTGAAAAAAAAATGACATCCCCACATAACATTTATCTCCTTCACAAAAATACATAATTTTAAAAACTGAAATAGTTTTTCACACAAAATACCTGTCTTTCACCAGGAATTGCCTGTAATCCTTATGGGGAGTCTGGATGACCACACCCTTACAGGAGTTCAAAGAATCTTCTTCAGAACCAAATCCATTATAAGGAGGAATAATTTTTTCTGGTTTTGGAGGTGGTGGAGTCTTATACTCAATTGGAGTGAAATCCACTGCAGCAAAGAGAGCAAGACTTATTTGTTACTGGTGTGATGAAGGCATTTTACCAAGCATTTAAACTTCCAATATGAACAGTTATTAGCCTACTTCTGTAACAGCCCACAGATCAAAGTCAAACCAGGACCCCTCCTACTGTTACAGGGTAGAAAAAGACTCCATAGAGCCAACAGCAAAATTATTTCTTCAAGGGTTTCAGGATTTCATCTATAATCTCAAGATGTTTGAAAAATATCATTAAGATACACGGGTAAAAGGAAAGACAAATACAGTTTCAAAATGGGATAAAATAGTAAATTAAAAATTCTAAATTAATTTTTCAGTTTCATCCTTTGAGACAACATGATTAAGTAAATAACTGTCCTATGAGTTTCCTGCCCTATGCTTTTGGCTAGAGGAAAATAAATACATAAATAAATAAAATTTTATTCATTACTTAAAGCAAATATATATTAAAAATCTTTGGTACACTAAAACCAATAACTTTAGCCCACAACTCACTATATCCAGAGTTTTGGGAAGCTTTGTTTTTCCTCATTTTCCCCAGACTCAAGTCTTGTCCTGCAGTGATCAGTGGTCCTGACACAGGACAGCAGGAGCTGTCCTGACCCAGCAGAGGCACATCTGGCCAGGGACCTGCACTCAGTTCCCACAGAGGCACCTCCCAAAAGTGCTGCTTCCCTGATTGTCATTACTCCTCTCTTGGTGAAATTCTTGTCCCATTTGGCCCCTTGCTGCACCCCTGCACTGCCCTTCTGCTGCAGGACAGCTTCCAGTGTGCTCACATAAAACTTCAGAGAGGAGCTCAGTCTGCTGCTTAAATGAGGTTCATGGAAAATGGAAAGGGGAGAGGAAAATAAGGAACTTGCATATGGGAGAAAGCAAATGGGCAGATCTGAGGCAAAAGAAGACAAGAGCCACAGGAACACAGAATAACTCAGGTTGGACAGGACCTTGGGAAGTCTGCTCAGCACAGGATCTGCCTCAGGTCAGAGGAATATAAGAGATAAGAGAACAGTGTATTTCATGGACCCCATTAAATAAAGGGTTTTTTTCCTTTAAAACTTAGCTTTTCTACCCAGAACTGAAGAGAGATGGATAACCTAAACTTGTAGCATGGGTTTCAGTGCAAATAGAGGAGGGTGACAAAACTGCTGGCACTTTGAACACTGAACTGGTTTGTGATTAAAATGTTTTAGGCATGGCTATATCAGAGATCAAAGAACAACACTCCTAAAATCTGACTTGCCTAACAGCAGTGTGAGTTGAAAAATAAAGCAAGCATTCAGATGTCAGAGTTTTCTTCAGCCTGAAAACAATGAGTTCTCCTTTAGCCTTTACCTCTCAGAAGAATATGGTCTGACTCAAAAAGCTGATATTTTCACCTGAATCAGTCAAAAAGGGTTTTGCAAAACCACACCAACATTCTTCTCCATAAAAACTTCATGTGCCCTTTCTGGGACTCAGAAGCAAAAAGGCCAAGCCCAAAGAAAGACCATTCAGAGATCTTCAAAGTAATTTTCACCAAGAAAGAGTATGTGTGTATAAACATGCACCAAAATCACAGACTCATAGGATCATAGACCGGTTTGGGCTGGAAGGGACCTTAAAAATAATCTCACTCCAACCCCCCTTTCATGGGCAGGGACACCTTCCACCAGACCGGGTTGCTCAGAGCTCCATCCAGCCTGGCCTTGAACAACTCCAGGAAATCACAGAATCAATCAGATCATCTGAGATCATCAAGTCCAACCTATGACCAAACACCACCTTGTCAATCAGACCATGGCACTGATTGCCATGTTCTATCTTTCCTTAAAATCCTGGTGGTGACTCCACTGCCCCCCTGGGCAGCCTATTCCCATGTGTATTCCCCCTTTCTGTGAAGAATATCTCCCTAATGTCCAACCTAAACCTCCCCTGGAGCAGCTTTAGACTATGTCCTCTCCTGCTGAGAGGAGAAGAGCTCAAACCCCACCTGGCTCCATCCTTCTTTCAGGGAGTTGTAGGGAGTGATAAGGTCACACCCCCAGCTCCCTCAGTCACTCCTCATAGGACTTGTGCTCCAGACCCTTCCCCAGCTCTGTTGCCCTTCTCTGGATCTGCTCTGGATGGGGCACCTGAGATTTCTCAGGACAATCTGTTCCAGTGCCTCACCCTCACAGCACAGAACTTCCATTTAATATCTAATCTCAGCACACCCTCTTTCAGTGTGAAGCCATTCCCTCTTGTCCTGTAACTCCAGGCCCTTGTATAGTCTCCATTTTTCTTGTCTGTTCTCTTCAGGTACTGAAAGGCCACATTTAAGTCACCTCAAAGCCTTCTGAACTGCCCAGTTCTCCAAGCCATTGCCTATAGGAGAGGTGCTCCTTCCCTCTGATCAGCTTGGTGCCTCCTCTAGACTCCCCAACAGGTCCATGTGCTGGGACCCCAGGGCTGGATGCAGCACTGCAGGTGGGGTCTCAGAAGGGTGGAGCAGAGAGGCAGCATCCTCTGCTGCCCACAGTGCTTTGGATACAGCCCAGCACAGCCCTGACCTCTGGGCTGAGAGGGCACAGGGCCAGGGCACGTCCAGCCCCTCATCCACCAGCACCCCAAGTCCTTCTCTGCCTGGATACTCTGGATCTGCCCATCCCACAGCCTGGATTGATACTGGGGATTGCCCCAGCCCAAGTGCAGCACCTTGAACTTGTTCTCATTAAACCTCATGAGATTCCCATTAAACTGTATGAGATCTCCTATTGTCTAAGCACTGTTAGTGACCAAAACACCACATTTTCACAGCTGCACAGCGTGTGCTTGACACAGGCAATTCCTGATAGCATAAACAGGGAGCCTGTAAATCGCATAGACAGAGCAGGACGGTAAACCCCAATGCCTGCAGGTGCTGAGCACCGCAGGTAACACACAGGATCCGCCGGCGAGATTCCTGCTGGATTCTCCGCTGGATTCTCACTGAATTCCCGGCTGGATTCCCGGCTAGATTCCCCCTGGATTCCCACTGAATTCCCGCTGGCTTTCCCACTGGATTCCCACTAAGTTCCCGGCTGGATTCCCGCTGAATTCCCGCTGGCTTTCCCGCTGGATTCCCGCTGAATTCCCGCTGGCTTTCGCGCTGGATTCCCACTGAATTCCCGCTGGATTCCCACTAGACTCCCAGCTAGGCTCCCGCTGGATTCCCACTGAATTCCCGGCTAGATTCCCACTGAATTCCCGGCTAGATTCCCACTAAATTCCCGGCTAGACTCCCGCTGGATTCCCCCTGAATTCCCGCTGTCTCTCCCGCGCCGGGAGCGGCTCCGGGAGCGGCGGCTCCGCGCTCCCACAGCGCCACCCGGTGGCGGCGCGGCGGAGGCGGCGCGGGGCTGACGCTGCTCATTAGCCCGAGCGCTCGTTGTTAATTCGGGATTATGGAACGGCGGATTTTGGCTGCCACAGGCCTCGCCTCTTTGCTCAGGTGTCACAGGTCCTGCCAGAAGCACGTACCGGGTACTCTCCTCGGGGCACCAGGGCACCTGCACGGGATCCTGGCTGCAGAGGACAAGAGCTCCTGTGTTTACATGCTGGTCACAGTCTGCATATTCACACTCATGCATAAAGCATTCATTAAGAGTTGCTGAAGCATTTCCCCTTTTGTAAACTTGAGCACACGTGGGTGAAAATTAGATTTATAAACTAGAAGGAAATTGAAAATTAAGAGGAATAATGTTTTGTCCCTGGAGGATGTGTTGAATGCCTCTCAAGTGAAGCTTGGAGTAAGTGAAATCCAAAGGGAAGTTCAGCCTTATAGCCCTTTAGTTCTCATCTCAATGAACTTGTGTCATTCACAGAATCATAGAATTACTAATTTTAGAAAAGACCTCTGAGATCACCCAGCACTGTCAGGTCTACCACTAAACCATGTCCCTAAGTGCCACATCTACACATCTTTTGAACATTTCCAGAGATGGTGACTCCACTCCACTACTTTTCTGGACAGTCTGCCCTAGCTTGACAACCCTTTCAGTCAAGAAATGGTTCCTAATATCCAATATAAACCTCCTCTGAGGCTTTTTCATATTGTCCTGTCACTTGTTTCCCAAGAGACAACCCTCACCTGTCTAGGTTCACTAAAGAGAAAAATACAAACATCCAGCCTTGTGTCACCTATATTTTCTAGGATTTTAAAGGACTACATATTCATATTCTCTCCTGTGACTGAGGAAATTCAGAAAGAAATTGCCATGGAGAAATACAGGTTACAAAACTAGTCAAAAACTAATTTCTGGAACTTGTGAAGAGCCAACTACACTAGCCCAAAACTCATTTCATCTTTGCTCTGCCACACAGCACTAGAGCAGAATCAGACAGACAGGTTGCACTTAGATATAAAATGCACTCTTCTCAGGGTGATCTCTGGTGTTTAAGAAAATTACCTCTGTCCAGTCTGGAAAAGGAATCAATTCTCACTTCTTCCAGGCTGTAACATTTTCAGTGTGAATTTACAGTGGGTAAAGAGTAAAGTGAAAGTCTGGGATTACAAATTTTACTTCCAGAAAGAATAGCACAGGTACTTTTGCCATGCATATTTTCATCCCTTGTTACTGCAGTAACTTGGGGGTTATTTTACCTTGTTTATCAAACATGGGCCACATACTTGTAGATTTCTCACAACTTCAAAACCTGAGTGAGACTGGAACAAGCACTGGCAACAGCAAGAAACAAAACAGCTCCAGCCACATCTTTAGCATATAAACAATTGGAAGACAGCAAAGCCTTCTTAGTAAGAAAAACTAAATTTCTCACAAAGAATTTGTTGCCAGAGAAGCAGCATTAAACCAGCTTGAATGAACTTGTCAGCTTTCAATTTCAATATATATTCTGAGATTTTGGTATAGAGTGTGAGATTACCTTCTGCCCTCATTGAAGAACTGCAGGAAAACCCTCATGTGTTAGATAAGACCATATTTCAAGGAAGAGCCAAGTGTTACATACTTTGGATGAGAATGATAACTACACTGAATATCAGGGTACAGAAGCAGGAAAGAAATTCAACTTCAGAGGAAGAGGACAGGCACTTCTGAGCAATAAAGCCAGAAACAGGAAAGAGAAAAAAAGAGGTGGTGATAACCTGGGGAGAGGGCAGTGAGCATAGTGTTCTCTATACATCAGAGATGTATGACAAACAGCTGGGACTTTCTAGTGATAGTCTGATTCACAACTGAGGTAAGAAGTAAAATAAGAAGGCAAAAACCCCCATGTCTACCAAAAAAACCAACCATGTCCACCTTTTACGTGCAGGAATAAAGAAAACCTAGTGCTCACAGAACTGTCCATGCAGCTGATTCAAAGAAAACCTCCATTTACAGTCTTACTTCTTAACAATTATTACAGTTACCTGGGCAAAAAAAGGAATCTGTACATGCACAAGTACATTTAGAAGCTGCTGCTCAGTCTCCACCACGTGTAGTGCAGAGGTTAAACACCAGAGACACTGACCTCTGCCGAGCCCAGCGAAAATTGGCAGCAGGCTGCGGTGCCCCGCGGAGGGAAAGCAGGGAGCCAGCTGCTCTCCCGATCTCCCAGCAGCTGCTGGCCAGCAGCACAGAGCCCTGCCCCGGCAGCGGGTCAGGGCCGGAGCCTGAGAAATGAGGGGGTGGGAGGGGTGGAGAGCCGGCACAGGAGAGGGATTGCAGGGTGCTCTGAAAAGCCTCAGCAGCAAGGCTTGGGAGGTGCTGGGACAGGGAAGAAAAAGCTGTAGGAAACCAGATTTTCCTGGTTTTGTTCCATCTTGAGTAATGTGTTATTTAAGAAAGAATACTTTC
The DNA here is from genome assembly GCF_027887145.1 of Ammospiza caudacuta. Taxonomy (NCBI): domain Eukaryota; kingdom Metazoa; phylum Chordata; class Aves; order Passeriformes; family Passerellidae; genus Ammospiza; species Ammospiza caudacuta. Next base: position 114,784,764 of record NC_080594.1, read on the forward strand.
TACTCTGTGCTAAGATATTGTATTAAGTGAGAAGGACAAGGACCAGCTTTCCCCACTGTACATCAGCCTGTTTTCCATTTCAGCAGGGTGACCACAACACCCACGTGGCTACCGAGTCTTTTTCTCCACCTCTGAGGCTGCACTAGCAAGTCTGGACAGATAATTCACACATTAATGCATTTTTTCTTGCATTCCTAGTACTTCTAGGTGACAGTAATGTCATCAGCTTCCTACTGAAGAGCATTAGCTACATTCATCAATGGAGAAACTCTGCTTCTCACAAACATATTAAAGTAGGGAAACCCCACATTAGAAATATATCACTTTCTTCAAGAGAAATCTAAACTACTCTTCATTCTCCTAAAAGGCAAATTCTGTGGGCAAGCAGCTTGTGCTGAAACTGCAGACAAAAATAAATGTCAGCTTCTCTAATGGCTTTGGCAGAAGAGTATAAATTGAAGGGGAGTAATATAAAAACACAATAACAAAACAGTTGGATTGGTGCCATGAGGTGCTGAGTAGTGTGCCTTGATGTAAGAACTAATTTATCCACTTGCTTACTCTTGCTCAAGTAAATGGTCTCCCTGGACTGGAACTGCAATTAAGTCAGTTCCAGTTTTAATTGGATGGGAGTGGAATTCTGAGCACTTTGTGGGACTGAGCCCACTGAGAGTACCTTGTACATCTACAGACACACACAAAATGTGTAAATCACTAAAAGGTGAACATTCTCTAGTTCTCTCTAAAAACCTGCTTTAAAGCCAAAACCTACCCTGATTCTACTCCTGGTCCCTTCCAGTTAAAAAGTCATACCTACATTTTTTCAATCCTTGTGGGGAAAGCAGGAAAAGAAAAGAAATTTTACAGCCAAGGGTGTGAATCCCTTAGCTCTAAGAAAGTATTGTCTGTGAACAAGACAGGTTGCATCAAGATGGATGGTTTTCCATGTCAGCCAGAGTCTCTGCCATCATATATCCTTAAAGGTATGTGTAAAGCACTTCCTGTTTCCCAAAGGTCTCAGCTAGAGCACATCATTGTGTGTTTTGTGTCAACAAGGCAGAGAAACTGGAGAGAGCACTGAGAAAAATTACCACAGATAGAAAAGAATGGACTATAAAGAAAGACTAAAATGTTTTCCCTTAGCAGCAAATGGCCTGGGATGGGGGCAGGGGAGTAAGGTTTTGTATTGGAATCTTGTACAGATATGTACAAGGTTATTAAAAGAGAGTACTGAGCAGTTGCTCCCCATGTCCAACAGAGATAAGAGAAAAAATTTGCTCTCTCAGTTTACACAAACCAGCTTCAGAGTAGTTTTTAAGCAGCATTTTAAACTATGAGGTTAGGACAAGATACCTCAGGAGGCAAAGAAATCTCCTTTACTGCAGAACAGGAACAGACTAGACCACCTACAGTTCTCTAGAATTCTGCACATCAGCAACTTCTGCATTCCCCTAACTTGCTAACCACCTAACTTTCAACATCCAGAGACATAAGCAGTAATTACTGAGCCAGCATTAGGGAGGGGAAGGGCCTTTGCATTTGTGTGTCACTTGGTTGTTTGATCCAGGATGGTCAGCTGCATTTCATTTATTGCCTGCCCTGAGTAAGAAATCCCCACTCTCTGTTTGGGATAATTTGCTCAGACAGAGGATATTGCTGCCAAAAAGCAGCAGTGGTCTTGGCTGAAAAAATTCCCAGAGCAGAACCCCCTATTTTGCATCTCTAGAGTAAATTTTGCTATTATTACAGGTAATATCATGGTTATTGAATGTGGCTTCCTTACACACTGGCAAGATCAGGATTACTTTGGTACAGACATGCCAGGGTATTATTGAAAAAGTCCTAATGAGAAATATTTTGCCAAATAATAAATCTAGTGTTAGAATGGCAATGCTACACCATTTAATTCCCCCAATGCAGCAAAGATCCGATACACACACATCTATCTGACCACAAGGTAACAGAAATAGTCTGCTCAGGTGTTTTATTTCACAGTGGCAGTGAAAGGCCACAGCAGCATTCTTCCAACCATCTCTGAATGCTCAGCTATATTTATTGAATGAATAAATTGCCAGAAAATAACTAAGTCATTTTTGCAGGAAGATGTCCATGATGGAACCATTAGCAAGTCTGACTGGAGACACTCAAAGACAGATAAATGAAAGCCCCTATTGTTATTCATTTCCAAAATGCTTTTCCATAATGGACATAGTTGCTAAATGTTTCCAGAATTTAGTACTGAAATTTCACAAGATACACACTCTAATGGTCCAGAATACACAAAACTGCATTGTAAAAACCAATGATGTGACAGACTAAAACTGTCATGTCAGAAAATCTTATTATGTGAGGATTCTAACATCCATATAAAATGAAATTTAAGGGGGAATAATTGAGCTCATTCTACTTACCCACTTACTACATGCTCTTCATTATTTTCTGACTGCAAACAGCTATTGGAAGGGGAGGGGGAAGGAGAAAAGAAGAAATGCCAGTCTATCCATATGACTGTTTTGTCACTGTAGTTTTCAAATAGAGGCATTAGGAGCAGAAGACATACATTATATGCTAGTTTTCAAGGGAGCAATGTATTACCTGCAAAATTACTGCTTTGCTGCTAACAGCCTACAACAGATTGTTATTGCTAAAGGTTTTAATGAACATGTTTTGTCAGTAATAAAATTTGAAGACAGCTCTGCTAAATTTGGAAGTATAGAAATGCTCATAAGGAAAGGATAATGATCACTACTTACCAATTCCATACTTTTTCCTGTAATGTTCTTTAGTGAATTCATCACAATCACAGAGTAATATTTGCCTTCCCCAAACATTAATTACTGCCCCTATTTTCAAGTCACTGTCTTTGTAAAATTCCTGACGCACTGCTCCTGTCTAATAAAAAAAGGAACATTTATACAGCAGTTTCATAAATCTGAGAATCACACAACCTTTGTTAAAGCCCAGGTCATTTAGAGTGTATGATTTAACAACCTTTGAAGTCCATTGGTAAGTGTATTTCACCCTATGTTAAGCTCCTTCACCTGTACAAATGTGGGATTTACATAGAGTAAATCTCAGTAGCTCTCACTTGAGCCACTCTCCAGTGGCAACACAATTTCATAAATAACTCTCTTTGTTGCAGAGGATAACAACCATAGAAATTACAAAAACTACAATAAAGATATTCAACATCTGGAGGCACTCAATAATTTCTGACCTGCAGAACATCCCGGATGTAATAGCCTTTGTTTCTTCCTGGCTTTGCCAACACATTGAGCAGGGTGTAATTGGTGATGGTGCCTGGATGATATGGAGCAGTGGGAGCATTCTGCAAGGAAAGAGACCAGCTCTTCAGAAATATGGGTGACAGTGAAGAAAGAGAACTCTGCTACCTTGGAACCAGCAGGTTTGTTATACACTGGCTGTTATTGTAGTATTTCTGGGAGATTTTTTAGTAAATTCTAAGATTCTACTACCAAACCTAAAAGCCAAAAGTGTATATTCCAAAAGCCAGAATGTATATATGCCAGAAGCAGCATTCAGAATCTTACTCTCTCTCCAAGGGTAAAGTCTCCTTTCTCTTGGAAGCAAACAGAAAGCCAAGGTCAGCATACCCAAAGTACCACATCATTCTCAACATCTGCTCTAAAGGATATTATTTTGATTGGTAATAATTATAAAAACATGCAAAGGACCATTCAGGATTGGTGCTATCCACTACACAAACAGAGGAGATTCAAGTCAGCATGATTTTGTTGGCAAAGATGTGTTTTTGTTTCTGTTGTTAGTTTTAAAATTACAGAAGTAATTTATCCCAATAATATCAAACTTAATATATATTTATGTCACATTTTTAAAAATTATGAATAAACTGCTGATGCAGAGTAATCAAAATTAGTTACTTTGTCTTACCACCTCTCCTGACCCCTCAACTTTTGATTCCTCTGCTGCCATTCTCAAAATTTCCAGAGGAAAAAGCCAGTCCTTAAAATTGCAACATGAACCTCTGTGGTTGAAGGGGTCTGATATCATAGAGCCACTGCTAAATCAGCATCTCAGAATACAGGACTTACAAGGTGAGAAAAGTGTAACATTTTGCTGGTAGGTTTTTATTACAAAATCTCATGTACATCTATGGTATCACAAATAGATTATCAGTGTTAGAAGGAAAGGAGGAAAAGGCTCCCAGTATTTTATTTCATCCCTTGGCTGATGTTATTCTATCATCAGGATCTGTCAGGAGTGATCCAGAAGTGTATCCAGATCAGTAATTTTACAATCATAACAGGTTACAGAGGATACAAACCCTTTGAAGATTTCTCTGAGTGAAGCCTTCCCCATGATTAATTCCCAAGAAAGATTATTGATGGAATCCTATTGATTTTAATTGGCTTTGCTTAATGTGCCAAACCCAGAAACTCAATTTTAAGAAATCACACCAGGTTTGCTATGAAGAGACGTTACAGAATACTAAAACTGACTTTTCCAAAGGCTGCAAATGTAAGTCATAGATCAAATCTGAATTCACCTCAGTTTTACAGAAGCTTATCAATATTAATTTTCTTGTCTTCCAATATTGCAGAGTTTTATTAATGTAGTTACCTTAATACATTAATATAGGAGAAAGAAAATCATAAGACATGTCTGTAACTAAGTGCTCCTTTTAGTTTAAGCGTGAAAAGCTTAAAAGACATTTTTCCATCACTTATTAATTTACTACACAAGTATGTGTGCAAAACCTAAATCATGCAATTATGATTAATACTCTGAAAACACTTTCTAAATATCATTACAATCTTAATACAGGATTTTCAAAACAAGGCATTCAATTTTTCTTAATTAGTGGAAGAATTTGAAATTTTCACTGCTCACCTTTGGAAGCTTGTCTCTTTTGAGGAAAAATGGAACCACATCCCGGCCTGAGTTTGGTGGTAAAATTTCTCTTATATCAATGGTGTCATCAGACAAATAATAACGGAGAACAAGTTCCCGTGAGTCAGGAAGCTTCGACTCTGGGTCATTCCACACACAAGAAAACCCCAAAACTTGTCCATCAAACTCCAGGAATTGTTTCAAAGTGTCAAAACGCTCATAAGGGTGGAAAGGATTTGTGCTCTCCAGATATCTCTGGTAAAGGAGAAATTAAAAGAATTTTAATTAATGTATTTTTAATTATTTATTCCTAGAAACAGGATCACAACTGCATGGTGCTGTCTAACCTCAGAACACAGGTTTAGGATTTTCAAATCACACCTCACTATTACAATACATGAAATATTATTTATGTCATTATCAGAGAAGTATTTACAAGGTTGCTGTGCCCTCAGAAAAAAAAAAACATTGAAAACCATTTTGCACTGGTTTTAATCCTTGTTTTTCTTGCAACAAGGTCCTCTAGATCAGAGAATTGTTAAATTATTTACAGTACAGCTCATATTTTCAAGAAACTGCCTGTGGTAATCAGATGACTAGAACGCCAAATAGCATCACTCTTCCTGATTTACTCCCTTGAAAATGATTTCTTACAGATAATGTGGTGTAAAGAATCAATTTATTCTTTTCCTTTTGGTATTTTCTGTTGTTCAACTTTAAAACATAGATTTTAAACTTTTGATTCATGCTACACAGTTGGCAGGTACTGGGTATGTTTGTTCTCCTCTCAAAACACACCCATGGGTCTGAAAAGGAACAGCAAATGTTCAATTAAAGAACTTTCCAGCTCATGTGACAATGTGCTTCCTGCAAAACCAGTAGCACTGGGTTAAACTGGGTCCCAGTATGATGATCCAGTCCAAGGACTGCATTTCTGTACTGTTAGTTCACATCTATAAATGATGACCTGAACAGAGTGTTTTTCACAAGTCCAAATCCACATGACCAAAGTGCATGAAAAGGGATGAGATAATCCTTCTCATCTACAAAATTGCTTGCAAAGAAGAATGGTGACAGACATTGATGAGACAATGTGAACTGAACTGTCTGAAAAGAAAACAATGTTGACTGTAGACAACTTATATTGTTGTCTAAATTTCTCTTTATCCACTAACATACCTTCTGGCCTTAAAAATCTGTGAGAAAAGGTCCATTCTTTCAGAGCATCAAATCTTAAAATAAGGAGAGCAGAACCAAGTTATTTACCTTCCCAGTGCTCTCTTCCCTCCTTCCTGTCCCTTGAAGATGCAACAAAACACAGCCACAGAACAAGGTAACACCATTGTCATCCATGGAATACCATCTCCAACAATACAGGAGGAATTTCTTCATGGAAAGGGTTCTTAAACAGTGGAAGGGGATGCCCAGGGAAGTGGTGGAGGCCCCATCCCTGGAGTTGTTCAAGGAACACATGGATGTGATATTCTGATCTGGGTGACAAGGTGGGGACTGGTCACAGGTTGGACCTGATGATCTCAGAGGTCTTTTCTAACCTAAATGGTTCTGTAATTCTGTGAAATATGAGTCTAAATGGTTTACTGCACTTTCCACTGGCCTCATTTTCTATCCCATCCCATTCCTTCCTTCACACCTTCATTTTCTGGCCATGTACTAGGAGTCCAATGAAAACCAATTTAATTTTGCTCAAAGTAGCCCAGAGTAATCAAAAAAAAAATTACCTTCCACACATCAGGTGGTAATTTTTTCACAGAAAAGTGAAAGCATAAGGCAGCCAGAATCTGCTAAATAACTTTTCTGGAATTTCTCAACAACTGAGAACAAGAAGACATAGATTTTTGTAATTTTTGGTCTTCTGAAGCTCTTATTTCTCAAACCTTTTTTCCCTCTCCATTCTCTTTTGGGATTGATATGCCCAATTCTTGAATGTTTTGCTTGTGGTTAAAAAAATTAAAACCAAAGTGGGTTATGCAGTATCATACAAAATGTTGACACAGTCTGACAGTATCAAGACAACTCAGCATGTGTTTATATACACAGCTGTTACCCACAGGGGCTGAGTAAGGGAAAAGAAACCCATGGCCAGGCTGAGTCACCACAACACAGAACCAGATGTGTTACAAATGTGCTTTTCACTGGGGGACTGCACAAGCCTGGCTGCATGAATGAAGAGAAATCAACTTGTTGGCCAGAGAGTGCCTCAGAGACAGGGAATTGTCCTACACATCTCAGTCACAGTCACCTTCCATTACTGCTGCTGAGACCCACAGCAGTTTTCTCCCTGGGAGCACTGAGGATGCCACAGGCACAGGGAGGATTTGCTGCTTCCAGAGGACCAGCTGGATCTGTCACAACAGGCTGCATATGGTGGGCCAACAGTCCTAAGAGTCAGGTCAAGTGCCATTTGCACTCATATTAATCAAGAAAAACAGAACTGGGGGAAGCTTGTCATTTTTCACAACAGAAAACATCACTCCCATTACTCTTCCCAGAGGGGAAAAAATATAAGTAAAAACAAACAAATCCTGCAAAGGGGAATCCACATAGAATCTAGGAGTTGTGAGTGAGACTTCTGGAGGTGTGTGTTTGTGTACATGTGATCCCATACATTTACAAAAGAGGGAGGCAAATAAAACCTCACAAGTCTTAAAACTGCAGAACACTGGGTTCTGTATGGTAAAAGAATTTACTTTACACATGTAAAGAGCTGTTAAAAACCTCTTGGAGTAGAGATGAAAGATAACATGAATAGAAGAAAGGAGTCTGCAGGTAGCCATGGGTGGGTTGGAACCACAATTCCAATTAGATCGTCCTTTAAACACTTTAAAAGTGTTTATCATCATTAGATTAGCTCAAGCAAAATCATAAGTAGAACATGTAAATTATAGTAGAACATGTAATAGGTACATCTTTTTTTTTCTTTTCAGATTAATACTGAAAGGCTTATATTATTTTTCCTAATTAATTTTATTCTGTTTTAAAAGGTTTACAAACACATCAAGAGAAAATTATGTATATAGTACAACAAGGCACATACCAAAATGTTTAAATCCAAGTTTTCTCTTGGAATTTACTATGTTGAAATAGCTGCTTTCTATTTGACATTAAAGAAATAATGTATGTAATGCATAGAAGTAATGTGCATTGAAATCAAGTTTTATTGAAACCAAGTTTTCACCACTGCTGCCCCTCCTGACCTTTTGCCGCTCTGTGGTGTATGGGTCGTCTGGACGGCTGGCAGGAGGATTTAGTCTGATTCCTATCTTCCTCAGGAAATTTTTTGTGTACAGGTCACAATCTATAATCTTATATTTTCGGCCATAAAGGGTTATTTCTGTGTTGATATTGAAATCATACATAGTATAGAACTGATCCTCATTAGGAGGTGGGAGTGGAACCAGGCCCCGTCGTAAAATAGTTCCTGGAAAACAGAGTAAATTCATGAGGTAAACAAGGTTTGCACTAAGGATCCCAACAGAACTAGGCTTAGAGAACAAAAACCTGCCTTAGAAGGGAAAAAAGTTTGATTAACAAGGGACATTGAACTGATATTGAACTGAGCTTCCTTAAGGAGCACATGGAAAGTAGAGACAAGAGAGGTGAGTTGGGCTGATTGCTGGTCTGAAGCAAAGAATCCATCTCAAAAATACAGAGCCACAACTTCACAACCAACAGTCTCACAGAAACAGTACCCAAAAGAGAAAGAATGAGAGGAGAGGAGAAAAAAGAGAGATATTTTAACTTTGACAAAGTAATCAAATACTTAAATTTTGTTATTCATAGTCCTTAAATGAAAGGACTGTTATCCTGACAGCACTGAATTTTATTACCTTTTGAAGATTAAAAGACAAGGAAACTACCATTGGCCTATCAGCTGAAAACGCTCAAATACATTGATGAATTGGGTGATGCTTCAAAAGTACTCAGTGCTTGTGAGCAAGAGACTGGAGCATCTTTCAAATGAGCAAAGGTTGAGTCTGGAGCAGAGATGACTCGAGGTGGGGGAAACGTATGAAAGTTTACAGGGACCTGATGGGAGGGAATGAAGAAGATGGAGCCAGGCTCTTCTCCATGGTGCCCACTGGCAGGATGACAGCAAATTAAAGGACACAAAATTCCAGCTGAGCACACAAAGCCGTTTTTTTACTGTGAGGGTGATCAAATACTGGAACAGGCTCTCCAAAAGGGTTGAAAAGGCTCCATTCTCAGAGAAACCCAAAAGGACATGGCCCTGGGCATCTGGACATCTGATTCTGCTTGGAGCAGGAGCATGGACTGGAGAATCTTAAGGTATCCCTTCCTACCTCAGTGATTTAGGGATACCACAAACATTTCAGAAATAACTTACAGGAATTTTAGAACCAACTTAAGGGGCCCTGGGGAGAGAGGGGATAAAGAGAAGCAGAGCAGAAGGGAGAAAGATACCACTGTGTCTTTCTTGGTGTTTGAAGGGCCTTGTTCCTAGGTTAGGCCATGGAAATTCTTTATTTTTCACTTTATTTCCTTGTAGACTAATTTCTATGAAATACCTTTCTTTACTACATTATCAGAGTTGCTTGTTAAGTTCTAATTCCTACAATGAAAATATATCCTTAATTTTTCAGTGGAATAAAGCAACAAAGCAGATTTACTTTACGTTCCCATTAAAATAATTATATAAGACCCATTCATCATCCTGATGTTTCACATATACTGAATCCAACATTCTGGTTACTGACCTTTGACTGTAAAATAAACTTGAACCTCCATCTGCTTAAGCATATTAAACACCTATTTAGGATGTATCCTCATGAAAGGTGTTAGAAAATGTGGGATGTAGCACATTTTAATGAGATTTAAAACTGCATTGCATTAGATTTTAAAAACCATATACTTTAAAAGATTTTACCTGATTTTGGCTAATTCTTAGGTCAATCAACAGTTAATGAGGTAAGTCAGAGGATGCAAATCCTCTGGAATCATCACTCTAGCTAAAATATAATGGTTGATGATTTTCTAATAGGAGGTGTTTTCAGAGATTATATTCACTTCAGGTTTGGTGAATCAGTCTCAGCTTGTTTTTCATATCACTTTTAAGGGTGAAACACAAATATCCATTTTGTTCGAGGGAGAAGAATTTCTTTCCTAATGGAAAATATCTTGTAGAGATATTATCTGTAGCAATCCTTTGCTTTTATTAGGTATCACTGTGCCTGATGTACACATGTACAGGGTACATTTCATAATGTTGAATTCGAAATTTAATAAAACCTGATCAGCTGGGGTTAGGTCTCATCATTTTAAAATTGTTCTTCCTTCTGGAAAATAATACATTTCGCCTAGAAATTTGATGCAAGCTGTTAAAGGAGCATCTGATTGTGCAGTTTTCAGGTTGCAAAGGATGGATTGCTGTTCCTGATGGTTCTTTGCTTGTCAGTTTATTGAGCAGGACATGCTACTTCACCACCAAGCATTGATTTAAATATTTGCATCTGGTCAGATAAGGCCCTGCTCTAGTGTGCTCTTGGAAAGGGACCTGGGTACTGCTTTGCTCTGGCAGTGGTGGTGGCACTGAGCTCCCACACCATAATTTGTGGCATATCTTCTTTGCTCTTGGGGCTTTGGGTTATTTGGCAACCCCAACAGCTGCTTAAGGAGATCTCACTAGTAGTGAAGGCCTTTTGACAATGAAGCTGGGCAGAAAATGATTTGGTGTCTCCTGCTTCTCTTCTCTGAAGAAGATATTAAATGTTATCCAGAGTTTCCTCAGCACAGCTCTCTGACTCTGCACAGCTCAAGAGTGCATTAGAGAGAGGAGAGGAATGAGTAATACCTGGAGTTTGTACATGCTTTGTTTGCACAGAAAGGAGGAGAAGCCTCCACTATTATTCACAACAACACAAAGAATTAATCCCAATAAACAAGGAGGCTTCTTACATTCACTTATTCACCCTTCCAGAACATAGCAAGGTCATGATTTGGCCACCATCAAATATGGCAAAATCACAATTATTTCAAGGCCTTGGGGGAGGCTTAAACTCTTAGATAATCTGTTATATTGGAGGAGCTGATGCAACTTCACTTTCCCACTTGTACTTTCCTCTTCAGCCAGCCGGCCTTGGGAACCCAGCCAGGAGGCAGCTCCACTCTCTTTTTCAGCTGGCTGACCTTGGGGAAAGCAGCCAGCTGCTCCACTCTGCTCCGGCTTGCAGGGTCTGGATTGCACTGGAAGCTACAGTCATCCCCACAGGAACAGAAATGACCTTTTGATAAGACAGTATCAGCCAGCCACAGTCCTGCTAACTGGGAATTACATGTACAAAACACTTACAACTGCCATACATAGCCTGGCTCTCTATGGGAGAAGTTTTTTTCTTATACTGAAAGAGTAATTATCATTCTGGCTGTGGAAGAAGCATTTGGAGTTTGTCATGTGGTCAGGTTTTCTGTCCTCCTCTCCTTATCTTGACTTGGGCCTTGTGCACTGTGATTGTCCTGCTGTTTCTTGCTTTGATTCTGGTTTCTCAAGTTCAAGGTCTCTGCATTTCCTCCTCAGTACAGACTTCCTCTAATGCTTCTAATATTTGCCAAATAGCAAGGCAGTATCCAAAATTAAATGAAGTTTAAATTTAAGCTATTTAGTAGCAACCTTGTAAGTCCAAATTAATGTCCAAGTACAGCAGCCAGTTTCATAAAGCAGTTTTTAAAGTCACTGAAACATTTCCCACAGATCATTTACTTCATTAGTTTGAGATTTTGATCAATGGTAAAAACATGTTTTCTCACTTTTTTTCTCTGAAGCCAATTTGTTTTAATTTTGTGAAATCATAATTCAGTTTAGAAATTCTTCTAACTTCTTTGACCACTGTTCCTTCACCAGATCTTCCTACAGTCTGTAAGCCTGTCCAAATTTCCACAAAGCCACAAGCACTACAAGGGTGCAATGGGAAACTACTGCATTTCTCCAATCCCACCATTCAGAACATCAAAGTCTCATTTGTGGGTTATGGCACAAGCACTGGTAATCCCATGGCCTCAAGGCATTAACCAGCCAAGAGAAGATCTACCCTTGATCTACCCTGTCACAGCTCTACCTTCTCTCCAAGAAGCTTCCCTAAAACAGCCATCCCAGCTGTCTGGTTTACATCTTTTTTGACAGGGCAAACATCCAAGTTAGTGTGACCAGCACCCTCTGCCTTCAACAGTTCAATTCTACTTTATCCATCACTGGTTTTTGCTGTTCCTCTACACAGCCCCTTTCCTGGCACTGCAACTCTCAAATTCTCCACACAGACCGAGCCCATCCTGCTCCTGATGTCCTCACACATCATGCACCTGTGATCTTTTGTTCAGGGCAGCTTGCCTTTTAGCAACCCATGCTCTCCTACAGCTGAACTCTCCTCTACAAATCCCTGGAATTTTAATTAACTGAAAAGTTGTATTTCAGCAGATGTGCAGAGAGCAGCAAAATGGTCGGGATCCTGAACTTCAGTTCAGTTCAGCTCCTCACCGTGTTGTGACCTTTTCTGTATGATCATGGGTAAGGTTTTCATTCCTTTGTGCTTCAGTTTATCAGCTCCACAATGCAGACACTTCCACACTTCCACTCCTGTTGTTCTTGGGCTTAAAAATTCCCAGTTAGGATAAAAACATTTAAACAATGTAAGATAGATAGATAGATAGATAGATAGATAGATAGATAGAATTATATTAAAAGAGGAAATGGGACAATTCTTTATTGAAAATGGTAAGATTAGCAGTTAATGATTTAGTATATATTTTTAAGAAATATTGGTTTTGCTTGTATTCAACAACAAATATTTAGAGCCTTTAACATAATAACTTTGTCACTGGTCTTCAGTTATGGAGCATGAAGTCAAACTCAAAGTGCATTTGAGTAGAGAATCCTCTGATGAGTGTCTCCATCACCTCTTTCACTCCACATCATATTAATTTCTAGGACAACAAGAATATTTATGTAGATGTTTATGATGAAGTATAGGCCCTGTATCTATGCATCAACTGTGAAGCCCAAACATATTCCAAATAGTCCTTGGGCCTTTCAACCTACAGTTTTTCTTCCTTCCTAAACACAACCAATACACAGAGCTTCTTCACCAGATAGGTACCAGTGACAAATAAATTAAGAGCAGTTTGGAGATCCTGGAACATTTTTTTTTAATCCCTCAGGTAAATATGTTGCATATACATATTTATCCCACATAAAGTACTCAGACAATCTCATTGAGACTTTCAAAACATCCTTGCATGGAAGACTGAGAAAATTCTTGTTTCTCTCTAACACTATTCAGCTAATTTTAGGTCCACTATCAAAGGTGATTCCAAGAATCATTAACACAGATACAACTGAGGAAACAGGAGGAAATTGTAGCCTTCCTGTCACCAAAAGAAAAGGACTAGACTGCCAAGAACATTGGGGCTGAAGAGGCAGCCTGCACAACTCATAGTACAAAAACAATGAAAATAACTCCTTCAAAGGAATCAGCTTTGAATTTGCTTTATCCTGCTCTAAAGAATCTGGCTTCCACCTTGTCTCTCAAAGGCATCACCTCTGACTCTCTGTACTTCCTTTGTCAGTGGACATTTCCTCTAAGCCACAAACCCCAGAAGCAGCTGCTCCCACTCTTGGGGCACACAAGTCAAGGAAAACCTAAACCCAATGATGCCTCCCACATCCTCAATAGGTGTGCAGGCTGGGGGTAAGGGAACAAGCCCCAACATGATTTTCTTCACATGAAAAAGCACTTGCCCAGGTAGGAGTAGGACAAAGTTTCATTGCATTCAAAATCAGTCCCTGTGGATGAGTTTAGAAAACTTCAGGCAGGAACTACTCAACACAGAAACAGCAGCACCTGAAATACTGTTTTAAGAGATTCACAGGCAATTTATCCCAGTCCTAACAGTAATGATGCACATAACACCTTTAAATATTATCTTATTCTGTAGACAGAGAAATTGATAGCATCTGCTGATCTGGGAAAAGAATAGGGTAGTTAAATGGTCAACTTATTTTTCAAAATTGCTGTGCTAAGAATGTATAAAATGTACAAAACATCTTTGGGGACTGGGAGGTGCATCCATCCCAAGACATCCTGCTTCTCTGGATTACATCCCTTGAAAACTTTTAATTCTGGCAACAACCCATAAACACCAAGAAGCAGCAGCTGTGTTCCCCCTGTGCAACAGGATGTTGACTGCTAGATCACATTTTCTTAATATAAACCAAGTCCAGTAATACCCCAGTAAATCAGCGCAGCAAACCCTCCTCCTGAAGCCCTCAGGCTGGCCCCAGAGCAGGGCTGTGACACTGAGGCAAGGCAGCTCCTCAACTTCAAAGGCATCAAGGAAGAATTACTGTGCCAAGGGCACTTTAATCATAAAAGAGCCAAAAGCCAGAGGCACAGGAGACTCTTGTCCTCAATAATGGCAGAGACACTGCAGTAGCTCATGAACAATTACAGAGCTGCTGCCACAGAGCTCCCTGTCACTGCCAAGACAGGAGGAGGCAGGCTCAGGAATGGAGATCTAGAACACAAATTGTTTTTGCAGGACTGACACAACACTGACAAAGACCTTACCACCTTGATTTCAAACTACCATATTAGAGAAAAAACTGTATGTTTGAGTATGGGAGAGGTTTCAGCCTTACAAAACCCACATCTTGAGAAAGGACAACAAAAGAATTCACATCATGATCTGTAACAAGAAAAGACAATTATACCTGTGCATTTACACCCCATTTTAGCTATAAGAACTCCCATTATATATCCTTTGGAATGGACCAAGACCACAGAGAAGAGAGATATAAAGGGGAGGAAAAAAGGTGCCAATAAAAACAGATACCTTGATTTATGCCACTGTCTTTCACTACAGGCTCTGTCACTTGAATTGTATCATCTTCAAGGAAGAAATATATTTTACAGTGTCTGATTCTATACAGCTCTTGATGCTTTTCAGGCACTTCTTCTTCAAAATAGGCATCAAAACACAAAACCTATTAAAAACAATAAATAAATATAAAGCAGCAAAATCTCCAACACTTTTGCAAAATAAACTTGTAAAGGTCATGAGTAACTAAATGTATGGATTTCAGGAGGTAGATTTATTTCTCAGAAATGTAAGAACAGAAATCCACATTAAAGCACATAAATATAAAATTCTTTGCTTGGCATTTTTGTTATCACAACATGTAAGCATAGATGGGACTCTAAAGTAAAGAAATAATCAAATACAAAACTATCAGCAGGTTGCTTGGAAAATCTTCCAAACAAAGCATTTCTGATAACACAATGAGCTTCCCAGGTACTGAAGCAAATTTTAGACTGCTATTCTATGAATTATAAGAAAATACAGTGCATGATGACAGCAATGGCTTTACCATCAAGGTAAGTGGAAAGAGTTCTTTTTAAGCAGATCCTGCAAGTGTTCAAATGAATGGTACTGAAGGCTATCAGAGAGAAATTACATTTTTCAGGAGGCATTTACAGCTGTGCAATGTTGGCATTTCAAAACTTCCCTGCTTCTGCAGTTCAGTGAGTGGGGAAATCACACAGAGTGTAGCAACTTCTCTTCATGGTCTCTTCTAACAGCAATAATGCAAAAAAAAACCCTTCACAGGGGAAGTGCTCATTGTCCCTCATACCTGGAACTCCCAGATCAAACTCGGACACCATTACACAAACTTTGCACTTCTTGGTATCAGTTTTTAACCACCAACACCAATGTTAAGGGACCATGAGAGATGTATCTACTTCCTAGGGCATGATCTAGCAGGATGCCTGCTTTGGTAGTATGTGCAGGAAGGCATTAATTAAAACAGACTTCTATCCTGTCCCCCCAATACATTTGAGTCAAATGACTGTTAATTTATACTTAATTTTCCACACTGGTTATATTTAATAAATGCAATTACCTTTACTCTTGATTCATCACACAACCTGAAGCATTGAAAAAAAGACAGTTTAACCATTCCCTATGTTTCAACAAGCATCTAGCAGACCATGAGCTGGAAATGTTTGAAATCAAATAAGCTGGCTTATTAGAGTTCCCTGCATGACAGAACACACTGGTTAATTGTCTGCACTCCTTTTGCTCGTGCCTTTGGGAATCTCAAAGTACCTCCTGGAGTGCTCAGGAGTACTCTGTCATCCAGAGATTTTATAACACCTCATGGACAAGAACAACCTCCTTTTCTACAGCTGGGCAGAGAGAAGTAACAGCCTGCCCAGGAGCATACAACAGCCACCCTGTGTCCTGCTCAGACTTCTCAGTCACATTCCCTTCCCTCAGGCAGGGTAAGTGCAAGATGAGAATAATTCTGTTTCCAGAAATTATTTCAAAGCCTCAGATCCCACTGATTTTCAGTAACCATTGAACAGTATGACAGACACATTTTTGGCATCAACTCTCCTGCACTGTGACCCTTCACCACTAGAGAAATAAAATTTAAATTATAATCAAATTACATAATCATTACCTGTTAAACCTCATGGCATTAGATCTTCACACAAAGGAATCTAGAAAACTCAGTTACAGTTTGTTAAACTAGTACAACATGCAAGTTTGTGAACAATGTACAGATTTAAAAATATATTTTAAAAATTAATACTTGTCCACATTTTTAAACTGTGGATTTCACTGTTTCATGTATCAAACACAAAACACTGTACAAAACATCTGACATACAGCTGAGGCAACACAAACTATCAACCTGCAACATCTCTTCCTCTTTCCATTTGTCTAAACATTGGTGCAAAGTGCCATTTTTGGTGACCAAATGATCCTTCCTGGCCTCCAGCTACTGCTCTGGAATGACCAGGAGCCCTGTATAAATCTCTTGAACATGCCAGGGCACATAAAAGGGCTATGATAGAACCACTGTATCCCATTCTGAACATCCTGGCCTTCAGCTGACAAGGACCAGAACTTCATTCCTCATCCAGCTGCTGGTAACCCATGAAAACACTCAAAACATGGAAACTTCTGCACCCTTTGTCCCTATTCTGCCACTCCCACTAGAATGCTCTTCAACAGCTCTGCTTCATCACTAATTGTTCTTAATTTTGTCAATGATCTCTTCTGAGAGCAGTTGTCTCATGAGACACAGCCAGGCAAAGCAGTCTGCTTGCACAGAACTCCAAGCCCAGTCACATCTTTAATACATTGGATTTATTTCTTTCTCTGAGCACACACCTATGCCCTGCTTTATCCCATCTGAGGAGCTTGTGCAGGTTCTTTTGCACTCACACTTTATTCTCTTTACACCCTTATCAACATGCTAGCGTGTGACAAATATATGCAGCAACCAACTGCAATTTGGCAGATCAAAGCAGATGATTTGGGAAGTGTGAGGAGGGGAAGGAACAGAAGATGACTTACTTTTCATTTTGGACCAAAATTACTCTTAAAAATACTCAAAATGTAACATTTACTACCTGGAGTCTCATCTGCAGTACAGAACAACAAAGTTCCCATCCCATTCCTTAAAAAATTAAATGTTACCTATGAAAACCAAAAATAACAAATATTGAATAAACTCTGCAGCACTTTGCAAAGTGCCACAAGGTTTTCCCTGGCACCTGTGATAGTCAAATTATAAATATCATTCCAAGCCCAGGAGGCCTTGTGTGTGTACTTAATCATAGAAGAAATTAAATTTACACCTGCTTCCTATTAGGCAAGTGAAACCACAAAGACAACTTCTCAGCTTACTTAATAATGAAGTTTTATGCCTGTCCTTCTTCCAGTTGCTATGGTACTACTGAAAGTTAACAGCCAAAGTGGTGAGAAAGCAGCTTACATTTCAAAAGATAAACACCCACTCAAACCTTTTTTCATTAAGTGCATTCTGCTGAGTCCCAAACTGCAGCACTGGAGGACAGAGCTGCATTCCAGGCTCTAAACTGGGGAAGCTAAATTACTTGGAGAGTGAGTGCCCTGTAACAAACTGCCATTAATACAAACACATGAGCCCTCCAGAGGCCAATTCTGAGCCTGCAGACTCCTGTCCTGGACTGCCCTGTGGATGGATTAATCAGGAATGGCCAAAGGGCAGCAAGCTCCTCTAACCAGCCAAGGCCAGGAGCTGATGCTCACTGGTGTGGGAACTCAGAACATCCCTCTGGCTGTCCAGGACACCAGGACCCCTGCCAGGGGGCTCAGAGACCCTGGCACAGAGCCCAAAACACCTGTGGGTTTGATTATGACCCATGGAGCAAATTACCAACCTTAGATGAAGATCAGCAAGCCACAACAGTTTAGGTAGAATAATATGAAGTTATCATAGGGTGGAAAAGTAGATTTTGGGGTTTTTGGTATGGGGGTTCAGGAGGCAAGATGGAGGGATCTGGGCATGTCCAGCCTTTCTCCTTCTTCTTCTTGGCCTCCATCTTCTGCTGTGATGTTGGCACTTTTGGATTGGTTTAAAGTAGAAGCTCACTGTCTAACATAGGTGATGGGTACTGGAAGGTAACTGTAAACATTGTACATGTAGTTTTTAGTATAAAGACATAACACTACCCTGGGGGCAGGCAGAGTGCCTGGACTGTCCTGCTGGATGGACCTTGGCAGGGCAGGAGAAAATTTTTTATATTTAAGATACAATAAACAACCTTGAGACTGAGAAATGAAGAGCTCTGACTCCTTCTTCAAGGGCCAGGCTGGGAAAAAAGACTTTCTAACATTTCTTGGGGTCACTGTGACCAGCTAGAGATCCCAACACACTGGAAGGTCCCTCTGCCTCCTACTGAACCCTTTTGATTCCACAGGCTTGGATCCAAGGCCTGAGGAGGAAACACAGCCTCCAAGAAGGGAGTAGGAAAAGCAAGTCCAGGTCTGGCTGAAGCTTTAACACCTGGGCACACTGGAGCAGGTCACACCCAAGCCTGCTGCTCTGGGAGCAACACCAGGGATCTCAGAGGCAAAGCCAACCAAAGGCATGTGAGCTGTTCAAACCCAACATTTTCTTGTTGTAGTTCTGCTCTGCCAAAAATGAATGTGTAATTGTACTCCAATTACCTGCATGGCTTCTCTTTTAAAGCAAAAATTATGAGATTTGCCCTTCTTCTCAATATTTAAATACCATAATCATTTAGTCATGCAACATTTCTGCTATCTGCTGCATGATTCCTTTTTCTGGATCATTTTCCTTCCCTGATTGTAGGCTTTTTGCTTTAGAAATAAAACATCTCTAAGTAGAATTTAATGTGAATTTAAACATAGCAAGCAACAACGTGCTACAAAATTCCTGTCATCACAGGTTACGGTTATTTGATAACTCTCTAACTTAAAAGGTGACACTAAATTCTTGCAAAAAAAAAAAAAAAAAAAAACCAAAAAGAAACCCCAAAAAAAAAAAAAAAAAACCCAAAAAAGTAAACCCAACCAAACAAAAACAAACAAAAAAACAAGCCCTAATTTTAAATTTCTGTGTCTGTATCAGACACACAAAATTATACAATAACAAATCATACAGAAGTCCAGAAGTCAACAGGACTTTGAGCATACAAGTATGATGGGATGAGTGAATCTCAAGCATGGAGCACTCCACTGAGTTTAATGATTCCCAAGTGCCCAGACACACTTTCTCCTGGACTGAGGATTACCTTACCTTCATTCTCACCAGCTTGCCAAATAATTCCCTTATTGTCATCATTTTCACTAAAAAGAAATATGCTTCCCACCCCCTTATTTTTGTTAAATCCTGTAGGAGATGTATCCCAATACAGAAACATTTTTATAGATTGTTTTTATGTTTATATTAATTTTCCAATACATTAATATAATGAAAAAAATACCCACCACCACTATTTTGTCTATCTAGGAGCTTTTTTTGCATGCACAAAATAATCTTCTGAAATATCTAATGGAATGTCATTGTTATACTCTGTCATATTGTGGCTATTCATCAAAAAAATATATATATTTCTACATACCTGCTTGTCAAATGCTATCCAAGAAGGAGGACCACTTCCTGATGCTTCAGGATGCACACTGCTAATTTTCAGGGTCTGACCAGGTAAAGGTTCACCTCCTATTCCAGGTTTATCTTCAAACAGCCTCCGAACATTATTGCTGTACCCACAGATCTGTGATCTGTGGAAGTTTTCTCCCCCAATCTGTCAAAAGTGCAGAAGAAAAAGAGAAAAAAATTTCTGTGTTTTTGTTTTTAAGTACATGATAGCTGACCATCCAGGCAAGGAGGATTAATCATGCAAAAGTTTCTTTATATTTACTTTTAATACAGACTCTAAAAATCTGTAACAACTGGAATGCTGCAAGTGACATTTTCCAGTGGCAAATTTGCCAGTATTATAGACAAAAATGGAATAATATTCAATAATTTACCTAGTCTGAGAGACTGGACAGTAGCAGATGTTTAACCCCACACTCCTTCCCTGCAATAAGGATTGAGGTGGTAGAGAAAGAATCAAATCACCTCAAGAACTGCTGTGAAAGGTAAAGGGGAAAGGCCTTTCCTACAGCTCTCCAGAGGACAAATGGAAACAGCTCAGCAGCACTCAGAGAACAGCCTGCTCTCCTTATTCATGTCCAAGATCTGATTTACACTTGCATCCCTGAGTGATGCAAGTGTAAATAAATTCCTCTGCACTAGTGAATACACTTGAATTTTGAGAGGCTGGACCTGAATCAAAAGGCAGATATTCATTTCATCTGGGAGTATTTCAAAAAAAGGTCTCTGTAGCGATTCCTCTGTATTATTACTAATTTTTCAGGCAATTAAAGATGGAGTGCTTAAAAATATAGGAACAACCAACAGCAAAGAAAACCATCTTGCCCACTCAAATTTCTTGGCTGGGGCTGGAGCCAGTCTTCAGTGACACAGAAAAGCTTCTGGGCTGACACAAATATCACTCCTGTCCCTGGGAATGTCCCTCCTCAGAAGCTGCCTGCTTTGCTGGCCACAGGCAGCTGGTGTGAGCTGGGCTTGGGCAGCAAGCCCCTAATGACCCCACACAGCAGACCTGTACAAGGGGACAGGGAAATAGGAAATGCCAGTGAAAACTCCACTTCCTCCCATGAGCAACAATCCTGACTTGTTAGCTCCTCTCACTCTGCTATTCTTCCCTTTCTTGCCCTCTCAAATCCTCAAAATACTTTATCTGGGGAAGCAGAGAGGGGTCACTGCACCCTGGCATGTCCATAAAGAGGAGAGAGGCCATCAGAGCTGTGCCCTCCCTCATCCTGGGGCTGGGGGAACATGAGGGAAGATCAGGCTCAAATGGGAACTGATGTTATGGCTGAGAAAAGCCAAGGTAGAGGAAAAGGTTGGACAGCAAAATTTTTCACAGCAGCACCAGAGCAGCATGTCAGTCAAGCAACAGGGACAAAATTGCCTCCCCACTCTATTTGGAAGACTGGGCATCACTGATTATCACATGCATTTGTGTAAACCACTACTCCCCCAAAAGGTGTAGACAGTTCTAAGTTAATATCATAAATCAAAAAATGGTACAAATAATCCTTTTTCATGATGGCAACGTTCAAGTGCTTCAAGATAACACAACACACACCCAGCAGAGCAGTTCTGGGAACAAGTGCAAGCAGTGAAGCAGCAAAACCTGAGAGTACTCAAGCAGTAATTTCATTCTGCCAGTATGAAAGAGTCAGGAATTGAAAGGCAGGGAAGCAGCCTCATGGCACAGAATTATCAACACCAGCCTGCAGGAACTCTGCACATTGGGGTCACAGGCTGAACTGTTCACCTGCATCCAGGTGCTCCAAATCCAATGGCACAAAACAGAGAGCTGCTGACATGAACAGTCCAATCACTGCTTTAGCTGAACCTTGCTTAAAATCCTTTTGCACACCACTTTGGCAAGGACAGCAGTATGAAAAAGTATACTTACTATTTTTACAAATCATTATTTTTAATACCATGATAATCAATGCCTATACCCTTGCTTAGGTTAAAAAAAGCTGAGCTAGCCAGTGCCATTTGAAACAGTTATTGCAAAGGAATAAGGTTCACATACTGGGGTCAGGAACAATCAGAGCTATGAGAGCTCACCCCCAAAGAAGATACTTTAAAGGTAAGCAGTATTTTGAACAAAGGTGGATAAAAGAGCATGCAGAAAGTATCATAATTTAAAGAATTATATAAAGGAAACAGAAAATTTCTCCTCAAGATATAACTCAAGAACAAGAGTTACTGAATAAAAGAGAAAACCAATAAAAGGAAATGCTTATATGCAGACTAGGAGTTCATGGGGCATTGCTCAAGCCAGGAATTTAACCAGTCCCATTTGCAGGAATGATGCCCAAAATTAAATATTTTATATCAGCAGAGATTTGTGAGCTGTGACATAAAATGCCACACTTCAGTGTGAGCACTGAGGGCATCAGGAGCAGAGCTCCATGTGGCCATCCCACCTCTCCCACAAGAAGTGAGGACAGCTGCTCTCCTGGATCTGGAGCAGCCAGGCACTGACAGGGGCTGGCACCTCCTTGGTAGCACATCTGCACTTGGGATGGTTTCCTCTCTCTCCTTTGGGTGCTACTGAACTTCCCTTTGTTCTTTTGCTTCTTTTAAATAATTTTGTTCCTCTGCAAGCTGAGAAAGAGCTGGGGAGAAGTCAGGAAGGAAGGGAGCTTTCTGCATTTATCAGTTCAAATGCACAATAACTACAGTCAAGCTGAATTTTAAAAGGGGATTTTCTAAGCAGAAACATCTGATTTATACTGAAGGTGCTACAGAACAGATTCACTTTTTGGTACAGCAACTATTTAATTATTTTCCCTCTATTACCAGAGCATGTGTTAGGGAGAAAGGCACAGTTAGCAAAGCACAGTGAGGGTGGCAGTTTTCCTGAGCAAAGGAAAGCTTTTTCATGTCCTCAAAACTTCTAGAAGCATTTGATGTTCATATGTCTTTGGGGTTTAGCAGCAAAAATATGGCAAAGTGTTCATCAAAGTAATCCAGGAATGATCCTGCTGAAATTTCCAGAATTTAGGGCTAAAATCACAACATCCTTAAAATTTTACATGAAAAATACATGATGAAACAGCTTTAATTCTGCTAAGAATCTTTTGTGTCATTCCTGTAACTTTTTAGGGTTTGACAAAAAGACTATTTTAGATTCCTAATCACATAATTACCTATCCCCTTCTTCCAAAAAGCACCTAGATCCATCGACAAAACCATCTCTTTTCAAAATCTGTGCAAATATTTCTTAAAAAAAAAACAAAAACAGAACAACAATAACAAAAATAGAAAGTTTAAACAAAGATTAGTTAAAATTGAGGATTGCAAAAGGGGAAAAATCACATTTGGGAAACTTCAGCTAAAGAACTCAGACCACATCTGGCCTAAAATAGTGACAGACACCATGCCACCTCCACATTGAATGACTTCTAACAGAAAGCTTTCAGAGAGCAGGGCAAGAGCTTGAATGTGTCTGCTGTGCTAATGCAGCTCAACTGAACAGGCTGTGGATCTGCTGAACAAAGCTGGACATTTTCTGTATGCTGAGCCTAAAAAGTATTGAGGCTCCACTCAGTAGTGACTAATACAAAGGTCAGGGCTCTCTGACTGCAGCTCTGGGCTCTGCACTCTCAGCCCCTGCAGTCCTTGGGGGACGCTGCCTCGTGCTCACTCTGGAATGGAGTCACAGCAAACTCCCCAGGGAGCTGCACATTCCAGCTGAACCAAACTCAGCTGGAAACCTTCCAGCACAGGAGCTGCAGTGGTGGGAGAGCCCTCAGTGAGCTCTCAGAAGCCACTGAGAGAGAGTTTCTAACTCAGTCCCACAGGGAGCCATGGCAGGAGTGGCAGCACAGTTCTGCACCCAGCATCCATCTGTAATTCCCACCTTGAGAACAGCAGCTGCACCCTGGATGTCCTGCCCAAATCCTGCATCAGGAGGAACTGTGGCACTTCTGAATTATTCTAGGCTGCTGATAAAGTCTGCTTCAGCTCAGTGATGGAAATAAATGCAAATGCTACACACTGTGCCAGTCGAATTCATGTGACTGATTTCCAACTCTTTTATCACCCCCTGCTTGCTGCAGAGGTCTCAGGATGTTCAGGGTTAAGTGGAAATGGAAAAGGAGGAACACCCTAAGACATTGTTGCCAGCAGCTCTGGTGCCACTCTAAAAACATCACAAAGCAAGCTGCATCAACACCAATTCCAAGCTGCTGCAATAAACAAGGAAGATGTGGAATTTCTGCTGCGCCACTAAAGTTTGCAACAGAACTTCTTCCGTTTTTTAAGGATGTAGTTTCTCCCTGAGATCTATAAACATTGTCTGATTCTCTAAGAAATGCCATGGAGTGTGGATCAGTACAGAAAAAGGCATGGATCTGTTGCTGCAGGTCCAGAGGAGCTCCAGAAAAATTACCAGGAGGCTGCAGAACCTCTCCTGTAAGGACAGGCTGAGAGAGTTGGGGTTATTCAGCCCAGAGAAGAGAGGCATCCAGAGAGACCTTACTGTGACTTTTCTTTAAGGGGGAATATAAAAATAAAAGGGACAGAGTTTTTAGCAGAGTCTGCTGCAACAGAACAAGGGGTTGTAGCTTTAAGTGAAAAGAGAGCTGATGCAGGCTGGGTATAAGGAGGAAATTTTTTACAATGAGGGTGGTGAAAGACTGGGACAGGCTGCCCAGAGAGATGGTGGATGCCCCATTCCTGGAAATATTCAAGGTCAGGTTGCCCTGAGTGACCTGATCTAGCAGAAGGTGTTCTGCTCATGGCCTGGATGACCTTTAAAAGTCTCTTCCAGCCCCAACCATTCTGTGATTCTGGCCTGCTCTTACTGCCTGGGAGAAGACAACAGAAGGATAAAGGAAAGGGCCCAAAATGCAGCCACAAGGGGCAGCTACAGGAAGATTCAGGTTTGGGGGTCATGAACAGACAGATCTGGGGGAGCAGGGCTGAGGGGCAGGAGGTAGTGGAAGGAATTCAGGGAAAGATGGCCAGAGAAAGAAAGAACAGCAGACACAATTGCTTATAAAGAGGTTGGGAAATGTTCTTGGTCAAGAAAAACTAATGTCCTGTTTTGTGGGTTACAGAGCAGCAGAAAATATTTCAGGCAGGAAACACAGAGCCACAGCAGCACAGCTGAGGGCAACTCCACGGTGCTGCAATGAACAAGGAAGATGTGGAATTTCTGCTGTGCCACTAAAGTTTGCAACAGAACTTTCTGCAGCTTTTCAAGGATGTAGTTCCCCCTGAGATCTATAAACTTATTGTCCAATTCTCTACGAAATGCCAAGGATAATTGTAGCACAGAATTTTCTCTCTGAGAGGGATTTCAAACATCAGGCAAGAGAATGCACTGGTCAGCCAGCACTTGGCAAATCTGACCCACATGAATACATGTTTGTCACCCTCCTCCTCAGCTGCTGACACAGGCAAGGACATCAGTCCACTGTCAGAAGGAGCAGCTGCCTTTGAGAGCAGGAGGCAGATGAGGAGCACTAATAAAGGGAGTACTTGTGATGTAACCAGTGCCATCCCTGACACAGTCCAGGCTCCAAATGCACAAACTTTTTCTTGCAGTAATGAAGCAAACCTTTTATATGCTGTGTTTCCACCATGTGCTAAAATACCTGTATTGTTAGACTTCCTCATCACCCACAAACAAAAAACACAGACACTGCTGATGAGCAGCTGATCTTTGGACTTCTGTTTTAAAAGGGGTGGAGGGTTGTTTTTTTTTTTTTTTATGAATGGACTTCTGTGTACACAAACTACTGTAATTTTGATTTTGAACACTACCTGAAAGCTCTGATTTTCTGGAAGCAGCCCAGCCACCTTTTTAAACACATCCAAGGCAGGTAGAATACATCTACTCTCCTTCCATGCCCTTTGTGGGTCTACAGATGAGGCAGGTGGAAGCATCAGGAGCAGAGACAAGAGAATTTCACTAGGAGCTTGAGCAGCAATGAGCAGAATTAATACCCACACAGCAGTCTCGTAGAAGAGGACAGGGAAATAGGAAATGCCAATAGAAAACTCCACTTCCTTCCATGAGCAGCAATCCTGACTTGTTAGCTCCTCTCACTCTGCTATCCTTCCCTTTCTTGCCCTCTCAAATCCTCAAAATACTTTATCTGGAACAACTTTATAGGAACAACCATCCCCTGTTCCCTGTGCATCCTTCTTCAGGGAATGCTTTGCCACTGTTGTTTCTGTGCAATAAGAGGGATTGGTGCTGATGCTCACAGTCCTGACAGGTGCAAACACTTTCTTCCTTTTCAATTTATCTATAGCAGTGACACCTTTTTTTCTCCTTTAAATATGTTATTTTCAACTTCTCATTTGTGGAGGTGAGCTGTCATTATTAACTCCACTGTTTCAAGGACTGACAAAAAGAGCAATGTGGAGCCCTCACAAGGGTCTAGCCATGGTTTTATAATGTTGTCTTGTGGCACTTTGTGACAGCTTTCACACCTTTAGTTTTCATAACATACTCACTGCATGCACTTCAGCATGGAGTGGTCAACACTGTTAGTAACTCTTCCCAAGCATGAGAAGTTAAATTAAATCAATTAAGTTAGATTGAAGAACAACAAAGCCACAGATATCCCTGAGCTGAGCTATTCTGCTTCCAGTCAGCAGGTACCAATGGCACACACCTATTCCAGTGCTGCTGATACACCCACCTCTAGAGTGGCACACACAACCAATCCCCAACGAAACAAATCTCAACTCAGCAAGAGACTGAGTATTCACCACCAGACTTTTTTTTTAAACCCCTTCTAAAACAACAGCATCAAGCTGTTTCCAGGGAAGAAGATGCCTGAAAGATCCTCACAGGCTGTGCTTGCAAGAGGTCCTGTGTTTGCACACTTGTGCAGTGCTGACACACAGTGAGGCTGGGAGTCCACATAATTCTACACAATTTCATGCTCCCTGTACCTGGGCAGCTTTGTGTCTACCTGCCTGGTGTCTATCACAGAATCATAGAAAGGCCTGTGCTGTTAGAGATCTTAGAGACCATTCAGTTCCAACCCCCTTTTCATGGCTAGGGACACCTTCCTCTAGGGCAGATTGCTCAGAGCTGCACCTGACCTGGCCTTGAGCACTTCCAGCAGTGGGGTATTGACATGTTCTGTGGGCAGCCTTGGCCACCACATGTCTATAGCATGAAAATGACAGATTCTCTTCCAGGTATTTTAACACTATTAACAACATTAAAATACACTGTTTCATTTGCCTCCTGAAGGCACCAGCTAGAGTGCTGTGCACGAATTCTGCCTTACCCCCTGCACTGCTTCACATTAGAGTGTGTTCAATGAATTCCTAGCTACCCTTGATGAAAAATTTGGAAGTAGTGATGGCAGCCTTCTCTTTTGTTTGTGATAAAATAACCATCTTGTCTATTTTGCCTGCATTTATAGTATTGGCAACCCTGAAACAGCACATCAGCATTTCTGTCACTGTCCTCTCTTGAAAAGCCTTTTTGGTTACTTATATAGATGGTATCTCTCTCTCCCTATTTCGTTCTGTTAGAGTTGTCAGAGCTCAAACTGCCCCAAAGCAATTGCCAGATTACAGAATCAGTGAGGATGGAAAAGATCTCTGAGATCAATGAGTCAAATCTGTGACTGACCATCACCATGTCACCCAGCCCATGGCCCTGAGTGCCACATCCAGGATCAGCACTGTGTCACCCAGCCCATGGCCCTGAGTGCCACATCCAGGATCAGCACGGTGTCACCCAGCCCATGGCCCTGAGTGCCACATTCAGCCTTTCCTTGAACACCACCAGGGACGGTAACTGCACCACCTCCCCGGGCCCACCCCGATGTCTAATCAGCCTTTCTGTGCAGAAACTCCTGCTGGTGTGCAGCCTAAACCTGCCCTGGCGCAGCTCTGGCCTCATCTCTCTTGTCCTGCCGCACCTCACCCTCACCCGCCGCTGAGGCCGGGGGAGCTCAGCGCACCCAGGGGCGCCTCCCCCTGCGGGGCCGGCAGGAACGGCCCCGCCACACCCGGCACCGCCTCCAGCGCGGCCCCCGCGGCCCCGGGGCAGGGCAGGAGGGCGGGCGGGAGGCGGCCCGGGCGGTCACTCACGTTGCGGCGGCGGGAGAAGCCGGGCAGCAGCGGCAGCGCCATGGCCGCCCCTCAACCGCCTCCACCGCTGCGCGGAGACCGCGCGGCGCTGACGTCATGCGGCCGTGACGTCACGGGGCGGGGACAGGCGCGCGGCGACCGCGGGGGCTCATCCCGAGCCCTCATGCCGAGCCCTCGTATCGAATCCTCATCCCGAACCCTCATCCCGAACCCTCACCCTAAACAGTTCATCCCGAGCCCTCACGCCAAACCCTCATATCGAATCCTCATCCCGAACGGCTCCATCCTGAGCCCTGATCCCGAGCCCTGATCCCGAACCTTCATCCCGAACCGCTCATCCCGAACCGCTCATACTGAACTGCTCCATCCCGAACGGCTCCATCCCGAACCCTCATCCCGAACGGCTCCATCCTGAACCCTCATCCCAAACTGCTCCATCCCGAACGGCTCCATCCCGAACCGCTTTATCCCGAACCGCTCATCCCAAACCCTCATCCCGAACCTTCATCCCAAACCCTCATTCCGAACCGCTCCATCCCGACCCGCTCGTCCTGAACTCTCATCCCGAACTGCTCCATCCAGAACGGCCCCATCCCGAACCCTCATCCCGAACCGCTCATCCCGAACCCTCATCCCAAACAGTTCATCCCGACCCCTCATCCCGAACCCTCATCCCGAACCCTCATCCAGAACCACTCTGTCCTGAACCGCTTATCTCAAACTCTCATCCCGAACGGCTCCATCCTGAACTGCTCCATCCCGAACCGCTCCATCCCGAATTGCACCATCCTGAACCACTCATACTGAACCCTGATCCCGAACTGCTCATACTGAACCTTCATCCTGAACCCTCATCCCAAACCCTCATCCTGAATCCTTATCCCGGGATATAGCCCAGGGAGATGCAGGCAGGTCCCGGCTTTCCTCCACAAAAGCCCCACCAAGTGCCAGGGGTGCCTCAGGGTGGGCCCAGAGTCAGCAGTAGCAAAGTAGATATACATCCATTCCTATTTATATATACAATTAATATGTATGTATAATTATCAATTCTATATAATTAATATGTATAATATTAATAATATTAATTAATATGTATAGAAATATATCTAAATATTATATGTATATATAATTTATATAGTTTTTATTATAAATAAAACCACATTATGTATACATGTATCATAATATATTAAATATATGTATAACATATATGTATATAATATTTATTACACATCATTATTTACCGAATGCTTAATTAACATCATATCCAACAGTAGCATACACTAAATCAATTTTTTCAATTTTTCAGGATTACTGGCCATTTTGACAATAAGAAATTTAGGGAAAAGGAGGCTCAAGGGTGACCTTATGGCGCCCCACACTCCCTGACAGGAGGCTGTGGCCAGGTAGGGGTCAGGCTCCTCTCCCAGGGAACAAGTGACAGGAGGAGAGGACGTGGTCTAAAGCTGTGCCAGGGGAGATTTAAGTTGGACATCAAGAGGAATTTTTTCATGGAAAAGATGATTAGATGTTGGAATGGGCTGCCCAGGGAGGTGGTGCAGTCACCATCCCTGGAGGTGTGTAAGGAAAGGCTGGATGTGGCACTCGGGGCCACGGGCTGGGTGACACCATGGTGATCCTGGATGTGGCACTCAGGGCCATGGGCTGGGTGACACCATGGTGATCCTGGATGTGGCACTCAGGGCCATGGGCTGGGTGACACCATGGTGATCCTGGATGTGGCACTCAGGGCCATGGGCTGGGTGACACCATGATGATCCTGGATGTGGCACTCAGGGCCGTGGGCTGGGTGACACCATGGTGATCCTGGATGTGGCACTCGGGGCCATGGGCTGGGTGACACCATGGTGATCCTGGATGTGGCACTCAGGGCCATGGGCTGGGTGACACCATGGTGATCCTGGATGTGGCATGGGGGCCGTGGGCTGGGTGACACAGTGGAGTTTGGTCACAAGTCAGACTCAATCTCAGAGATCTTTTCCAGCCTAAGGGATTCTGTGAAAATTTACCTCCCCTGGCAAGGAGCAGTGACTCCACTGGACATGGACACCCTCAAATACCTCTGGAACCGGGGTCACAGATGGGACAAATCCCACCACATTTGGCATTTTCTGCACCAATTAATTGTTAATGTTTTTCATTTTGTGACTTTTACACAGCACATTTTACTCTGGGGCCCTGTCAGGCAAGGGGGGAGGGGGAGGTGGGATGTTTTTACAGCTTTTTGTTTGGTTTTTTGCATTTTAGCCCACTGGGATAGGGAAACTGGGTCAGTGGGTTTCCACCTTCTGGTTTCCCAGCGCTGTACCACACATCTGCATTTGCATTTAGTATGGAAAGGTAAACACTTAAAATATATTTTAATTGAAAATTAGAGAAACCATCATTTTAATCACATTCATTTCATACAGTGGGCGGCATTACACAGAAATTTAAATTTCAAACAGAAAATACAGTGAGAGTTTCTCACGGATGGCTGGTGGGGGGAAGGGTTGTTGTTCTTTAATGGAAGTAACATTTTCCTTGTTAATAAGGGAAGATGCATTCCAGATCACTTCCAAAGCCAGTTCTAGAGAACAGCAACCATGCTATGTTCTGTTCCTCCATTTTACATAAAGCTGTTAATTAATATGTGTTTTTTAAATTAGACTGCTTTTTACAGAAAAAATTAGTTTATGGATAAAATAGCTTAAACCAAAATATCCCAGTTCTGATCTGCCATCACCCTGTCTCAGAGGAGCTGTACTTCAGCTGCTGAATGTCCTTATTCTCATGGATTGGAGTAGGTCTCCCCTGCCATATTTCGTACTCTATGATGCATCAGACCATGAAATTCCCATAATGTGTCATCCCTCCTCCCCCAAGCAGAGGCTTGTAGAACAGCATGGGAGATGTGCTCAGTCTGAGCAAGCCTGGGAGAGACTGCCCATCCAGTCCCCAGGGAGCATTTGTGCAGAATTCACTCTCTGAATTGGAATTTCGCCAAAAATGTTCCAATTTCCAAAACTGTCATTTATGGGGAAATTATTTTGGGGTTTTTGTGTTCTTTTGGGGTTTTTTTGCCAGATGTTTGTAAAGGAAGGGAAGGGAAGGGAAGGGAAGGGAAGGGAAGGGAAGGGAAGGGAAGGGAAGGGAAGGGAAGGGAAGGGAAGGGAAGGGAAGGGAAGGGAAGGGAAGGGAAGGGAAGGGAAGGGAAGGGAAGGGAAGGGAAGGGAAGGGAAGGGAAGGGAAGGGAGGAAGTGTCGGAAGGAAGTGTCGGAAGGAAGTGTTGGAAGGAAGGAAGGAAGGAAGTGTCGGAAGGAAGGAAGGAGGGAAGGAGGGAGGGAAGGAGGGAGGGAAGGAAGGAAGTGTCGGAAGGAAGTGTCGGAAGGAAGTGTCGGAAGGAAGGAAGGAAGTGTCGGAAGGAAGGAAGTGTCGGAAGGAAGTGTCGGAAGGAAGTGTCAGAAGGAAGTGTCGGAAGGAAGGAAGTGTCGGAAGGAAGTGTCGGAAGGAAGTGTCGGAAGGAAGGAAGGAAGGAAGGAAGGAAGGAAGGAAGGAAGGAAGGAAGGAAGGAAGGAAGGAAGGAAGGAAGGAAGGAAGGAAGTGTCGGAAGGAAGTGTCGGAAGGAAGTGTCGGAAGGAAGGAAGGAAGTGTCGGAAGGAAGTGTCGGAAGGAAGTGTCGGAAGGAAGGAAGTGTCGGAAGGAAGTGTCGGAAGGAAGTGTCGGAAGGAAGGAAGGAAGGAAGGAAGGAAGGAAGGAAGGAAGGAAGGAAGGAAGGAAGGAAGGAAGGAAGGAATTGGTATCTCCTGTTTAGTTTTTGTGGCTCATTGCATAACAGGGTGGTTGAAATGTCTTAATATTCCCTCTGATATCAATAATAAACTGTTATTCCAAGGTTTCAGGCAGTAGGGGCAGAGGCTGCATGTGAAAAGCTTGCAAAGGAAGGTCAGTGAAATGCAGAGTATCAGTAGAGTCCAGTGCATTTCCAGCAGAAAATCCTGTGAATTGTCCCTAAACCCTCAGGTCAAATCTTTCTGCACTTCTGCCTCCCCCAGTAAAGAATCCACAGGAGGCTGTGGAGATGGGGAACATCTTCCTTGTGCACCAAACCACCACTGCAATTTGATGTTTTCTACCAGTCTTCAATTATTTTGTTTTCTTTCAAATGAGAAAAAAAATAGTGTAATCTACTTTAGAACACGATTGCTTCTTTCTGCATTACCTTCTCTTTGGGCTTTCTCTCACATGTTTATCTGTTTTGTTCCTTGCTGTATTCACTCAGTAGTACAAACTGAGTGAAAACAAATTAATTTTAATGCCTTTTCTAGGAAAAATGAAAGTACTCCAGGAAAACCAATTTTGATAAAAGCTTTTTATTAAATGAAGATTGTTAATGACAACAGTAAGCAGTTGGCAGTGGTAAATTAACCATGTGTTCTGACTACTCTGCAGATGATAGTGGTGGATGTACATAGGACTGCATTAGTTGTGCAGTTCAAAGGAGAGAGAAAGCAGGAGGGGAGCTAAAGCTGGGGAAAACATGGAAAATGCTGTCTTTGTGATAAAAAGACAGCTATTATAGTCTCTTTGTGTTGAGATTGAATTTTACTGGCAAACTTGAAATAAGTAGGGGAGTACAAATTGTAAAGTGAGCCACTCAAAACTTTCCAAAGAGGCTTAATTAAAAAAAAAAAATGTATATTGGCTTTCACTCTGACCAAGTGCTGCAGGCTCTAGGCTTAATCCATTTGTCTGAGTGGAAGGCCAGGTCTGACCAAGTTCTGTCAGTTTAGAGCAGGAACATTTAGAAAAAAAGAGGAAACCAGGAAGGTTAGACTAAAATCAGCATAATTTAGTGTTGCTTGTCTGTGGAGACGTCTCTGCTTCTGTCATATGTGTGACTTATCCTCTTCCTGGGACTGGTTTTACAGGCCAGGTTAAGGCTGGGCTGCCCAAAATCAGATTGTTCCCAAGCTTCCCAGTTTAAAGTGAATTATGACCCTGCATGGATCATCATACAACACACCAAAACCTGAACCATGGCATACACTTAATTAGGTACCAGAAATTAAGAATGGACAATTACCACACATTAATACCCTTTTCCTTAGGCCTGTCTTAGAAAAATATTGAATGCTGTCAGAGGCATTGCAGAAGTCAGGGAGGGGATTGGATTAGGGGAATCAAACACTGCCTGTGGCCAGCTCATGCTAGGGGAAGGAGAGAAAACTCCAATGTGGGTCAGCTGCTACCTCCAGTGAACAGCCCTAGAAATACTGATTCTTTGTTTTCCTGTCTTCTATCACCTCCTTCATTTTGTTTTTACCAGGCAATGAACATGTAGCCCATGAAGATAATTCTTCATGGCCAGAAAACAGTGCTGTGATCACAACTATGGAATGCTCCAGACAACTCACACAGGGAAAATCCAGCACCTTTGTGGCCATGGATCTGTGCTGGGCATGAACCACAGGGATACCTGGAGCATCATTCCTGCAGCTGCCTCCTGCCCTGGGCAGGCAAAGTGAGAAGGGTGAATTTCCACATCTCATGGCCTGGAGCCTTTTCCTCCTGGCAATGCCATGGGGGAGAGGAGACCAAAAACCAGTTAGAGCCATTTGGGTCTCACTAGAAGGTTTCCTTAGCTGGAATGAGCTTTCCATGGGCAATTTGTCCAATTCAGCCTGTTCTACTGAGGCACATTTGCACATGAGCCCCTCAATGAGATTCTCAGCATCGTTCTGGGTCGCTATGACCCCAAGAAATGTTAGAAAATCTCTTTTCCCAGCCCAAGTGCTTGAAGAAGGAGTTGGAGCTCTTTAGTTCTTGATCTCAAGGTTGTTTGTTGCATGTTGTCTATAAAATTCTTTCTCCTGCCCTGCCAAGGTCCATCCGGCAGGACAGTTCCAGGCACTCTGCCTGCCCCCAGGGTGGTGTTATGTCTTTATACTAAAAACTACGTGTACAATGTTTACAGTTACCTTCCAGTACCCATCACCTATGTTAGACAGTGAGCTTCTACTTTAAACCAATCCAAAAGTGCCAACATCACAGCAGAAGATGGAGGCCAAGAAGAAGAAGGAGAAAGGCTGGACATGCCCAGATCCCTCCATCTTGCCTCCTGAACCCCCATACCAAAAACCCCAAAATCTACTTTTCCACCCTATGATAACTTCATATTATTCTACCTAAACTGTTGTGGCTTGCTGATCTTCATCTAAGGTTGGTAATTTGCTCCATGGGTCATAATCAAACCCACAGGTGTTCTGGGCTCTGTGCCAGGGCTTCTGAGCCCTCTGTCAGGGGTCTTGGCCATCCTGGACAGCCAGAGGGATGTTCTGGGTTCTCACATGAGATGTGCCATGCCCTTTGGGGACATAGGTATTGGGCAAGGATGAGGGATGCAAGCACAGTATCCCCACAGGTGCTGCCTGGCGCAGCCTGGATGTGAGGGGCCCTGCACAGGCTGGTTTTCCTGTCCCCGTGCCCCCATCCCACCAACTCCTCAGCCTCTGGAAACTTGACAGAAGAAGTGCTGTGTCTCACAGAACAAGCTCAGTGGGCAAGTTCCGCTTTGCTGAGCCTGTTTTTGAAGTGTTTTGAAGTTCCTACTCATCTGATACCCAGCTCCTTTACATAAGGTGTGAGCTTCTCAGGGGATATTTGCAATCAGCCTGACTTCCGTGTCATGGGAGTCAGGAGACTGTGAGGGGCCACTTCCCTAAGTCCCCCACACTTCTGAAAGTACAGAAAAAGAGAAATATTCTGGGCCTGGTAGATACCTTTGAGTAGCCCCCGCTGCATTTATTCAGTGAGATGTGCATCAGGGAGTAGCTGTTCAGTTCCTCTTCACCCTCCTTATGTGGGCTGATTTGAGATGCAGGCACACTGGTAAAATGAACCTGACAGAAAAGCCTCTAATTTAATTCAGAGCAGAATGCAGATTTTTTTCCCCCTCTCAATTAAGCTATAGACATGCATTTAACACAGCGTGCAGTTTTAAATGGGAAGAGTTGGAAAAACTTGTAAGACACCTAACAGTGATGGGAATGAAGTATGAGCTTGGCAGTCAAAGTTCAGCTGAGGCCTCCCAGTTGTGTGTCACCTCTGCAAGAGCCTAGCAGCCTTCCTCCCTGCAGATAGCATCACTTCTAGGGTGAGGAAAAATCACTTGGGAGCACACAGCCCCCGGGCAGGGAGGCACAGTGGCTCTCACAGCCCAGACAGTGCCATGGGAGTTAGGGAAATGCTGCTGTCACTCAGGGGCAGCACCCAGACCCTGTCACACCCTGCAGAAGGGATGGGGAGCTGCTCTCATGGGGACAATAAAGGAAGGGGGCAGCTATTACCCTCCTGACTGGACTTATTTTCCTTCCTTCACTCCTGACCTGTTTGGCATGTTAATGGGACTGAGCTTATGCAGGTCAAACATTTCCTGGCTTTCCTCTCACGCTGCTTTTCTGACAAAAACGAGGGGTTTGGCTCAGCAGAAGTGCTAACACACCTTCCCTCCTTTCCACCAGGGTGTAACTTGCCAGTAGCCTGACTCTCCATTAAGAAAACTCTCTCATCCAGCCAAGGAGGCACTTCAAGCCCTAAGAAACCCCAGCCCTGGCTCTGCTCAGCCAGACTTACCAGTCTGCTCCCTTCTGCCTAGGAAAATTCTGTCAGCATTTCCCCAAGTCTTGCAAGTTGCCTTGAGGATACGCCGTCAGCTGAGGCTGCATGACTGATCAATTCCTCCCTCTTCTCCCATCCTCCATTTCCAAGCTTCATCTTTGTAGCTGATGGATAAAACAACAAAAAAACCCCCACGAGCCATATTTAAAATTCCCATGGCAATAAATACATAGATAGATAGATAGATTACAGTCAATTACCAGAAACTGCTATTGATCAAGACTGGTTTAGAATTATACCTGCTTTCACGATCAAGCTTACAGTACAATTTGCCCTGCATTCATCATCTGTTTCAATCGAAATGAGAGGGGAGGAAATGACACTTATTTTAAATAAAAAGCTTTCAAGCTATTCTTGCAGGCTGCTTTGAGGATCTAGGACAGATCAAAGCTGCTTTGAGAATTCATCCATTCTCCTTCAGATATGATAGCTCATTGTCCATAGGAAAAAAAATTAAGGCAGTGTAAGTTATCAAAGCAGCAAGTGGATTTTGGGTTTCCAAGAAGTGGTCTCAAAATTGGTGAAGCCTGCCAGGATAATAGCAGAGCAGGAGTGACAGCAATCCCCTCTGTCACAGAGACCAAGATATTGGCAATTGCAGGCACTACACCAGAAATCATTTCTTAATCAAGCTCTGTGTCAATGGCACCTGGGTCATCTGTATGGATCAAAAGCCTTGGTCAATACCAGCTTCCCCAGAGTGCCTGACATTGGTCAATTATGAATGGGTTAGGAACTGAGGTTTACCCCAAACCTAATTCCTTTGCTGATTAGGACTTTATTCTAACTTCCAGCCTAAGGGCACTCTTAGGAAACAGATCCTTTTGATCCTTGTTTTGGCATTGTCTTTTGAATAATGTATCTTTTTTTTTTTTGCCATCCAATGCTTCTCCTTACATAATGGTAGATAACAATCACATCTCCCTTCAGCTTTTGGCCAAGTTTAGTGAAGCAGACTTTTTGGCATGCTGCCGGTGTGATAGTTCATGTTTCTCCTGAACTCCCAACTCTGCTTTTTTCTCTGCCTGTTCCAGTGCGAGTTCGTCTTCCTTGAATAAAAAGCAGCAATGCACAATAACCTAAAAGAACTCTCTCTCACCAATGTGCTGCACTGCTCCAGTTACTCTCATCTCTGCTTTCCTCCGCTATGTCTTCTCAGTATTTCTTTTTCTTTTCAATATTTCCTTCCCCTGCCTTCCTGTTTCCTTAGGTTTGTGATTCCTCCTGGCCCTTCTCATTCCCACTTGTTCTGCTTCTTTTCTTCACTGCTGCTTTTCTCATAGAAGGCCAAAACAAGTGAGAAATGTGTCGGGTCCTCCTTTCCAAACCTGTTGATTGAACGTGCTGAAGAATAAGTGATCTGCAGGGAACAGGATTTATTGGGCTGTTAGCTTGAATGGAGACGTCTGGCTCAGCCTGCCGAGTCTCTGAGCACAATTTCTCTCTGCATGGCTCCACTGCTGCTCTTCCCCTCTCTAAATGCACTTTGAAGGGCTTTGCTTTTGTATCAGTGTGTGAGGAGTATGGGTAAGGCCTAATTTCAGGCATGGGAGAAGCAGACTTCACTATATATCAGAGGTGGTTTCATGCCCTTATAATACATTTTTCAAGGCAACTGATCCTGATGCTTCATGGCTAACTTGGCTTCCATCCACTGAAATCCAAGCTGCTGTCCTGGTGGGGCTTTGTCTCTTTGTTTGGAGGCAACCTGTGATAGCACAGAAAGAAATTTCTTCACCTGGAGTTCATTCTGAGCTTGTGATTAATATCAGTTCTTTTGATGAACAAGATACCTATTTTGCTGTTTCTGCCTTACAGATGGGCCAAACTCCAGATTCTGTCAATGAAAGGATAAAGAAGAGAGAAGAAACCCTTCTGCCAGGCCAGATGTTTGCTGGTCACTAGCACATTCCACACCACGGCAAGACCATATTTATTTTTGTGTGCTAAATGCTGTGGCAAGGTTAGTCCACAAATAAATAAATAAATGAGTAGAGGTTTGATATTTAAGAGAATTTCAACTGAAACAAAAACTACCGTTAAAGTTGAGACTGTAGCAGCCTCGACAGTGTCCCTTTAAATTACACTTAATAAATAGCAGGGAGCTGAAGTGTTCTGTGGTTGTGCATATATTTGTAACAAATGGTTGCACAAATATTTGGCTCCTAACGATGAACTAACTGGTATGACATTTGCCAGGGAAAATTAATTACTTTAACGTGTTTTGTATAAAATATGAGATAATCATGTAATGTATGTGTGTGCTGTAGAGTGTTGCTGAGTGACTAAGTTATTACCAAAGGAAATTTATGAGAAACAAACAAGAAACACTCAGAGATGCTGTAAATGTCATGCTATGCTCAAGGGCCTTTTGCGGCTGAATAATTTTTATGTGGATGAGGAGGACGGGATCATGCTGTGAAAAATCAAGTTAGAATGAGTTAATCTTTGTATTTGCACATAATTTTATTGGTATTTAATGTAGCTGTGATGTTTCTGTTTCAAATTGTAGGGACAGTTCATAGTGAAGATGACAAGATCGAATCAGACTGAGCTGAGTGATCTCAGCATCAAATTTTGAGAGGTCTATGTTCAAGAAGAAAAGCTGCCTATTAAAGAAATGGGAAATAAAGTGGTCCTGATAGTCAAGTCATGGCTGCTGGTTTGTGCAAAATTTTACTGCCTAATTTATGTGACTTTTTGGAAGGGTGAAGTAATCTCCCTTAGAGGTCTTGCTTGTGAAGAGGCACTCGCTGCTCTGTGCAGCTCTGAAGCAGGGAAGGGTCAGGGGCTGCCAGGGCTCTGCCCTCCCCTCCCACCAGGATGCTCTGCAGGGTCTGCACGAGGCTGTGGGCAGCAGGGAGAAGTGGAAAGCAGTGAACTGAACTGGAGAAATAGGAGCTGGCGAGGGAAAAGCAGACACACACATCCCCTCTCAGACAGGGAGTGTGGAGCGTGGTAAACCTGATCTCTAAATGTTAGCAGGAAATAATGCAGTGAAAATCACATCCATTACATTCTGCCTCTTACCCCTAACTAAGGAATTCAGAGAGGGGAGACTCTTGAGCAGATAACACAGTCATTTAAAAAAAATATAAAACCTCAACAAAGAAACAGAGCTAATTGGTTTGAGGGGGTCTTTAACCACCCTCCTAGTTCTGAGAGACGTGATAAAGTAGGGCACAGCCCTTGGTGGGTGTCACCAGCAG
The DNA here is from genome assembly GCF_027887145.1 of Ammospiza caudacuta. Classification (NCBI taxonomy): domain Eukaryota; kingdom Metazoa; phylum Chordata; class Aves; order Passeriformes; family Passerellidae; genus Ammospiza; species Ammospiza caudacuta. The sequence continues at coordinate 114,823,581 of NC_080594.1, forward strand.
TTTGCCAGGCAGCAGCACAGAAAGCAACTTCCCAGGTGGGGATCCTGGAGGGGAGAGGAATAACTTGGGAATGTGAAAGTGAAGGACAATGTCAGTGAGAGTTACAGGATTTGTAAGCCCCAGGGAATGTGGGGAGGATAACACCAACCTCAAGGCAAAGGGCTTGGAGGCAGCAGACTTGATACGGAGGATAAATTCCTGTGGGAATCAAATCCACGGAAGAAAGGAGTTCCAGAATGAATTGATGGTTCATTAAAAGTAAATAAATAAATAAATAAACAAATACTGTAGCGGCAGAATCGCAAAATATCCCAGTGTGTAAAAAGGATAGGAAATGCAGTCGGAGATATCTGTGAAATCACAAGCTCTTCTATGATCTCAAGTGCAAGAAGGGAGAGTACAGAACATAGAAACTAGGTCAGATAGCTAAAAATGAATGTAAAAAAATAGCTCAGCATGAGCATACAGAGACAAAATCAGAAAGCACAAAATAAAATACTTTTCATATTCTTTGCTTATACTAATAAGGCACTTTCAGGGTATTTTTTTAGTAACAAAAAGGGAAAACAAGGAAGAATTACTCCATGGGTAGGAAAATCAGCAGATGATGCTGAGAAACTCAGAAAGCTTAGTGGCTTTTTAAAAGAAGACTAGAAGGGGACAAATCTAGTGCTTCTGTTAAAAGAGGCAGGGAATTGTAGAGCCAGGGAATTAGAAACAATAGGGTCAGTGGGATGTTGCAAATGAGTGTGTGCATTGTTTCTCACCCAGGATATCTTGGTGTGCCCCTGCAGTTACAGCCTGGCAGCAGCCTGGAAAGGTGAGGGGATGGATGGCCTTTCACTCATGGCAATCTGGCTCATCAAGGTGCACATTCAGGCTTCTCCCTGTGTCCCCTTTTCCTTCTGTTCATCTGGCAGCTGTGTTCTCACTCAGAACTGGCTGAGGAGATCACAGGAATATCCAGAGGGTGGGATGTTTTGTCTCTGGAGGTAGCTGGGCCAGACATGGTGGGAAGAAGCACAGAATCTGTGTGAGGAGGTACCCAGTGATTAAACTGCTTGTTGGTGAAAGAAGGGCAAATGAGAGAGCCCAGCTTCAACATCAAGTGAAGTTGTGATCTGACATGCAGCAACACCAGCCCTGGGGCTGCTCCAGCCCTTCCAGCACAGCTGCTGGGTGTCCCATCAGCTGAGGAGAGGATGATATTTTCTTTAATCCTGCAAGGCTGTCAAGGCAGTGAAGTTTCATCCCCTCATTGTGTGGAACAGCCTTCCTCTCTTCTCACCCCCTGCCTCTGTGTCACTGGGGAGTTCTGCTGTTTTACAATTAAAAAGTCAGAAGTGCCAGGTCTGCCTGCTCTTGGTTTTCTCAGCTTGTACAGTTCTGAATGCTCCCTGTGTAAATCAGCTTCCTCAGTTTTTGTTTGGGTTTTTTTTTCCCAACTTCTCTCACAATTGTTTGGAATCATGCCTTACATTTCTGTGTCTTGATAGAGAAAGGGCTGCCTCTGTTTGAAGGAGAAACCCTGGTTGTTCTGGAGGGGTGCTGGAGGAGAGTCACCTACCCTGAGATCCTTGAAATATCTCCTAGGAGAGAGCCGGAGCCCATTCCTGCCTGCAGAGAGATCTGAGTAAGCTCCTTAAGCCAAATCAGCTCTTCTGAGCAGGTCTCTGCAGAGCATTAGGCTGACCAGAACCAGACCCACAATTCCAGGAGAATCACTAAACCTTCATGGCACTGAAATGTCACAACATTGAACCTGTTCTCTATTCCACTGCAAATATCCCCCAACATCCTGTTTGGGATTTCACCACTGGTTTACACTGAGCTTCCAGGTGAATTTCCCAGTCTTTCCCTGACTTTGCTGTCTGTGGTTTAGGACCAAGCACTGTGCAGAGAGCTTCAGGTCACTCCATCTGCTGGACATGATTTTGCATAGATGAGAACCGACTCAGCTTTATTGTCCCACTGTCTTCATGCTCAGACTGGACAAAACTTCTGGGAATTCTTTTCTCTCCATTGGCCCAGCCTAAGCCAGATAACTTTGTGTCACCTTCAAATGTTGCTTCCCCACCTCTTTCTAGATCGCAGTGAGATACTGCAAATGCCACTCATTGTTTTATACAATTCATTGGCATACAAATACAGGCTCTAAAAAAAAAATACTGAAAAAAAATTCCAATTACAAATATAGCAGATGCCAGGATTAAAGGTTCTTGTGTCATTGTGATTTAGTGATTTAAATCCCTCTGTGCAACAATAGAGATTTTAGTCAAGGGTATATAAGGGCATTCCTGGGTTATGTTTTCCAGTGCTGCATGATTCCCATCGTTAGGAAGTTTTCTGTATTTGCTGTCCTAAATCTTCTTTACTTCAAAGCTGATTTGTTCTTGTTCTTGTTTTGATGGACATGATGAGCAAGTGATGATAATCCTCTTTATAACAACCTTGTACCTACTGGAAGACTGGGAGACAGATTTTCTGAGAACCTGATTTCAGCTTTAAAATAACTCTTCCAAATTATTTTGCTTTTGTACCACTTGGCCACAAAATAGGCAGTTTTCATAAAAGAAAGAGACAGGAATGACCATTTGAAAACCATCTCTATCCCTCTGCAGCACAGGTTTAGTCCTTTGGGAGGTAACCTGTCAGACATAAAATTGGTACTCTCATTTACCAGTGCCATGTGCAATCTGTAAATTCTTTCAGTGATATAAAGGTTTGCAATTTTGTTCCACACCAGGACTGCAGGATCTCTGGGGGTTTCACTGAACCACACGAGCATTGCAGGATCTCTGAGGGTCTGTCAGGCCCCTGCAGGGATGGTCCTGTCCCTCTGACACCTGTGGGGTCTGGGCCTGCACAAGCCCTGCAGAAGGAGCCCCTCAGGCAGGGGCTGTGTCAGTGCACTGGGCAGGGTGGCTGCTGCAGGTGGGGTGACTTTGTGTCCCTGAAGGCTGCTCTCATTGTCCCAGTGGGGATTATTCTGCTCAGGCTGCTGCTCCCACAGCTCCTGCCTCTCTGGTTTGCTCTGGCCAGCCCAGTCAGGGTGTGCTGCTGTGCTGGGCACTGTGGAAGCCCTCTGGAAAGCATCTTTTCCACCCTTTCCTTGGCATCTTCTGGCAGCTGATTCCATCTGCCAGCTGGACAGGGACTGGTTTATCCAAACCCTTTCTGCAGAGGCTGCTCCGCTCAAAAGGTTCAGATTTTCCCATCCTATTTCCTTATTTCCTTATTTTCCTCTTGAACAGAGCTCCCTGTGGTGCTCCCCAAGGAAGGAGCTGAATGCAGCCGTAGGAGAAGGTAAATGAAAGACCCTTACAGCTTGTGACCTTCCTCCTGCCTGCTCTCATTCCTTCAGCCCTTCCTCATCTCAGGCTGCTCCAGGCTGGGAGGAGGATGAGCCTGGGCTGTCAGTCCATGCCCTGCCACCCTCACCATGGGCATGGCCCACAGCTCCAGCCCCTGGATGGATGGGGATAACAAGATCTTGCTCCTCTGGGCAACACAGGGTTCACTCAGCCCACAATATCAAGCAGAGAAGTTTGCCTTTTATTTTATTTTATTTTATTTTATTTTATTTTAATTTATTTTATTTTATTTTTTATTTTATTTTACTTTTTTTTTTTTTATTGGCAGCAGTTAAACCATATTATAAAGTAATTGTGTTTCTTTCTAAAACGCATCAAGCATTCCAAAGGTGTGGAGACCAAAAAACATGTGGGTAGGTATAGCATATGAGGGGTTTGTATTCCTCTCCCTTCTTATTCAGCCTGTGGATGAGAAAATGCATAGTTCACATATTTACAGAGCTTTGCAAAAGTATTTTGTTTTATTTTTATTGTCAGCAGTTACACTATATTATAAAGGATTTGTGTTTCTTTCTAAAATGCATCAAGCAATCCAAAAGTGTGGAGACCAAAAGAAGGTGTGGGTAGGTATAGCATATGAAGGATTTGTATTCCTCTCCCTTCTTATTCAACCTGTGGATGAGAAAATGCATAGTTCACATATTTACAGAGCTTTGCAAAAGGTTACCAGTCACTTCCTCTCTAATGTCCCTAATGTAGGGAAAAACACCATTTGAAATTGTAGGAATGTCAGGAACCCTTTGCAAAAGTAAATCATAAGCATACCATTGCTCTTCTCCTATTGTCAAGAAAGGATTTGCACTGAGAAATCCTATTAATAGGGATTATTTGCATAAATCTTTTGTGCAGCAGACTCCAAATAATTTGTATTAAATACTTCTCCTGTGGCATGTATGCTAAAATGGTGTCTTTTTAATAATATATTCATGTTGTCACTTACAAATCTACACAGCCATGACTCACCAGTGTCTGGTTTCTCCTGGGGTCAAGTGCAGTCAAGCTTAGAGATCTGTAAATGCCCAAACTTCACTAAACACTCACCAGTCCTCAGTAATTCCCATTCCAGTAAGTTATCACAACTGTCCCACCAAAGCTTTCCAGCATCTCCCACTCCCTTTACAATCCTGGGATGTGATTTATTACTCCAGTCTGGGTGCTCTGAGAACTTTTTAATAGTACTAATTGCCTTATTATCCACTCCAGTGCCAGAGTAAAACCTTTTGACATTTTCCTTCCTTCCCTGAGGAAAACAAATCCCAGTTCCTGGGATATTGCCTTCTGCTCCCTTTGTGATTACTGGGGCGAGGAATTCCTCCAGGCCCTTTGCCTTATCAGCCTCATCTGTCACCAACTTCCCATTCCCATCTCTCGTGGTGCTCCCTAATCACTTTGCATCTTCCATTATTCTGTGTTATTTTTTCCCCTCTCCTCTTTTTTTTTTTTTTTACTTCCAGTGTCAATCTTCATCACATATTCTATTCCTTATTTTCTATCGATGTGTTTTTTTCACATCAGGCTCTGTGATACTTACCTTGCCCCAGTTTACTATTTTTAAATTAGTGTAGGAGTGCCTATTGAAAAAAAAAAAAAGAAAGAAATGCTTTTTTCTGGTTGTTCCATATTTAAGAATTTGCTGCAACAGCTCCAAGCAAACCACACACGTGCACAAATTCCTGTGTGTCAGCTACCAGAGGATCTTAATTTTCTAAAAGCAAAACTAATACCATTAAAAAATGACCTGCAGGTCTCTAACCTTTCCAATGCTGAGAAAATAAATAAGTGGGGTTTTTTTCTTTCTTTTTAAAGTGAAAACCTGGAATTAATTGCAGTGCCACACCCCCTCAGCATCTATTTTTCCTGCTGCGTGTGAACAGTAAGAAGAGAGTGGCCACAGAAAATGTTTCTGTTGCATGTTCAGATGTGAAGGAGCACAAGGCTAAACCCAGAGAAGGATGGAGAAGGATGGAGATGAAAACACCTGATGTTCCCAGGAGAGAAGCACTGGAGCTCTCTGCTCACAGCAGGATGGTCGGGCAGCATCCAGGGCTGTGTTAGGTCAGCTTTGTTCACTCAAATCCTGTAAATTCCTGAGGAGGGAGCACCCACAGCCTCCCTGGGTGAGCTGTCCACTGCTGCACCACCTTCCTGCTGGAAGATCTTTTCCTGATGTCCAGTGTGACCTTCCCAAGCCGCAGCTCTTGTGGCTGCTGCCCCTTCTTGGGAAGGATTTGGCTCCATCACCTTTGTGGCTACGGCTGCCTCAGATTCACCCTGAGCCTTCCCTTCCCCAGCTGAACAACCTCAGCCCCCCTGGTAGCCCTGATGCTTTAGACCCCCCCAGAAAAACACCCGTAGTTGTTTTTCTCTGGACCCTTTCTTCTTTCTCAGCCTCTCTCCCGAACTGGAGGGCCCAAATGCATTCATGGTATTGCAGGTGAGGTCCACCAGGGCTGAGTACGAACAGGCAGATAAATTTCCATAACTGCTGACCATGCTCCTCCCGAGGCACCTCAGCCTGGGTTTTGTGTCATCTGCAGTGACTCCAGGGTTCCTTCAAATGCCAGGTCCACACTAACCCCCAGGCCTTCTCCAGCAGAGCTGCTACTCCTGTTACCTCTGCCTATGGGGTTCAAAAGGCCAAGGAAAAATGGGGATTGTTCAGCTTGGAAAAGAGAAGGCTTTGGGGTGACCTTATTGAGGTTTCCCATAAAGGAGGCCTATGGAAAAGTGTGAGTCTGTTTGGAGGGGCATGGAGGAGCAGGACAAGGGGGAATGGCTTCAACCTGGCAGAGAGCAGGTTTAGATCAGAGCTTAGGAGGATTCTTCCCTGTGAGGGGGGTGAGGCCCTGGCAGAGTTTACCCAAAGAAGGTTTTGGATGTCCCATCCCTGGGAGTGTCCAAGGCCAGGCTGGATGGAGCTCTGAGCAACCTGGGCTGGTGGAAGGTGTCCCTGCCCATGGCAGGAGGTTGGAATGAGATGAACTTTAAGATCCCCTCCACCCCAAACCATTCTGTGAGTCTGTGATTCCCAGTAAGGCAGATTTGCCACAGAGCATGGACATAAGCAGGATACAGGGCACCCAGCCTGACACCCATGTTCTGACAGACAAATTCCTCTTCTTGTGCCTTGCCCTTGCCCTTCCCTGATTCTGTGCAGACTGCCCAGGGGTCTCAAACCTAACCAGAGATTCCTGTAAAAACATAAAAAGAGGAGAGACTTGTGCATCCCTTCCCTGGTTTGTTCTACCTGGGCTTTCACATACAAACCAGTGAGTCACTGAGGCACGTGCCTGGCTGTACTTGCACACACAGCCTCAAAACAAATCTAAAGAACCCACATGCAATTCAGATTTTAAGTTTGAAAACTAGATCTCATATGTCATATGATATATTTATATTCCACATAAATAGAAAAAATATTATGTTGTAGAAAGGCATCTTCTCAATGTTTTTTAACAATTATACATTGTTATAAGAGCATTAAGAATATAGAGTCCCTGATTGCTGGTAATTTTCCTTCTTCCTTTTTATTAGTCCAAGTGGATTTTGAAATACAACTTGGCAGCTCTTGATTTTCAAACATTCTTTTCATACATCTGTAGGGCTTTCTTACATTTACAGATTAATTTAGATGTATTTTGGCTTAGATTTCTGTCTCAGCAACATGTAGGCTATCAAGGCATTTGATTATCTCACAGGAGAGGATTTGAAATCTGTAAATAAAAATCTGAAATTTGGCTGTAGTAGGAGTTTGGTGTCTGTTAAGCACACAGGAAAACAGAATAATCTCTACTCCATCATTAATACTTCAAGAAAATAATTACAAATTACAAATCATGCTAAATACATTGGTCCTAATTCTCCAGGTCCCATGAGTGTGTAATGGCAAGTGTTTGAATGCCTCTTGTTGTCACAAAAGTTCAAATTATCCATGTTAAATGGGAATCATATAGTTCAATACTCAATTCTCTGTGTGGTTTAACATTTTCTATTAAGTATTTTTTTAAAATATACAGTCCAAATGTGCAGAAATGGGTTTTTTAACAGATTAGGGCTAGGAGGACTTGAATTTGTGTGGTTTGGTGGTGAAATCAAAAAGGCCTGATCAAGGACCGAATGTGTAACAATATATTCCAGTTCCCGGGTAAGCATCCTACCAAATGGACAACAAAATATCCTGGCTGTAACCTGCTTTCATTTCTTCCTGTTGGAGCATTCCCACCTCAAGCAGCTCATTCAGCTGTTCACAAATGGCTTCAGGAAACTTTGAGGTGACCAGACCCAAGTTCCTGTCCATGCTCCATGAGCAGTGGGATACATCCAAACCCCAGAATGTGTCAGGGTTATCTCATCCCAAAACACCTTATGGTTTGGGAGGCAGGGCACTGGTCTGGGAAGAAGGAGAGGTTTCCCAGAAATAGGTAACAGAATGTGGCCTCCAGCTTCCCTGAGCTAAGCCAGAGGCTGAGCTGTTGGGAAGTCCCACAGCTGAGCTGATTTGGGGCATTTATTCCCAACTTCCCCTCATTTTGAAGCACTGCATTTCCTTTTCCACAGCTCAGTGTATGATGTGGTGCTCTGTTCCTGGGAGCTGTGGAAACAACAGAAGGCAGGCAAAACTACAGCAGGGAGGCAGGAACACAGACTGCTCGAGGAGCTGTGAAAAGGGGAGAGGCTGAGGGAGGCAGAAACCTCTGAGTGCAGAATCCATGGACTGTGCAAATTTGTACCACTGCACTGGTTTATCCAAGCTACGAGGTGGAGTCAGCCTAGGTCCAGCAAGATTTCCCAGTCCAAGCCTGGCCCCAGCTGTGCTGGAGTTTGCTGTGCTGTGTCCAGCCCAGGCTGTGAGCACCTCCCATCTTACACCAGCCCAGGCTGGGAGCACCTCCCATCTTACACCTCCGTACCACGTCCTGCAGCACTCCAAGATTTAAATGTGGGACCAAACACAACGAAGGGTTCAGCACCAGATGTTTTGTGCACACTCACCCCATGATTATCTTAATTAAAATTGGCTTCTGGTCTGACAGGTCCTGATGAATGTCAGCTGAGTCACTTCCCAAAGTGCCCCAAGGTAACACCAGCTCTCCCACACGTCCCACTCCTGGGATGTCACCACACTGCATCAGACCTTCAACAAGGGAGAATGGCACTTCCTTCCCCTGAAAGGTTTGACTCTTATCCTTCCCCACCACCATGCACAGTCCTAGGGTGAATAAACCTTTTTTCTTTTTTTTTCTTTCTTTTTCTTTTCTTTTTTTTTTTTTTTTTGTGCCCAATCTCCCTTCCAAAATGTCATGTTGTTCTAGTTTGGGTGAACATTATTTTTTTCCACTATCACCTACAGACCCCAGGGAGCTGCACACCATAAAAATTTGATTTTTTTACTGTAATTTTTGGAGATTTCCACCAATTTTCAAAAGGTTAGGGGGAGGTAGTACTGATGTTTTTTCACATTACTGAATTCACTGTAATTTAGGGAGTCTGCACAGGCAGAATTACTGAATTACAGTCCTGACTCCTGCATTTTACTGTTTGCCTCTCCCCATCTTAAGCCCTCATGACAAATGCACTTGAATCTGGGAGACAGCTCTATCTTTTAACTACATTTTAATTTTCAGTCTGGCTGCTGAAGCAGAAACAGCCTTCAAAGTTTTAGCCAAATTCTGACCTCTTAAAATTCAGTAATAAGATCATGCTGGCATCTCACCTTAAATTAAAATTACTGCCCAATGCTTCTTTCACTAAAAATAAATAACTTCAGGACATACATCATCACATTAAGGTAACAGTAAACAAATAGATGATTTATTAGCCACCTCTCCCCAAATGCAGTATTTAATAAGCTTTCAAAAGCTGTTCACTACAGGGATATATGCCATGCCTTCCTCAATCATTAGCTTAGCATTCAACTTTGAAAAGTGGCTGCCAACTTGATGGGAGAAATTTATACAGGTCTGTAGAGGGAAGAGGTAGGATCAGCTGGAATTTTATCATGAACTGCACCAAACTATGGCCAGAGAAATCTAAAGTGGTTCTTCTCCACCTTTAGATATAACTGAGACTCTTGCAATGTTGCCCCATCTTTCCCTGACGAAGGGCTCATCCTTGATCTCAGTAGCACACAACAGAAATGAATTCCACAGACCCACTGGGCATCATGGAAAGCTGTTTGCCACTGCTAGGTCCATGTTCTCCACCTGTCAGTTCTTCAGCTATACAATAAAACCCATAGAAATGCTGACTCAGCCTTTCATTAATTGAAGTGTTTCTAATCAGCTTTCTAAAACTGATCTCCCCTCCCCCCCACCCTGCAAAAATGCTCTCCAAAAATTTTTATTTCATGTTTTTCCTTTAGAATCATGGAGCCATAGAATGGTTTAGGTTGGAAGAGACCCTAAAGATCATCCAGTTTCAACCCCCCCCGCCTCAAGCAGGGACACCTTCCACTGTCCCAGGCTGCTCCAAGCCCTGTCCCACCTGGCCTGGGGCACTTCCAGGGATCCAGGGGCAGCCACAGCTTCTCTGTGCCAGGGCCTCACCAGCCTTTCTCCTCTGAATCTTCTTAGCCTGGATTGTTCTTTGTCAGAGAGGGCAAGAGTAACTCTGAAATCATCCCAGAGAAGGCTTTATCCCCAGAAACCCAATATTCCCAATGGGGTTACACTCCATTCTGTTCCCAACCCCATCAACATCCATGTTTTGACTGTACCTTTACAGAGCATTCCCTCACATAGGTGAGACTGGTCTGAGCTGGCACATTAAACAATCTCAGGCGTTTGCAAGAAAAGCTGCTCTTACCTTGGTGCTTTACCTCAGCTGCCACTGCATCACCACCTCACCCTGGCAGCTGTGTCCCCTCTGCCTCAGCAGCCCAAGGAACTGCATCAGCAGGTCCTGCTGCGCCAGCAGCCACTCTCCTTTCCCAGGCAGCACTCCAGGACATGAAGCCAATCCCAGCACAAATCACCAATGTTCACCTTTTCAATAACATCATTTCTCCTTGCCTTCTTAGTCCCTCAGACAATTTTACATTATGTCTCTTAAGGCTTAAAAAATGAAATCTTAACTCAAAAAATAAAACTATGGAAGCCTCAAATGTATTTCAATCAATTCTTGATCCATTGATTGAAAATCTCAGATGATGCCAATAGAACAGCAGAACAATTTTCCTCTGCAGAAATCAGTCTTGCACCCTACTAATACTTTTGGTTTTAATTCTACTTCTAACAATTAAGTAAATTCCTTGGTCACATGAGCAGCCTTTTTAACAAGCTCACTGAAGGATGCTCCCTTGAAATCCTTTCACAAAGTGCACCAGAAATGCACATTTACAGGTTCATGGTACTGAAGAGGTCACTACACCCCCAAAGCCCTTCAGGACACCCAGCTCATTCCAGTCAGGGTGGATGACTCATGTCAGTTGGCTTCAGTACCCTCTGGACGTGCCAAAAACCCATGAGCTTCATCAGCAGAAAAAAAGCTGACTGGTTGTACCTTCCCATTATTCTTTGGGCTGAACATCAGAGCAGAGGTTTTCATATTTTAACATTTTCATCTTTCTTTCTTTTACTCTAAATCCCAGACAACCCAGCAGACACATTCCTCCTTGGGCTTCCCATTTCCAATAAACTGCAACTGTGCTTATGTAACTTCAGATAGTTACTTTAAAACAAAATATTTAGGATCCATGGTCATGCATGTACCTTGGGTTTAGTTTGGGGGTGTGTGTGCTAAGATTTATTTTCCAAAGTCTTAACCAGGCTTGATGAAACCCTTAAAGCTCAGAGGTTTGCAGGACATGCTTCATACCTTACTCACCTTGGCCACAAGCACACCACAAACATGAGGTCAACATGTAATATAAACCTCTGGAGCCCAGGGATGCACAAATCTAAATATTTACAAGGTTAGTATGTCCAACATCCCATGTCCTCTGCATCCAAGCTCATATCCATCCATCCATCCATCCATCCATCCATCCATCCATCCATCCATCCATCCATCCATCCATCCATCCACTGCTACTGAACCACTATTGCTGTTCAGAGAACAGAACAGCAACCCAACAGAACCCTGGTGGGAGAGATTCCAGTTCACATTCACCTGCTGCTACAGTAAAATCCAGAGAAATCAGGGCAGAGCAAACTCTTCCTTGGGTAGGAATTTCTGAAAGGTTCAAGTCTGAAATGCATCAAAATGCACTGTTTGTTTGGATTATCAGCTTCTTGAGAATAACTTGGTAACAAATCACTAAAACCACCTTAAAAACCAGGTCCCTGCAGGCTAAAATTGAGAGACTTTCTTATTTTTTATGTACACAAAGGCCAAAGTTAATTTTCACCTTTAATAAGCTCATGATTCTTTGTTATTTAATACTCTGTAAAAAGGTATTACAGATTATTGCAGTGACTTCTAAAGAAGATGGACAGCCAAGAGGCTGAAACCACAATATCATATACAGCATGTAGTCATTGATACTACCTACTACAGCATGAAGAAAAATACTTTTTAAATAAACAGTATTTAACTGAAAACATAAAAATGGAGCTTTCATTCTTATAGTATGGTTACACAGCTATATTCCAAGAATAACATTTAAAAAAATGCTAGATCTTGAAGGCCATAGATAAAAAGAGACATGATGAGGATGAACCAGTTTTGCCCAGAAACGCTATAAATGAGCACACTGCACAGTTTTTCAGCAAATCCTAGTTTTACCAAGCCTCAAGAGGCAAAAGCCTGAAATGTAAAAGCTCCCAAGTTGTCTAGCTAGTCCTCCTGTGTTGCTCTGGCAGGCCCAGTGAGCCACACTGCTGGCAGACAGCGTGTCACAAGTGATCCTGGCTGACACGGATCCCATCGGGAAGAGACGTCCGGCTCCTTACGACGCCAGCCCCAACAAAAAGCCTCCAACAAAGCCACTGGACACCACGATGTTCTGCTTGATAAACTCTGTTGACTGAGAAGAAAAAGGATATTCATAAAGTTAATTGTGTCTGATGCTATTGTTTAATATTTATCACAACAACAAGAACACTGAACTTGTGGAGAAGGGTGCGAGGGGAAGCGATGTGACTAAAACCATATAAAAATAGGTGGCACCAAGGTACTGCAAACTGATTTTCAGCTGTTTTTAAATATTTTCACTGTATTTTAATATTTAATATTAATTTTTAATATTTTAATATTTTTAAAACACAGTGAACCTTAAAAAGGAAAAATATAGAGGAATTATTACAGCAATTTCATGCCAATACCACTCTTGTTTTGATTAAAGTAAGACATGTTTTACAAACTACCTTGTCAAAAAAAGCCTGAGCATCACCATGACTTCAACTGCAATCACATAGTAATTGTTTAGAAGAAAAAATACTGCTTTTTGGAAGATCATTGGAAAAGCCAGTTTCCTAACAACTTAATCCTAGGAAAAACCACTTTTGCATGATGACATGGGTGTAGAGTATTTCATGAAGTAGCAGCACAGAGTATAACACCTTTTATCAAATGTGCCATTTCATAAACCCTCTCCTTCAAACACTCCAGACTGGCAACTAAGACACAGTTACAAGAAAGTCATATAATCTGAGAGGAAAAAAACAAAGGAAAACCAAAAACCCCGTCCTATTCCACCCATTTCTGCAGGGCAATAGTTAAGGAGAGGCTGAGCTATTTAAGGTACAGAAGCAGCAAGAAAACCCTCAAATCTTGAACTTTCAGTTCATATTCACATTAAAATTTCAGGAAATTTTTATTCAATCTATATGCAACTCCATACAGACTAAAGCTGAGATGTCAAAACTCATTAATTACAGAACACCAGTGTGGCTGCTGTTTCACTGTCTGCAGCACATTCACAGTCAGGATTCTCAGTTATTCAGAATGAAACTTAGATTGCATGCATGGAACGTGAAAAATATGTAAAAACAGTCTTTAAAAAAACCCCAAACAGCCACAAAATTGATTAAATGGAAGTCTTCAAATGACAGGGTGAAACAGCCCCAGTGACACTGATCAGTATCACAGCCACCTCTTCTCAACATAGTAGGCAACTGGCAGATTCTGCAGCCAGATATTGTCCAAAATGTATAAAAGTGAGATCAAATCACAACTCCTGTTACAAAATAGCTACAGCTTTTCTGCAGAAAAGTCATTCTTGCCCAGACAAGTAATTTTATTATCAGGAGTCTAAGATTTGGATTTTGTGTTTGTAGTTACCATGTTTTACCCACACCATCCTGAACTTGTTACCACGTCATGACCTTACTGCCTTTGTCACCTGCCAAGAACAAATTTGTGTGTCATTTTTAACAGTGACCAAACCAGAAAGCTGAATGAATAAAAGACAGCACAATCTGATAACTTTAAATCAATTATAAAGCCAAACTATTTTTGATGTGTTCCAGTTTTGCATCTGCATTTTCAACTCATTATCACCTGCAGTGAAGGTAAGAAAATCTGACTGGTAAAAAGGAGTTTATCACCTCAGACTCACCTCTTCAATGAGAGTGTTGATTTCAGGAGCTGCTTTATTTGCACGCTTTTTTAACTGTTTTTTTGCTTTGTTTACATCTTTTTCAACTCTCTTCCAGTCAACTTGTACATATCCACTATGACTAGCAATCTAGGGAAATAAAGGCAGTAAGTACACCTGCAATTCACATTTCATGAGTCAAAATACATTGTTTTGGTGCCTATAAAATAGTTTTATTTGTACTTATTACAGATACAGGAAAAGACATTATTCCAATTTCAGCAGGCTCTCTGCTTCAAACCTTTCCTCAGTGACAGCAGTTCAAATTAGAACAAGCAGTGGCAAAGTTCAAGAGGAGACTCTTGTTAATTTGACCAGTTCTCTGTTTTTTAGTTACAAAAGCTTTGCAATGTTTTTCCTTCAGCATTTACTGTTACTTTACTTGTAAGAAAAATACATTCATAGGACAACAATGAAAAAACTCTTTTGTTTCAGCTTCTTTCAGAATTCTAGAATTCTGATTTGTGGCAGAGTATCCAGGGCTAATTAAAATCATCATTAGAAACACTGAAAACTCTATTTTATCCTACACAATTTAAACTGTCCAACAACAACAAAAAATGTACTCATTACAAGAGAATTCTCACCCTTCTTACAAAACAAAACCATTAAGTATAAAAATAACACAGCCTGAGAACAGCACAAGTTCTGTAAAATCAGAAAAATGAATACATTTGAGGAGACTGGTTCATACCAATTTAAACATAAACTTCCAAATTTTTTAGCCTGTCTAACCCAAACCTTTGCCTTGTTTCTTCTACTAATTTTGATTGATGAATGTTCTAGAAAACAGTTAAACAATTCATTATTTGGGGAAAAAAAGGAGAAGAAAATCAAAATTAAGGATTACTGGTTATTTTAACTGTTAGGACAAATAGCAATAAACACTAAACTGACATATAAATGATTATTATTTAAAAACTCTCTGTAAAGTGTGAGATTTCTCAGGTACTTCTCAAGGTCACATGTGGGTGGGAAATCCACCCAATTACCCAGCAGCCTTGTATGCAAACTGCCCAGTTGGTAAACATAAGTCACAGACAGTGAACTTCTGTGGAACAGATATTTAAATATACAATTTATTAGGTTTAGCCTAAATACAAAATTTATTATGTTTACTTTCACATCACCTACAGGCTCTGAAGTTTGACTTTCATATGGATCTTTCTACCAAATAACTGAAATTAGACCATCAAGCTTGTACTACAACTGCCACAGTAACTAAGCAACCTATCTCACCACAAAGTGAGGATTTCATAATCCAGAAAATAATAAAATTAAACAAGTGCCAGACAGATTTTGTCTGAATTCAAACCAAAACTTCTAGAAGATCATCTCTGCAAGAAAGTCAACTTCAGTTTCCACCTTTGGAGAATTAAAAACCCAATTCACTGGACAAATGCAAGATGAACTTAGTATATTTTAAACTCTCTTTTACTTTATGCTTCCAAATGAAATTAATAACAAATTAATTGACTTTGCCTGTCTATGAAGCCATTTATTCACATGGGCACTAGTGCCAGGCAGGGACAGCTCATTAAGGGCTGTCTGTAAAGTATGAAAGCAAAAAACCTGTTTGAAAACTGTACTGGCTGCACATCCAGCCACTGGATGACAAACCAGGCAAAGAAAAACAGCTGCACATTGTGGCAATTGTTATTCTGTGAATTTAACATGACCACAAGAATTTCAAAAAGGCCCCAGCATTGAATTGGTGCCTTCTCAGTCACACAACTGAAAATTAAATGTGACTGATCTACTCAGTCCAACACAATGTAAGAAATGCTAATGTATCTGCTTGCTTGTAAAATGCAAATGGCTCTTGGAAGAAACATTTCATTAAGACAACTTTAATTAGCTCAGTTATCCAGAGAGCACAAAGATGAGGCAGAAGTTTTTAATTAAGATCTGTTTGGAACTACTGCAGAGCTTACACTTGTATCAAAACCAGACATCTTTTCTCCCTGAACTTTGTAGCCCTGAAATAAGAGCTTCCAAATTCTACTTATTGAGTGTTTATAAAATAAGCAGCAGAGGGTAATGTTTTGAATATGAATTTTAACTGAGAAGAAAAAAACCCTGTACTTTGGCAGTGACAGAACCTCTGTCATATCTACTTTGGCTGCAACCCCACTAATTATGTAATTTCATATAGAAGTGCAGAAATAATACCCCTGAACTCAAATGCTGAAAAAGTAGATTTCAACTTTTAGACTCCAACGTATCATAAAAATCTACTTGCTTATAACAGCAAATTAACATAATGCAAATTCTCAAAATTTACTATTTTTTTTAAACTCAGGTCCTGCAACATCCAAGTAAAATAACAATAACCCATTATCATATCCATATTTGGATATATTAAGGGGTCATATAGGTCTATACATATGAATTGCACATATTATTAAAGGGACCTGTGGGGTGGATTTTGGGGTTATACATTAATTTCTCTATATATGATAATAGAATAATAGATATATTATATACTTATCTATCTATTCATAGTCCATTATTTGTTCAAGACCTTCCAAAAGTGTTGAAAAAATAACAGATTTTTTTCAAAAAGGCAATTGAAGAAATACATCAGTGCAGGAACACTAAAAATGTGTTATCTTTCTTGACATTAATCAAAGAAAACTGAGAATCTTCAAGGGCAGACCTCATTTTGGGGGTGACACTGGAGAGGCACACAGGTACTTTGTTATTGTGAAACACTAACATGAATAATGAGCAGAAAAATGGTTTGGAGCAAAAAATTGGTACAGCAAAATGGGACATAAGAATTTTAATTTTTTCAAGGCAAAATTGAATATCCCACTGAAAAGTGGGATATTCAACATAAAACTGAATCCAGCTCTTCCTCACTAAGCCCCCAGCCTCAGAAGCAGGTTGGACCTTCCCTGGGAGTGTCACTGGGATGTCACACTGGGGTGGAAATGGTCCTTAAGGTCCCTTCCAAGCCAACCCATGCTTGGAAGCCTTGATCATCGTGGTGCACTGTACAAGATAAAGCCAAGGACATCTCAGAGTTTATTCTGTTCCTTGTGCTGTTTTCACATATTTACCTTTCCTAAATTAGAACATAATTGAATAAAGAATTCAATTTAATTCATCAATGGCATATTAATGGACTGAGGAAAAATGTGTTAGTGAAAGCACAAATAATAGAATAAAAATCCAATTTCATTATTAAATAATAGACAATGCAGGACAGAAAAAGCTGTAATTTGTATGCTCACTGCAGAGCAAAAGACAGTGAAACTGCTCTTGAGGATTTAGGATTTTAAAAATAAGAACAATTATTTTTAACCAATTCATTCCAGTAGAACCAAGAGTACTTGAGTTTGTACCTCCTACTCCAGGATTGTACCAAACTGTGCTGTATGAATGAGAAGTTACACAAGGAAAATCCCTTACTTGCTATGAGAATTGCACTATATTTCCTTAATACAGTGCCTGGATACTGCCATTATATCAGCATATTTGAATAACTACTTCTACTTCACAAAAAAAGCATAGTTAATAATCAAATAAGAATGAATTAAATTAAGGGGTGGAAATATTCATCACAAAGATGTGATAACAGATGATTATTTTGAAAAATTGTGCAAATTTCATATAAGTTTTATTCTTTTTCTCCAACTACTTTTCATATAATCTGTATTAAGACTATAGTTCTAAACCACTTACAAAAACATGAAAATTTTTTTTTGCTTCCTGTACAAACTGACACTGAATGTATTGCTTCCAGTTTCCTACTACATTTCTTGAGATGAAGTCATCACCCACTGAAGAAAAAAATGTGTTTTTTAAATTTTAAGACTGAAATGTTTCACTGAATGGGCTTTAGCCAAGAATCTTGCCTTCTGTAGTTATTATTCTTGTTCTAGCATGTAATTATAATGTCAATATTGCAATCAGCAGCTGAAATGAAATCTGCAACTTCAGAGAAATTTACAGATAAAAAGGAACTTTCTAGTAATGTGCTGAAATACTCTTCTGCCCACTCAGGGGAAGCACTGAACACGTATTCATAGAATCAGGATGTGTGATCTTTAAATTAAAAAATTAAAGACTACAGAAATGTAACTACACCATAGAATTTATGACTCAGCCTTAAAATGCAAAATGTTTTGAATTAAAAGAGAGACCAAGGCATTTACTTCATTTCCTTTCAAGAGAATCTGATCTTACTTAAGATATAGACAATCCAATCAAAATACTTAACTCATATTTCCTCTTGGATAATGCTCCTTCTTGGATGCAGTGTAAATGACATCAACCAAGAAATCAGACACTCAACCACATGGCAAATCTATTGCACGGACAGGAATACCTGCAATGTATTCCCCAAACTTCAGAGCTCAGCAAGGAGAAATCCTGCACAAGTGATGTGTTTTATTCCATTTGCATTCTCCTTTTCCTACAGGTCTCAGCTTTAACTTTGCAGCTCCCTGTGGTCAGGAGCACTGAGGAAGGCACCTGCAGCAATCTGCTGCTCCACCCTGGCTGCCTCTGTCTGGCAGCTCTTCAGTCACACTGATAAGAGAATTATCATTAATAGTATTAAGATCAATGATATACAAAACATGGGAAGAGGAAAAAACCAAACCAGCCCCCAAACCAGTGGGGACCACGATGATGGAGGAAATATCACACAACAGCAACACTGCAATGTATTACACAGCAGCAGGTACCACCCCACCCTTGCTGATCAGTGCTTGACTGCACCAGCCCTACAATCAAAAGAAATAAAAGCAGGATATGCCTTTCAGAAACCCTCCAGGGTGATGATGGAAAGAAAAAATATATCTTTAACCTCCTCTCCCAAGAAATTGTCTATCATTGAGCCTAAGTAGCACCAATCTATATCACCTAGAACAATCTGAGAAAAATGAGAAGCTCACAGGTATTAAGGCATGAGAAATTCCAGTAAAATCCTGGCATCTTACAGAAGGACACATGAAATTCTCCTTCACTTAAAGTTTCATCTAATTTAAAGGTTTTTTGGAAATATATCCTCCCCTAATCACAGTATCTGATGAAAAATGCAAATGATCATGCCAGATAACATAATTAAAAACTTCAGAACCTGAAAGCCAGCAGAGAGGGGAATGCAATGAAGCTGTCAAAATTCAGCCAGGCTTTAGAGATTCAATAGATAAAACAGAAAAACACAGCTCATCCTGGGACCAGAACAAGCTTTCCAGGCAACTGCCAAAGCAGCCTAAAGCTGTGATAAAATTCTCAAATCAATGTAAAACAAACACATTTTAAATTCTCCCTAACCATAGGTTTACAGACAGTTCCTCTCATCTGGCAACATCAAATCACACACAGAACCTCAGCTTCTGCACAGAAGTTCTCTTGTATTACAACAAACTATTTCACAGGACAGAGCAGATTCTGATTTACCACTGAGTTTTAGAAATGTCTCTTTTATACATTTGTACACAATATTCCAGCTCAAATGCAAGGTTTTGAGTGATAAGAGTAAAAAGATGAAGTAGATAAGAAGCCTTCCTAATTAAATGTTACCCAACAGCTGTGTTTTTCCTATTGTTTAGTAAATAACATTTGCCAACTTACAAAGCATGAAATGCTACATACTTGAAGCAGGAGAAAGCCACCACCTACTGCAGTTGCTGCAAGCTTTCCGACTTTCTGGAACAAAAATCCCGCACACCTTAGGGGAACAAAACAAAAAAACCCAGTCTAATGAAGTTTTCTGCAGAACAATGCCACACCACACAATTCCTGACTGCAACTATCACCATGATTTCATTTAAAAAGCAAGTGTATCATTTCATATTTACAGATTTAAAAATCAAGGCTATTTAATGGAAGCAATATTAAATTAACAATTTCTAAAGCAAGACAATGTAATGGTTGCTTGTTCCTGGCTGTCTGATGGTCTCTTTAAAGTAAGCTTGAGATCTCTAGATCTTACTGCTATTAAATGCAGCATGTTAATAAAGCACAGCATAATTACATAACAGTGCTGCTGTAACTGTTCCCAAGTGGAATGGAAATCCATGATGCCATAATTTGTATTAACTGCACAACTCAGAACTGAAAGATCTCAGAAAAGCAGCACAGCCCTACCACGAGAGTTAAATCAGCCAGGGCACTCTGCTGGGACATGGCGTTAAGTCTGTTTTTAATGGATCAAGGCAACCAGAAAATTACCTTGTTCTCAGTCTCCAAACCCTCCCTCATCAACTGGAGAGCAGCACAGATATTGATATTGCAGAACACAAAGATAAGGCAGGAAAGGGGCCCCTGGAGGTCACCTGGGCCAGCCACCTTCCCAAAAGTGCTGCAGAGCCCAATCCAGTCCCAAAGCCCCATCAGGCTGCCAAGAGCCCTGACTCAGACATGAATCCCAAGGCTGATGGTTCCACAGCTTCTCTGGGCAATTCCAGGGTGTCTAAACACTGGCCCACACACAGAGGGGAATTTTCCCCCTGCATATAAATAGTGAATTCTTATTTATATACATCAGTAGGCACCCAGAGAGATGTGCATCTACAGATACTGAAATGTGCATTTTCCAGATCATTCAATAAGCCAGTTTTTATGGATGCCAGATGAACTATTCCCTAGAAACTTCTGAGTTTACATGTACACATGTAACTTTTAAAAATAATTTTAAGGCTACAGAAGCAAATTAAAAACTCTGACTGAAAGCTAAACCCACTTCACAAAGCTGTATTGAGCCTGGGTACTACAATCTCATTTTTAGTATATTTCATCTTCCAATTCTTGCACAATCCCTCTTTAAAAGTCACTGTGCTACCATAATGGTGTTTTTCAATGAATTTACAGTTTTTCTGTGTACTGGAATGGACAAACACCATCCAAATACCTCTGAAAAATAACAAATATCTTTGCTGCTCAGGCTGTGACCACATTTTCCAGTTTAAGTTCTCATCTTTACTGTCTAGCTTTCACCATGAATTATTCTAGTATAACTAGGCTATGTTAACTATCAGTTAACATCAGAGCAAACTGTGAATTCACTCAACAAGGCTGCAGCTCTATTTAGAAGAAAAAACAGTCTCTAGGAAATGGGGCTCTTAATTAAAAGTATATTTTGTCAACCTTTTTTCCTCCCTTCATTTCTTTCACCTGTAAAACATGTCTCAGCCATAATATAACTAAGTTTCTAAATCTAGACTAGTAAGGAAATAAGCTTTTCCATACAAACTAAAAGCTACATGCATTTTCCATTTATTTCTTGTCATTTTAGAGCTCTGACATTTTCCCAAATCCTTTCCACAGTAACTACTATGAGTTCCCTTGGATAACTGATGTTCCACCACTATTAAAAACCACTTCACAACGATGAGTCAGAGTAACAAGCTAAAATTGTTCACACACGAATAATCTCGATCAGTGCTAAAGGAAATCCCATTAAACATAAATTTATCTGCTTGGAAATGGATCTTCTAACAAAGTAAAAGGTCTAGGTCAGCTATGGAAAGGGAAGCTCCCTCACCAGCCAGTCACACCTCCCATGACAATCTGGGTGGCCACAGAGTATTTCTCTACAATTGGTCCCGAGCTGCGGCCAAACAAGCGGTTCCACCAGTGGTGACGCCGAGCGTATTCTGTCAAATCCAGCACCTCGTAGGAGTCATCGTCACTGTCGTGCTCTGGGAAAGAAAAAGCAATTTTAAAAAGTTATTCTCTCAGTTGTGGAGTAAATTAATGATTGATGTGAAAAGCCCAGACTCGGTTTGGGCACTAACTGGGTAATTCAATGGTGTAAATTGTAGTGTGCAAGCTACCCATGGTCCAGCAGCTCCCAGAACAAAGGATTTGGGGATGCTGTGCCATCACCAAGGAAAGGTGCACAAGGTTATAGCAGTGTATAATCAACAAAATCCAGTGTATAATCAATAAAATCCATGACTGGCACTACAAAGGTGAACCAGAATCCCCCACCTGTGCAAGTACAGGAACCAAGAGGCATCAGATGAAACTACCAGTTAGCTCGTTCAACACAAAGAGAAAAACCCAACAAAAACAAGAACCAAAGGGACAGACAACACTTAGAAAGATTAAGAACTTGTGGCCCAGTGCTCTCCTCAGAGGACCAGGCATCAGCATTTGAGACTTCTGTCCCTTTTCCACAAGTGAAACGGATGATGCTGGGACTTCAGTTAAGTTCCATGTTCACAGGACAATTCTGCCAATGTTTCCAAAACAGGCATCATACAACTTCAATTAATGATCCTCAACACCCTGTATACCTGAACATCAGAGGAAAGAGATGGGTCTTGATTTTTAAAGAAACATATTTTAAATGTTAAATGTATGTTTAAATGACATACACACATGAATGGAAGGCCACTTAGTTTAAATATATTTAAGGTTAAATCCAAATTCAGCAATACTGGTTGGACACTCCAGAAAATAGGAGCAGTTAAATTATGACTTAAAGTAAGATTGTAGATATAAACATTTTATTAGAATTTTGACAGCTTTTTAACTTGTACTAACAGTATGGGTAAAAATCTCAAAGACTGCAAGAAGTACACATGTAGGTGTGCATTATTTCCCTTTATTACCACATGTTTTTGAGTACTAAATAATAAATAGCAAGATCCACAATGTTAAAATGTTGTTATTGAGTGCTCTTTCTTTGAGGTATTGAGGACAACATATTTAACTTCTTTAGATGGATAATATTAAAACACTGTCAAGAACAGCTACATTAATTCTGCCTTTAAATTATTATTATTTAAACCAAAACTCGTGTACACAAGTATAACACGCTCTGTGGCAAATAACACTGCCAGAGCGTTTTCTACTGATAGAACATACTCTCTGCATGCGGCAAATGATGTTCTGGACATGGCCCAAGCACATCGAACTGTGCCAGTGCCGAGAGGCGCCGCACGACGAGGCCACAGCGATGCCCCGAGAGCCCCGCACGGTGAAGGATGCGGCGGCCATGGGGGCTGGAGGCTCCCGCTTCCCGTCCCGCTTCACCCCGGCACCTCCGGCTGCGCGGCCCCGCGCTCGGCCAGCACTCGTTCTGCCTGCCCAGGAGGGGTTTCGGTGGTTAAACCCGGGAAGGAGATTCAGCCCTGGTGATGCCGGGGGTGCCGATGCGCCGGGCCGCGCGGTGAAGGGGGGAACACGCAACGGACTGGGGAGGCGCAGAGCCCGGGCCCTCCCTCCCCGCCCCCGGGACGCAGCGCGGGCAGCGGGAAGGGGCTGCCCACCGCCCCCGAGAGGAGGAAGGGTGCCCGCCGCGCCGCCTCCTCCCCGCTCCCGTCAGGAAGGGGCCAGCACTGACCTGAGGCGGAGCGGGGCCGCCGCGCCGCCATGTTGGCCGGTGCTGAGGCGGCTGGCGGCCTCCCCGCTGCGCCCCCAGCGGCCGCGCGCGCCCCGCCCCAACGCGGTGCCGCCCCCTCGCGGCCGCTCCACGCATGCGCCTCTCGCCCCCTCCCCACCGGGGTGTCCCTGGCGGGAGAGCCGAGGGGAGGGGGTGCGTGCTGCGCCTTTGGGAATCGTGGGGAGGCCCGAGCTGGAAGGGACCCGCAGGGATCATTGAGTCCAGCTGCCTGCCCTGCGCAGGACACCGGAATACTCCAACCATGTGCCTGAGAGTTACCCCAGCTGTGACCGCTGCCCGTGGTAGCCTGTTCCATGCCCAAACACCCTCTGAGGGAAAAACCTTTTCCTAATACCCAACCTAAACCTGCCCTGACACAACTTCAGGCCATTCCCTCGGGTCTTGCCACTATCCCCACAGAGCAGAGCTCAGTGCCTGCCCCTCCTGTTCCCCTCACAAGAAGCTGTGACTGCACTGAGGTCCCCCGTCAGTCTCCTCCAGGCTGAACAGACCAAGCGCCCTCAGCCGCCCCTCACACGGCTTCCCCTCAAGGCCCTTCAGCATCTTCGTTGCCCTCTTTTGGCTTCCCATCAATATTTCAATATGTTTCTTGCATTGTGGTGCCCAAAACTGCACACAATATTCAAACCTGTGCCGTGAGGGGCTCATTGATCCCAGTGATGAGGATAAGAACCCCAAAACCTTCCAAATATCTCCAGCTGTGTGTGAGAACAGAGCACTGGCTGCAGGCATGGCTGGACAGCAGCTGCATGCCACGAGCCCCATAAAAATTATTAACCAGAAAAAAAACAAACACAAGGCCCCCTCAAAGTACAAAGGTTAAAGACAATGTGAGCTGTGAAACATTGGAAAAAATTAAATTTGAGCCCTGGTGTGCTCCCTCCAATGCATTGGTGGGGTTTTGATGGGCTAAAAGCCACATAATTGTATTTTCTTACTTTTTTTCAGTTGTATGCAGCCATAACATAGAGGTGCCTGACACAGTAAGTGCACCTTCAGGAGTGTTATCACAATGTGAATGAAGAAAGCATCAGTGAACATAATTTATAAATAATAAAATTGAAAACAAATTATTTAAAAGTGTTTACAACCTCTCTCTCACTTGGACTCTTACACTGCCAATACTCAAGACAGGCAATTATAATGGAAAAAATCCACTTTTCCCCATGTCATAAGGCTATTTTTATGGAGTAAGTGTTTAGAATTTTAATTAAACCCCTTAATTACACCAGCCTTTACAGACATACCAAAAAAGGAGAAAACGTATCTTCCACAAGAAGGTCCTTCTTTAGTCTGCTCTGAAACTGAAATTAGCATATAAAACTTGAAATTAGTGTATAAAGTGCTTGTTTGCTTAATTAATTATTTTTATTACAAACATTTGCTGTTGTCATAAGCAGGTGATAGCATGCCAGACAGAACTAGTAATATATTGCTTTCTCTAAGATTTTCAATAGATATATTCATGTATGGAACACAGATTTGTCTCTTATGATTTGTTTTGACAAACACTGTGCATCTTGGGAGTTTTCTTGTTTAAGCATAAAATTGGTGGGTTTGGTATTCACTTCCCAGTCAGTAACAAAGTGTTTATTGACTCTTCCCAGTCAGATGCCAGTAAGGTAAGAGAGGTGACCAGAAAGTTTTGCTCAGGTTGTGTGAACCTGGCTATTTTTGTGCCTTTTGTAGCTCGAATTCTTAATATTTGGCTGCTTCCCTATTTTTAACTATGATCAGTTAAAAATAGCAGCACTTCTCAGATGACTTTCCCTGTGTCTGTACAAACAATTATATTAATTTCCTTTCAGATCAGAGAGGTTTGTGTAATTAGCACTTTTAAAAGATTAACATTAGAAGCCGCATTGTGTTCTACATAGGACTTTTGTTTGCCTCCTTTTGCACCCCTCTTGCCAAGTCAGGGTGGTGTGGCAAGTGACAAGGAAGGAGTTTAGGAAAGACCCAGTTTTTGGCAGATTTGAGGCTTGTGGTATCTCAGTTCTGGGATCAGGGTGCACCCCTTGCCCAAGACAAGACATTTCCCAGTGGGTTCCAGTTGTGTAGGATGCAGTGGTGCTCCCAGCCTGCTCCTGGTGCTGTGAGTGAGCCTGGTGTCTGCCCAGGGTCTGCAGGCACTGCCTGAGGGGTTGGCTCAATGCTTGCACAGAAAATGCCATCAGGATTGTTCTTGCTTCCAGCAAAATCTGTACCCTGTGCAGAGACAGCAAAACTCGTGGCTCCAGAGACCAAGAATAACTGGGAGAGCTTTTACCAGCCCCACTGTGATGTATAAAATTCCCCAAGCCCATTCAAATCTCATGCACACTGATGCCTCCTTCAAGCTTTTCATGGCAGATTCTGACAGATTTTCCAAGGAAAAGTGGACAGTTTAAACTCAGGCCACATTTTGGCTTCACCCTTAAAGGTTCTTCAGGAACAAAATGTTTTCCTGTATCATCAGAAGCCCTGATGATTGCACAGAAAAATTGCTCTCTTTGCTCTATAAGCCCTGGCTACAAGTTCAGGCTGTGCAGCCACCCTCTATCCTTGTACCTGTGACAAGCAGATTCACTGTCACAGCTTGCAAAGGAACATACATGGCACACACATACCTTACAAATAATGAAAAACTCCACAATAAGCAACAAAAACACCAAAAACCAGAAGAGAATCCCTCAATCTTGAAATGCCTATTTGACTCTAATCATAGCAGCTTCTTTGTGCTGCTGACCAGAACTCCAAACTGGGACACACATCCTTTAATTTTTTACCATCTTGCTTGATTAATTATAAAAACTAAAGGCAACACACACTGCCAGCTATCTCACTAGGCCTTACTTGTGAGTGAAACTTGTGTTCTCCACAGGTTTAACCTGGTAAATGCAGTCAGAATAACCTGGCAATAAAGGCATTGGAGCAAATGGATGATTCCTTTTTAAAAACCTGAGTGGACATGCTGTTATTCAAAGCTCAGTTGGCTGGAAAAAGGCAGAGAAATGTCTGGGAAGGAATTTGGGTTCTAAGTCCATCAAGATCCTGGGCAAGGGCTGTTGTGGGGCAATAACCTGAACTCTCAATGCACTAGGAAGTTCCATGACTTCCTAACAAAGAGCAGTGCAAGGGCAGGCACTGATCTCTGAGGTGACCAGGGGCAGGACCTGAGGTAATGCCATGAAGTTGTGTCAGGGGAGCTTTAGTTTGGGTGTCAGGAAAAGATTTTTCTTCCCTCAGAGCATGGTTGGGCACTGGAGCCGGCTCCCCAGGGCTGTGGTCCCAGCTCCAAGCCTGACAGTGCTCAAGAAGCCTTTGAATGCTTCATATGGTTGGATTCTTGTGGATGAGCCAGGAGCTAAACTTTGATGATCCTTGTGGGTCCATTCCACCTCAGGATATTCCATGATTCTGTGATGTTAAAATTAAGATAATCCTCCCTGTAATTATGATGTTAACAAATACATCCTTGTGTGTCCTGCCATCTGCATGCGAGGTTTTGGATGACTTGCTTGTATTGCTTGTCTTCAACCTTCCTTTGTCACTTTTCTTTGTAAAATGTTTGTTGTGAGGTTTAACAAAATTTAATTGTGAGAATTTTTTCTTGTTTGTGAACATCATTAAATTCTGCTTTTTGGTTTTGTAGTACTCTAACTCGATAATAGCCTCCTTTATCTTAGAATCACAGGATAATTTTGATTGTAAAAGAGCTTTAACATGATCAAGCTCACCCATAAATCTTAATTCATTTATCTTAATGAAATTTAAGTTATAAATTCCCACCATAATCTATGTATGAGTGGAGGAGAAAGGGGCAGAAAAAGATACTTCTGTTGTCTCCATTAACTAACAGGAGTTTAAATTGTCTCTTGCTGAAGAATTCAACTGATACAAAAAGAAAAACCAAGTTTAGTGTGCTGTGGGAGGTGTTTAAAGTGGTAATAACCAAATAAATCACCCAGGTAAGGTGCACTGGATCCACAGCACCTGCATTTTACTTATTAAACAAAACTGATGGTTAGTGTCAGGTCAGGCTGCAGCAGGACACGTTCCCATGACTCTAGCTTGGAAAAGTAAGGAAATAAAAATTAAAAGTTAAGAGGGGGGATTGATCTTTTGTGTTAGTTTTGTTTACTATATCGTTAATAATGCAAGCTGATTATCCATTAATCTTTTGATCTCAGCTCTGATGTGTTACCAGGCTTGGGCTGCAGCACGGAGCTCTGACCGTGACCTCCTGCTATTGTGTGAATCCCATGCATGCACTGGGATGGTCGGTGTGCCGTGCCCGTGGAAAAACGCTGGGATCACGGCCAGAGGGGAGCCCGGGAGCCAAGCTTGGGGCAGAGCATCCCTGGGGCAGAGCTGAGCCCATCATTCCTTCAGGATCTCCCCTGGAGGCAGCCAGGGCTCCAGCGATGGCAGCAGAATGCAGAGGAGATGACTGCAGTGGCTCAGGAAGGTTCATCTTGCACCGTCAAAATGCTTAATAAAAACTGAAGCATTCAGCTAAATTTGAGGCTTCGTGTGATTGCCCAGAGAAATAAAGGGCAGTGAGGGGAACTGAATCTTAGGAAGTCTTGCAAGGCTCTGGAAGGTTGTCTTCAATCTGATATAGGTGTTTCTTTGTTGTTATATTCTTGTTTAAAACTTTTCTTCACACGCAAAGTGACTTTTTTTTAAATGAAAGGGTTCTGCCAAGTCTGTGTTCTTAGTTTGCTGTTTTCTTATAAGTAAAACATAACAGATTTTAAATTATCTGGAGGTAACCTTTTGTTTACTGTATGTCCGTATGATAAAATTTCAGAAAAGTGTGCTGACTGTAGTACTGCATTATTTTAGGGAAGTTCTTTAAACAGCTTTGAGCTGTGATCATGAATGTAATGATATATTTTGATTTCAAGTTCTCTTTCAGAGATAAATATCCAATTCCCTTGGTAAATCCTGTAGGTGTTCTGGAGTTCCCTGCTACTGTCACTCAAGTACTCGGACAAGCCAGCAAAGTGAGAACAGACTGATAGTCTGGCAGTCTGTCTTGCCAAGCAAATGTAAGGAATTACTTTTTAGAGGAGCTGTGATGATGAATCAATCATACACACCACTTCCACAGCTAACAGATGTTCCTATTTTCTGTAGCATAAGTGAACATAAACAATGAAAAGAAAAATGAAACTTCTTTTCCATGGCTTTTTACAAAGTTAAGGGTAACAGGGTAATAACTGGGCAGGGCAGATTTAGAAAAATCCACCCTGAAAAAGTTGAAGACCCTCCATCTAAGAAATACCGTCTAAGAGGTGAAGAGCCCAAAGAATTTCAGATTTTTCTGTTTGTGAAGCCCTTCACCAAGAAAAGGTTAAAAATCCTAAACTGAAGGGAAACATGGTAATAATGTTTTCCATTTTCTTGCAAGAAACAAAAAGCAATACAGAACAGTAATGAGTAAACACTAGACAGTACACAAAGAGAAAGGATAATTACTGTGAGTCATCAGTGCTGGCAAGGAAAACCTTTGATCAGATGCTGCTGTGCCAATCACAGGTAGCCTTCACTGAAACACCTGGCTGCTCTCAGGTCACCTCAAGCTTATGAAGAGCCCTCCTACAGCTTCTTCTTCCGTGCTCCCTGGTTTTGGCTGGAATAAAACCAAACACATTTCCCCCAGATCACTGAAAACTTGCCAAGACAGTCAAACATGAGACTCCCGGAGTACAGGGCTGCCTCCAACTGCCCCGTTCCCCACGGCTGTATCCCCTTCCTAGATGGAGATCTCAGAATAACATCTCTCTGGCCAAAGGACTAGCTTGCTTTAGTGACCCTGAGATCAGGGGAACTGCATTTGTTTCCAAGGGTAATTCTCCTGCAAAGACTGAGGCCCCTGGCAACTGGGGAGACAGCCTGACAAGCTAGAGAGGCATTCCTTATTGTATTTGTGTGCAGTAACTGTAATTCATCACCAAGACTTTCCCTAACTTTACAGAGGCGAGGCCAAACAAAATTTAAAAAATTTCTTTATAACAAAGCTTGTCTTGAAAGATTGCCCAAAGGATCAAACTCTCATTCAGTTACCTTTCAAAACTCAATGATAATGAAATAAGTGTATCCGAGTATTGTTTCCAGTAACACTGCTAATTTTTCCAGGTTTTAAATACTCAAATCTTGATTTCTCATAAAATACTAATGCAGTTTGACAAAAATTGAAAGCAGCCATTGCCCCTGATAAAACTGTTCAAAGACAGATGACATTCAGCTTTTCCTCCTGGTTTTGTCCAATGTTTGTTTCTGTGGAAATATTGTACCCACTGTGACTCATCACCACTGACCACCTTCCAGTGCCTACAGTCTCTACAAGGACTTAATAACGATTTTTGCAGAGTGAGAGCTGCACCCTCCTAAAGTAGACCAAGCCCTACTCTGCAGAGCTTTCAGCACATGGCAAGACAGAGGCTGAAGCTGTTTGTGACACATTTCAGAGTTAATCATCTGTAGAAGCAGCAATCCTGACTCTGAACCTGAAAATGGTATTGGTAAGGATTAGAGGAGGAAATCTAGTTTGTCTTCCTGTCATTAACTCAATGAGCAAGACATACAGGCTGTATCCACAGAAGTTTTTGTGCCATACATTTCCTGGCACTGACACCATCTGCCCAATCCCCCAGGCTGCAGCAACAGTGACAGAGAGGTGGCAGTGGCTCCAGTCCAGCCATTGGTGTTTGAATGCTGTTCTCACTGAGTCTCATCCAGAATTCCTCACAAGAGGAGGAGAAGTGTCAGATATTTGCTTGGTCCACTGTCCAGCTGGAATCTAAACAAGCATGTAGAGTTCTCTAGTCTGGTCTTGTAGTCACAAACCACAGATTCACTCAGAAGAGGGCAAGCAAAGCCAAAAGACCAAAGTGCGGCCAGGGTGACTTCTTGGAGGAATCTCGCCATGTTAATTTTTTAAATTGTTTCTTACTGAGGGCTCTTTCTGGGTATTTGTCAGGTAGAGCATTAGAAACTGTAGTGGTAGGACAAGGAGTAATGGGTTCAGATTGAAAGAGACAAAATTTGGGTTATATATGCAGAAGAAATTCTTTACTGTGAGGCTGGTGAGGCTCTGGCAAAGGTTGCCCAGAGAAGTTGTGGATACCCCATCCCTGGGAGTGTTCAAAGCCAGGATGGATGGAGCTCTGAGCAACCTAGTCTGGTGGAAGGTGTCCTGCTTATGGCAGTGTTTTGGATCTTTAAGGTCTCTTCCAATCCAAACCATTGTATGGCAAGTCCCATTTTGAACATGGAACTTGTTTGCTCCCTGTTTATTGCACACCAGGGCTTGCTTTTGTTTCCAGGGAGTTGTGTGGAGCTTGCACTGGCAGCTGCTGACAGCCAAATGCTAACAGCTTCCAGTGCTCAGCCACACGTGAGCTGCACAGGACATGCAGGAGGACTGACCTGTGGTTCCCTGGCAGAGGGGGAGGTTATGGAGAAGTAGTTCTTAGACACAGTCTCCAACACCTGCATAAAAAGATGCAGGAAGCAGAGAGATGGGCATCCTGATCCAAAGGAGAAGGGGAGTCCTTTTGTTCACGTACATTTCTATATGTTATGTGGGGTAAGATCAGGAGTGACAGAACTCAAAACCTTTCTGTGTCCATTTACCTCAACTTTGCCATTTTTAAAAACATGGATGCTTTCAGGGCTGCCCCATGGTGAGAGAGCATGGATGCTTTTGTTGTCAGGGTCTTTTCTGTGTCAGCATTAAGCTCCAGAGGCCAACACAGGTGTGCTTTGGGACTCTGCCTCTCTGAGGTGGTGCTCACTCGTCACCACAGAGCTGCTCCAAAAAAGGAACAGTGGTCTATGAATCTCAAAATCCTTCACACTCATGTGGTCAGCACTCAGCATCCTGCAGAGAGAACTGCAGCAGAGATGCACATCAGGGGAACAGAGGA
This sequence comes from Ammospiza caudacuta, assembly GCF_027887145.1. Lineage (NCBI taxonomy): Eukaryota > Metazoa > Chordata > Aves > Passeriformes > Passerellidae > Ammospiza > Ammospiza caudacuta. The sequence continues at coordinate 114,854,781 of NC_080594.1, forward strand.
ATTTCTTCACTGAAAGGGTTGGAATGGGCTGCCCAGGGAAGTGGTGGAGTCACCATCCCTTGTTCAAGAAACAACTGGATGTGACACTGCTGCTCTGGGCTGGGTGCCAAGGTGGTGATGGTCAAAGGTTGGACTCAATTATCTCAGAGGTCTTTTCCAATCTCACTAATTCTGTGATCCACAGGGGCCTCCCTCCAGAGTTACCAGGAAGGTGGTGAAACCAGGAAGGATGTTCTGATAACAATCACTAGTGTAGATGTACTTCTTACTTTCTAATGACATATCACTGAAGTTAAAAAGTAAACTGGTGAGGGAATGATAAAGCTGGGCATCAGCAGCTCCATATTTGTGAAATACAACTTCACAGCACATTGTCTATAAACTTTGTTTTGCAGTGTTTGTTTTATGGTTTTTCTTATTTATATTTTGCATATTTTATGTGCATTCTGCATCCCATAGGCAATTTCTGCATTCAGTTCAGCTTTTTTTTTTTCCCTTCTGATTGATCAGGACCAGTAAGTAACCTTTAGAAAATTTGTTTGTTCTATTTGTTCCTGTCTTCTTCCTAAATGTTTGATGAGTGGGTGATTTGTTTGTGCTGTCATTACGAAAACCATATGTTGATGTGGTCTTATGGGGGAATGTTTTTATTATTTTAAGAGTTCAGCTAAGGATGTTTCCAAAGGAATCATAATTGCTCTTCTAAGTACAAAGGCTGAACAATGACTGGCTTACAAATAATGCCAAAAATCTGCTCAGCTCAGTCTAATTATTTCAAAGACTAAAATCTGTTTCTCAGAAATGTCTTCTTTCCGCAGTCTGAACTTTTTAATATACTAAGAAATTTATATTTCTGGAAGTTCTTTATGGTTCATAGTCCTTTGGGGCAAGGAAAAGTATCCAATTTTTCATGTACATCTCAATGTACGCAAAAACTTTCAGGCTGCCCCTGTCTTGATGTGAAATTTATTGTGCCCCAGCATAACCAGTGCTGGGGGTTTGGCTGTCCTTTTCATGGCTGTGATCAAAACTGGAGGGAATTTCCTGCTGGGAGACTGGTCCTGTGCTGGTGCCATCTGCTCAGTGCTCCTGGGAACACCTTGTGAGGCTGTTTGGTGTCACAGATGAGCAGGACACAAGGGCCTGACATGGGTGCTGTCAATCTTCTCCATAAATATGAGATTCCCACTGACACCTCGGGGATTGCATGAACTACAAGGAATGCACCATGAGTGTAATGGCAGTAAAATGATCCCAAAATTGGCTGGTCTGTAAGGCACTAGGTACTATCCTGGGAAAAGGAGAATCTCTGGAAGTGCCTCAGTGCCCAGTAAAGGCAGCTAAAGAGGGAAGTATATAGTAGAGGTCCACCTATATATCTTATATCTAAAATATTAAATAACAACTATTATTCAGTGCTGCAGGAGTAAAGAAAATGAAGAGTGGAAAATAGCTGTGCAGCTGGCCAAGACCTTGAAAAGGACAGGCTCTTCAAAACAGTTTTCAGAAAAACAATTTCAAACCTCCCTGCTGCAAAGCCTCCTACACAGCCCTTGCAGAGAACCTTTCAGAGGAGAACTTTAAACAAAGGAGCAAAATCGTGTGGCCATGTTTTGAGAGCAGCAATGTGGCAAATAAATGCCACTCATTTATAGGTGCACAGCAGCCAAAATCAGTTACTGATAAAGCTGATTTCTGGTGGGTTGCAAGGAAAAATTAACAAGGGGGGAAAATAGAAAATAATAATTCTGCAGCGAGGGACAACATGACATGCTAAATCTCATGCTAATGCACTTTGAAAACATATGTGTGTATATGAAATTTAAATGTTTCATTAAGCATGCACATATTATATAAATACCATTAGGTTGTAGATATTACCTGAGATAAATGTGCATGGACTTCAATTTTTTGTCTGTATGTGTGTATATATATACATATATATATATATATACATATATATATATAGTAAGATCTGTGTTTTTAGATTATTGGCAAAATGAATAGTTTATTTTTCTCCATAATCCAGCAAAATTACAGAGGAAGTTGGCCCAGTGGTCAAAGCTGTCCAGGTGTTATTTTGTCTCAGACCTGCTACGTTGTATAAGGTGGGGTCTCTATGCTTTACATGCTTAGAGACCAGTGGTTTTAGCGTATTAATAATATATAACCTCAAATCCATAGTGATCAGGGCTATCTGAATACCTTAGATGGACTAACTGGGAGGCAGTTAGAACTAGATGCTTTTTAAGGTCCCTTTTGACCCAAATCATTCCACAGTTTTATAAAAATAGTAATAGGTAATTTTTTTTGTGAAGGATTCTTTCATGGAATTTCTTGCTCCATGTTTCCCAACCTCCAGAAATATCTTGTGCTGATCATTGACTTTAAGAATATCATGATCAGGAGATCCTGAGGGTCTGGAAGGTGATGTGAATGAAAACTCTGTCACAGATCTTGGCTGAGGAATAGGAAGTTGTGTGTCACTATAGGACACGAAAGAACAGAAGCGCACACCACTGCTCTCAAGATAAAGAAGAAAAGGGAAGTTTATTTTCTGACTCCAACATTTATAGTTTTCCAAAGTGGCAGTGGATTGGAGGGTGACAGTGCTACCTCTCCAATGACACTGGGCAAACCAACAGTTCATCAAATTTTGCCTCCTCCATAAAAGAATGTAAAACAATGAGTTATTTACAGAAAGTGTGTGAGAAAATTCACTACAAGAATGTCAACATCAGAGGGCTTAGAAAATCTTAAAAAATCAGGATGACAGTTGTGTTGCTGGCTTTTCTTTGCTTTTGATCCAGGTTCATCATGGTAAGGTGCTGTAGCCTTTAAAAAATGGCTCAGGCCAGGCTGGGGTGTTCTGACATCACCTCAGTTCACTGCAGAGATCTGATGGGAAGCCTCTGTCTCCAGAGCACCAGACCAGGTCTCTGTGCTGCCAGGGATGGCGTTCGGCCTCGCTGAGGTGGTGCCTGAACCTCCGGAGCTGCGCTGGCTTCCAACACTTCTCTGGAACTCCCTGGCCCTTCCTCATGCCAGAGCTGCCTCTTGCATTGCCACTCTGCTAGCCAAAAGCCATTCTGCCCACAAACCATATGTAGTGCAGGAAAACACATCAGGAAAAGACCCAGCCCCATTCCTGTGCCTTAGAATAGCAGTTTCTGGAATTTCTCAGTACCCTCAGCCTGTGGTGTGAGCAAGGACAGCCCAGCACTGCTAGTGGGCTGCAACCAACACACTCACAGCCTGGACTTTTCCAACATATTTTCCCTGCTTCACAATTCAGAACCATCCCACGTTATTATTTTGCTTTGGAAATTATGATAAAAATAATTCCTTTTTTAGAGTTCAATGAAAAATGGATTCACTCAAACTTACCTGAATTTATGGGAACAAGTGCCATCATTCCCTGCCTTATGGAGGCTGTAGGTTACCAAACAAGGGATAGGCATAAGAGAGAGCTGGAGGGGAGGACTGAGAAGCACGTTTTTATTTTCTTTTTTTTCCACCAGGCATATCTTAAAGCTCTCCTTGCTGAGCTTGATATGGGGTGCCCTGGCATTTCTAGCTCCAGCTGCCAGCTCTAAGAGTGTCACTCATATTTGTTAGACAAACCAAAGAGCAGAGTCGTGTCCCCTATCTGGCTGTGCCATAGCACAAAGACAAGCAACTTTAAAGAGAAAAAACCCCACAATGTTGAGCTCATTGCAGGATATTTTCTTGTTGGATATTCCCTGTGTTTCCTTTGGGGCTGTAGTAGCCAGACCAGCCAACTTGGGATACTGCTGAGCATTGTTAATCTAAAGCAGTGGATCACACTTATGAAAATAGAGTGTTTTCATAAAGGAAAATACTATTTTCTGTTTGCTGTAGGCTGTGTTTGTGCCATGACCAGTGGAAAGCACTATTGTAGCAACTCTGGTATAACACTACCCCTGAGTTTGCTGCCTGGCTCCACATCCCCATTGTGGGTGGAAGCCAACAGGATGGATGGAATGGTGGCTTCCCCAAAGCTGAGCTGCAGCCAAACCCTAGGGCAAACTTCTGTTTTAGCTCCTAGACAGAAACCCACCCACCAGTTTTCTTTGGGAAGAACAGGAATTCAAATGTTGGTTTGGCCTGAAAATTGTTCTGGCTACCCTGAAGGCAAAGGGAAGGTGATTCTGCAAAGCCACAAGAAGCAAGTACTTTAATTCACAAATCATTTCTCTGATTTAAAATGCTAATTTTTATCTAACATTTTCCTTACTCCAAAACCACATTGGGTTTCAGTTACATTTCCTTTGAAACCAGAAAGCGATCATGCTGAAAGGCAATAAAAGGAACTCAAATTACATTTTTCTTCCTTCCTTGTGCCTTTCCCTGCCTCCCCACATGTTAGAGGGGGAAAACTGGATGTTGCTATCACACAAATTTGGAGGCAGGAGCAAATGGTGCAGGATGCCATCAGGGAATCAGTATATTTAGCAGAGGAGGGGTATTTCTGAAGAACTTCTTAGCTAGAGCTCCTTGCAGATTGCTCGTGGCAGGGGTGGAAAAGCTGCCAGGTGCTGCTGAGTTTTACTGAGCTCTCTGAAGACCTGGCAGAGAGAGCCCTTGGACTGTGCCTGCCCCATGCAGTCCATGCCCCAGGTGGATTAAAACCCTGAATTGCACAAAGGGGTGACAAAGGGAAGTGACAAAGGGGTGACAAAGGGAAGGCAGCAGCTGCTCAGGGTACTCTGGGCAGAGGCAGGGCTGGGACTGCCAAGAGACCGAGGGATGGTTTCACAACCCATTTGTCAAGAGGGATCATTCGGAGCTAATCCGTATCTGAGATGCTGCCTTCATGCCACTAGGAGGGAGATAAAATCCCTCTGTTCCTGCAGTCTGCTATCTTAAAGGAGAGAAAATCAAGTTCCTCTTTGTCTCAGGAGCAGAAGAAATGCCACTGTCCTCCATGGAGGCAGGGGGGTACACTCAGTCTGAAAGGTCTGCTGGTGTTTTGATGCTGAATGTTCTCACAGCTTGCATTGTCACTTTCACATTTGCAACACAAATATGAAATATTGCCCACTTTGTCCTGGTAGTGTTTGCCCATGCTTTGTGAAATTGTGTGTGGCTACAGATTACACAGAACAGAGGGAATATGGGCCTGCTCCTGGCAGGATTCATTCATTGCCCTTTAATGGGATTTTATTGGTTTGTAATGAAATGCGATGAATTAATCACAGCTCAATTATACTTACAAATACATTGCTGTATTTTAATGTGTGCATGCATGTTGGTCTGTTTTTAATTACCCAGAAAATGTGAAGTTAGCATAGTGAGATCAAAGAATTCAAATTTGTCCCTCAGTGAACAACGTCACAGGCTCACCACACAAAGGCGGGCTGGGAACGAGCATAAAGGAGCAGCGAGCTGGGGACTTCCCATCTTGGCAAGGATGAGGACTGGCAAATGCAAGAGGCCAGACAATCTGATGAAAAGTTGATCCTTATTCTCCCTTCTTGTTTTTCACTCCCACATCTCCCTTTTTCAGCCTGAAATTCACTCTGCTTGTTTCCAGCGAGTCCCTGCCTTGCCACTCTGTCAGGAGTGGGGTGGGGGGTCCTGAGCTTCATCCTCACCTGCTGGGGAGTCCAGCTTTGGGTTCAGGCACCTCTCTGTCCTTTCAGCTGGTTCAGATTAATCCCAGGGTCCTCTTTCTTTTTTTTAATCTATCTGTATCAGTACTACTGGATAGCCCAGTTTGCTTTTGGGCTTGCCTACTGGGAATGTCAAGTGAGGATAAAATGAAACTGTGGGTAGATAAAACATAAGAAGGTTTCTACAGTGAAATATGATATGTATTAAAATCAACTCATTCATTAGCACTCACATTGTGAATTTATTAAACATTCTTAGTTAACAAGCAGGGTTCCTAGTTCAGTGTCTAGTGTTGCAAATAGCTGATTTCTGTTTACAAAATAAATTGCATCTTTTACTGAATAAAGAAACAATTTCATATGGATTTTTAATTCTTTCCAGCTAAGTCCACAAAACAGTCCTCTGGTGCCTTACCTTACACATGGAGCAGCCAGTCTGCTCTGAGTATGTGTGTTCACTAAAGGGCCTCCTTGTACAAACTCTGCTTAACACATTATATCACCGTTTTCACTTCTGCAAAGTAATTTCTGCTTACATTAGAAGAATCAGAATAACATTTCATAGAGCTTCCTTAAATTCTTTACTCACACTGAGATTCCTGGACAGTGTCTGTGTCTAGCACTTGGCTGTGGTTAAAGTAGCTCAAGCAATAACAATACTGAAAGAATGAATGGGAATGCTCTGTTGGACTTGACCCTAAACCCAGCTCCTCTGACCAGACCAAAACATCTTCTAGCCTGTGTTCCAATGGACATTAGAACAACTCAACCATAAAGGGGAAAAGAAGGAATTATTTAAGAAAGCAGTGAAATTAGAAAGCCAAAATGTTTCTGCTCTTCAGGTGAAAGAAATTGAAGCAGGCAGCAAAGTCCAGCAGAGGAGCAGGAAAGGGGAAGGAACGGGAGCATGATGTGATCCAGGGAGGCAGGAGCATCCAGGGGCTTCAGCCACTGAGCACACTGGCACCATGTAAATCAAAACCTGCAAGCACCTGCTCTGAGCTGGAAGATTTCTGCAGTTTCTTACTCATTATGAGAACAGACACAGAGCTGTTTTTCTAAATATAGAAAAACATACAGTAGAAATTACTACAAAGCACTCTCGATTACTTGGGTATAAATAAAGCAAGTCATGTTCCACTTTTTAGTGCAAATGCTATTTACAGCACCAGAGCCTGTGCTAATTTTCACAGTTACACAACACGCTACTGTTCCATGGAGTCAATAGGACTTTGGAAGTGAAAATGAGGAAAGGTCTCAATCACAGCAAAATATTAAATGGCTACAGGCAACTGTTGTGAAATCAGAAAAAGTATATTTATACTACACATAAAACTGAGCTTTTTTTATTATGCCAGTCAAAGAAATTAAGTGCAAATAGATCCTTTGGAAGGCAGGGGTAATAATTAAGATTTACACTGTAGTTAGGCTGTTTATTTCTAAAGTATTAAGTACAATTCTTCAATGTCTTAGGCCGGCATTTGATTGATCTTACAACTGTAAAACATTCTGGTTTCTAAGCTACCAAAACACTTTTGTTGTTGTTTTTGTTTTGGTTTGGGGTTTTTTTGTTAACTTCCATTTATTTTTATTTGGGAAAAAAGAATATTTTGCAGCACTCTGGGCATTATATCAATTTCTTTCATAGTGATCCTAGAGCAAGCTCTATACTAATGACATCTGAATTAAAAACAACAGAGCAAAAGATTTTTCACTCATAACCTCCCAGCAGAAAAATAGATCAATAATCCAGAATTACTTGTCTCCTTCATAATTCCCTATATAAAATAACTACTTTATGCTTGATGTAAGAATAAGATGACAAATCCTGGCTTTTGTGGAAAGCAGCTGTTTGCTAAATCCATCTTCAACTCACTGCAAATGAAAATGTCATCTGTAAAGGTCTCTCATTTTTTTAGGATAATTCATCACAGTGATTAGGCACCTCCTGAAGCAAGACCTTATCGACTCCTGGTTTGGAAGAGTTAATTCACTGTGCTGCAAACTGATGTGAAATGAAAGAGTTGCTGGGAAAGAAAGTTTTGGCTTTGATATGGAAAATGAGCAGAACGAAACTGAGACATCAAAAAGAGCTTTTTATAGAAAACACTCTGTAAAGCTGAATCAGAATCACAGAATCAGTTAGGTTGGAAAAGACCTCTGAGATCGAGTCCAACCTGTGACCAGTCACCACCTTGTCACCCAGACCATGGCACTGAGTGCCACATCCAGTCTTTGCTTGAACACCTCCAGGAATGGTGACTCCCCCTCCTACCTGATGTCTAACCACCCTTTCTGTGAAGAAATTCTTCCTAATGTCCAACCTAAACCTCCCCTGGCACAGATTTGGACTGTGTCCTCTCATCCTGTTGCTGTTTGCCTGGGAGAAGAGACCAAACCCTGGCCACAGCCTCCTGCCAGGGAATTATAGAGATAGATGAGGTTCCCCCTGAGCCTCCTTTTCTTGTGCTCTAGGCCCTTTTCCAGCTCTAGTTCCAGTCTCTGGACATGTTCCAGCCCCTCAATGTCCCTCCTGAATTGAGGGGCCCAGAACTGGACACAGGATTTGAGGTGTGGCCTCACCAGTGCTCTGTGCAGGGGACAGTCGCTGCCATGGCCCTGCTGGCCACACTATTGGTGACACAGGCCAGGTGCCCTTGGCCTCCTTGGCCACTGGACACACCTGGCAGAAGTTCTGCTCCAGTGTCCCTGGTCACTCTGGTCAGCAGGAGCATTGACTGATGCCCTGTTTGGTGCTTCTTACACCTGCTCCAACTGAGCAGCATCAGGGTGGGAAATAGTAAAGGTGAGAAGAAAATTCCTGTTTGTGAAAAACCCCAGCACACATCAACACCACCAGATGTTACTGCTGAGCCCTGCTCCTTGCCTTCCTTCCAGTGAGTGCTCAACACACAAAATGTGCACAGGCAGGGCTGCATCCCTCAGGCCCTGGGGTAGCAAAGAGAATGCAGCTCTGAGTGGGAACAATGGCTGATTAAAAGTGCTGCCACTTCCTTCCTCCTGGAGGTAAAGGGGTGAGCTCGGCCTCCAAACATTTTTTTCTGGCAGATTTGGATTTCCAGAGATTGAAACTCTTGTAGTCAATCTCCCCATATGTAGAGCCTTTAAAGTGAACTGAAATAGATGGCAGAACTGAAAAAAGAGACTGACACAGTGAATCACAATGATTTATGAGCATTTAGGTATATGGGAAAATTTACTCATTCCCATTTATTTAAAAATAAATACATTACTTATTTATAGTCTTCATTCTCATGCAGCAGAGAGTGCTCTGGGGTTTTCTTGACAAATTGAAGTCATTGGATTTTACCAATTACAGGGTCAAATTCCTCTATCCCTTGCATGGCTGTACATGCAGTTTCAGAAGGATGAAGTACACATTTTAGATTTTAAAGCCTTATTTTATTAGTCATCCTAATACATCCAACCAATACAAAATGAATCACTGATTTTTCCATGTCTCTTCCTATTTAGTTTAAATGTTCAAAGGAATGCTTTATGCTGCCATGTAGACATCAGTAACTAAATGTTTGCTAATAATTAGCCTGAATCTTATATTTTTAAGTTTCATATATATCCTTTCATTTTATTTAATGAGTTGCCAAGGCTTAACTTACATATTTCAATTGTGCATCAGTCTGGAATATTTAAAGCAGCAGAAGCATGTAGTATGCAGAAGCTTATGGCAAATTTTGGGAATGGGATAACCAGGAAGCACAATAAACATCATCAATTTTCCCTTCTTTTGCTGACAATTTTAGTCCCTGAAACTGTAAACACATAATGTCAAACCTTGGGATCCAAATCTTAGGGAGCTTACTAACTCCATGCCACTCCTCCAGAGACTGCTAATTAGGATAATCAGTAACAATTTCATGTTTGGGTGTTTTTTAAAACATCTTTCTGATTAAATCATGACTTTTAACCTCCCTATCAGTTTTCTGATCTTTTGTAAATCCCCTAGTTATTTTTCTGTTAATGAGATGAAACTGAAATTGTATTTCAAATATGATCACAAAAGTGAAAACAAGGCAATGCAGGCTGCTCTCATGGGTCATTTCTGCTGCTCATTGGTTTGGGTTGGTTTTGGTTTTTATCTTTTTTTTTTTTTTTTTTTATACCCTTGTCTGATGGTGCTTCCAGGTTTCATCCAGCATTTCTGTCATCCAGGCTTGTCCTCCCCTGGAGCAGCTCTGTCCTGGATCACATCACCTTAGCAGGACCCACGTCACACCTGGCCAGGAGTGCTGCAATTCCTTCTTTTCAGCCTGCATTTGCATTATTGCATTCCTCTGGTGATTGCGTGTGAGAATTCATGTTAATTCTGGTAATTCATGATAATAATCAGCTTCCTTCCTTATTTCCTAAATGACTTATCAGTTTCCTCCTTTTGAAATAATTACAGAAGTAGCTGGGCAAAGGGTGCATGGCTGGGAATACAAATTCTGTGCAAAACTATTTATCAATTAAATAAGTCTGAACTGCAAAAGTCCTCAGAAAGTCTGCAGGCAGACAGTCCAATTTAATAAAGCAGCAAAAGAACATTTCAACTGCCAAAACTCCTCCAGAAACCTTGGATGGAAATATAATTTGGAATTACAGACATGTACTATAAAGAGAAAATAACACAGAGTGTGTTATTATAATAGGAAGGAAACAATAAAGAATTTATTAAAATTCTTGAGATAAAGAAATTTTCAGTCAGAACTCCAGTTCTGGTCTTCACCCTACAAAATCTGTTTTGTATTACTTAGCTGAGAATGGAGAACAAATTTATTCTGTTTTAATTAAATAATCTACAGGCATTTAGAACCATTATTAATTTATGTTTGGCTGAAAGTAACAGTGAGATTTTGAAACCTCTGAAAACAAATTAAAGATATAAGGTTCATATATTTGCATGATTACTTTGATTTATGGGGATAAAACCAGGATTTTCACCCCCTGGTCACAACAGTAGAAAGCTACTTACCTTTGTACAGTTCATTAATTGGTTTTTTATTGTTTTGTATTTGATTTTGCAAATTTGGATGTGGCACAAAAAATTAACAAGACACATGAACAGAAAGGCCAGACTATTTTACTAGACATAGTAGCAAAAGAAAAACAAATTGTTTCATAGAGGATCCTGTAAATGTTTATTTGCAGGCATGACAACAACCAAGAAATTGATAAAATGTTTAAAAAATCTGCATTGTTGACTAATTAACAATAAAAATACTTGGGGGTTTTGGGTACTTTCAAGTCCTGCAGTGATATGTTGGGTCTGTTGGTGATCCCCAGCCCTGCCTGAAACTTTCTGCACTGCCCATGCTCATCTGAACAGCAGCACTCAGCTAACTGAATCACAGAATCACAGAATCACAGAAATTCAAGGCTGGAAGAGACCTGTAAGATCATCAAGTCCAACCCATGTTCTAACACCTCAACTAGATCATGGCACCAAGTGCCACATCCAGTCTTTTTTAAAACTCTTCGAGGGACGGTGACTCTACCGCCTCCCTGGGTAGATGATTCCAGTATTTGACCACTCTTTCTGTAAAATACTTCCTCCTTAATTCTAGCCTGTATCTCCCCTGGCACAGCTTCAGACTGTGTCCTCTTGTTCTGTCTGTTGTTGCCCGGAGAAAGAGACCGACCCCCAGCTCACCACAGGCACCCTTCAGGAAGCTGTAGAGAGTGATAAGGTCACCCCTGAGTCTCCTTTTCTCCAGGCTGAACAACCCCAGCTCCCTCAGTCGTTCTTCATACGGCTTGTGCTCCAAGCCCCTCACCAGCCTTGTTGCTCTCCTTTGGACACGCTCAAGCATCTCAGCGTCCCTCCTAAAGTGAGGGGCCCAGAACTGGACACAATACTCCAGGTGAGGCCTCAGCAGTGCTGAGTACAGGGGAAGAATGACCTCCCTGCTCCTGCTGGCCACACCGTTCCTGATACTGGCCAGGATGCCATTGGCCTTCTTGGCCCCAGGGCACACTGCTGGCTCATGTTCAGCCGACTGTCAGCCAGCACCCCCAGGTCCCTTTCCACCTGAGCACTGTCCAGCCACACCGTCCCCAGCTTGTATTGTTGCAGGGGGTTATTGTGGCCAAAGTGCAGGACTCGGCACTTGGACTTATTGAACTTCATCCCATTAGATTCTGCCCATCCATCCAACCGTTCCAAGTCCCTCTGCAAAGCCCTCTGTCCCTCTAACAGATCAACACACGTTCCCAATTTAGTGTCATCTGCAAATTTGCTAATAAAGGACTCTAAACCCTCATCCATGTCATCAATAAAAATATTGAACAGAACTGGCCCCAGCACAGACCCCTGCTCCCAGTTCATCCCATCTTCCTCCTAATCCTGCTCAAGCTTTTATGCTTTCAACACAATTTCCTTTAGCCTTTTCCAGCCACATTTCTGTTGGGAAGATGTAATATTATGCCTTTACATTTCCTCCACAAGACCTGGTTTTTTTGGTTTTCATGGAATAAAATCCCTCAGCAGTGGTGCCTTCTGTGTTCTCACTGTATTGAATTCAAATCCCGTGCATGCTGATTCACACCTTGGAGCCTGCACTTTGTCAACAGCAGCTGACACTGTCTGCCCCACTAATTATCACCAGGATTGTTTCCTTCCTGTGATACCTTCAGGTGGGTCAGCAAACTGCTCCTGTTTTCTGCACAGCCCTGTGATCACAGAACCACACAGTTCTTTGGGTTGGCAGGGACCTTAAAGACCCTCCAGTTCCAACCACTGCCATGAGCAGGGACACCTTCCACCATCCCAGATTGCTCAGAGCTCTGTTTAGCCTGGACTTGAACATTTCCAGGGATGGGCACACACAGCTTCCCTCTGCCAAGGCCCCACTACCCTCACAGTAAAGAATTTCATGCTAAATTCACTCTTTTTCAAGAGTTTGAAGCCATTCCCCCATCCTGTCACTCCAGACCCCTGCAAAAGCCCCTCTCCAGCTCTCTGTAGGCTCTCCTCAGGCACTGGAAGGGCTTTAAGGTCTCCCTGGAACCTTCTCCAGGCTGAACAGCCCCTGCTCTCCCAGCCCCTGTCACAGCAGAGGTGTTCCAGCCCTCTGGCCAGCTCCATGACCCTCCTCTGGACTCATTCCACCTCTTTCTTGTGTTGGAGACCTCAGGCCTCACTAAACCTGCTGGAAAGATGCAACCAGAAATATGGCCGTGGGTGGAAGCAACACCTGGAGCTCCCCTTTTGGCAAGGACCAGGTTTTAGATCACCCTCACCTTCCCCTGTCCTCTGACAGCAGATTCCTGATCCCTTTGACATCAAATGGAAGGGCTTCACCCATTCCAGTACAACCAGAGTTTGTCTCTGACCAAAACAAAGGGGAAAAAAAATTCCAAATAACTTGAAGACAAATGTGCAAAACACCACGTCAGTTTTGGCACATCACTCTGATGCACAGGTAGGTCACTAATAAAATATTTAACCTCTCAGTACTCCTGTTTGAAAAAAACACCACCACCACCTGAATTTGGAAAGTTCTACCTGCTGAACTGTGACACAGCAGTGCAAGCATGATTTATCATCTCATTAGCAATGGAGAGGAACAGAGCATTTTCCAGGAACTGGTGTTTATACATGACATTACATGGCATGTCAGAAATGCGCAGTCCCCAAATATTTCTGTTTACAAGCTGCCACATGGAGAAGCCAACTGGCATCTTGTTTAGATACTGATTTCTGACACGTGCTTTGTATACAGAAAAACCTGATTTATGAAATGTGAGATGGAAACTTGACAGGTTTTTTCAATACATACAAAAATAATTGACAGCACATAAATCACAACAACATCCAGAATGCACTTCTAAAAGCTTAAACTGCTTCTTTTTTAAATTGGCTATGATTTTGCAAAAATATTGTAAGTTTTTAGCTGAACTGGGCTCAAATTTCTTATAATTTATTCTTATAATTTATAACTTCTTATAAGTTCCAATAGGCTGGATGCTTTATTGTAAAAAAAGGGCTGATAATCCAGTAAGACTCTTGAGCAAAATATGAGAATGAGGAGACAGAAGGGAATGCTAAAGCCCTTGAATCCCTAACTTAGACACCAGATCTTGTATGAAGTATTTTAAAACATATTAACTATGGGCTAACACAGTGGCTAAAGTTTGTGTAGCTTGTCCTCAACTGACCTGGGTGGAGCTGTGCTAATTTACTTAGAAATGGTAGAGAATTTTTTTAAAAAGGCAAAACTACTGTTATTCTGTATGGAATAACTGTAAACCTTTTAAATAGGGTATTTGCTCAAGTGAAAAGTTTCAATAAAAAAGGATGAAAACCTTTTTCTTCCTCCTTAGTTTTGGTTTCCTTTCCTCCTTTTACCTTCAGCCTTCTCTTTCCCCCTCTTCTGTTTTGCTTCAGAAAAAAAGAATGAAGAGAAACAAATAAGAAAGGTAAAGAAAGATGAATAGGGCAAGAGTTTGTAATTTTTTGGTTTCACTGAAGACAAATGAAAATGATAAAAGAAGGAAGTTCCACAATAATTTGCTGTCTTTTGACTAAAAATGACAATGGAATAAAAGGTTGGCATAGATCAGGTAAGGTATAACAATCTACAATGGTGCCTTAGACATTTTATTTTGTAATTTTTAAAAGTGACCCAGAACACATGAAGCTCAGAAAATCATTTCATTCTCTGGATCTCATGGCTTAGTCTGTCTGAAAAGGGAGAACATCTCCTGCATCAGGGAAAGCACAGGAACAAAGCCTCAGGAAAAAGCAGCTCCCAGAGCACCACGAGTGGCATCAACCATCAAGGGGAGGTTCCATCAAGCCTTGGTGGGCTAAATGGACAAGGCAGAGTTAAAAAGACCTTGAAAGATGAGATTGCCCATGCTGCAAACACCTTTCTTTAAGGGCTGAATAATCTGAATAAAGTTGCTGATTTTCCTCCATGACGTGGTCTTGCTTATTCCTCAAAAATCCTGACTTTGATTGTCATCACTGCCAACAACAGCAAGCAGGGAAACAATTTACCATTTGTTAATTACACAATAAAATGAATGAAAAATCCCTTGTTTTCTTTCCAAGAAGCCACAATCCTAACTTAAATTTGATGTGTAAATCAATATGAGACACAAATTATGCCAGATGAAAGGCACACACACTGTGTAGCCTCAGACTGACACCACCCAACAGCATCACACAGATCCTGGAATTCAGAACTCTGGGTGCTCCGGGAATGATCACCACCATCACCACACACAGTGCTCTGACATTCCCCCACAGCAACGAGACAACTTCTGAAGAGACAAAGGCAAGTGAGAAATGGCAGTGAAGAGAACTGGAGGGTGTAAAACCAAGCACTGTGGAACTCCAGAGCCATGAGTGGGTTGTGCCAGCCGACACCTCTGCCCAGTGCCTTGTTCTGGGCACGGCACCACAGTGCTGAGAACTCCTCAGCTTTTAATAATCACTCCAAGGAAAGCATGTGGTGTGTGAACCCTTGTGCCCCACCAGCCTGTCCTGTAAGGGGTATGACCCTGAGCACTCCTCTGCTTTGTCCCATACATTGGATCCTTCTGCACAAGGATCCTAAAGCTTCCTGGAGGTTTGTGACCACTCCACTCTCTGCAGGTACATTCTCTTCAGTGATGTTTTTGCTGGCAAGGATCTCTTATTTGCCTGTGTTTTTGTCACAAGAGAATATTCCATGTTCTTGTAGAAATGTTCTGTAGCTTTTCTAGCATCCAGTAGTGTATTCCACTGCAGGAAATGCTTTGTTTTCCCAATAAATTACTCTGGAAATTAACAGTTCTCTCATTGAATGATGTAACTGTTACTCACAGAGTATCTGGCAGTCTAGATGTCAAAATATTTTTATTGAGTGTGTACTTGCAAATGCAAAAAGTGACTGTAGGATTTTGAGCTTGGATGAAGTTCACTAAATTTCAGAAAATAAACTGATTTTTCCATATTATATTCAGCTTTTTTGTTATTGAAGGATAAATTGAAATTAAGGGAGGGCAAAAACCTGCATGAGAAACACTGACACTGTCTACCTTTTTCTAAACCAAAACACTTCCCATTAAAAAGTCAGATTACCTATGGATAGGACTTAACAGTGGACAAGTCAAGTGGCAATGAGGTGTCTGTGGTGGAGGATGACACAGCAGGACATGCTTTACATTCATTTTACAGTGACAAGGAGGAATCCTGGAAAAACACACTTGTGGGGCACACACATTTCCCCCTGAAAGCGTGACCCATTTGAGTTAGAAACCCAAAGGCTGAGTAGAGAGGCACAACTATGCTGTGATTTCCATTGCAAGTCTGTGGAGGATGGCCAAGAAAGGAGAAAAAGAACAAGAGCCAAGTGAGAGCATGTAAATACATTCATCTGAGAAGTTGTTTTTAAAATATTGCTATGTACCAATAAACAATGGAACCTTTAGGCATCAGTCTGGGATACAGGCTGGCTAATTACCTCTATATTTCTCATATATCCAGGAATGAAAGTCTTCCCAATAACCTGCTGGAGGCCTATTCCATCCAGACTTCCTTCAGATGGAAAAACAATTGCTGTTGCTTTGTTCAAGGACTGTGCTCGAGACACAGAAAATCAAAAGCTGGTGTTGACAGAAGAGAAACTTCTCACCTGGTGCCCACCCTACTTCTCTCTACATTAGCTGTTACAGGCAATTCCTGTAACAGGAATTTGAGGCTGTGCCAGGCCAGCAGTGCCCAAATTGCTGCTGTGGCAGAACTCCTGGCTCAGCTTTGTGCTGCAAAGGCTCCCAGGTACATCCAGAAACTTCTCTGCCCGTGTGCCACAGCTTGGGTGGATCAGAATCTGGAGCTCACGTTGTGCAGCGCGACGAGGACACTCAGGAAAGGCAGCAACCAGAGCTCTGTGGTGCAGTTGATTTTTGTTCCCTGCCTGGATTGCAGCCCAGGGGGTGGCTGGGAGGGGGCCAAGAGAGGTGCTCTGGTAGGTCCCATTCTCCTCCTGAGGAGAGGGAAATAGACTTTCCTGAAAAGTCCTGAAGAAATATGACAGGAAGCCTTTAATGATCTACTTCAGAGATAAGACAAAACATTGCTGGGTATCTCCTTATGACTAAATATCTTTTGTAATTGTTGGACTCTGTCCTAATTGGCTTTGATACATAAGAGGCCTGCTTTGTGAGCTGTTTGGTTAAAACATGTTGTTCTGTTCTGCTTCCTTTCAGATGTTCTATGGATAACATTATTAGGCTCACCTTTTTGTTCATTCCCTATAGCATTTCTGTGCTAGTAGAACATCACACACATGCTCTTAATTTGATTCAATCACTGAATAAACTGCTCAGCTTTAAACATGAGATTGATATAATTCTATTTTAGTGCTTGTGCATCCACTGATTGCCTGGAAGATTTATCTGGTTCATTAAAGCACGGGCACGTTTGAATTTGCATTTCCCTTTTTTTGGCAACACTTTTATTGAAGTGTCCAGTATTTTACTAGAAGTTCTCAGATTATTTTATTAATAAATAAATAAGTTATTTAATTAACTAATTCCATTCTAATCTTTCCAAATTCTGTATCTTCACTAGGAAGTTCACAATACACATCCTATTTTCATCTTGAACCTCTTGGCTCTTTGCAATTAATAGCAAGATCCAAACTGCTGTCTCTTGTACTTTCCACAGCAAAAAGTTATTTCTAGCACTCTCCCTTTTAGATAAAGCAAAACTCTGCTGAAACTGGAGGATGAAGTTACCCCAAATTCTGAGGAGAGAGGTGAGAAGCAGTTGTATGAATGATGGCTGTCAGTGACCTGAGTGCTGCAGCCACTGAGCCAGCCCAAGGTAAGGGCTGTGCATTCTTCAGGGGAGGTGTGAGTTATCTTTGAACACAAAAAGATGTTACAAAGGTGAAAACAGCCAGAAAAGTGATGAAATAATTTTCTAGAAAACTCTGAACTGCAGCTCTTCTGTTTTCCTTTGTATTTCAAACCAACTGGGTTCTTTCTGCACAGGAATATGCCTTCATGGACTCCTGGTGAAGAAATAAATTTATTGTTGTGAAGAAACAAATTCCAATAAATTCAATTTACTAAAGAAACCTATCTGCAAGACCATATAACTGCTTACATCGAAAGGTATAACAATGTTTTAGAAAAATAACCAGACATTTCCATAAAGTAGAACTTCATTTATCTCTGAAATAAAAAGTTAACCAATTTCCACAACAAATAAGCCTGCACGCTTCCCTTTCCTCAATATATGCTTGGTTTCATTAAATTTTACTGAGCTAAACCTTATGTATTTCTCATCAATATAAATTTGGCCAATCTGCAAAATCTGAAGTACTCTCCCTGATGTAATTTTACTAGTTACTCTGAAGTCATTAGCTGGTATTATTCTTCCATTCTAAATACCCACAGGCATGATTCTAATTTTGAGTACAACATTTAAGCTTCTAATACAAACAATTACATGTTCATGGGGAAAAACTTTCTGAATGTTAATGTAGAGGAGGAATCACAGTGCACATATTAAGGCTGCAAAGCAAGGAGATAGTAGTTACAAGTTTAATTTTTAATCTTTAAACCTCATGGACTTTATTGTTTATTTGTCACTACTTTAAACACTTTTCTGAATGGACATCTCTAATTCCTAAACTTCTCAATAAGCAGAATGGAAACACTTCAAAGCTGGGCTTAAGTGGGAGTGGTTAGTTCAGGAAGATAATCTTTATAGTTATAAACCTAAGAATTAATATAAAAGACACAAATTCTTTCCTAAAAGTTTCTTTAAATAGTGACATTAAAAAAAAGTCTAAGAACAGTAATCAGAATAAAAAATATTGGAAAGAGTTTTCTTTAGAATGAAAGAAGAGTGTGAACTATATTTTCCTATATATTTTCCTATACAATCTACCAGTTTCATCAGTTGTAGATGATGTTTCTTTTTTAGCCTTGCTGGCTGTGTAGAACTTGCTCCTTTTTCCCCGTGCTCCATTGGGAAAGAAATGTGCACACAGGTAATGCAGCAAGTGTTATCTGGAAAAATGAGTTATTCCTCTTTCTCTGCGGATCAGGAGTTTGATTCCCAGCAACAGCTGCTGCATCAGAACGGCAAAAAAAAGCGATTGTGATAAAGACCAACAGCAATTTGCCCAATTCTTCCAACTTAAAATCTAACCAGAACCTAATAAACAATTACTCAGAGGTAGTAAGGAGTTAGTAGTAGGTCATTTCTATGGCTCATAAGCTTTTAGAGGTACCAGGTTTTTGTAAATTTTAACTTGGCTTTTATTACTGTGATAGCAATCTGCAGTCAACCTCACAAGATGCAATCATGTTCCAGTGCTGGGCAGCCATCCACCAGCTCCTCAGGCACCGCTAGGAACAGGCTGAACATCCTTACAAACAATCTCAGGATCCTTCACAGCAGCTGTCAGCAGTGATGCAAGATTTATTAACAAGACAAGATTTAATTGCATTCAGTATGCTACTCAACAATGCAACCACTGTATCATCCGTTCTGGCATTTGATTTCACATTAAATTGATGTTATTCTTAAATATTTTTCAGCGTGCCACACAATATTGCATGGGGATAATGACCATAAAAGGTGTCTGGAAGTGGCTTTCACCTTCCCTCTGGAAGTTTCTGGGATTTTGTTTGTTTTGAGGATTTTTGGTTGGTTGATTTGTTTTTTTTTCTGTTTAGGTTTTTTTTGGAGTGGGGTGGAGGCTGGTTTATTTTTTTTAATCAAAGTTATTTCAGTGACTCTGTCTCAGTTTCCAATATAGCTTTGCAGACAGTTAAATCAGGATTGCTGAGGGATGGCACAGGGTTAGCAACAGTGGCAGGGAGGGGCCTGTCAAAAGCAGGGGGTGCTTTCCCAAATAAATGTCATGGCCCCCTCCTGAGGCACCATCACTTTGGTGACCCAGCTGTGCCATTTCTGACAAAGTGCTGACACAGTCATTTGTTTGGCTAAGACTGGGGGGGAAAACCAAACCAACCCCAAACCACATGATCCTTTCTGCTTTTTGTCAGACACTTTGTCATTTAAACACAACATTCATATTCTACACATTTACTGGAAAACACGATAGGGACAGAAAGAAGAGTGGAGTGACTGGTCAGAAGAATCCAGCTACAGAAAAGGCCTCTGTCCAAGCACTGCCCAAGCCCTCCTCACACACTTGGCTCTTTCCTCTCCTCTGTTCTCAGACTCACAGGATGGGTCAGGCTGGAGGGGACCACTGTGGCTCATCTGGTGCCACCTCCCTGCTCAAGCACATGGCACAGGATTGTGTCCAGAGGGTTCTGGAACATCTCCAGTGAGGGAAGCTCCACAGCTTCTCGGGACAATCTGTTCAGTGCTCAGTCACTGCACAGGAAAACAATTCTTCCTCATGTTCAGGTGGAACTTGTGGGCATCATTTCCTCCTTGTTCCTCCTGCCCCACTGCTTGGCACCACCAGCTGCTGTTGGGATCTTCCTTTCTTGAACAGCACCAAACCACCCACCCATGGCAGGGTTTGGAACCAAACCACTGTACCTGGGAGACACAAACTGTGATCCTCCTACTTGTATTTCCCATGCA
Source organism: Ammospiza caudacuta (assembly GCF_027887145.1). Taxonomy (NCBI): domain Eukaryota; kingdom Metazoa; phylum Chordata; class Aves; order Passeriformes; family Passerellidae; genus Ammospiza; species Ammospiza caudacuta. Next base: position 114,875,007 of record NC_080594.1, read on the forward strand.
GTTTTTGCAGACCATTGACAAGAAGCATTGCAAAATTAGTAACCCCTACTAGATAGGAAAAAAATCAGCTGATTCATAAAAGAGGCTTAACAGTAGGTGTGTTGTTCTTCACTAATCATATATATTGTATTCAGTTGTTTTCAGAGACAGAAGCATAAACAGTGCAGGATGTCTCGTTTGGCATGGGTTGATGTAACAGAAACCAGGAACAACACTGAATTTACAAGGAAACCTGTGTCTTGCTTGATTTCCCGAATAAAGGAACTCTGATAAGCATTTAAATTTTGAAAGCTTATCTGGACTGATCCATTAAAAATGGGGCTTGATCTTTAGTGAGCAGAAAGTCTCTTCAGAAGGTATTCCAGAACCTGCAGGTTCACATCCTTGGGATGGCAGGATTATTCATTAGAAATATGCCTGCACTGAAGGAATATGTAATAAAAACAAAACCAATCGCTTACTAAAAATCTCAAACCAGTTACATGATAGACAACAGAAGTAATTAAAAATCACACATTTGTCCTCTTCTTTGTATAGGAAATAAAACTATGATCTCAACAGGACCAATATTAATTTCTTAAGACCATATCCTGGTCCTTTTTTGTATAGATAACCCTTGGGAAGAAATGTATCCATGCACTTTCAAACTTTTATGTCTTTAAAATAGTGCCAGGTGCATCATTACTGTCATGGTCTCTAGCCCAGACAGGAATAGCTTGGATGCCTTCACGTAAAGCATCTGAGTTCATCAGGGATGTGGATATTTTTGATTGAGAGGAAGGAATATTAGAGGGACTTTCTTCTCAGTGATACTAAGAAGCCATTGGATAAGTGTTTTATTGTGTGAAGATTTGAATTCACAATTTCCAGGGAAATTTTGTGTATCCACAAGTGGCAGAAAAAAAACAAGTTAAGGATATCAAGGCTTTGGAAAACATTGCAGATTCCCAGTGAAGCTTCCCTTTGCTACTCTAATTCCCAAGAAACTTTTGTCCCATTGAGACTAATGGCAATTTCCTTCCTCTCACTCAGCATTCAGTTTGGGATTACATATCCATGGAGAAAAACACTGTTTTGACTTTCCTCACAAGAGCAAACCACCACAGGACTCATTCACAGACAGAAAAACCAAACCAAACCACCATTAGAGAAGAACTCACAAACTGACTTCAGTAGCACTGAGTGTATTTATACAAATACACAACTGCAAACTTGCAAACAGAAACCAAACTGTACCTTGAGAAACTGTGAGATGGGAAATCCTCCCAACCATTCCCAGGGATTTCCTGTTTCACAGGTTCCCAAGTGAAAGGGGGAAGCAAGGACAAATGTACTCAAAGGCAGGGTTAGCTTTGGATTTTATGAATGTCAAGCTGTGGTAGAAACTATTTGTCTTCCTCACACCATCCTGGTGCTTGCAGCTCTGAGAGAGGTCTGATCCAACTCTTACTGACATGCAGAAGACACAGTGGAGCACTCCTAGAGAAATTCTAAACATAACCTGCCTCTTGGTAATAGCAAACTTAAAAAAATAAAAAAAAAGAGCAAAAAAAAAGCACATTTCAGTTTGGTGTTTTGCTTATCTTCCAGTTACATATGATGAACACATTTACATGCTTTGAGTACAACCCCATTGTGGTTATCAATCAAATTAATGGAATGCCACCTCATTTTGGGAAGATTTAAAAATATGAGTTGTCCTACAGCAACTAAGTTCACTAAGATGGAAGCATGATGTTTTTTATTCCATTTGGAATGCCCTGACTCACCCATTGCTGAAGGAACCCTGAACTGCTCAGACAAGGACGGAGAACTGCCTTTGTTTGTGTTTAGTGAGTGCAAGATGGAGCTTCCTGAGCTGAGGCTTTGGCTCTGCCACACCCGACGTCCCAAAGCTGCTCCTGCTGTTTGCCCCTTTCAAACTCTCACCTGGGCACTGTGACAAGATTTAGTATCTACCATTGTGCAAAATACCTGATTTTAAAAGTGGCTGATGTTGTAAGAAAAGAACAAAGAGTGACTACAGCCAAAAAGTGTTTAAATTAGTTATTGAGAATTTTGTCCTTTGGACATCCACAAAAAAAGCAACATACACAATTTTAACATAAGTAATTCCCAGATACTTTCTCAAAAAGATTTGTGTATGAAACACTAAATTAAATCCAGTAAGAGCACGTAGCATCCTCTGTTCTTGGAGAAAAACAAAAATACCAGATAACGAAGAATTTTGGATAATATTGGATTCTGTCCCAGGATTAACAAAAGTTAACAAGATATCCATTCACCTGGTTTGCTGAGCATCAGGATTGGCTCTTTTCAAATGTTTACACAAAACCCATCATAATTTTGCTCAGAGCTGGTTTGGAAATGTAATTTATTTTTTACTTCCAAGCCACAGAAGCAGTAGGCTATGAGGGTATCAGCCCAGCAACTAATATTAAGTCAATACACATAAAACCACCATAGAAACAAAAAGATGGGATTTTTTTCCCCTCTTCTTTACAGCATTTGCCAAATTCTATTACCTTACAACTGTCAATCTGAAGACAAGTTAATACAGACACAGTATTTTATTATCAGTTTCTCAAATCCCTGCATGGAAACACATGCAAGAAATTTCAGTTTCTCTGCACTGTTCTGGAAGAGCAGAGATGCTTGTTCAGAACCATCTCCTGTCAAACAATGATTTCTTTGGAAGGTGGCAAGTCATAAACTGCCACATCTGCTTCCTAGGGGGAAGACAGACATTCACCTGAAACTATTACCATAAATGAAAGCATTCCCACATTTGGAATGCACACAAAGACACAACCAAAAGTGCTGGAGGGGGGAGGTACAGGCACAATTGAAAAAAAAATTTTAAAAAAACTACCATCAGTAGCGTTGGTAAAGGAACCACCTCCTGGACAAGGGTAAGTTTTGACATTATTTATTTCTCCAAGACAGCAGAGACTGTCAGTTGATATAACATAGAGCAATATACTGCAAAAACAGGATACAGATCTTCTAACAGTTGTTTCTTCACTGGCAGAGCGTCAGCAAAGAGGTCCCTGTGCTCATGCTGGCAGAGAGCTGCTCTCTCTTCCACAGCAAATCTACACAACACCCCAAAATGCCCTGATTTCTGAATGCAACAAAGAGCTCAGGACACAGTTAAGGTGATGACACAAATTCATGGTTTTCCATGTTTGGATGAATTGCTGCCATGCTGCTGTACAGGGATGGATGTTACTGCTCACCTGGTGACTGTGTGACCTCCTCCTGACCATGAATTCCAGCATTAGGCCTTTCAAAGACAATCAGGTTTTACCCTCATGCCAACCAAGGACAGAGAGGGCAATAGACAAAAATGACCAAACAATTCAAGCAAGACAGAACAATAATAATTAAGGTCTATAACCAAAGCATTTAGACTTTATTTTTAAAACTTTTATTAAAAAAACCCTGTATTTTATTTCTTTATAATAACCACTTTCCTAGACTAGTTCACTCCCCTTACTACCCAAAGCTAAGAAAGTACTTCTGAGATTAAAAAGCAATTTTCTTCAACATAGTGATAAACAGCATTGTGATGACTTTTTTCCTCTTTTGAATAATAATTCTCCTATCCATGCAGTAGTTTTCCTCATTGCCAGCAAAAGCATTTCCCTTTTTTGTGGGGGAAAAACCCCAAAACAACCCAAAACCTTGGGGTTTAGATCAGCTTCCCCACTTTCTTGACCACCACATGCTGTCCAAACACAGATCACCACACAACACCCACCAGAACTTTAATGTGGGTAGTACAAGGAACATGTAAAGTGCAGGTAATTTAACTACAAACTCCTGGACAATAGAAAAGCCACTGCTGAAGTATAAAAAGGAAGCACCACAGATTTTTTGTTCCAAATATCAAGAAAATATTTAGTAATTTAAGCTCCTCTTCTTTTACCTTGGAGTAAAAGAAAACTACAATAAGGAAAAGAAATGCAGAAAAAGGTAAGTGTGAATGAAGCTGCTTTCTCCCTAACTGACCCATTGGCAGATTTTACTGGTTTATGCTGCTTTCCCCCACCTGCCAAACAGCCAGATATTTCAGGCAGGTTGACTAAAATTTATCAAGATGGCAACAATGTAAGTATTAGATTTATGTTTTGTAGGACACAAAATGGCCTCCTGTGGGTTCTGTTGGTCAGCCTGCTTTTTGCACTGCTGGCTTTCAATACATGCACGTTGCCACATGAATCCAAGGCTGTCTCATCACACTCTGCCTGCTCTGCCACAAAAGGATTTGCCTCAGAGTCAGAGCCCCCTGAGCCATTGGGAGCACAATGCTGACCCCACAGCTCACAATCCTTTCTCAAACAGCAGCAGCACCAGCAGGGATCACACTGCTCCTGAGCTCCTTCAGGCTCTTGGCTGAGGAGAACCTCTGCCCTCACTTGCTCAGCTGGACAAGGCTGAGCTGCCCAGAACTTCCAAAAGCAGCAATGAAAACCAATTGGAACTGACTCAAACATCACAGCTTTTCCAGGGATGGATCTTGCTGCAGGTGACTGTAAAGTATGCCTGGACTACAGAAGACCATGAGATTTGAATTGTGTCCAGCAGGGACTGATCTTCTCTCCTTCAAATTTCCTATCTGACTTGAAGTGACATCAAATAAATAAATAAACAAACAAACAAATAAATAAGGGCATCTGGAAATTCAATTTCAGCAATTCCAGGCAGGGTATAGAGGGTTAAGAATGGCATTGCCAGTACCAGAGAGGTAACTCAGGGGTTGTGAATTCAGGTGCACACAGGTTTCAGCTGGACAAGGACTCTGCTTCTACAGTCTCCTGATCTGCTCTGTTGTGCAATCCCTTTCTTCCACTGAGAAATGGTTTTGTCCCCTCTCCTTTCTGCTGATTTATACTCAGGATACTGCAAAGTGGAAACTTTATACCTGAGAGTCAAGATTGAGAAACAATCTGCATTGAAACCCCATATTTATGGCACATTCCCAACCAGTCAGGCTCTTGGCACTGATTTTGGCACCTGAGGAAACTCTGCTGAGAAAATCCATGACAGAGAGGCCATGGACAATACAGATGAACACAGATGTTTGATCATAGTGCTTCCACTATTAACAGACTATGGCCCATTCCCAGAACCAAAAATAACTTGGGTTTTAGCTGAATTTCAAACCTGCCTGTACCTTATATCAATACTCTCAACAAACTGGCTGCTGACTCTTCTATGAAGAAATGCAACATCATCAAACCCAGATGCTTTTTTGTGTTCTTCCTGCATTTGCATGAGAAAGCAGAGCTACATTACAGGAGTCTGCTTTTAAGAGCAGCAGGGACACAGTACTCTGAGCCTTCATTTGCATTATTTAAGACTTTGCCTTGACCAGGTCTCCATTCCTGCCACGTCTCTGCACCATCAGGACCAGAAAACACGTGAGGATCCACCTGAAAAACACCACTGACATGTTAGTTTAACACTTACAGAGGCAGAAAGGGGCTTGAGTGTTGTGAGCATGACTGGAGAGGGGCAATTAAAGGAGAACCAACAAGCAGCAGCACTCACTGCATAGGCTGTCTTTGGTCTTCACTGAACTCCCAAAGGCAGCTAATGGACTTTACTTTTGTTTTAGAGTACCTAGTCATCATCGAGCAGGAAATTCAAATGGGAAAAGCCAGCCCAGACATGGAGCTTCAGTCAAAAATCAGAGAACTGATGCAATGTTGTCACAGAAGGGCGCTCTGATCCATTTCCAGCAAAACGGGAATGAGCTGTGCCCTCACACACCCACAGCAGGGCTCAGCTCCTCGTACACACCACAGCAGAGCCAAGAGTGAATGATCTGCAAACAACTTACTTAAAAAGCCCTAAAGCCTCCTGGCTGTGTGGCACTACAAAGAAACGCGGTCCCTTGGGCTCCTGGTTGAGCTGGGAAGGATGGAGGAACCCAAGGACGGTGTGGAGACACAGGAACAAGCGTGGATGTCCCATCTCTGGAAGCGTTCAACGCCAGGTTGGAGCAACCCGGTCTAGGGGAAGGTGCCCCTGCCCATGGCAGGCGTTTGGGACGAGATGACCTCTCAAGTCCTTAAAAGCAGTCTATGGTGCCCAGGTAGCGCTTCATCCACAGGTGGGGCTGGAGCTGCGCTAAGCCGTACGAAGCAGGGAAAGCAAGCAGCAAACCCGCTTCCCTTCCCGCGCCTAAAGACGCTCACAGCTTTACTCACAGGGGAGGCGTGCCCACAGCCCGAATTCCGGCCGTCGCCATTCCCGTCCCTCGCGCTTTTCCCGCCGCTCCGGCCGCGGCCGGGCCGGGCCCTCCCCGCCCTCACGCCCCGAGGCCCTCAAGGCATCGCGAGACTTGCCGTGCGTCTCGCGCGGAGCGCGCGCGGCGGCCCGCGCCACGTGACGGCTGCGAGGGCGCGCGCGCGCCGGCGGGGCCCGCTCCACCTGTCACGGGCTCCCGGGGGAGGCGGGGGGGGCGTGGGCGAAACCATCGGCGGGGGCGGCCCCCGCCCTTCCGTGCGACCGTTGCTCGCCGACCAGGCATCACCCTCGCAGCCCCTTTCAGCCCCATTCCCGCTCCGGGAAACCTTTATTTTCCGCTTGTGCCAAGAGCGCCACGCCCGAGGCCGGGCGGAGGGTGCGAACGTGCCTACTGCCCTCCGCCGGTGGGACATGGCACCTTCCTCAGCGGCGTCCACTCCTCCAGCCCGGAGCCCCCGTTACGCAACTCCACCCGTGAGCGCAGCCCTCCCTCGTTCCTCCTCCTCTTCCCACCCCAGCGCCCGCCACTCCCGACATCTCCCCCCCCTCCCCCGCCGTTCTCTTTTAAAGGCGCACCCCAACTTGGTGGTGCTCGCTAATCGAAAAGCTCGTCTGACTGACGGCCGGTTTTACCTATCACAAACGGCGACTCTCTGAAACCCCGCCTCCCTTATCACTTACCGACCAATGGCGTGAGACCAGCGGGGGAGGCGGGCGGCGAGGGCCAACCAAACCGGGGCGCAGCAGCGGCGGAGCGCAATGACTGACGTAAGTCAACAAAGGTCACATGGGGCGCGGCGGCGGCTCCCATTGGCTGCGTGGACGCGGGCGGGCGGGGCCGGACGGGGGGGTCGCGGTGGCGGCGCGCGGGGTCCGCGGTGTGACACAATTACAACAACTTTAGGCAGCGGCTCCGGGGAAGTTTGTACGGGCGGCAAAACACACCCCGAGCCGCGGGGCGGGCGGGGAGGGTCCCCCCGGCTCCCCGACAGCTCGGCTCCCCGCGCCGCCGGCGGCGAGCGGCGATGTAAACACCGCTCCGCCGCCATCCGCAGCCGCCGCCTCCTCCTCCTCCCCCGAGTCTCCAGCGCTGGGGCTCCCTCCCCCCTCCTTCCTTCCCTCCCTCCTCCTCCTCCTCCGAGCAGCGGGGCTTCCCCCCGCCTCCCTCCCTCCCTCTCCCCTCCCCTCCCTCCCTCCATCCCTCCCTCCCCCTCCCTGCCGGCTGTTGTTGTTGTAATAAAAGTTGTGGTGTGTGTGTGTGTCGGGCACCCCGCCCCGCCCGGCGCTGGGGGGTGTTGGGGGCGCGCAGGGAGGGGGGGGTGCGATCCGCGAGTTAATTACGCTGCGTTTCCATGAAATCGTGCGGAGTGTCGCTCGCCGCCGCCGCCTCTGCTGCTCCTTTCGGTGATGAGGAAAAGAAAATGGCGGCGGGGAAAGCGAGCGGCCAGAGCGAGGAGGACTTCGCCAGCTTGACAGCCCAGGAGAGAGAAGCCCTATCCGGCCTCGACAGGTACCCGCTCCCCACTGCGCCCCGGCCGCCTCCGTGTCCCGGCTCGGCCCGCGCTCCCTCCGTGTCTCCCCGCTCCCCTGCCCGCGGCTCCCCGTGCGCCGCCGCTCCCGGGCCGCGCTCTGCCCTCGCCCGCCCGCCGCGCTGACTCTCGCTAACGCCGGTGCCTCTCTCTCCCCTCCCTCCCGCCCGCTCCCCTCCTCGCAGCCGGCTCTTCGGATTTCTGAGGCTTCATGAAGATGGCGCCAGAACGAAGGCCTTGCTGTTAAAGGTAAGCGCGAGGGTGGATGTGGAGCGGGGATGGGGGGGAGGGGGGGGGAAAACGGGGGATGGGGAGCGAGGCGGCCCCGCCGCCCCTTCCCTCGGGACCCCCGGGCCCGCACGGTGAGTGTGTGCAGGGGGTGTGCGGGGGGCACCGCCACCTCCGCGGGGTCTCAGTGCGTTGCTGCCGCCTTTGCCCCTTTCCTTTTTTACCCCCCCCCCCCCCCGCCATTCTCCCCGAGCGGGACGAGGGGAGCGTGGCCATGCGGGTGCCCGTCCTGCCCTGGGACGGGAAAGTGGCGGAACCCGGGGCCGGGAGCGGACGGGCCGGGGGAGGGGGCGCGGGGGCGGAGGGGGGGAGGCGGAGGACGAGGAGGAGGAGGCGGCGGCAGCGGGGGGAGAGCGAGAGAGGGAGGGCGCGCTCGGCGCTGCTGACGTTGCCGCTCCCCGGACCCTCCCTCGTGATTTTCGCCCCCAGCCGCCAGGAGCGGAGCCGGGGCCGGAGCCCGCAGGGAGCGCGGGGTCCGGGCTGGGGCGGGCGCGGCGCTGAGCGGCTCCCGGAGCCCGTCCGAGTGACTTGTTTACTCTGCGGGCCCCGCTGCCTCCATCCAGCGTGCCCGCTCCTCACCGAGCCCCGCGTCCCGCCCGCCGGCCCGGCTTGACAGGGAGCGGGGCGTCCCGCGGGCTGCTGCCGCCCAGCCCGGTGTCCGGAGAGAGGTGTTTGTCTCTGTGGAAAGTTGTTGGCCCTGTCATTTAGTTAAGTAATGGCTGCTCCTGTCGGCCCAAGATGGCCGGACAGGGAGGAGAAAGAGAAGGGGGGGGAGGTAAACACGAAACAAACACCGGGAGCGAACGTGGGGAGCGTGGAGCCCCCGGTGAGGGCTGAGGGAAACTCTCCTGCGCATCCCAAGTTCTTTCTGGGCGCTTTCCTGCTGCTTTGCAGCGCCGGTGCCCTCCTTATCAACCTGTAGCACGTTCTGCTGCCCATCCGTGAGCTGCTGACAAAGGCTGTGCGGGCCGAGTGTCTGCCAGCTGTGCTTAAAACACCACACGCCAGGGAAACGTTCGGGTTACGGAATAAGTGGAACTGTTTTTGAAATGGCACACGGCTGAAGCAAAGGGGACAGTGCTACTCTGGCTCCTGCTTCCTGCCTTGTTCCTGTCAGTAGTCTGGCGTTTGACACTGCTCATCCCATTGTTGTGCCCGGACTGTATCGTGGAGAATTATTTTTTTGCTGCTGCTGGTTTTGGTTGATCTGGAGATTTGACTCTAAAGCGTGTTGAATTGGATAGCCTAGGCCTGTGCTTGTGTTTGGGTGTTTTATTTCTGGCAGGATTGGAAAAGCTCAATGTCAGGACATGGGGGGAGGGGGGAGGGATGGAAGGAGAAGCGAGTACACTTTCCTTTCTGCTTATATTTAAAAAGAAAAAAAAATCTCGCGGTTTCCTTTCGATTTTCAGAGTTATTTATAAGAGCACTTCTTCCCATTAATCAAAAAGGTAGGGGAGTGACATGTCAAAGCAGTTAAATAATGTACATTAACTGTTGGTGGACCAGAACTCGTGTCTGGTGTGTGAATGCTGCTGGGGCTATCGGAAATATTAGACCAAATCCCGTATGGGATAGAGCTTAAGGATGCCAGACAGAAAATAAAAGCTTCACATCTCATTAGATCATCTGTCACATAAAATCCCTGGTTTAAGTTTTATTTTGGGTACTGTAAAATTAAGTAGTGCAAGGAACAATTCAGCCTATTAGTTTTGTGCTTTTCTTACGTGTAATGAATTTTTTTAAATGCCAGTCAATTGTAATTTTAATACATAGATTCTGAAGTTGCAGGGCGTTTTGCTGGTTTTGAAATAGGTTTTCAGAAATATCTATGTATGTTCTTTTACTGTATGAAGCTGTGAGTCCATGCAGTGAATACTAAAAAAATCCCCAAGCAAACAAAATATTTTTCTATTTCACCTCAGTTTTCAGATGGTGTTTTTATGTTTATTGCACAGTAACTCACGAAGCATGTTCTTTGTAAAACTTGTCTCTGAGAAAGGTAGATTATTTAAGGAAGTAGAAGGATTAAAACGTTGCTGTTGAGTGCAGAGATGTTCGAGAGGAATTTCTTGGTTTGAACCAGTTTCGGTTTTGTTTGTGCTCTTTACTTTGAAGGAACGTGCTTGTGTTTCTGTTACCGATAAGAAGTTGCTATTTTTAAGGTATTTTCTCCTTCATTCCTATTCTGTGTGAAGCTTTATGCAATTTATGCTCTATTGAGGGCTTTAGAGCAATTAATCTCGCAGACCACTTTAATTCAGTGTAGCAGTTATTTTTATAGTAGAAACTGTGGCCGAATATATGTGCAGTTAATTAATAGGTTTTACAGCGATAGCGACAAAATGTTTCCTTTTGTGCATGGAGCAACAACAGCTAACAAAGACCCTAGACTACATAATTATGAAATCCTGACTGACTGATTTAAGAATCTACAAGGCAGCATGTTACAGTGTGAGATTTATGTGCAAGTGTAGCAGGTAAGAAAAACCATTGAGTCATGTTTCCAGAGGAATTCTTCACAAAGGCAGGAATTTATCAGTGCTCCCCTCGATGTGAGAGGAGCTCACCTACTATTGAAGCTTTCCCAGAGGCTGCCAGGCTGGGGCAGCGAGTGCTGGCTGTGCTCCCTGGTTACCTGTGAGGTGGCAGGAGCAGGGTGCCTGTCTGGGGAGGCTCAGGGAGGTTTTGGGCTGTAACTGTTTGGGAAACAGCTCCCTTCCCTGCCTGGCTACTTGTGCAGCAGGAGGAGTCTGTTCTGGGCTTAAATTTGGTGCCTGGGTGCAAGAAGACACTCCTGGTTTTTGGTGGGGTTCACTAAGGTGTGCATTGGCTTGGAGGGGATTGCAGGAGGTGTTTGCAGTGGGACCTTTGGTTTAACAAAGCCACACCCTGACAGGATTTAATAATAAGAAAACTGGGATCTCTTTGAGGGATGGAGGGGGCTTCATGTCTAGCGCTTTAATTTAGCTGTGGGTTCTATTTGTGCTGCAGTCCCCCGTTTTTTGGTGGTTTTGCTTTGTAGGATGGATGGGGCTGTAGTATTGTGAACTGAGCCAAGCTGTGCTGCTGGGTGTAGCAAATCAAAAGGGCAGGCAGGACATGAGATCTGTACAATTTTATGAATTATTGAAGGTATGGATTAAGGGTCAGGAATATTGTAATGTTGCCCCACGTATTGGGTGTGTGATAAGCCAAAAGAAACTTTCCTGTAATGGTGTACACGCTGCGAGTGTGTCTGACAAAGGAATGGAATTTTCTGTTGCCAGAAATTTTGCATTTATTTTGCGGAAGAAGGAGCTTGAAAATCATAGTTTGCAGTTAGTGTGGTTTTGGGAAAGAGGGGAGGGAAATTAAGAGATCACCTTTCAAACTGGTTGAAATGCTGGAAATCCAACGTAGTCAGTCTTGTGCTGGAGAAAGTGCTCACTGTTATGCTTCCGTAGTTGACAAGAACATTAACGTGAAGGAGGAAAAAACCCCAAAACAAAAACCCTGCTGGTGTCTTGATGTCTCTTTCTCCCAGGAAGGCGTTCTAGCAGGAGGTGAAGCTTAAAGGTTACTTGAGGGGGGAGGGTGAGGATATCCATTGTATTGGAAGTGAATTGCAAAGCATTTCCTTCTTTTTCTTCCTTTTTTTTTTTGTTTTGTTTTTGATGATGTTTCCAGTGTTTAGCCAAAGTTGACTTGATTGCAGTGACAAACCATCGTTTCATAAGCTGTAATTGGCATCTATACAGATGTAGGTTGATGTAGCTGGTCTGATGTATTGGGTATAAGATGCTTGTTAATTCCTATTCATTGAGTTTAATCAGTTTGTCATATCCTGTGGACAAAAACTGAAGCATGTTTCCATTTAAAATATTGATGCTGAAGTCGATTTGGAGAGATGAAGTAGTTCCACACAACATGCCATGTTTTAGTCTGTGTTACCTCTCATGGTTTAGCAGCCCTTTTGTTTTCCAGCTGATTTTAAAAATGGTTTTTCCTTTGTGTGAAGGCCACATGTGTTGACAAAATTAACAGCGTGCTTATCTGTGCTTTTATGAAGCTTACAAAATAAATGCACAGTGACAATATTCTTTCATTTCTCTTACAGTTTTAGTGTTGCTTGTTTAAAAATAGTTTCAGAAATTGTGAATTAGTATAGGTTGACTTTATCCTTTCAGTGTTGACATTAATGTTAATTTCCTACTAATCCATAATAAAATATACACAGTTTTATTTATAACAAACTGCTTGAAAAATAATTATGTAAGAAAACATTTTAGCAGGTTAATCTTAGTGTAGTAAAGTGGATTTTTTCTTTTTTCAATAACTGGGAAGATTTTGGCTTGATTTATTTTCATCAAAACAAAGAAATATTGCTTGAAAAAGAATTAAGAATGTTTGTCTTATATAATGGCAGTACTGGGAATTGAGAAACTGGAAATTGGTACCAGGAGACATTGGTAAGGCACTCCAGGAAGTGGGCAGCCCCTCCAATTTCTGTAAATTTGTATCTGAGTTGTTCCTTTATGTTTGGGTTTGTTTTTGTGTTAATATGTTGTGCATTTCCTATTACTGGTTTATTATCTAGTATATTATCTATCCTGTGGAGCAAGTTGAAGTTGGATAAAATTTTGTAAATTGTGTTAGGGGTGGAACTGATTTTCTAGCGTTTTTGAGGGAGTCACGTTTTTGAGTCTGTTTATTGGGTAATTTTAACTGAGCCATAGATTTCTTTAAGATCAGTGTTTATTTTTTTTTCTTTTGTATGCAGTTTGTATTAATAGGGTGCAGCATTGTGGGATCCAGTTAAGGTGTAGTGGGTGACACATTCCATAGTTCCTGGCTGTACCATGTTTGTACTTGGAATTCACAGCCATAGTGTGTGTATGGTTGTGTATCCTGATACTTGGTTATAGGTTTGCAGTATTTGTGCTTCGTCCAGTATTAAAACCATTTTTTTTCTAAATGGACATTACACAGTACTGTAAGTATGGGATACTTAGCATGTGTTGATACTTTCACAACTAGAGTTTGAGACTTTTTTATTAATAGTGGGATTTTATTGCTCTAAACATATATTCCTGAATGTTTTGGCTGTTCCTCAAGTGTAAAGTACAGTGTTGATACTACTTTCTGAAGGCAAGAAAATTGATTAAGTCAGAAACATTACACTTGTCATTTTAATGTGTTAATGAAGAGAGAAGGATGGATCTCTGTCCACAAACAAAATGCTTTTGTAGAGGTGTAATTAGAATTGCAGGACTTGGTGTGTTGGCATTTGCATTTCAGCATGTTTTATCTTCACTGTCAGCAGACCATAAATAGGAAATATAATGTAAGATTTTTTTGTTGTTGTTGAATGCTTGTAACATATTGTAGCTTTTAAGTCCTGGTCTACTAAGCTTAAGTGGTACATGTACATCATGTTATAAGGTAATTTGTGCCCTACTGACTTTAGTAATCAAATAGCCAAAGTGGGCAGTGGTTGAGGGTGTGGAGAGAGGGAGACACTGCTGTGTTTTAGCAGCTGAAGAATAGAGGTTCTGATAAATTATTTAACTTCAGAAAGTGTGAGGAAAAACAGTGGCTAGGGTGGGACACAACTGTTTTCATCCCATCCCAGAAATGGAACTATTACCATTGATCCTTTGGTGCATCATGCTTCCCTGGCCTCTAGCTTTCACATTTTCTCTAGGTGACTCCAGGTACAGTATGTGAAGAAGGAACAGACAATCCAAAGCTTTGTGTGTGCCTGGTATCACTCAGGTGTGCTTCCAGCATGGCTCTGTGCCTCTTGCCAGCCTGCAGGGCTGTTTGTTCACTGGAGTGGGTTGAGTGGACTTGGTAATTATAGAGGTAAAACTATCTGCAAATGTTGATACCATCTGAAGTAAGTGTTGAAAGCATCTTCTAAAAGCTATGCCATATGTTTGTTATGCCATTTTAGAAAAGAGTAGATGTTTCATGCTTGGATAGCTTGGTGCATGTAGAAACATTTGTTTTCATTGCATTAGTGAGATGATACAAAATTAAAGAGAGTCATGGAAAATGTTTAGGGCTATAAAGTGACTTTTTCCTGATTAACACTTGTCACAAGACTTCCCAGTGCCAGAATTATATTCCATGGCCCATTGTTGTTCTTTGACAATTAGGCAAACTTATGTTCTGTGGAGAAATTAAGTTCTGGTTTCCAGCCTTATAGGTTCTTCAGTTAAACTAAGGTTATTCTCAGATTACTGAACAAAAATAGTTGTTCTTGGTCCTCACCTGGTAGAATTTTTGTATAATGGGAGGGATTTTGCTGTATTTTCAGCAGTCTGAAAGGGAAGGAAATGTGTGTGTTTGTAGTTGGAGAATGCTTGCATAGTTTTGTAAAGATCAGTTAACTGCTTAGAGGGCTTGGATGAGCTTCTGCAGAAATGAGTTAAGGAGAGGGGCTGTGAGTGTGAGGTGAGTGCAGAACTGAGCTGGGTGCAGGTTTAGGGTTGGATCAGGTAATTCCAGGAGCTGAAGCACTGTCCTGCTCCTTCTGAGTGCAGAGAGGTGTATGGATACAACTTCAGTCCTTCAGTGCCATACCTACCTTGTATTTTACCTTAAAAACTCATGCAAGTGACTTAGTTTTAACCCCTTTTCTTGGTGAAGTCCTGCAGCTGTGCTGTTTGAAGCATGATGTTTGAATAATGTGTTTTCACAATTAAACATTGAAGTGATGCTTATTAAACTTGATGTGTCATTATAGAGAGCAGTTGACTCTTTGTAGGAAATGTTAGCAGTGTTAATCTTGCAGAATACTTAATTTGTAGTTAAAACCAGACAAAATTGAAATCAGTGGGTCTTGTATGGAGCCCTGCAAAGGCTGCCAGGATTTGTATAGCTGCACTTGAGAGGATGAGCTCAGTACCTTACAGAACATTTTTGGTATGAAGAAAGAAAGAGATTGTGTTTGATATAGTTCAGTCTGAGCTTGTTGGATGAGGGAAGTTCAGTAAAGCAAGAAAAAACACTTAAATATTTATTACAGGTTTCTGCTTTATGGATAGGCAGACTAAAGAAATAACTATAGTAATTCCTCTGTGGAAAAGCTCTTTCCAAGAGTGGCCTGTTTAAATAGGGGTCTGCTCAAAGCTTGTTTTCAAGATGAGTTTTACTGGTACTGTCACAAGTAGGTTGGGCCATTTAATATTTTTCTTATGGCCATTATCAAGTTTTTTGAATGGTGCATGTCTAAAATGAGCCTCTGTCTAAGTTTGGCAGGGTTCAGGGATTACTCTTGATACTGAATATTATTATTTGTATTTAAAGAGTCACAGGAAGGTATTACTTACATACCTAAAATACCATGTTAATGAACTAAACCCCATTAAGCATATTTGGGAGTTGAATATTGTTTATCAGGCACTTTGACTGCAGAGTGTGAGAGGATGCAGGGATCACCATCAGAGCTGTATTGACAAATTACCTTCCTTTATGGTTCGTGGATTTGCTGTGTAGCATTCATGGCAGGAGCTTATTTAATTAAGATGTAGAATTAAGATCTCATTTACAGTTTTGTAAAGGAGTAACTAAAATTGTGTGATGAATTACAAACAGCACTGTATGTCTGCATATGAATTTCTTTTGTGGTAAGTTGGTAAATTAATTGTTGTTTGTTAAAATGGCTTTAAGTCATTTCCTTTTTTCACAGTGGCATTTGAGAATTATGATTCACTTCTTACTATTGATTGGTTATTAAAGCAGACTGGATTATGAGACTGAATATGCTTTTCCTTAAATTTCTGCTTCCATTTTGAGAATTTGAAATTCTGAGCAATTTCAGAGTATCATTTGCAGCATTAGACAGAAGGTCCAGTGCAACAGCTTTTCAAATAGAGCCAAGAAATGTATTTTTTTTGGTCAGCATTCTGTTACTTCCACTCTAGTTGCCATTTTAACTTTTTATTTAAGCAGTGTGTTCATTATCTTCTGATTTGAAAACCTGCACAGGAAAAAAGAGTGGAATAATGAATTGAGTCAAGGTTTTATTTTAGGTATTTTTCTTCTACCTAACAGAATTTTAAATTTCAGTGAAACATCTTTGGGCCTGTGTGATGAACCAGGCTGGAGAACTGCTTCAGCTGAAAAATAACCTAGTAAGAATAGAAAACTCAATAGTTTTAAATAACCACAAATAAATAACCAATATTTAAATAAATATTGAAGATTAGTACTAGGGTTTTAGAAATTCAAATAGCCAGCTTCTGGATGCTCAGAACTGAGTTGGGAGGGATTCCAAGGGAAGAGTCCCTGTTGGATAAAGGAGCTGGTGAGTGCTGGGAGTTCTTGCAGAAGGCTCTTCTGGAAGCATGACACCAGTCCATCACCTTTAAAAGGAAGGGAAGTAGGTGGGTAAGAGATGCCCTTGTCTTAGCTGCCAGCTCCTGAGTCTGCTCAGAAGCAAGAGAGGAGTGTACCGGGGATAGAAAAATGAACAAATGCCCACTGAGAGCCACAGGGGCATTGCCAGGGCGTGCAGAGGTGCACTTAGAAAAGGAAAAGCTCAGCTGGACTTGAGATTGGCTGGAGATGTGAAAAACTACAGGAAAGGATCATAAACAACAAGCACAAACAGAGGAATGCTGGCCCACTATTAAATAGGAGAGGTGAATTAGCTGCCAACCACTGCTAAAAACCAGAAACTCTCTGCGCTTCTTTCACCTCTGTCTTTACCAGCACTCTTGGGCCCCAGGCCTTGGGAACAAAAATCCAGTTCCATGCACAGACCTACTGTCTTTGAAGGAATTATTGGGATCTAAACTATTACAGGAGCTTGACCCCTACAAATTACCCATCTGAAGGTGTTAAGAGAGCTGGCTGGATACTGCTGGGAGGCTGCTCTCTGTAATCTTTGAGAAGTCATGGAGATTGGGGAATGTTCCAGAAAACTGAGAGAAGGCTCATGTTGTCCCGTCAAGAAGGGTTTAAACAAGAAGGCAGGAAATTATCAGCCCATCAATACCTCAGTCCCAGGGAAAGTCGTGGTGTGAATCCTGATGAAGCACAGGGTTGGGAAAAGCTGGCATGGATTCAGCAAGGGCAAATCATTGTTGGCAAACCTGATTTCCTCCTAGCACAGAGAACCTGCTTGGTGTACATGGAACTAGTGGTGGACATTGTCTTGCTGCATTTCAAGTCTTCCCATGCTGTTTCCACAGCCTCTTCCTAGAGAAACCAATGTGTTATTATCCAGACAAGGGATGTGGGAGCTTGGCTGATGGCAGCACCCAGAGCAGGGTGGGAAATGTTCCTTCTCAAACTTTCTACAGGTGGAATCCCCAGGATTGATACTGGGTCACTGTTTAACACCATCACGAGTGATCTGGATGGTGGGATCAAGTGTTCCCTCATGAATTTTGCTGATGGTACCAAACTGAGTGAGGAGGTGAACCTGCAGAAAGGAGAGCTGTCCTGGATGGGCTGATGAGAACCTTGTGAAGTTCAAGGACAAATGCACCTGGGAGAACATGATCCAGGAGTGCAGTACAGTCTGAAGCAACTCTGTGGGAATGGACCTGGGAGTCCTGGTGGATTTAGCTCAGTAAAAATGAGCTGTGTGCTGCTGTGGCAAAGGGAGACTGAGGTGCTGGATTGCACCACAAGGGCATCACAACAAGGACAAAGGAGTTATCATTGCACTCTGCTCAGAGCTGGTCAAGCCACACCTGGAATATTTGTGTGCAGTTTTGGTGCCCACTAAACAAACCAGATGTGGCCAGGCTGGAGAAGGTCCAGGGAATGGCTGCAAAGATGATCAAAGGACTGAGAAGCTGTATGAGAGATCCTGGTTTGTTCAGCCTTGAGAAAAGAAGGCTTTGGGGCAGATGTTACCAGCATGTTCCAGTACTTAAAGGGTGCCTACAGAGAAGATGGAGACTCCATTTTTACAAGGAGTTACATTGATAAGACAAGATTTAATGGGTACAAGTTACTCCTGGGGACTAACTTCCCATTGAACACAAGAAAAACTCACAAAGAGAACAGTCAGCCATTGGAACAATCTCTTCAGGGCAATGGTGGGTTCTCCAGTGTTGGACACTTTCATAATGCAGCTGGACAGTGTGCTGGGCCATCTTGTCCAGCCTGTGCTTTTGCCAGGAAATGTTGGCTCAGATGTTTTTTGTGTTAATTTGGTGCTGCTGCTTGAGAATGGTGAGAACACACACACCCCACCCAAGGCTTTGACTGCTGGCTCTGGAGTCCTTTGCAGCAGGAGTGTGCAGAGATCTGGTGGATGGGTGCCCTTTCCAGCTCTTTGCTCCTGCAGACTCTTGGACACACTTCCTCCTTTGAGCTTGACCTTGCGTTCCCTGCAGCAAAAACTCAGGCATTGGATTTGTAAAATTAAATCATTTAATAGAGTGGGGCAGCAGGTTTTGAGCCTGCAGAGGGGGACCCAGAACAAATAAATTCTTGGGCTTTTATGCCATTTTTCTACCCTTACATTGAGGTAGTCTCTGATTCTGTGAATGCAGTTCATTTTTCAGGCATAAAAAGCTGTGGAGGTACTTTGGGAGGCTAGGGTGGATCCTGGTTAGTGTGACACGGTTTCTGTAAGAAATATTTATAAAACTATTGCTCCTTATTTTCTTCTGGAGAATGGAATTAGCTGTATTTGGAAGCACAGGTTGCCAGGACTAGATTATACAGAATCATAGAATCCCAGAATGGTTTAGGTTGGAAAGAGTCTTTAATACTGGGCAGTTACTCCTGCTGTGGGCAGGGACATCTGCCACTTTACCAGATTGCTTAAAGTCCATCCACGCTGTCCTTGGACACTCCCAGGGATGGAACATCCACAGCTTCTCTTTCTTCATGCAGAGGAGGGATGGAATGAGTGCACTTGGCTTCCTCACTCTGAAGGAATACCAGGTATTTAGTGAAGTTACCCTGCCACAAACAGATGTGGGAGAGATTCAGATCTGAGCATGTGTGCCCAAGAACACCAAAATGTGTTAGAAGGACTGAGAGAACTCTGAATGAAGGAAAGATCCTCAGATATCTAGGTTGAGTACTAATGAATATGTTTGAACCTATGACTACTGAAAATCAGGCCACCATTTGATTTTAGGGGAGTGGAGAAATGAAACAGTCTTTTAGGAAGGTTTTTCAGAATATAGTGTTATAACAAAAGGGAGAAGTTTTCAGTTAAAGGAAGTAGAAGAAAGGTTGAAGAAGAATATTTTGATGAGATGTGAGGAAGGGTAGGAAACCAAGGAATTGAATGGTTGACTCTGATGCAGACCATTTTGGGGGTGAGGGGAATGGCTGTGTGAATCACTGTGTTTTTATTCTTTCCAGCAGCTACTGGAGTCTTATGCTTGGTTACCATCTAAACATCACTGGTAACTTAAGTAGCATTTAAATGTTTGATGGTGCTGGGGCTGGCTTCAGAAGATTTTAAAAACAGGGTAAAAATGGGAACAAAGCAGGTAACAAAATTGTAGAGAGTTTGTGTAGGATGTGAAAAAGCTTAGTAAGAGTTATATTCTCTGAGTATAACAGAACTCTCTCCCATTTTTGAAATAAAAGGAAGATTTTGGCTGTGTTTTCTGTCTTTATCTTAGAGTGCTTCTTCCCTTTTTTCCTCCTTATCCCTCAAGGAAGGGAAGAGTAAAGAAGCTTCTTCTTTCCTCAAGGTGAAAATGAAGCCAAGAGCTCTCATGTGTCTGTTCTCAAGTCATGTTTTGTTGCCTTTAGATTTGAAGGATAAAGAAAGCTGAGCAAGTGTGGAAGGTACAGATAGATGTGTTGAAAGGGCAAGAAATAGTTTAAAGTGTGGAACTGAAAGCCTGTGTAAGGGAGAATGATGCTGATTTAGAGAATTTAACAGTAAGTTTAACGGAACAATGTGTAAAAAGAGTGTAAGATAAAGTGGAAGGATAAGAAAAATGGAGAACATCCATGGTATAACATCATAAAGCATGTCATAGGCAACCTCTGGCAGGAGAGAAAAAGTGCAGTGATGTTGGGAAGAATAAAGAGCTGCAAAAATTATGTACATTGGTTGGTAAACTTTAATGGAGCTTCTGGGCATGTTACAAATATAGTAACTAAGGGTAGATTTTACACACCATGGTTCTCAAAGCTTTATTTGTTCTTAGTCTCTGGTGTGGTGCATAGAAATGTTGTTTTCCAAGTATTTTTAATCTCTCCTGCCTTTTAATGGTTGGAAGGGCAGAGCCTTTGCATTTGTGATTTTGTTAATACTTAAACACTGTAAGTTTTCGAGAGTGGGAGACTGCAGAATTCTGAAGTCTCTCAAAATTGTGAATTCTATCAAATTTCAAGTGTTACCTGTTAAAATTATCAACAAATTAGGTTTATGGGTCTTTTTTGCTTCTTAAAAAAGTTTGTTCCTTGCTTTTAAGCAGAAATGAATTTTCGTTTGTTCCTTCTTTAAATCAAAGGGTGAGAACAGTTTTTATACTTTCTGAAAAATAAATGATAGTAGGAAACTCTTCAGCTACTTTTGAATCAGAACAGTACATACTTCTTGCTTAAGAAGAAAATATTTTAAAAGAGTATTGTATATGAAGACAAAACTGGAAGCATCAGGTAGTAGAACAGAGTTGTGTGTCTGAGCCAGCCTCTTCTGATGCCTTTGTGAAATCCCTCAGATAGACTTAGAATCGTGAATATCCTGAGTTGGAAGTGACTCACAGGGATCATCAAAATCCAGCTCCTGGCCCCACACAGAAAAACACAAAAATCCCAGTGCCTGAGCACAGATCAACATACTATCTTTAATATAAGACTACATGGAATTTAACTAACAACTTATGTTTGTGTACTTGAGGGCTTTCTTAACTTTAGTTACTGTGTGAAGAAAATGTATAGTTGTAATGGCTTTAATGCCCCTTCTGGCTCTATATAGGGAGGATTTGGAGGTGTTAATGCTTATAGCAGAGTTAATTTTTGTTGCCTAAGTAAGTTGAGATCCCAGAAACATCAGAGTCCTTGTTAACTAATGAGCAGAATTAGTTCTCATTTTCTACCTTTAAAGGTCTCTGTTAACTTACAAGTTCATGTATCAAAAGTTTATTACCTCTGACAGTTGTCTGTCATTAGTTATATGCTGTCCATCTTGGCTGAATTTATGGGATTTTTTCCTCTATAGTCTCAGTACAAGTAATATTTACAGGTTTATTTGCTATAAATAATTTGAAAAAATATTGATGGTTGAGTGGAAGCTCAGAAAGGAGACACTTGCTGTGTTAAAAAAGGAGGAGAGCATGGCAGAAGCTGTGTTGTAGCACAGAAATACATTGGAGGCAGATGTGTTTGGGACAGGTGAAAGAATTGTGGAAGGTTGTTTCAGGGTTCCTTAGGTAACTGTGGATGGTGGGGATATGATCATTGCATAAAATTGCAATTCCTGATTTTGGATATTGCCTTCAGTGAATCAGTGGATTCCCCAAACTCTGTGAGGAAAAACGTGGAATTGGAATGTTGCAGTCTGTTTATTCCCTGCCGGTGAAAATGTTGTCATCTTAAATTGTGTTTTTCTTTGAGTTGATTTTCTTTCGTGGTGGTGGCTTGTTTTTTGCTTTTGAATGATAGAATGTTTTCCTGTAGTGCCAGTTGCAAACTTGCAGCTTGCCCGCATTGTGGCCAAAAATCTGAGAACAATGAGGGCTCCATTATGTGCAGTGAGAAAGGAACGTTTGTACTACTTGCTTTTAATTGCTAATTAAGCCAAGTCCTCGGTAGTTTGAAAGAATGGAATAGTTTATCCTTCCACTTTAGACCACTATTTGCTGCTTGGTTGAGGAGAATGATGGTAGGGGTGATTTTTATGGTGATTTCTGGATGAAAGTGAAAATAGGCATTTTCATAAGAGCAGTCATTTTTCACAAGGTGCTCTGTGGATTCAGGGGATGTGTGGAACTGAGGAGCAGCTCTGGACTTCAGTGCTGCTGGAGAAGGCCAGGCAATGTCACCTTCCCATCCTCAGCACTCTGCTCTGCTTCAGTTTCTGCATCCAGTTTAAAGGTAATTTCAGTTTTTCCAGACAAGCAGCAGGGGTATTCTAGAAAAAGCTTGTTCATATTTTGAGATTATTTTAATTTGTTCTTGATTATTATTTTATTTTTTTAAGATCAGAGAATGAAGCTACCCTAGTAGAGTGCAGTACTGATTCCAGTGCAGTAGAACTCACTGACTTTAAAGATTCTTCAGCACAGCTAGGTAGGAATTTTTGACTCCAGGAAGTTCTGCTTCCAGAGGGATTGGTAAGCAGATATGCAGATTTACCAACTGAATCAGGAAAACAAGTTTCAACTACAGGTCATTTCACAACTTTTTCCTCAGGGCTTTCTCACTTCCACAGCCAGAACTCAAAAATGGAACAAACTGATTTAGAGCAATTCATTAATGAGTTGCTTAAGGTCTGTCAGGCTTCAGACAGCTGGAAAAGAGAAGGAACACATTCCTGCTCCAGTGGTTTCATTTTCATGATTTTTCTGCAGTATTTGAGAACCTTTCCAGATTCCTTTCATGTCATGGCTGAAATGAACTCATTCTCATAAGGACATTTTACCTGTTTCACTTGGTGCCTTGTTTGTCAGTGATTTCTTTTTCTAAACAGCAACAAAGAATTGCCATGGAGTAGTTCTTATGGGTTTAAGAATGAGTGTCAAATTTGGAGAATGTGCTGGAGCTGGTTTTTGTGAAGCAGCAGTGGTGTCTGCAGCTGGGGACTTCATGTGCTGTTTCCTACTGCTTGTGGGAAATGAGTTTTGTGGGTGAAAACTGCAGTGTGAGAGGCATGACCATGTTATTTAGGTGGCAGGTTGAAGACCATTATTAAACATCAGATGATGCAACATTTATGTAACTTGATAGTGCTTGTTGAATTGGTAATCATTTGTGTGGAAGAAATTAATATTTTTCTTAGAAATTAATAGAGGTGCTGAATGGGTAGGGGAAGGTACCGTTATACTGCCTCTCCTTCCACAGTCAGATAAGAGACTCAGATTAATTTAATTGCTACTTCTGGATAGCAGAGTTGCTCATGTCTAACTTTTGGTTCTTAGTGTAAAGCTGAGTTCTATTACTCCTTGAAATGCACATTTGAAGTGAAATGTTGCATTTTCTTCCTATGTATGAATCAGAATTTTGGCATTTGATTATCCCTTTGGTTGGACCTCTTGCTTTGCAAGAACTTAACAGGACGATTCCCTCAGTTTTGGGGAAGGAGGACCTCTTGGGAGGCACAGTGGCACTTGGGGATTCAGCTGGAATAAAGGGCAGAGTTTCCATTACCAGGTGGCATTTACTGTGGAAGAGTGCCCATGGGGTTGCACCTACATATCTGTATGAAGCTGTAAATTTCTCTAAGTTGTCTTGTCTTTCACAAAATCTCCATTGCTTGTGTAGTGTTCCCCTCCTAACCTCTCAAGTAAGTTAAAATATTTATTTTTGGTGTGTCCCCCCATTGTTATCATTGCCCCCTGCATTTTTAGATCTGGCTGTCTTAAATTTTTCAAACCTCTGACCTGCTGTCACATAAGTGTCATGATGTGTGATGTCAGTCATAAGTTTGCACATAGTAGTCTGAAGAGATGTAGGTGAGAGGGAGACACTCAATTATTTTAGAAAAAAATAGTTTCAAACTGTTTATTTTCAGCATTACTACGTTTTCCACCTTTCCCTAGGTCTACTACTATGCTTTCCTATTCATGTATGAATAAATATGCAAAATTAACCCAATTAATTGTAATAGCACATCTTAATATATACATATCTTAAAATGCTCCTCAACAGCTTTCTCTTGGTGCTGTCATACAAGTATTTAGTGTTTTATTTCAGTGCATGTAGCCTGTGGAGTACTGTGGAGAAACCCCTTTCATTTAGTGTCATCTACCTTTAGGCAGGCAGACTGCAAGACCTGGTGTTCTGTCTGAGCTCTTGGGGGTCCTTGTTCTCAGTGGAGGAAATGTCGGGACCTTCCCACTCTACAACTCCCTGAATAAAGGTTGTAGCCAGGTGGAGGTCGGTCTCTTCTCCCAGGGAACCAGGATTGGTCTTTTTCAACTTTGTTTAAAGTTTTCTCTTGTGCCGCATCATTAAGTGAGGAAGTTATTTTATGCTTATCTTCTCACATGTTTGACTTCTATAACCAGTGGAAGGAGGATCTCCCAAGATTTTGGGAAGCAGCTCATATTTGTGACACGAATCTTCCAATTAATTGTTCAGTCTAAATACAGGACTCTAAAATATGAAAGCTTTCCTTCTGTCAGGCTGTATAGGAGGTGAAGGAAGGATCAGAGAACAGAGAATGCAATGCTAAACTTGAGTTAAGAAGCCATCCCTGAGGGGATCCCACCCTGAAATTTTTTTTTTTTCTTTTTTGTTTTGAGGCTGCTCTAAATTTGCAAACCTCCTGTCTGTGATGTTTGCCTCACCTGGAGATCTGTAGGTCAGATACAAACTGACCTATTTGTTGCATCTGGCACATGAGGTCATGGAGTAGGTGCCTGCTGATGGTCGGAAATGAGTCCTGGAAGTGAAGGAGGTGCAAGCTGGGCCTTTTGAGGGACTTCTGAATATAACCCATAAATCCCTTTAGTAGAGTTTTCAGGAGAATGAAGGAATATTTGAGAATTGCACAGTATCGTTTACCTAGGGGTGGCTTAGCCACAGGTAGTCCCCCTGGAATGCAACTACTGAGATTGCTTTAGTAAAATAAAGAATATTTCTTTTGTGCTTCCTCTTCCCTGAATACTCACTAGTAACAGCACAGAATTTTGGACTTTCCAGACAGGTCTAGCAAGACTTCTGAACCAGTGAATGAAGTTGTGCCCATGGGCATAGATTTAACTCTGACTTCCATGAGTGCCCCTTCTTTTCCAGGTCTGTAGTGTGCATGTGCCCTTTGCCCCTGTCTGCACCTGAAGCAGAGTTGCCCATGTCACAGCTCCTAGGCTGTTTTCGTGGCAGACTCAGCTCTGCTTTTTCCCAAACTTGTTTTGCCCCATATGCAATGATCTACCTACCCATGCCAATTTTGAGATTTGCTGTCTGGTGCAGCTGCTGATGGTTGTGATGGCTTCAGTGTCCCTGGGCCCTCTTCCTGCCTGTGGAAGGCAGTGCTAAATAAATCACAGTGCATTTCTTACGGCACAGAAATATTTTCTCATTTCATCATTAGCAGTCAGGCTCACAACATTCCTCAAGGGAAAAGCAGAATATAACAGTTGATACTTTTTTGCTTAATACCTTGACTGTGCAGTAAAGCTGCCACTGATGCAGCTGGAATACCAAAAGCTGCTTTCCTGTGGCCCATGTCACATCTTTGTGGGCAGAACTGTGTATTTCCTGTTTTCAGGACATTATTTAGTTGCTCTGAGCCTTCTGGGAGGCCTCACACAAGATTCTGCTTGCTAACAAACTATGTGTTAAATTTTATTGACCAAGGTCTTTTCACTTTGTATTTTTGTACTTAGCCTGTCACGCTGAAAACCTGTTTCACCAACTTAGAGCTACAGTTTCTATTTAAAAGGTGTATTTTGTACAGATAAACTGTACAAAAATAGTGGTAGTGATATCACTATCAATAGCTTTCACTGTGATCACTGGAGACAGTGGTGGTTTCTGATAGTGAAAGCAAGTAGGAGCATTAGGACATCAGCACTGAAAACAGCACTTGGCTAATTTTAAAACACCACACCATATCTAGACTTGGGTTGATGAAAATGGCTAATAAATCAGCTATTTAATTTTTGAGTCCTGTACAAAAATGACAGCAGAATCCAGCTATAATGCTGCATTTTGCTGGATCTGCTAATGCTTTTGTCACTTGCTTTTAATCTTGCTGATAATATTTCTGTTTTTGAGAGAAAAATTGGCATTTCTTTGCTTTTGAGAATTAAGATAATTTTGAAATAATAGGTGGCAACAGCTATATGTGCTTTGGAAAAAGGAGCAAGTCTGAGTCTGAAGCCTACCAAGCAGATAAATGATGCAGCAGAAAGTGAATCATGTGTGTCTGCTCATCTGAAAGTGGGTGGGGAGAGCATCTCTGTAAAAAAAAAAAAGTGTTCCATTACTTGGAACACACATAAGACAACATGGGACTGTAGCTTAGTGTTGCAGATCTTTTAAAAATGTGTGAGCAGGATGATTGCTGAGGGCTTGGCTTTCTTGTGGCATGTTGGTGTTATCTCTGCAGCTCAGAGAGCTCATGCTTGGGTGCTGTGCTGCAGCAGGCAGTGCGCGCTGGGCAGGAGGCATCCAGAGATGTTCAAGAAGTGATATCCAGTCTTATTTCTGTGGGGGGGAGGGTGGTGTTTGTTTGTTTTATTGTTTGTTACCTCTTCATTTGTTAACAATTTATGAATAACCATTTATTAATTTTCTTCACAACAATTTTCATTTTCTACGTGATGTTTTGAAAGCATGTCACAGGACATGTAATGCTGCTGAGTTTTGGTGAATATTCTTTCACTCGTTCATTCTTCTTCCCTGGAGAGTTGTTAAGCTAAAACTGTTCTTGAAATTTTGTAGAATATTTTTTCACAAGAGGGTTTTGAAAAGCAATAGTCTTGGTATAAAAGAAAGCTGGTTTGTATGAGCACGGAAAGGTTTGGTTTTTTAAGCGATACTGATACACCCACAGTGTCAGTACTTGTCCTTTGGTCATGCTGAAATTAAAGACAAAATATTTTCTGAAAGACCATAAGAAGTGGGTTTGGTTCTTAAAAAAATTAAATATATTTGCTAAAGAATTATGTTCCTTCATTAATTAATATTTAAAATTGAGTTTCTCTAGAGAGACTCCAAGTGCTGATCCTCTCAAGTATTTATGTTGGTGAAGCTGGGCAGATAGCAGATCCTGTCTGTGGGTTTTGGTTCTGTGGTTATTCTCTCCAGTTATGATGTGTGTGCCTCCTGTCTGGACACTAATGATGTCGTAGTTCAAAATATTAAGGAGCTAATTTTACCTAAAGTTTCTCAAATACTCTTACTCAAAAGTGCCTCAAGGGCATAAGCTCTTTGCTTAACAATTCAGCTCTTTATGGTCAGTATTGGTGTTGGTCTGTTCTCACTTGAATGGAAATTGTTTCAAAACTTGTGCAGACTCTTTGAGAGGGAACACAAAAGAATTCATAGGTTTAGGTGAGAGTTTCTAGTTGTTTTTCAAGCCTGTCCCTGCACATTGCATGTGGCTGTGTCACACATACACAGGTATATGGAATAACATTATATTTATGAAAATTGCTGTCTTATATGTGATACCAAAGAGTATTTAAAATAATCCTTTGCTTCTACTGTTTACATTTAAATACTGTTCAAAAGCCTAATTTTCTGATTCTTGAAATACTTTTTAAATCTTCAGTCTAAAATGATATGTTTGTTTGGCATTATTGTTAGACTGAAATACTTTTTCTCTTTCCCTGGTGGTTGTGCTGTTGGTATTTGTAGAAAAGTCATAGTAGGTTTTGATTTCCTAAGGTAAATAATTTGAGATGTTTAGACTTGCTTTTATAAGAGAGACTCTTTCCTCTTACCCCTACACTTCTCTTCCAAATTTATTTCATTTCTACTGAATGTGGGGAAATTGTATAGAATCTGCTGAGATGGTATTACTATCTCTGCTTTTAAAACAGATTTTTCTCTGTCTGTCTCTTCTACTGCAAGAGCCTGGGAGTGTGAACTGAACCTATCAGGAGGCAGATTCAGAGCAAGATGGTTCCCTGCAGTTCGTCTGTGGAACTGCTGGCTGGCCAGGATTGTTAGTGTGAGATGAGTGGACGTGGTTTTAGAAGGTGGTAGGGAAAATTAATGGAAGGAAAATCCATCAGGTGCATTTCCCATCTGTGCCCAGGAATTTTCTGAACTTAAATAGAATTTTTCTGGAAAAATATAAAGGGAAAAAAAATGCCACTGTATGCTAACCTCTTTCTTTTGCTGCTTTTTCAGCAATGTGTGTTCATGTAAAAGCTTTGCTAATCTTTTATTATTGTTGTTTTAGTCCATGTCCTGCTCAAGTAAGTACAAAGACAAGTTGCTGCACAGGTCTGACTATTGGTCTGACTTATTGTAATCTTATTTTAACTTTGCTGAAAGTCTATCATCTGTTGAGCTCCAGAATCCTTTATGCTTTTTTTATCTGCCTTCTGCTGGCAGCATATCCTCATCTTGGTTTGTTGACTTATAATCCAGTAATTAATGTGCATAATTTTTTTTTCCAGTACTTTTAGTAAGCGTGTCCCAGAGCTGACTCCCTTACGTGGCTGCAGAATGTTTTACTGCTACGTGTCTCCTGACTGCCTTCCAAATCCATTGATGGGTGTGGTTTGGATTTGCAGTGTCCTTACCTCATTTACAGTTGATAAACCTAAAATAAGACTGTAAATTCAGTCCAAAGGCCAAGATCTTATCATGGCAAATTATGGAGGTAATTATATGATGATAGGGTACCACCAATAAATGTAGTTAATATTACAGCAGTTCTTCTTTTATGTTGAATTTTGTGCTGCTTAGAGACTATAAAATACATGTGAAAATGGATTTTAGGTAGAGGTCGGCCTGACTCACAAGAAGAAGGAAAGCACATTGAACTGTGAAATGTGAAACAAGTGCAGGAGACTGACCCAGAGACTCAGATCTCGTGCCACTGCTGCACAGGAAGAATAAATTTTGGCAAATTTCTTTGCTCCTGCTTGCACATTGTGCAGTTATGGCAGAAAGGAGGATTAAGTTGAGGTTGTGCTCCTTTGTGTCTGTGAGGGGCTGGCATGGCATGAGCAGCCACCTCCCCACACCTGGGAACGTGTGGAAATAAAATCAGCATGAGCCTCAAACTTTGTTTTGATGTTCCACAAAGGCTTGCAGTTTTTCAAGTTATCTCACAGCAAAAGAAGTTTGGAATATATTTTCAGCATACTGGAGTTTATGGGGTGCTTTCTATGCACTGGACAGGAACTCAGGCCTTGCCAGTCAGGAGTTGTTCCCTGTGGGCCACATTCACCTCAGGAGATGCCAGTTCTCCATCTGTGGCCTAAAGACAACATCAATATTCTCTTCCACATGTGCAAGTGTTATTTATGTTTCCAAGCTTAAGCATAAAGGTTACCACCTCCTGTTGCTTTCACAGGACAGGCCACAGGTGGTCAGAATGATGAGGCTTGCTTTTTTTGGATGTAAGAAAATCTGTTACTGCAGAAAGCAATGAAAAAAGAGCCTTTTGTACTACAGTTGACACTTTAAAATAAAGGGCTTAAAAAGATTGACATTTGGGACTGACTTGCCTGCTACCCTTCTCCTTTTATGATTATTTGAAAATGTCTTATAATTTCAATTTGCTACATTTTCAACTGTTCTTAAACTTTCTCACCTTTGTATTTTTTCATCCTCCCCAGATATTCCCTGCAGAGGGATAATGACTTGTTCTCTTGGTGACTGGCACGACTGAAGTGATTATTAGGTGGGAATTTTTTGTGTTGGGTGGGTGATGATGGGAGGCTGTTGTGCAGCCTGCTGGAGAAGGGATGAAATGGTAGCAGTGGTGAAGGTGCTGTCCTTCAGGGCTCGAGTCAGTTGTGATCTGCTTTCCTTCTCTGGCATTCCCCAGAGACAAAAATTTCATCTCTTACTTGGTGTTCCCTCTCACTCCTTTATTTTGTCTGAGCTTTTATTGCCCACTCCTCTGGTTGTGCCCAGCATACTCTTTAGAATTTAATTTAGTGTCAGTATTTGACTGTATTTAACAGATTCTGCTGTTCTTGATTCAGAGATTTTTGGGTTGTTCTGCTGTTTTCCTCTCTAGGAGGATTGCTTGTTCATAGTGACACAATGTTCAGCAGAGATATTTCAGTGTATAGTGGAGTGTTTATGTTTATTAAGTAAAGTGTGAAAGAATGAAATGTGTGTGCGCCCTTCCACATATATTTTCTAATAATGATGAATCCAACTCTTTGGGACCAGTACTTGAAAAAATTCCAGTCTTCTGTGGAAATGAGCTTTTCCTGCATTCTGAAGAGTTCTTGTTTGGTGTGGTTGACACACTGGTGTATTCTGTCAATTCACAGATCCATGCTCAGGCCATTGAGTGCTTTAAAGGTGAATTTAACCTGTAAACAAAGATTACATTACTGACAGTGAAATGGGAGACAAGGGTATGTCCTGTTCATCCAAAACCTCAAAAAGGAAGACAGTCCACATTTTAGTGTTAAGGAACTGTCCTTTTAGTAGAAACTTCTTAGCGACTTTATGGTTTTGGGTCACAATTTTGGTGCATTTTTTGCAGCATTGAGTTAGTTGCATTTTGGAAACTATATTGCCTGTAAAACTGCTGAGATTCATTCTAAGGTTTGACATTAATATGTAATTGAAATTGTTGCCCACCACTGTAAATAATATCAGAATTGATTGTTCAACTAAAGGCTCAAGTCACGACAGCTTTAGCTGGAGAGAGAACTTAGGAAAACACCTGTGGAGCCCTGTGGAATGTGGCATGTTCATCAAAAGAAAACCTTCTCAACTAATGTCTGATGTACAGAATTCATATTTCTAGCGTTGTTTCATTTTAAACGTGAATATTGCAGTAATTTATTATAAGGGACTCCTCAGAGGTGTTTGGTGTGTGAGCCACATTCACATCCAGGTTTATGAGTGGTGCCAACAGAACTTGTGATGTTCTGTGCTGATCCTCACTGCTCTTTTGGGGTACTCTGCCCATTGCAAATTTCTGGTCATGGATTTCATACCTCTGTAGGCTTATAAAATGCTTTTTAATAGTTTGATCACCGTTTTAAAAATTTTTGGGTTTTCTCCCTGGTTGTGAGAGATGAGCAGTGCTAGAGATGCTGATTTGGTCACTCTGAAAGGTGATGTGGGGGTAGCACCGCATAAATACTGGGCTAAACATTTGGCTTCCATACAGTGGAATCCACATTATGCCATTTTTTAGTCTACAAAAAGACATTTTTAAGAGAAAAATGGCCATTAGCTATTTTCTGTTTGGGACTGGTACATGTAATGAGCAGTGTAAGGTTTGTGAATTGTGTGTAAACATCTAATTAAGAGAAATGCACGAGGTTGACTTTTAGAAATGAGTGTATTTGGGATGTGTATTGATTTTCTTAAGTGTGGTGACTCATTTTAAAGGCACTTTATTAAAAAACTCATACAATTCTCTGAGTCAAGGTGTGTGGTAGTGAAAGGTAGGCCCAACAGAAGGGGATATTGTGCTTTTTCCAGTTGGGCATTGTGTAAAAGATGCCTTGCAGATCTTTCTGATGGAAGGAACATCATCATCATCATCATCATGGAACTGAGAACTCATAATTGTGTTGAAGAGCTGTGTTTGTAATGTTCTGCCAAAACAGATGGTGGTGTGCCCAGACACCTCAGTCAGTACTCACCCCTAATGGATTGCATTTTCTTTATCCAGCTTTTTGTTGTAAATCACAAATCCTCCTTTTCTACCCAAGGTCATGCTGTAGTTATGGAAGGGGAAAGGATGGCTGGAACAGAGTTCTCCATATAGGTGGGAGCTTGGTGTCTGTCATTCTGCCTCTGTCCTGCAGAGAATTGTCATGGTCACTTTTGGCTTAAAAGTGAGGTTGACTCTGGAATCTGATACCTATGGCGCTTGTGATGAGTATGGACAATTCAAATTTAAATCTTTGTTTTGAATAAAGCGAACCCTTGAATCTTCATTGTTCTAGATTTAATTCCTTAGATAGTATAGTTTTAATGATAGAGATAGTTTTAATGTGCTGGAGTTTCTTGTGAATTTTTTGTGCATCCCATTTCCCTCCTATAATGGAACTGATTTCTGACCTGCTGCACTTACCAGGAACTTCATCCTTTGAAGCTCTGTTTCCTTGTTCAGTAGTGCATCTATCCCTGAAAGTGCATACAGGATAGATGAAGAATTGGCATTAAGCTTCATACATTAATGTTTTCCCACTTGGTATTTTTTAATGTCCATCTGTATATTGGGTGTCAAATTTGCTAGGGCTTGGGAAGCATTATTCAAGAAGGATTTCTAACATCCAGCTCCAGGGAAATGTTAATGAGAACAGGCTGTGGTGACAACCTGCACAGCTGTTCACCCTGCAGCTGCAGGAGGCTTTAGGATGTTTTGCCTGTGACAATTCACTATCAGGTTTTACTTATCAGAAGACTCTGCTAGCCAGTTCCCAAGCAATGTTTTGGGTATATTTTCATTTATTTGGTGTTTAGTGCACATTATGATGAAAATGCATACTGGTAGCTAAAATAGTTTGGATTTGGGCTTTGTAATACATAAATGTAAAATCTGAAATCTCTGTGAATGTTCTTCTCTACCTGTTACTGTCACACAGCAGAAATAAGACATTTCTGCTTTCCTGGAATAAGGTTCACCAGCTCTGCCATTCAGAAGTGGTATTGCTCATTAGCTGTGGACTGTATCCAGAGGATTGTATTCCTCTTATTTCCTCATTGCAATTTCTGTCTGTTCAGATAGTCACACAGGGGGAGAAAAGGTGAGGCATAAGGCTGGGTGTTTGCTGGATTAGCAACAAGGGTTGCAGCTCTTGATGGGGAGTTTTTGTGGTGCTTTTCAAGGTGTTTTCTGTGCATAAAGTTCTCCTACAAAACATTTTCTATGCAGGCTGGTTTTCATGCACATTTGGTTATGTTCCAGTGTTGCTCATTTTTATATGTGAGCATAATTGTGTAAGCATAATTACGCAGCCACAGAGGAGAAAATATGAATGGCTGTGGAAAAAGCAATGTGATTTGTGGATTGTACCTATATGGGAGATTTCAGTGATGTGATGGAAAATCCTTGGGGTGGATCCTTCTGCTGCACTGGCTGTGGTAACTTTCAAAGTGCCAGCATTGTGAGACTCCTTGAAATAGTGATATTTCAGTATGTAAAACCAGGTTCATTCTGGTTTTTTTGTCCTTTGTGTCTTAATGTGCTTTTACCAATTCTGTATCTCCTGTGGTGCTGAAAATTCCACACTTCCCACCCTATTAGCATTAGTTTTTACACTTTCTTTATGAAACAGCTCCTGACCCATTTTCACTTCCATTCTTCTAAAATAAATCATCTTTTCCTTGTATTTTCAGACTAAGCTATCAGCAATATTATTTCCGAGTACCAAGCCACCTCTAGTGTTGAACCCTTTTGGGACTGAAGTTTAGACTGGGCAGATTTAGCAGAGCAGAGCAGTTTGGGGTAGCTTTTAAAGATTTTTTAATAGTTGCCTTTATGTATTGCCTTGTATTCAGACAACACAGAAAAATCATTCTGTTCAGTCTGAAAGTAGATATTTTCACATATATATATTTGTTGTGTCAGTCTTGGTAGACATTGTCTTGTGCATATATTTGTACATTGTTCTCTATTTAATACCTCCTTCTTTCAAGTTCTTTATTCTTTGTTTCATTGTCATTCTTATGCTTGGTGCCTGATAGTCATTGTTACATTTCTAAGGGCTTATGTCCAGATCCAGAGATATTTGCATAAATAAGATATTCTGATCCTTTTTTCCTTAGGTAAAACAGGCAGCTATTAATGCAGATTCTGGCTTTATTTGTGGCTGGGTTTCTGTGTTTGGTTGTATTTTTCTGTGTTTTTTAATTATATTTCAAAAATAATTTACCCAATGAGAACAAAATCAGCGATTTATTTGTTGTGTCATATCTTACTTAAAATCTGTATGAGACTCTGTAGACTCCTAGATAAAACTGGTTTAACATATTAAAAAAGAGATAAACTTATCTATCAGTGTTAGCTATCTAAGTGTTCTGAAGTATGATAAGCCACACCTCATTTGTGATGTTATGTGTTGGTATAGATGAGAATTAATAGAATAAAATCATATTTAGTGGTCTTAAATTTTAGTGTGTGGTGAACTATTCATGAGCTTGAAAAATTGCTAAATTAAGGTGCTGCAATTCTACTTGAAATAGACTTGCTGTGGTAAAAATAGCCAAAAAGATGTTCCTATAGTCTGAGATAAAAACAATGTTCCAATTGCCTGTAAAAAAATCTAGTGCCACTTGGAAAAAAAAAAAAGAAAATTACTTG
The DNA here is from genome assembly GCF_027887145.1 of Ammospiza caudacuta. Classification (NCBI taxonomy): domain Eukaryota; kingdom Metazoa; phylum Chordata; class Aves; order Passeriformes; family Passerellidae; genus Ammospiza; species Ammospiza caudacuta. The sequence goes on from NC_080594.1 coordinate 114,909,147, forward strand.
TGTTTGTTTGGGTTTTTGGTAAAGATTACCTGTGAAGGGTTTTGAATGATGAAATTCCATATAAAATTTGCCATAATCTCTTGAGTCACCTGATTATGAAATATTTTCAGGGATAGAATATAGATAATTCTGTTTGCTAATAATTTAGAATTTCTAAAATGATGTAGGTGTGTGTATATGTACATAGACATTGATATTTGTAAATTTATTTGACTGTATTTAAAAGAAAAAATGAGAGAATTGCATCCTCCAGGTGGACTCAGAATTGATGCAGAGTGGTTCATCACATAAACTCCAGTCAACAAATTTTTCATAAAATCCAGTTGGTTATGGACACTGTCAGCTGCAGAGGACTAAGCTTCCTGTATTTTATGTATGTAAACTATTTTTAATATGTAAACTATTGAGTTTGCATCTGTCTGACAGAAAACACGTGTCAGGAATGTCTTGCAAGTGTTCTGTATTCAGGGGAGGCAAGTTGGGTTTTTCATTCTCTGCTAAAATGTCACTTTTCTCCATTTAATCATTGATTTGCATGGATTCTGTTTTGTATTCTATTCTGCAGATCTGTGCTTTTTATGAAGCAATATCCCTCAGTTTTCAACAATAATTGAGTCCAGGTTAATTTTGCCTTGTAAACTTAGCAACCTTGACCTTCTGCTTCTTACACTGTCATCTCTCATCTGCCATAGACATCATCTGAACAAAAATACTTGTTATATCTTCAGTATAACCTGGAAACACAAAAGTCTTAGACTACAGTAGTGGCTTTTAAAGAAAATCCTTCAAAATTGTGACCATCAGGCTGTGCATGTAGCTCATGTGTGCAGCTGCTTTTCTTTATTGCCTGCACTGTTTATTCTTGTGCCTGCTTCATGAAGCATTAGTCATAAGAAAATAAATTAGGGAAAATTGATGATAGATTTCTTGAGAAATGCTTGAGGAGGATCAGTTTCTGTTGTTCTGTACTAATTGTCCCTGAAATGAGGACTTTGATCCTAAGTGTTACTAGCAGACTAGAATAAGCTCACAACATTCCAGTATGCCATAGAAATTTTGCAAGCACAAAGTTACTGGAGAGGCCAGTTCATGTTTTTGCTTCTTGAGGCCTGAATGTTTTGGGGTCTGAGCATATTTGTGTGCAGCAAGCTGTACTTTCAGCACTCTTCCTGAGGCTTTTGAAATAGCATAGTCCATACATGAAATACATGAAGAGTAAATGTGTGAAATTGAGAGAGAAATTTTATAACAGAATATGAGTGTTGCAAATACAGAGCATATAAAGAAGCTTTGAAAGCTGTAGTGGGAATTGCTGTTGAATAAGAAAGTAAAGGAAGTTAAGGATATTGTGCCAATACCTAATATGAGAGCCTTCAGTGGAGGATCTGCTGCATTAATCCAAGTTATCTTCAGTCAAATAAGAATGATGTGCTTTTCTCTGCAGAAGTAAATGAGATGTTCTTGTAAATCACCTACAGCTCAGAAAGTGATGTGTATCCAGCCAGTCATTGATGGGGGAAAATAGCTTTACTTCTGAAGAATTCAGGCTTTTTTTTTTTTTCTTTGCATAGCTGAAGTGAGCCCTGTTCACACCCCCATTGCTGCAGAGCAGGAGCTGGAGCTTCGCCATGAGGTTCTCTGGGTGGTGGCAAATTGTTGGCATTGTTGTTAGCAAATTATGTGTGTTTTGGTGAATTGTGGCAAGGAGGAAGGAATGGGAAAATAACCCTTTCAGAGCCTGCTCAGTGGCACTGAGGGAGTGAGGACACATGCACACACTTGTGCCTTCTGCTCTGTAGGTGCCCCTCAGACTGACCAGTGGTAATGTGTGATTATCCACGTGGCTACTTTATTTTCAAGAAGAATAAAATATCACCTAATTAACATTCTGTTTCTAACCGTTACTATAAGCCTGTATTTTGTTTATCAAGAGTCTGCTGTTGTCTCCCTCTCCAATTTTCATGTGTGTGGAAACCCAGGGCACCAGGAGTATTTCCCGGTCTGCTCTGGGGTGCCTGACTCCCAGGGGAGCACTGACTCTGACCCTCATCCATGGAGAAAGTTTCCTAAACTCCAGAATAGACTAGAATCCATAAGGTGTGAAGTAGATTGTAGAGAGTAGTGTAGATGTATCACTTAGGTGGGGAATTTAGGGTTTGGGTTTTTTTAGTATGTTGTGGATGGAAGCAAGATAGAGGTCACAGGGTGTCATCCTGGGTTTCTTCTTCATGCTTCTTCTTCCTTCTTCTCCATGGGTTTGGGTGGCATTTTGTAATTGGGTGGAAAAGTCCTCATTGCAGGCTTTTGGGGATCTATTACTGGGTTAAAAGGGAAGATAATCCAGGTGTCAGTTTTTCATTGGATAGTTTAGCTTTAAAAGACCTTGGAACAAGAGATTGTTGCCATTTTTGTGGTGCTTTTCCAGTGCGCTGAGCCCAGTGTGGACAGCACGCAAAACTCTAGATAAGATAAAAATAAACAAGAACCTGAAGACTGAAAAAATCCAGTGTCTCTCTTTCCTGACACAAGACCACTCCAGGAGGGTCTCCCCCAACAGGAGGAGGGCCCAGCCAGAGTCTCAGAAGTGGGGGAATCGGGGACAGGTACCCCAAGACATGTGGGATCTCTGTTCTCATTACCTGCTCACAAAGCCCATCCAGCTGGGTCCCTGAAGGTGCAAGAAAAGGAAGCAGCAACTGTTCAGTTTTGTCACCATCCCCCAGCTTATCTGCGTAAACATTAATGTTTTATGTTGTGAAATTGAAGGTTTTAGGAACTTCTTGAAGATTGGAATTAGTGATTTTACACTGTATTGTCTGCATTGAAGTGCTGTATTTTTCTTAAGCAGTTAATTTATTACCCAGTAAAATTCAGATAATTTCCTTCACTGTATGTTACTGCCTGGTTGTTGCCATGTTAACAATTCAGATTGCTGGCTTTTTGCTTCCCTGTAGTTGCCAAGGTTTTTTTGTGTTTTAAGTAAGAATTGCTGACTCAGTGTACTCCTCCATTTTCATATCATTAATTTATTCAAGAATTAATAGTTAATGCTTTGTCATGTTTGGCTGTTTTGGCCTGCTTAGTTTCATTTTGGTCAGTCATGCATGTTGTGATTCAGAAAGGATAGCATCACATTATCTTCTTCAGAAACAATCTGAACAAGCTGTATTGATTTCTTCCTTTTTTTTTAGTATAGTTTTTTAACAGTAGTTTGAATTTGCGCTGTAAAATACAAACCATTACAACCAGTGATAATGGTAAATTTTTTTTTTCTTTATAATAATGGAAGTAGAAGTAACATTGTCCTTTTTATTTATAAAGCAGAGCTGAAATGTTTCCGTGACCCCTGTATACAATATTTAGAATTCTGGTTTCATCTGTTGGATTTATCAGTTAGATTTTTGGGGTAGGATATATTTATTTATTTTGTTATGGTATAGTCTCAACTCTAGGGTCTTTCCTACATGAAATGACATCATATTAATAATGGCCAAAACTGGCATTTAGTTTGTGGTGCTGGTTTTGCTTGATTGTTTTTTTGGGGGGGAAAGAATGGTTTTAAAAGAGAGGGGAAAATGAATGCACTTCCTTATCCATTGGAATGAAAGTAGGGAACACACAGGGGTCTGGTAGTACATTTTAAAGGTGATTCTAGAATAATATCTTCCTTTTGTGAACAAATTTTGCTGGCTTTCTGTGAGTTGGTAAATACACTAAGCCTTTTTCTTCACTGTACTGTATTTCAAGGTGTCCTAAGAATTGACAGCTGAATCTGTGCAATCAGGACGCCCCCAGTCATGAACTATGATGTAATGAGAGGGAATTTGTGTGACAATAGTGTGTTACCTTGGCTGAAGGTGGCAAACAACATGAAGATTGTTACTTTTTTAGTGTTATATAAGCCAGTTTCTTTTCCTGCAGCCATTCCTGCCTTGGGTTCCTGCCTCTGCTCTGGTTGCCACACTGCGAGGCAGCTGCGGGTGATTATTTTGCCAAGTTCCTAAATTCTTCAGGTTTCCCTTTTATCTTCTTGTAGCCTTGAACAAAGGGAACGAAGTGTATGATGTTGTGTAGCAATCTTCCTTTTCATTTCAGGGTCTTTCTCTTTCTTGTTAATTTGTCAATACTGGCAGTTCTCAAGGCTGAGTCCATTGAATGCACTTAGAGATCCATACAGTGAGGAGAAATAACAATGCTTAAACACCTCAGGGGTTTTTAACTTCCTTAGAATTCTTAGTGTCTCAGGATAATTTAAATGTGTTGCGCAAGTAGTGCCATAGGTGGCCTTTGCAGTTAACCATTAAAATGAGAACTTTTGATTTTTCCTTCAAAGAAAACATACACAGATAGGTGCAGTGATGACCTCCCTTTTACATCCATTCATTCAACAGAGACAAATTCTTACCTGTGCAGAAAAATACTTGCTACTTTCTAAAGATCTTTGTGGATTGCTCTGGTGGGGGAGAAAGTTTCTTGACCAAAACCAAAGTTGGGTTAAGTCTTGCCTGGTGACTCTGCCCTGACTGGGAAGAGCAAGAGCCACACAGTGACCAACCTGCTGACCCAGGGGCTGATTTGGTGTTCCCACTGAGGATGTAATCCTTGCTTTTAGTTTCTGTTTCATTTTGTTAGAATGTGCTGGAAGAATTGGAAAAAATAATTTGAAACAGCCTTCCCAAGTTACGTTTGCGTAAATATGAGTGTGTTGCTGATTATGTTGCAAACCAGTTAGAGGTCAGCAGAGAGGGTTTGCTTTAATGGTGTAATTTGAATTACTCTTACAAGAACAGATAATTTACAGTTAACTGTGGCTGAAAGGGGAAGTTCTGGTGTCTTAGGCCTTGCCTTGTGTTGGTATCAGTGAGATGGTTTTGCAGTATCTCCAGTTTGTGCTCTACCATAAAGGGAAAATCTGCCTTGTTGAGAACTGCTCTGAGCTGTGTGAAAGGCTTGGGCACAGGTTTTTCCATCCCTGCTACAGACAGTGCTTCAGATATGTGTGATACCTCTTTTAATGAGGATTTACTTAAAAAGGGGCTGTGGGAACACTGAGGGTCCCCAAACACTTTAACGTTAAAGTGCGTGTGATTTATAATTTCCCTGAACATCTGTACAGAAAAATCCTGTTACATTTGTTCAAAAAGCCAAGTTCTCTTCAAACACCTGTAGCCTGATTCAGGAAATAAACTACCCTGGCTTCCTCTCCAGTATTTATTGTAGGTTGCCTGTTGTGGTTGCAGTTTCTATATGCTCTGGATTGCAAAAGACAAAATAACAATTTTAGAAAATATCAAAATGTAACTATTTTCTTCAGCAGCTGTAGCATGTATTGCAAGTCATCAGAAAAAGGGAAGCCTATCTACAAATCAATGTGTAACAGTAACATCAGGAGCACCATCAAAATTGTGTTATGTTTTGTACAAATCAAGAGATGACACCAAAAATGGAGAGGGGAGGCACAGTGCCAAAAAGAAAGTTGTGCACTAAGATATTTGCTGATGTAAGAGTCAGTACATACACAAATAATGATCTTAAGGAATGTACTTTGTACTTGTGTGCTTTGCTTCTGATTTTAGGGATGATATTCTATAAATGGAGAATTGACTTGACTGCAAGAGGTGTTCATTGGGATGGGAATGAAATTAAAGGAGTTGTAGCTTTGATCCTTGGTGAAAGGAATTGCAATCCTTCCACTGCAGTTTGCTAGGACAAAGCTTGCAAATACACATCTAAATTTGGTACCTTCAGAACAAAACCAAATAGCTAGAGTTTGAAATACGTATTTTAAGTTTATGTAAACAAATTTAATGTTTTATTAAATCATTTTAATACCACATGTACACCCAAAGTTCTGTAGCAGCATAGCTTTGTTTTGATTCATTGGAGCTTTGCCTCTGAAAACAGCCATAGAATAAAGCTTTTCTGGGCTTGGGAGTAGGTGAAAGTGTGTGATACACCTCAGTCTTGGGATACAAACTATGACCCACTCAGAACAGATTAGATCAGTAATTGGGTAACATTTCCTCTTTTTTTTTGCATTTCTCTTTTTGATGATTAGTAAAAGTGTACTCAAAGTAAATTACAAACATGGGCATGGCTACTGATTTAAATATTCAGGTTGTATCCCCCCCCTCCTTTTAAACATTGAGTTTTATTAAAATCTCTTAAAAAAGCTCCTCATTTTACAGAATCACAGAATATGCTGAGTTGGAAGGGCCCCATGGTCTTTGATTATTGTCGTGTCATAAAATCAAGGAGTTCATGATTGCAATCAAATTTGAAACATGTACCATAAATAGGTGAAAGTCATAGATTAACCAGCTGGAATTAGAATTTGTTGAAGTCTGTCTGGCTTTGAGAACTGTGCTGGTGGAGCACAGTTCCACCCTTCCATATGAGTTTGTTCAACTGCTTCTATTCAATGACTAATAAGTTCAGAAAGCTGAGAAAATTATTCTATCTATCTATCTATCTATCTATCTATCTATCTATCTATCTATCTATCTATCTATCTATCTATCATCTATCTATCTATCTATCTATCTATTCATTCCCAAAGTGTAAACAGGGTCAGGAGGTAAATAGGGTCATGAGCTAGAGATGTAATAGGTTCAAAATCATGGCAGTTATGGTGAATAGAAGGTGTCAGTTCAGTTGTTGAAAACGTGTGTTCATAGCACAGAACACTCTTTGCTTCTGTGTGTGTCACTTAAAAACTTCTGGGGCATGTTTTCTCAAAACTGGAATTAATTTCTAATTGGATTTACATTTCTGGCTTTAGCTTTTCTAAGTAGGAGGAAGTAAATTATTTTACAACATGCTAGATGTGAAAAGAATCTGATCTTGGGAAACACATATGAAGATGTATAAACTGCACAAGGAAACATGTTGAGGTAGGGTAGTGTGCTCTTTGGTTCAGCAAAAATAAGTGAAATAGCTGTTAAATGAAAAATTATTTCTTCAGGGAAAAAAGCAACACAATGAGAATAAAATCAGAGGGGTTTCTTTCTTGCAGATTGGAAAGAATGAAGTAAATCCTTTTGTGTTTCATTGATTTTAAAAATTGTCATGTAAGTTAGAAGTTTGTTTTGTATTGGGGAAATCAAATGTCCACAGAAAAACAAGAGAAAATTTCTGTTGTTCATTTGTTGTCAGTTTGTATTAGAATCAGTGAGCTTCCAAATCTGTTCTGTCTTTAATATTACATTTCTTCTTTCAAAAGTGATGTTGACTCTGTTAGTGAGAGTGTTTGTAGACCTCATCTTTCAAGCTAATAAAAAACTTGATTATTTCTCAGAAAATGTATTATTTGCTTTAGTAAAGTACAGAATTTTGAAAACCTTGTATTTCTCTTTCCCAGGCTGTTCGCTGCTATGAATCGCTAATTTTGAAAGCTGAAGGAAAGGTCGAGTCTGATTTCTTTTGTCAGTTAGGTCACTTCAACCTCTTATTGGAAGATTATCCAAAAGGTAAGAATTTTTAGTTCTTCTGATAAATGTCTTTGGGGAATTGTTCTTCAGTGTAGGTGGCACAACAGAATGAAAATCACTGGGCTAAGTCACTGTTTCCTTGGTTTGTGCTGTATTTCAGAGCCCATAAAAGAATTATGAGTGGTGATATCTTCACAAAAACAACTTTATTATTACTTCTCATTCTTTTTTATGTTAATGAAAAACAAAAGCCCAACCAAAACACTCCTGGTTCAGGTGTGAATATGAAGCTGGCTGGCAAGGCCCAGTGTCTGATGGCACCTGTGAGATGTGGGTGAGAGCTGGGTAGAACAGGTTAGAATATTTACTTTTTTGCCTTTTCTCGTTGTCATTGCTTTTTAATTTTAACATGAATGCAGATCTGTTTGTGTAGGGAAACAAATAACACCCCCATCCTGAAAATGTGTGCTTCTACCCCCCATGCCTTTTTCTAAGCACACAAAGATGCTGGTTTACAGTTTCCCTGGGATGCAGGAACAGGGAGATGAGTGATAACTGAGAGTAGTTCAGGAGCCTGAGTTTGGTGACTCAGGCTGGTGTGGGCTGTTTGATAGCTGTGTGTCTGTGGGTCCTCTGGCTCTCTGTCTGACATTAAACAGGGTGAGTTTGGCTTCCTGGGACATGCATTTCTAAAGTGAGAAACATGTGGATTTGATGCTGCTCAGGAGGAATTTGCATGTATCTAAATTCAGCCTGTAAATTCAGAAGGGTTTGTTTGGGTGATGGAAGCATTTGTCTTGTACCTCATCCCCTCTAGTGACTGGGATATAACCACTGGTGTTTCCAAATCCAGAGGCATGGGAAAAATTGAAGGGAGCATGGCAGTATAATGTCTCTGAAATTTAGTGAAGAATAGTCTGATTTTAAGTGCTTCCCTTAGTTTTAAGAAAATTCTGCCACCTCCTCTGCAAAAAAATTTGCACCACTTTTTCTCATTAGCCTAATGAAGTTAGGTGTGAGTGCAGTGTGACCTTCTGGACATATTTTACTCAGCAAAACCAGCCCAGGATTATGGACTGGCCTGTATTAACTCTGCTTTTGAGTTGACAACAGTTAGGAGTGACAGCACCAGGTGTTGCTGTGGATCAGAGGCAGGGTTTACTGATGGGGCATCTGCTTTGTACTCTGTGTATTGTTTTAAAAACAAGCATAAAAACTCCAATTGATGGTTGGAAATATCAGTTCTCCAGAACTGTACAAGAGCATTACCACAACAATGTGAGAAGAAACATTAAGCCATTAAAAATCTGAATTAAAGTACTTAATACTTTCTTAGATGACTATTTAAAGTCACATCTCAGTTGTAAAAAAAAACCTCAAGAAAACTGAAAACCTTGTTAGTTATGGAGTATTAAAAATGTATCTGTATTTTCAAAAAAGTGTAGTAGTAGTAGTAGTTAAAAATACTGGAGGACTTTTAATTGATGTAAAAAGGGAAGTTAAAGGCTTTTTTTTATTAAGTGAGGGACATATGTTCCTGTTCAGTACAGTTTTTGAACTCTGGTACCAAAGACTGTAAAACTATTACCCTCACTGCAGAAAGTCATTGTTGTTCTACCACTAATTTATTACTGCTGTTTGAAAGAACTAGAATGTTTGTGTTCCATTATAAAGTAAAAATAAATGTCATTACACGATACAAGTTTTGTTACTTTATTTATCATACATTCCAATTGCATTATAGTTAAATTTTATATGATTTAGAACAGAAAAGAGAGGTCAGAATGTTTTGATGTCAGTAATGTATATTTTACCCAGATTTTAGGTCCTGAAGTTCCAGAAGTGTAAAATGCTGAAGGAGCATGATACTCAGAGCTATAGATCTGTGTAGTCTGAATTTAGTCAAAGTTATGGACAAGTCAATGTGTTTAATAAATTGGATATAATTAATAAAATATCACAACATAGCAGCATGTGTAATGCTCCACAGGTTTTTTTCCCTTAAAAGCCTGTTACTTAATTAAATGTCTTCAATAAATGCATGCACCTTTGTATAAAATGTATGAAGTGTTTTATATAAAGGCAGAAGTGATAGTGTTCTTTGTTTAAGAAATGCTTGCTATGAAGTTTGTGCAGAGCAGAACAAACTGTGAGCTGACTGTAGGACTGGGATGAGTGGTCAAGATGAAGCAGTGCTGGGATGACAGATCTGGGTTTTGTGTTGGTGGGTTCTTCTCTTTAGATCTGTCTCATTTTTTCACCAACACACTGGCAGTGAAGGATCATGCAGTTGGATGCATTTTGTTGTATGTTTTTAGTGTTTTGATGTAGCTTATACCTTCTTCTGAATGTACTGAGACTGTAGGTCATTTCTTTGTAAGAATTAGGACTTATACACCATAAAGGGATCTTGAGAAAAAAGTCCTGGCAGGTTGCATCATTGAAGCTCACATTATTGGTGCTATTACTGCCCTTGCTGCTTATGCTCAGAGGGTACCAGTGAGGGGCAGTCAGATAATGTCTGATACTGAAGTCTATTTAACTTTAGTTTTTTTTAGTGAAAGCTCTTAAATATTCTAAGTCCCCTCCAAGTGCAGTGTGTTTTCTGTCACTCCTAGCTACTGAATTCCAGAATCAATATGCTTTTATTTTTCTTCCTTAAAAAGAAGTACTTGTCTTCAAGAAAAGTTTTGAGTTCACATCAGAAATTACTGGATGAGGTTCTTTCTTCTCAATATTATACCTGAGCTTAGACTGGAGTGTCAGTGCCACTGCTAACCTTTAAAAGATCTGAAGCTGCTCTGCAGGTTACTGCATTTTGGAAAACTGCAAGTTTGAATTGCTTTTGATAGGTAAAGGGTTTTCTCTGCAGCCATGGAATGGAGTTGCTGTGGTATCAGCACTCTGCTGCTGTTAGGAGAAGGTCCTACACAAGGGATCAGCCTTTTTGCAGATTTTGCATCCAGTGAGACACTGCCTTGTATTCAGACACTTATCACCGAGATTACAGATGAATTGATTTCAGCTTTGCCTGCATGTTCAGAGTGGTTTCAATGCTCAGCTTTCCTTGTATTGATCATGACTGATCAGGATTTGGCTTTGCGATTTCCTAAAATGGGAACGAAGTGGGAACGTTGACTCCTCCTGGTGAAAACCATTTCATTTTCTCAGTAGAATTTTCTCAACTCTAATCTGATTCTTCCTCCTGTCTCTTTTGCCAAGGCAGCTATTCCCAGCTGTTGGATTGTTGTGGAGGTTCCCAAAGCTTTTGTTGCCTGGGCATGCCCTTGGTGGCACCCTCGTGTCTGCGGGTTGCTTTCTTTGTGCTGGCGCAGCTGAGCCTGCAGCTGTGTGGGAAACTGATCCAACTGAAAAATAACCCTGCACAAAAATGCTGTGCAGTTGCCCCAGAGTGTGAAACCTCAACCTTGGGGTTTTGCTGGAGGAGGTGGATGGCTTGTCATGGAGGCCTTTGGGTGCTGGGAGCATTCTGAATTCAGTCAGGACTCCTGGTGTGAACCTCTGCACTGTTTGCTGCTGGATTCCTCGGGACACATGGGTTTTTTACCAAATTATTGTGCTCTGGTCTTGAAAAAAAAAAAATGTTCCACTGATAGCTGGAGTTTATTTTTCATTCCATGGCTGGTTTCCATGAGTAAGGAGTGAAGATGTTTAAAGGGTTCTAGCTGACTTGAGTTCTAATTGACTGCTGTTTAATGAGCTCGTGGATTGACATCATCTGTGTTTTCCTTAGGGATCTTTTCTTGCACAAGGGTCACGTGCACTGACCGTGTTCAGTCTGTGACTTGGAGGACAGCTCACAGTGGCACAAATGGAGATGTCCTTTAATCATTTGCCTCCTTGAACTGCTGTTCTCTCAGCAAAATTCCTGGAAGTAGAAAACGCAGTTAATGAATGAATGATTTGAGGAAAACATGAATTTATTTGTGCCACAGTTACTAAAACGCAATAAATACTGTAGTGAAATAATTCTTATTGTTGTGCTCAAATGGTAGTCTCATTTTTAAATGTTCTATGTCAGAACAGTTTTAGTAGTATTTGGTTTGATTATAGATGGTGACTGCTTTGTCAAAAATACTTCTATAAAAATATTTTAAGCTGTTTATAAGATAGCGTTCAGGGGCATGTTTTTAGTAATCATTAATCTAAAATTTAAAACCCTACTAAAAAAATACCCAGATTGTTAATTGAGCAGCTTTTTTATTGCATGCAACCTAAACCCAAAATTTAAACACTTTCTGATTGTTCTTTTGTAAAGTTGTTTGGTTGTGAGAAACTCCCATATTCAACAATGTATGTGTGTTCCTTTGTACTTACAATTCCAGCTCTGTAGGGAATTTCTCTGTGGTGGTGAAGGTCTTTCAGGAATTTGAAAGGCAGTATTGTTATTGGGAAGCATTTTCATGTGCTGTGCTCTGAGATGCAGGGTAGTAGCTGTAATTTTATAAAATATAAGGGAAAACTTCACAGCATGGACAGGATTGTGCTGATTCCTGCTGGGCTGTCTTGTCTTGCTGATGAGTCCTGAAGAACTAGAATGAATTAAATAGCCAGAATGAGTCAAGGAAGAGATGGCTGTTTCAAATAAGTGTGATATTTAGGTTTAAGGGGTTTTATTTTGTTGCTTGTAACTGGAACTAACTGGTAGAATTGGAGTTGCTTTTATTTAGAGCTGTTTACAGAATCCTGAAGATGAGATAAATTTTGGGTGGTTTAATTTCAGGTGGTTTAAACCATTATGTGAAATCTCTGCAGAAAAAAAGGAAGCTTAGAACATTAAAATGTTCTTTATAAATTGTATGTGTATGGAGCAGAGGTTACCAGTCGAGAGTTTTATTATAAAATATACCAAGGCCATGTTTTTCACTGGTTGTCTGAAAATTTTCACTTTGGAAAGTGTTCTAAATAAACACTCAATTGTTAAAAGACCTTTTTGTGTAATGCACTCTTGAAATATTTTTGAGCTTGATGAAAATCCATAGGGTTTCTTCACTGGTTCTCAGTATTTTAAGACTTTTTACAGAGTTCAAGCTTTAAAGGATTTCTGTAATTGTAAATTTCTTGTCAAACTTGTATACCTTTCACATTTAATACTTGATGGGACAGTGCTCTTCACATCACTTTGCTGCTGCATTACAGATGGGGATGTGGAGCTGTTAATAAAATTTCTTAGAGAACTATTTGATGATTTTTCTGTCTTAAATCTATGCTTGTATTTCTTTTGTGTGTCAGCCTTCATTCTGTGTTAAAAGGAAGACATGCTTTAGGCTTCTTTGATTGTCTCTTTGGTACTTTCAGTACAAATCTCTGGAGGAAACAGAGAGCAGCATCTGCCTGAGGCCTTAAAACAAAAGACCTGAGTGGCATTTTGCTGCTCTCACTTCCACATTTTTTGGGTTATTACAGAATTGTAGAATCATGGAAGTTAGAAAAGACCTCTTAAGATAACCTGGTCCTGCCATTAACTCAGCACTGCCGAGGCCACCACTGAAGCATGTCCTTTTAAATAGCTTTAACGTTGTCCTTTAAATAGCTCCAGGCATCGTGACTCCACCACTTCCCTGGGCAGCCTGTGCCAATGTCTGACAATCCTCTCACAAAGAAAATTTTCTAAATAGCCAGTCTGTATCTCTCCTGGTACAAATTGAGGCCACTTTGTTTGTCCTGTCAAGGCTTGCTGCTTGGAGGCAGAGCCAGTTGACTCCTCACCTCTACAGCTGCCTTGCAGGTACTTTGTAGAAGGCAATGAGTTCCCTGAGCACCTTTTGTTCCCAACATCCCCAGCTCCCTCAGCTGCTCCTCATCAGGTTTGTTCTCCAGACCCTTCCCCAGCTCCATTGTCTATGTCTGGACATGCTCCAGCCCCTCAATGTCCTGCTTGTCCTGAGGGGCCTCAGACTGGACGCAGGATTTGAGGTGTGGCCTCACCAGTGCCCAGTACAGGGGACAATCACTGCCCTGGCCCTGCTGGCCACACTTGGTGACACAGGCCAGGTGTCCTTGGCCCTGTGGCTCGTGTTCATCCAGCTGGTGACCACCTCTCCTTTCCCACCCGTCGCTTTCCAGCCCCTCTTCCCCCAGCCTGGGGGGTTGTTGTGACCCAAGTGCAGGACCCAGCCCTTGGCCTGGTTGAAGCTCAGCCCTGGATCCCCTTGTCCAGGCTGTTGATAAAGATGCCAAGCAGGAGCGACCCCACATTGAGCCCTGGAGAGCACACCTGATGACCAGCTGGATGTAATTCCATTTCCCACCACTCTCTCAGCCTGGCCATCCAGCCAGTGTTTATCCAGCAAAGTCAATTCTATTGGCTCAGCCTTGGGATTTTCTCACCTTTTGATGTCTTCAGTTTTATGGCAGAGCAGTTTTCACATTGCTGGTTTAAACACCATGGTGGGTAAAACCTGCACTAGGTATAAGCTTTTTCTGCAGCCTGCATGTATCTCTTAGGTGTTTAATGAACATTTATATTTTTCCTTGAAGCAGTCAGATTTAAATCAAGAGATGTGCTTTTTCCAAGCTTCCCTTGTGCAGTTCTTCAGCTGATTTTCTATTTTACTATTAGTTTCACATCAGATAAGCACTACGAAATATTAGTGCTTGTTTAAAAATTAAATTAAAAATAATTGTTTTTAAGAAAACACATACTGTTTTACACAGATTTTATACAGAACTTTGGTTTGGATTAAAGTTCTCTTTTCAGGGTGTGTAGTTAAATTAAAGCTTGCTGTTTCTAAGTTCAGTAAGCCAAAAATTTGTGTTAGTCACATTTAGCCTTGCAAGGTGCCACTAGATGGTGTTAGTATGTAGTTCACTTTCTTCTTACTCAGGCACTAAAACACTCCAACTGCTCCATGTTTGTGTCACTTTGAAGGCCTCTTAAGTTTTAAGGTGTCATAAAGTGGATTTATTAGAGCAGATCATAAAAGCCATGCTCTGACTGCATGATTTATGATGAAATGTGCTAGAGGTGACAAGTGGGTGGTTGTCACTCAGTCTAGACGTTTTTCCTCCCCACTGTCACCTTCCTTGTTTGTTTAGGTCAAGTGTGTAGATTTTGGATACAAAGAGAGATTGTCTTATCTTGCTACTGAAACCAAGTTTTGTCAACATCCTATGAAATTAAGTAGATGGAAAGAAAAATCCTGAAACCACCTAAGTGGTAATTAAGTCAAATTTATTTTTTATTCTCTGCATGATACCCAGGAATTTTAAACAGGGAGGAATAAGGAACAAGTGTTATCCATGTCCTGCTTCTGACATGGCCCTTGGTCCTATCATAGTAGGAGAGGAAGGCAAACTTAGGGGGTACATAATAAAGTCTGTCAGGATTGAAGTAACCATACATATTGCAAAGGGGGTAGTTCTGAGTGACTAAAAACCTGCAAGAGGAAAGCAGTGAACTCCCAGAGTGTGAACTCATGAGGGTCAGCTCTGCACGAGGTGCCTGAGGTTTACAGACAGATTCTGAAGGGAGCCTGAGCTCAGGAGGATTCTCACTGTTCAGTGGTTGCAGTTCTTTTACAAAGGTGGTGTTTTGCTGTTCAGAGCTGTTTCAGGTAAACATTTTATTTTCTTCAAGCTGGATTGCTGATGGTGATTGACTTGAAAAGCTGTGCATGGCTTTGGGGTATGAATGTCCCGTCCCATGGGGAGGATGGTAAATGCTGGATCTGCCACTCCCAGGGTTTCAGGAACATGATCACAAGGATTAACTTCGAAAAATAATGTACATGGCCAGGTTCTGGAGAGAGGTGTTCATAGCATAGCATCAGCTGATAAAGAAATTAAATAAAGGACAGAAGGAGGGAAATAGAAACTGAACACTTCTTTTAGTAATTGTTGAGTATTGTTTTGGGTGTCTGAATGTGGTCTGTCAGTTCTGTGCTTTTAAAAGCTTTCTGTGGTTGACTACAAAAAGTAGTTGAGGATGAAGCAAGAGGCATTGATTGTCCTGCTGTTGATATTCTGTCCTGTTCTTCGAGTCCAGACATGCATTTTCTGGATGTTTGTGTGTGTTTCACATGCAGGGAAAAAGAAGTTTTTATGTCCTTTATTGTCTTTATACAATTCCATATGTGTAAGAGTTTCAGTGGCAAAGTTTTAAATTGAAAAAGCTCAATAGTAAGTTCCTAATCAAAAGATGGTCTGCAGAATCCTGCTGTGCCTAAGAGTGATTTCAAAGCACTCATTTTATAATGTTTAAGACAGACACCATAACTGAAATGGGATAATTGACTTAAATGTGTAAAAATGAGAGTTGACCCTGTGTTGAAAGAGGGGCAGTAGTTGATAGAATCTTTTTGTGACAAAAATTGTCTCACTTTGGAATGACCAATCTTGGATGAAAAGTAAAGGTGCAAAATGATATTTCAGCCTTTAGTGTTAGGATTTTTTAGTTGTTTGTTTTTGTTCTTGGGTTTTTTTGGTTTTTTGTTTTTTTTTTTTTTTTTAATGCTACTAATGTGCTGCATGGACCAAGTAACTGGGATTTTTTTGCTTTTGAATAAACCAGGGAATATCATCCTACAGTCAGAATCATAACACAGATAAAGCACACCCTCTGTTACAGATAGGGACTTGTGCAAAATTCTTGTGGCTCTGCAGATTCAGTTGCTCTTTTTTGTTCTTATTTTAGAATAAAGTTTGTATTTTGAGGGATTTGCACTTACTTCCTGTAGATACAAACCTAATTTAAAGGAGTAGTTGCTTTAGTTCCACAGTACAGATTTTAGATAAGGTACTAATTTCTACACCATAAAATTTAGAATAAATATATGCTTATTGGTGACTCACTCAGGGATTTTGAAATATTATAGGGTTCAAAATTTATGGTTCACGTTTTCCTTTATATCTAGGTTGGTTCAGTTTTTCAAAAATCTTGCTTTCATAATTTGATTTCTGGCATCTCATATGCAAGATTCTTCTTAGTGTTATGCTTGATTGGGAGTATTTCATGTGGTTCTGTCAAAAAGAACATTTTCTTGAATCCTTTTTTTTTTTCTGTTTTTCTGTTCCTTTAATCCTTTTCAGCAGAACTTGAGTGCTCATGGAACAGATATTTAATGTAGTTGTAAAAGGGGCTGAAATCCAATTTTAGAGGTAACTTACTCTAATTTGAGCGCTTGATAATACTGAAATTATGCACAGTGACACTTTTTAGTTGTCTGACTTCCCTGAGGAGGAAAGGGACATTTAGCTCTGGCTTAATGGAACCCTCCATGATTCATCCTTGTTTAGAAGAACTTTGAGAATTTCAGCGTTTCATGTGCAAGAAGTAGCAAGGGAATACTGTTAGCCTAGAACAGGATGGATCCCTGGGTGGTTCTGAAGCCCCCAGGAGGATTGGGCACTTCAGACACTGAGGAGAACTGAAGTGTCCTCTTTGTTCCTCTGGGGGAGAAATGTGGCTCCTTAGAATGGAGGCCTCATCTTCTTATCATGTAAATATAAATAGGTTTCAGCAGTCCACGCTTCCCATGTGCTTGTTTTTAATTGTAACTGAGCTTGGCACATTAAATGATCACTTCAGCTGTTCCTGTGGGAAGTTGCTGAACTTTATTGAAGAATGGAAGAGTTAGAAAAGAAAATCACAGCCAAACTTCCTTTTTCTTAAAGAAAACTGGTGGAATGTCATGGAGCAAAAGATTTCTTTCTATAATAACTTTCCTCCATGTTAAATGGAGGTGTTAGGATTTTTCAAAGCAAATTTCTTCTTGCTTTCTTTTCTCCTATTCTTTCTCTTTAAGGTATTCTGTTTATTTATGTAGTTTTTTAATACTGTTGACATTTTATAAACTTACTAGCACTGCCTCTACTGCTGTTGGTAAGCATATTCCACCTCTCCTTTTTAATGGATATGCTCATGTGTTATTTCTTATATTTTTAACAGCCGTGGTGAAAATGTTCTCCCTTTTATTTTTCCAGTGTAAATCCTTAGCATTGTATTTGATGTTCTTTTCATCTTTTTATCCATATCCTCTGTATACTTGACTGCAGTAGTTGCTTTAAAAAAAAAAAAGTTTACAAGAAGTTCTCAGTTTCTTGAATCTTGCATAATATGGTCCTGTTGACCTGAGTATTTGAAATATACTTTAACCCTTAAAATTGGGATAGATACTGCTTGAGTAAAAGAAAAAAACCCTCCTTTTATTTGTGTTGTGATGCATTACAAAACTCTTTCACAGTGCATGTGCATGTTCCTGTTGGGGAAAGCAAAGTCATGACCATGTTAAAAAGATAATGATTCCTTTTTGTTGAAAACTTGTAAATGATATCTGGGAGAAGTTGAATCTAGAAGGACTTTTTGGGGGGAGTAGGATGTTATTTCATCTTAGGGTGAAAATCCTTTAAAACATAATTACAGAATGTAACTAAAAGATGCTTAGTTTTATATTGTTAGACTGAAGTAATGTTCTTCAGTTTGTACCAGGTTTTTTTGGGGGAGGGGTCTTGGAGGAGGAATTATGTTCTTAAATAGTGAAAGACTTAGATTAGATTTTTAACTGATTTTGTTTGTCTGAGTTACATCATTTTAAATACATTGCATATTAATAATGTGTGGTCAATGAGTGTTCTTCTAAGTTCATTTTTCTAGTCTGGGCATCTGAATAAACCACAATTTAGAACATTAAAATTAGAAATTGGTCTCACAAGTGTTTTGGTGGAGAGGGGCACGTCATGGGCAGGATCAGCGTGTGTCTGTTTACAGATAAAGGTTTTGAGTCTCCATAGTCAGAGGAGTGCAGAAGTTCTGTGTCTTTACCATCATGTGTATGTTCTTATTTCACTTAAGCACAGGAACTTTGGTCAAGTTACAAAAATGAATATGCAAGACAGGTATTGAAGGGTGATAACATTTGTGGACATGATTTATCCATGGTGCTTGCAGGAAATGAAGCTGCACCTAAAGTGCACATTTGTGTTCTTGTGTCCTAATCTGTTTAGTGCTTATGGTTTTCCAAAGCTGGAGTTGTCTTCTTTGGTTGTTTGGTTTCCACACATTTTGTATTTTCCATTCTTAGGGAGCAAACACTTGAAAAATCAGTATCTTGGTGTTGCTGCAGTGAATCTTTACATAAATGCTTCGTTTTTGATGGTTCCTAGTGTTGCGTTCTTAGAAAAAAGCAGAGCCTGTTTGTGTTCGAGTGGCCTGTTAGCCCAAGGCAAGATGAATCAACCAGAATTTTTCCTTTAGTGAGGAAGAGGCATGCAGGAGTGGTGATTGGTGAAATTGGTTGCTAAGTAGAACTAATGTTCTGTTGAACAGAGCTGTTCTTAGCACTGATTTCCAGGTTAGTCTTGGCCATGGCTGTGGAATAAAATGTAAGCTTTTATTCTTTTTTCTGCTTGCTTTTGTTTCTCAGAATGAAGGGCCATGTGAAATTGATTTCTCTTTGTATGTCCCTCCTCACCAGTTCTTCAGAAATTACAGGGCATCAGGGAGCGTGGTAAATGAGCTACATGATTAAATTTTTAAATCTGAGAACAGCTTTGTCCGGGATGAAAATCCCAAAATTTCAAATTATTTCTTTGTTATAGGTTTTCTTTAAAATATTGCTTGATTTACATTTGTAAGATTAATAATAAATATACTTCTGGGTTGACATTTCATAAAACAAAATTATAATCTTAAGGAATGCATTGCCCACAACAGTGTACTTACCATGGCAGTGTTACTTTTATTAAACCATTTATCATTTTAATGTTGTGTATTCTGACTCTTAAGGATTTTTATCTTTTTCTTCAAAGAAAATGAAACAAAACAAATTGAACGTTCATTTTTCTTCCCTACAGCATTATCTGCATACCAGAGGTACTACAGTTTACAATCTGACTACTGGAAGGTCTGTATATGCTCTTTTTTTTTCATTAATTTTAAAATGTGTTACTGTAAATGTTCAATTTTTTGAAGTAGATTCTGCTCAATATAAGTTTGGGTTATCTACCTGCAATGACTTTTTGGCACATTAATTGAGTCTTAATGTAAATGTTCACATGTATGTGCAATTCCTTATAAATTTCAGTATAAATATATCTTTAAGTCATGTATTGAAAAGGCAGCTCAGTTAAGCTGACAGGTTTTCAATATTTTTTGTTGCCATCATTATCCATTATTTCAGGTCTGTGTTTTTATGTAGCACAGATATTTGGATGTGTGTATGGAGAGCAGCAGAGCCACTTGAAAGCTGCTGTGCAGGCATTGGACTGGGAGTAGGAAAAATGTTCTCAGGTTGCTTTTTGTTTCCACAGCCACCAAATTCTTTCAAGTCCTTTTCAGTATTTTAAATAACACTTTTACGTCAGACAGGAGCAGATCCTGTTGGTGTAGCTGTCTTTTCTGTAAGTAGAGGTATTGTGTCTGTAAGTAGAGGTATCATGACTTCAGATGAATAAAATTGAAAAAATTCTTACAATGGCATTGTCAGAAGTTGTCAGCATTGGTGTATTGTCACATGAAATAATTTGGAGCCCCTGGTTGAGAAAGAAGTGCAGCAAAGCATGGAACATATTAGATATTTGTGTGGTCTTGAGCAGCTCTTTTCCTTAGAAATGTGGATAAATGCATCTGTCAGATAGGGAGGGCTCATGAAGAGCTCTTGGTACCACACAGAGATGGTATTAGAGAAACATTTTTGTGTTCTTTGCATTTGCAGGGACTGTAACAATGCTCTGAAAAACACTGTGGTAGCTTCTCCCATTTGGCACAGGATGGGGAGAAAGGCAGGGTAAATTAAGGGTGGAAGAGGGAACTACAACAAGTGTTTTATAGAAGATAAAAAAGAGAGCTCCAGTTGGAGGATGCTAGGGAAATTTTTTGGTATTGTCTTGTAAAACTCAAACAGGAGTTGTGCAAGTGCCATATTTCAGTGAACGATTTTGGACTTGAAGGAAGTTTTTCCAGAAGTAACCCCTGCACTTTTAAAATTACAACAATAAAAACATTATTCTGTTCTTCTTACTTGTTCTTGGAGAGCTGCTTTAAAGATTGCTGTAAATAAGTCTTGAAATCAATCAATTAATTAAAAATCAATTGTAATGGTTTCTGTTGTTTTTACTCTTTCACGTTAATCATGTCAGAATAGTTTATGACTGGAATTATCTTTTCTGGTTTTTATTCCATTGGCTCATTATTAAAATAAGTGGTAGGTGATTACTAAGTTATTTCCCCTGCATTTTCAGAGTTCAGTGTGGAATGTGAATAATTATATGTATTTTTATAGGTGTAGGTTGTTTTCACAGTGGCTCAGAATATTACCTGCACTTAAAAAAATGTAAACTCTGACTGTTTTGCAGTTTCATCTGAAAAGCACTGATGGCAATAAATTTTCTGTTTGTATACAATGTGTGATATTTTAAGACACCTTTTTCTTGTATATATCTCCAGAATTTTACCATTCAGGGATCAGTTTGAACAATTCCAGTTGCAAGCATGAGAGCATTGCTTGCAGTTGACAAAAGAATATTTTGAGATCTGCAAATTAAAATCCAACCCAAGAAGAAGAAACCAAAAACCAGTAATTTTTCTTCTTTTCTTAGGCTTTTCTGGGAAGGATCTAATTGTGAGCTTACTTAGAAATGTGTAGCTCCAAGTGGTTCTTTTCCTATAATCTTGGGAGATTTTGTTAATTTTGATATTCATGAAAAAGAGCCTGAAAAAGTCCAAAACCATTTCTCAGCTAAAAACTTTTTTACTGAAAGTGGTAAAAATCACAGGTGGATCATATTTCATCTTGTTAATGGATGATGAAACTATTCTGGAGTTGGCAGTGGGAAGCTGCCTGGATTGGGTCTAGAGAAAGAGAGAGAGAGAATTTATTGTTTCTTGTCATCCTTAATGCCCTGTATCTGTGAGAAACCATTTAGTCAGGAATAGCAAGTTTATGGTGTATTTTTGGGCACACTTCTATGCTGGTTTGTTCTACTTTGTGACTTTTTTTCCCCAAAGAGATACAGATGGCAAAAAATTCAGTCAAATTTCCTTATTTTAATGTTGTGGAATTTTTAAAAAGTTTTTTTTTTCTTCTTTTTTTAGTTTTTACAGGGATGGATGTCATCAGTGAAGTTGTTGGAATTTGTGATAGTAAAGGAAGGAAGAGAGAGAAGGGTGTGAAGGAAGGGTGGTATTTGTGAGCTGCGAGGGAGCTGCCTTGGGAGGTCTGGGAAGCTGGAGAGTGCTGAATCACATGAAGGTTATTACATAAGGCAGGGCTGAAGTCAGACAGGAGCAGCCTTATAAACTTGGGCATTTTATCTGAAATTACATTTTATCTGTCGTGCAGTGCAAATTTAAGTGGTTGAAATAAGTGTCCTCTATGTGCTCTGTTTTTTAAAGAGGGAACTTACAGAAGAATTGTGAGAGTTGTCAGATTGCTTTGGGTGTAGTTTGGCCTCCTTTTGTAAAGTATTTTTGCTCTGTGCTACTTGAGATTTTTAGAGTTGCATGGGGTTGGTTATTAAGTGTTATTTTCATGCATTGTTCATTTCATGATATGCAGTCTATATTTCCTTTCATGAAAAAGGCATTTTAAATTGTTTTGTTTCCCCATAGATTTTTTTTGATGGTCTGAATTTTCATAGATTTTTCTGATGGTCTGGTCTCAAACAACCAGGTTGTTTTCTGTCAGAATTTGATGCATGGGTTGTTTTGTTGCTATTACAGTAAGCGTTGTGTTGGTTGTGTGGAACAAAAAGAGAAGGAAAAAATGCTTTATAAAATATATTCTGGATATATACTCTAGTGACAGGATGAAGGTGAAAGGTTAGAAAGATGCTGTATTTTGCCATTTAGCAGATCAATACTCCCTCTGTGCTGATGAGATATTATTTCCTTTCAAAGAACTATTTGTATGGATAGTTCTGAAGGTGTTGTGTTGCACTGTGCCACATATTTCTAAGTAGACCGTTTTTTGCTGTAATCTTTGGGTGCTCACAGATCAGTGCAAAATATCCTGGAAAATTTCTGCAATTTTTGACTACAAAAGCACTTTGCTACCTCAACTCAGCATTTAAAAAAAATCTACTTGAAATTATTTGACTTGAAATATCTCAACTTGCAAAAAAGCCAATCTGACTTTCACTCTTGCATTCAAGTAGTTCTCTCAATGTTTCTTATGTGCCTATGCTAAAAAGCTAAAATAAATCTCCCTTCTGTGCAATGTACTTCATTCTGATTTCCTTTTAAAACTCCCCTGTGTCAACGTGTTGGGGGAGGTGAGGAGGACTGTGGGGGATGAACAGATACAAAGGGCAGTTCAGGAGAGGGAGACAACAGCTAGAACTGCAACTTGTACATGTTGATGCTCCTGGGAAAATAAAGATATCAAGTGGAAATGTCTGCCATGATTATCAGTTTTGACATATTCTGAGGAGGCAGGATTAGAAGCTCAGCAAGGAGTAAGATATTCCTGATTTTATCCAAACATGATGGCAGATATCTGGCACCTGTAGGAAGTTATTTTAATCATCTTGTGGTTGTATTATAATGGACTTGATCATGCTGAACTCTTTTATATAATACCTGAGTTTTGATAGGGCTGTCCTGGAGGAACTCCACTGCATGAGTGAATTAGTGTAAGTGTATAAAACATCTGGGTCTGTTGCACTGACATGGTTGGCCAGGGCAGGAGAGACCCAAAAACTCTTTTCCACAGATTTGGGGCTTCAAGAGTGTCAGTGCTCACTAAAATGATTCCTGGGAGAGTTCCTGAGAGAGGACCCTGGTTATCCAGTATTCAGATTAGTTCTCTGCTTAGGCATGGCACTGCTGCTGCAGCCCTTGTCTGGTTTGATAATCTTGATTAAAGATTTGTGACCTTTGTAGGTAGGTGAGTGTTCACAAATTATCAGTTAGGAATTGTGTGCCTGCAGTTGTAGCAGCACAGTTTGAATAAATAAAACCTTTTGGTACAGCTGTGTTAGGGAGCAGAAAATTCCTTTATGCTGAAGTGTTTGAATGTCTATTAGGGACATCTCTGTGCTTGGGGAATGAATGTGAAGATTTCTAGACACTTCAATTCAGGGGATTGTGGACAAGTTATGAGGAACATGGCAACAGCACCGTTGAAGTCCATTCTTCTGTGTTAATTCATCAAAGTCTAGCCTGGTTTAAGTATCAAGTAAATCCTGCTGGTTTAAGTATTTTTAAGAAAAAAGTGTGTTTTATCAGAATAACAGAGAATATGCAGGTACTTGAACATTTCTATTCACATGTGAATAAATTGAAGGATTGACAAGGCACAGAATTTAGAAATGTATCTTAAAATGTTGGACGTTACTGTGAAAATGACTTAGTTCTTTTTCAAGGTTGGCTTTACTTTGGAATAGGATGCTAGACCTTGGATTGAGGGTGCCTGAGAAAGAAAAGAGACCTCAATTTATTCAGCTGCACTCAAGTGTAGTGTCTCTTTATCAAGCAGTGCTTGGAGTGGATCAGTCAGGAAGTCTGACTGTTCCTTGAAATGTTTAAGGAACACTTAATTAGAGAGTTACATCCTCCAGCATGAATTCAGATATAGAATTCTTGTTAGCTGTTGACTTTTGTTGGAAAGTTGCCTAGAAGGAAAGTAAATCTGTCAGGAACTTGTTATCATTTTATGAAAATGGCCTTAATCACCCTTCTCTTTAATAAAGATTTCATTTGTGTGGACAAGGTGAAAACATCAAAGAGGTTTGGTAAACCCCAGGAAGGGTTTTCAAAGACCTAATTCTGTGTTACAAATGCAAATGTGGTACAAACTGAATTTACAGTTGCAAGGCTGTACAGTACAATATTAAATGGTTGTGTTAAGAAAAAAATAGAGAAATTGAAGAGGGGGAAGTAAATCCCCTAATTTTGCAGCAAGGTGAGAGGTGTGAGTTTAGTTCTGGAAAGCCCCTGTTTGGTACTCCCCTATCTATGTTTACTGAGAGTAGAATAAATGACTGTCTAAATTTTTACCTTTTATCATATTTATTTCTTAAATTATTCTTGAAAATAAAATATATGTCTATATATATGTCTATGTATATACAAATGTGAGAATATCCCCTCACTTTTCTCAGGTAATCTTTATAAAACAGAGAAGAATCCAAAACTGTACAGAGGAAAAAACTTCCAAAAACCAAACCAGAAAAACAAAAAACCCAAACCAAAATCCCCCGACCTGAATTCTCTTCAGAAAGCCAAATGCCAAAGGAAAATTCACTTGTGTATGTGGGTGCTAATCATGGAAGAGGGATATGATCTCAGTCTGTTCTGTTGTTAGTTTGTTGCAGAAAGCAATTTTATAACACTCCTTTTTGTGCTGAGCTGAAGTGTATTTGAGTGCCAGGTAGTATTTTAAAATGCTGTTCTGTAATTAGAGCTATGTAGAAATTTGTCAAGCTTATGGCTAAAACCCTTGTAATTAGTAGAAAGGCTTTTTTTGTTCCAAAGAGCTAAAGTAACTAAAGACCATGGGTGTTAGTTTTTAAGTGTGACCTGTTGCTTGTTTTAATTGTTTTATGCAGCTTTTTTTTCATTCCTCTACTTTTTTTTCCATTTTGTTTGGTAAAATGACTTTTTTTTGTATGCTTCCTTAATGCTATAAAATAGGAAAATAATTTAAAAAAACATGATTCTTTAATTTTGTCTGTTTTGAAGTCTCTTTTTCTCCAGACTGTAAGTCTGTTTCTTTCTTTATAAACAGTTGGACAAAAAGCAATTACTAGACATACTGATAACAGCAAATAAGAGAACATTTTGCACCTTGGAGATCCTTTAGAAGACAGCAATTTTCCACTTCATTGACTCACAACTGTTTTATTTCTGCAGTAAACTCAAAAAACCAAGTAGTTTTTTAAACAGAATTCATCAAAAATTTCATTATTTTTTAATTAGATATAAATGCTTGGATTAATTGAAACAATGCAGTTGTATAGGATCAGTAGAAATTGCTGGAACAAAGTTGGAGAGGTAGGATGATTTGTTAACACTGCTTTTTATTCAAGCCCTTAGGTTTTTGAAACTTTTATTTTAAAGAAAACGTGATTCTGTATAAAGAGATAAATTTCCCCTTAAGGGTCCTCAGAGAACAACATCTTACAATTACACAAAAAGGCTTTAATATAAATTATTGCCCCATAGCAACACAAGATACCTACACAAAAAGCAAAAACAAACAATCTGTTTGATCAGAAGATGTTTAATCAGAGAAATGTTGGGAAAAACTGATCAGAAAAGCAAATTTCAGAAATTCTCAGTGAAGCTGAAGTTTGCTGAGATGCAGACACTGCAAAAGGGACTGGCAGATACAGCAGTGACCTACACATGGGTACATGAAAAACCTGCAATTCAGGATATATTTGCAAGTCAAAATGACAGGGTAGGAATAGAATAAATAGAAAGAGGAAATAGAGATTCAGAAAGTGAAAAATAACATCAGGAATTAAATAAATATTCAGTGTCTCTGTGAAGCATGGAGATATTAATAATGCCTTCTATATGCTCTTTAATTCTGCCTGACAATATAATGGCTGTCAGTGAAGCACATGGGGTTCTGCACCACCCCTCACTTTTCACTAAAACAGGTTTTTGGATTTCGATCCTTTCACTTGAAGGATCTTGATGAAGACATTCTGGTTATGTTCTGAGAAGGTATAAAAGTATAAAATACAACTGAAAAATAATAATCTCAAGACTTCTGCTGTAGACAGAGAGAGACAAGCATGATGACTTTGTGTTATGGAAAAGAAAATGAAAAACAGAGATAATTTTGTCCTGGTTTTTAGATGCTGATGAGAGTAGATCAACATAATGGAGATAAAAAGCATTTTTATGGGATTTAATGGGGATAAGCATTTTCCAGGAGACTGTTGGGGAAAGCAGTCTGGGAATAGTCTGAGTCTGATACTGTGTGATAATGCAGGATGGGAAGTGATTGTGTCCATAAAAAGAAAAAAGGAGGGGGAGGGTTGAGGAGAGAAAAATCTGTAAGGCCAAGTGAGATTGAACAAATAATATGAGGAAGAGGAAAATGTGTCAAGAAGGAAGAATGGCAGGATGTGGGGGAAGGAAAATTCTGGCTTTGCTGAGAATTAGAATGAAAGAAAATGAGAAAAGAAAACTCAAACTTTAGGGGTAACAGCATATGGGGAGAAGAAAGGAAGGTATATATAGAATAATACCAGAATGGATTGTGAGAGATCTGAACTGAGACTTTTGCCAGCTTTTTCCCTAACCATGACCTCTGTGTTGTAAATTCACCAGGCACACTGGGAGAGATTACAAATTAAAAAAGAAAAGTTCAAGGAAGATGTTTAAGCATTCAGGTGAGGAAGTGCACTGTATAATTTTCCACCAAAGAGCCTGGATGGCCTCTGTTTTGAGGAAGGAGTAAGAAAGTAGAGTGTGAAGCACTGAGGATCACTCAGGGAATTAAATAAACAGATAATAAAAATTAGGGATGTTTAGAGTGGAACAAAAGTAACAGGACTTCAGCTGGTAAGACCGAGCTTTGTGCCCTGACCTTGCTGGAGATCCCCTGGCAAGGGGAGAAGTGACTTAAGATGACCAAGACTCCACTCTCAGTAATTAAATAACAAAGATTTTTTATGTGTGTAGCTGTTACTGCAGATGGTGATAACAATTTACTGCCACAAAATAAAGGGGTTTACAGTAATAAAGGATGTGGCAAATGCACAGAGTCTTTACTGAAATGCTGATGGGAAATAGAAGAGAGAATATTTTCCATAATAATTAGGTTTTGGGGGTGCAGTGCATGAGAGCAGTTCTGGTGAAAACTTCACTTTAATCCTGTGATACACTGGCATAACAGAAAGTGGGAAAATGAAATGCAGCACATACAGCATCATCACAGTAACAGATTTTTAAAGATTATTGATACATTTAGATCATGAGCTTGTCCCTTTAGTATGTCAGGGTGGATGGAAATTGCATTTTAGAAGATATTGGAAAAGACAGAGAAGTTGTTAAAAGATGAAGACCCAAGAGAAATTTGGAGTATGAAGACTAAATGAAGGGCTAAATTTGTGATTTGTGCACCTTGTAATCTCTTTTCTCTATTGAAGTGCTTGGTAGCTTTGGTAACACTGTAAATGGGGTTATGTCAGCAATCCCATAGCTGTGATCAGTTAGCATGATTCATCTGTGACATGAAAAATTGGGATTTTTAAATCTAAACTGTGTTTATCCAGATTGGGATTCTGTCTCTTAATGGTAGGAGGTATGCCTTCAAAATACTTCAGAGAAATTTATTAATAAATAAGGGAAATGCTGGAATGCTGGAAAGGTAATGAGATTGTGTTGCCAATAACACTTGGTTGTAAATGCACAAAAAATAGAGCAAATTAATAACTCTATTTGGGTTTAAGAGAAAAACATTTTAGTGTTGCATGCTAAAAATAAATGTAATTTTTTGAAAGTCAGTAAAGCAGACAAGTTGAAAGAACTATCTTTTTCTTTTTTATAAAACATGTTGTTAAATTAATGCCAGCAAGAAAGATTAAGAAGGAAATGTGTTATTTCATGCTGTTTAATTAGAGGAAAGCACAGCTGATTTCTTGTTTAGAAAAGAACATATGTTCATCCAGGTATTTCTTAAGGAATAATGATTCTTAAGAGTCATAGATTGGGGTTTTGTGCATTGTGGGGGAGGTGTGGGTATGTGTGTGTCTGAAATTCTGTCCCTCTTTTAGCTAAAACACAGAATTCTTAGATAGTTCCATCAAAATATGGCAATTGTTAATACAGACAAATAATGCAGCATGTCCAATTTTGTGTACAGGAGAACTGTACAAGGATCTAATAAAGAACTCTTACTAGGTGAGTTGTGTAATGAAATTAAGACAAGAGGGTGTCTTCCCTCTCCTTGAAAGGTTTCAAGACAAGGTGTAAAATCTTAAAAGACTATGACTGGCGAATTTAATAAATTTTGACATGTTGTCTTTGAGCTCATAATTAATTTGATTAATTAGCTTTTTTAAATGCCTCTTTTTATTAACTGTCATCACACAAAACAAAGGAATCCCCCTCTGCATGTAATTCACATGCTCCTGTTTGGGTCCCCACAAGCTTTAGATGTTTTTAGGGAGCACTCATGTTACTCTGTGTTTAGGAATATCTTGCATTTGCCCTAAATTAGAAGAAAGATTATTTCAACATCTGCAGTTCTGATTGTTTTTTGCTGTGCATTCATTCATTAAGCTACTCATCCCCTTTTAATCAATGGATTTATAAGAACTCATAAATTTGAAATATCTAATATATTGAAAGTGTTAAAGAGGAAATAATGTGTTGTGGGGAAAAATTTCCTGGGGTCAGGAGGAAGAGGAGGCAAGACAGAACCTGTGAGGGAACACTGTCCCCTCATCCTGGAAATGGCTTTTGTTTCCAGACAGCATTCATTATGTTTTCTAATGGGGACTTCACCCTGGAAATTCAGCAGGAATGCTCCTCTTGTCCCTCTGTATGTGAGATCTCTGTCTGGAAGCCCAAACACTCTGGGGGAAAATAACACAAGTATCATCAGGATTGATGGAAAAGTCTCTTCAGAAAAGCTTTTTATTCACATGGAATTCTCCTGCTGCAGAAGTTTCCTTTGTGCAGAATAAAAACTGTCATCAAAAATGTGCTAGTATTTAGATTGATAGCATGCTTCCCTTCTTCAGCCCCTTGGATGAGGACTGAGGATGCTGAAATATTAAATGTGCTGGAGTGTGGCAGTGGAGAAACTCAGCAGTTGGGAATGCTCAGAGAGAGGCGTTCGTAGTTGAGTAGAACATTCTGACTCCAACAGGGGATGCATCTCCAGCAGGCAGGAATAATACTTGAATGTTGATAAAGCTGAGTGACCAAATGTCTCATTTTCTAAATCAAAACAATTATTTTGGAAATGCTTGTGATGGTTTTTCAAAAGCCTGTTGTTTGCAGAAGCCGCAGTAATGGCAAATGACTTGGTACTCTGTGTGATTGCTCCTTCCTTGCATGGAAAAGGTTGACACAAAACCCATCACTCTGGTTTTCATATTTCTATTCTGTAGATTCCTGTTTGATCTATAACATGATACAGTGTCTCATTAATGAATGACTTCTCTTCAGAAAGGCTTCTTTTACATTTTAAGGTTCATTCTTTAAAAAGAGGAAATGTTTGCTGAGTTTCAAAACCAAAGAATTGCTTTATTTTGCAAATTTTGTGGGTTTGAATTTGCTTTCTCTGGAACTGGCATCTCAGTTGTTTTTTTAAATATTCTTTCAAGCATATACCTAATTGAAGTGTTGAGCTTGCATCCTTTCCTCCTTTTCTGAAGGATGCAGATTCAGCTTCTTCCGTGTGGTGGGTGTGGGTGGGAGAGCAGTGGTGGAAGTGTGAGTGGATCTACTGCAGATGGGTGGAGAAGGCAGCAGGTGGGAGGATGGGGACACAAAGAGCTTGGGGTCTCCTTAAAGACTCTCTGAGCAGCCTGTGTGAGGCAAATAAGTTCATGCTTTGAAGAAAAGGCAGAAAATTCAAAATGGTTTTAGATTAATGTTTGAGCATGGTTGTGCTCTGAAATAAATGGAGCTGTTTTTCTTTTTTTTCCTCATTCAGTCTTTTTCTTATTGAGTTTTACTTAGTATTTTTCTTACCAAAGCATTAATTTAGACTCTTCAGAATTCTCACGGTCATCCAGAAAGCAGCAATAAAAGCTGTATTAGCAGACATCATAACTACACTGATGCTGTTTAACATGTTTTCTAAAAATACTTCAGGTCTTGTTTTTCTCTCCTCCCAAGGAATATTTGGTTCCATTTCATTTATTTACCTATTGGACTCTTGATTATTTGAGTCACACACAGATCTGTTTCCAGGTATCTTGATGATGGAATCAGAATTTTATGAACTTTTTCTGTAAACAAGCTGGAAAATCTGATTCCAATCCTGGTAAACACTGTGGAAAGGGAAATGGGTTTCAGTCATATCTGCAGTTTAGAAAAGAAAGAAGATGGTAAGCTGATTATAATTCTGAAATATTTTTAAAGCTAAGGGATGGAAACCCATAGAGGTGGCAGAGAAGGGGGGATGTCTTTACACAAGGCCTGCTGGTATTTTCTGTGTTTTCTACTGTAGGAAATTCATGCCTGCTGCATCTTTTAGAAGGTTTTCTATCACTGGTTGTATGGAAAGTTGCATTAGTTTTGCAGAATGCTGCAGACTCATGGTTTAAGTTGTTTCAAAAAGCAGATGAACAATTTCAGGGAAGAAAAATCCATTAAGAGCAATTAAATACAATGACATTTTGTTTGGCTTTAGAAACCTTTGAATATCTCCACAAATCACTGGAGGTTAGGATGGTATTCTTGCCAGGGGGAGGCTTAAAATAATGATAGAAAAGGAAATGAAGTTACCCTTACATGTAACTGCAACAGCAGCATTTTAAAAGTTCAGTGTTACTTCTGAATTGTGTGATAGCCTGTCCATTCCCTCCAGGATCACCTACAGGTAGTTGTGTTTCCATTTGCTGACAGAGTCTTTACCTTTTGCACAGGAAGGGTGATTTTCTGATTAAGTGCAATCATTGGATGTTGTCTGGAACAGAAGCTATACAAGAATCAAGAATTTCAGTACATGATCTCTTCTCTCCCCCTGAAATCCATAAAAATACAGTAATATAAATGAAATAATCCATCTAGTTCTTAATGGAGCATTATAATCCTGTCTCAATTCTGGCTTTGATCTCAAAATCTGGGCAAACAGAGCCCTCTGTCTGAATCATGTAAGAAAAGCTTGTCTTGAAGGCACTTCATTTCTCTCAGGACGAGTGAGATTCAGAGGAATGTAAGCCTTTTTCTCTCCTAAACTTTCTTCCCTGTGCATTGTTGTCAGACAGATTCCTTGGGAGTCTCTCCTGGATCACCATGGCTGTAATGATGACTTTTATAGAGTGGGGATCTGTAGGTTCTGCTTGCTGGTGATTTTTCCTGACTTGGGCTTTCATTAAAGAGCAAAATGAAGCAAATAGATGATGAATGTCACTTATGAGGTCAAGGCAAACCCAGATGGGTGCTGTCACAGGAAGGCAACTTACTTAAACTGAGAATAAATATTAAGTGCTGATTGGAAAAACATGTAAAATTAAAATGGTTTTGAAGGGGCACAACTGATATTTTTTGATTTGTTTTTTTGCATGCTTCTGTTCAGTGGTTCTCCTAATTCTAGTGTTTTGCTAGACATATAGCTCCTAATTCCTGTGGCATCTTTCTTTGTTCTTTGTTAACTAACCTCCTGAACCTTGATTTTTTTATCTTCCCCTGGAATTCTGGTTGTGTATCCTTAGTCTTAAAGCCTGTGCATGCAAACTGGGAGATGTGTGTGGTTTGAGATGTTCTGGTGATTGAAGCTCAGGAGCAAGTGCCAGGGCTAGGACTTTATTACGTGTCTGGAACCCAGGGAGTCACTGAGGTGTTGGAGCAGTGTCTTGAGGCACAGATTTGTCCATGGTGACTCATTGTTCTGGCTGGGAAAAGGTGGTGGTCAACAGTTTTGTAATCATTGGGAAGAATGTCCCAAATAATCTGCCATGTCCACAAGGGATTACTCTGTCCTTAGTGGAAAAAAATGTCCTGTCTGTGTTGTGTCAGTCAAATATGTGGTGAATAACAGTTCATTGGTCTGGACTATCAAACCCAGCTAAGTCCAGAAGTTGATTTTCTCCTGAGGCACTTGGGTGGATTTGACATCTAGAAGCAGAGGATGAAGGGTGGGATGGCTGTGGCTGAGAGAGTCACAGATCTCATAAAGCCAGGTTAAGGCAAAATCCTTGATGGAGAAACACCCACTTCACTTAAATGCAGGTAAATAAGACAGGACTTAAACACATTATTAGCCTGAGATTTCTCTTTGTTTACCTAAAAGAATCTGAATTTTGGGCTTGAAAAGTATTTATTGGATGCCAGACATGTAGTGAAGACATTAAACAGATTTAAAAGTGCTTGAGAGACATGGTGTATTATGAAGAGAAACTGAGAAGTAGAATATGGTAGAATTAGATAAGTAATTACCACCCTAAACAATTAAATATGGCCTGGACTTTCTAAAGCACATCCTGAAGTGGATGTGATTGAGTTTAAGAAGAGGATCAAATGTAATATTGAAAACATGTTAAAAAGAGAGAAGTAACACAAAACCTCTTATCCTAAATGCTTTGGGAAGACATCAAGCACAAATTGGCCCTTCCAGAAAATGGATTTGTATTTTCATCTTTGCCCTGATGTTGATCATGAAGAGACCTTTTTAGGCTCCCTGCCTGCCCTGTTCCCTGTCTACCAGAGCAGGCATTCTGTGGCTGTGGTTTATCTCCCAAGGAGTAAATTTTCTGTATTTTATGTTGGGAGTTCTTTCTAGCAGAGCAGTACTTAGATAGCTTTAATTCCCATAATCTTCCTGTGTTAGCACTTGTTCTCTGGTAGATTTGAGAGACAAATTTCTTCTTTTGTTAAGCAAAGTACTGTTAAGAGATGGATAATTTCCAGGCTGGATGATTATGCCTTCCCATTTTGGGATGTGCTAAGTGACCACAAGGTGATGATCCCAGGTTTAGGAAGCTGCTCACATAATTCTCTTCATGGCCTGGAACTGTCTTTCTGTGGATGTGAATTACTTCATCTTTGATATCTTCAATTGAGAAATGGTCCTGAAATTGCTTAATAATAGACAACTGGGCTTTAGAAGAAAGTGTGAAAAAGCTGTAAAGTATTTTTTTTAAATGTTACCTCAAATAACAAGGTAGATTCAGATTACACTTTATAGTAATCACATGTTCAGAAAAGATGGGAAGGAAAAATCCCACCTTTTTTGAGCTAAGAAAATGAATGTAAATTGGTGTATATTAGACAGTGTCATGGAAAAGTTGTAAATGTGGGGCTGATATGATGGTTTTGTATAGGAGGTATTTAGGGAAGTGATACAAAAACCTCTGTAATTGACAGTCTGTGGAACCATTAGAAACGGTTCCTATATACACTTCTGTGGAAAACACATGTTAAAGATGAAAAATCTTGGGAAAGTTGAGGAAAATAATAGTGAAAAGTAATAATGATTTTAATGACTGGAAGTGAAAGTGAACATTTGTATTGTGAAACAGAAGATAAATTTTGAATGTTGAATGGTACAGATTTAAAGTACAGAAAAAGATTTTGGAGAATTATGATAGCAAGTTCAGTTTCATATGGCATGTTGATATATTTAAACAGTAGTATTTGAAAGTATTTGTATCCACCATCTCACAACTCATGGTCTTGAGGGAACTGGCCTTAGTATCAGAAAAAGTAGAGTATGAAGAAGAAGTTGAAAGCCCAAACAGTATTTGGTTTAATTAAGAACAATATAGAAGCCTGTACTGGAAGGATGGTCTTATATAAAGGATAAGTATAGTTCAGTGTGACATTTTTCTGAAATCCAGTCATCCTCCTCTCTAAAGCAGAACAGAAGAATGAAATTTCAGACAAATTATCAAAGCATTACCCAAGAACTGTTTGCAGAGGAGATTCTGCTGACTCTTGCAAGCCTGAGGAGGTGTCCAGTCACACCAAGGAGCAGCAATTACAACCTCAAATTAATTTGTGGAACTCAGCAAGGTGTCTTTAAAATAAGAGCCCTCTGAGATTTGCAAAAGGATGTTGAATTAACAGAGGAGGAGAAAATCCCCATTTGATGATGTTGGTTAATTTGCCCTCTTATTGTCCTCTTGTCTCTCCTCTTTCAGCCTGTCAGCTGAGCTTAGAATAAACTGCTCCAGAGGAAAAGATTTTAAAGCTACCAACTCTGAGAGGCTTCTTACCTAGGATGGTGAGGTGGTAGTCAGAAGTGAAGAAACACTAGTGGATTAAAAAATGTTTCAGTTCCCAGTCCAGGACAGCCGTTGTGTTTCCATTTGCAGTTTGTCAGAGTTAATTTTTCAGAAATTAAACTGTTGACAGAAGTAATTAAGCAAAATCAGGCGCAGCAGCAGTGATGCAATGGTAAGAAGAGGGATTAGTGAGGGAGGAAAGCAACCTGAGCTCTGGATCAGAGGAGGAAAAAGCTGCAGTGTAGAATAGCCAGAGATAGGGAGGGCAGAAGAAATGTCCTTCATTTGGCTTGTTTGTATTTTTTCTGGTTTGTTTTGCCTTTAGAAACTGACGGCTCTTAAACTCACTAGTCTATATATTCACAGAGTGGGCTGAAAATTTACTGAGGTACAGTTTTCTGTTAAGAAATGGTGATTTGATGGAATTGAAATGCTCTGTGGGAATGGTTGGTGGGCTGCCCAGCTGCTTTGCTCTGCTCTTGGCTGCTGGCCATCCAGTCTGCTCCCCCAGCTGCCTGTCATGTGGGCCTGCTGCCTTGGCTCTTGTAGCCCATTTTAAGTATTTGTACATTCTAACAAATAAAACAGCAAATCACCAATTAGAACACCAATTAGCCATCACTACTTAACCAACTACAGTCTTAATTGGACAATCATTTTCAGTAATAATTGATTGATCCCTAACTAGCAACCATTAATCAATGATCTTGCATTCCAGTTCTTGAAACAAACCTTTAAAAAATTGACACATTCTTGTTTAAATTTTTGATACATATGTAAGAATACTTAAATATATACCTCAAAATGTGTTATTGGATAATGCTTCCATTTTCAGATGTAACTGATTAATGAAAAATAAAGTCAAGATTCAAAACAGCTAGTAAGGTTTTTTTCTAAAGCTGATACTCAGAATTTTGTTCCAAATGTGGGATTTTGTTCAATTTGCAGTTTACAGAACAAACTGTTTTTATGCTGAAGCTAATGAAGCCTGGGCAATGACGAGCTGGTGTCTGTTGTCCTTTCACACCTCCTGTCCTCCCCTCTCCCACGTAAGCGCACACAAACTGAAATTCCTCTTGTTTTCCTAGTGAAGCATCCTCAATGACATCTTGTTTCCTATGGCATCTCTGAGCAGGAAAAGCAGATGCTTGATTTAAAGCTGTGCTACTGGGCTAAGTGTCTTTTCCCAAAGAGGAGAGAATAATTAAGCTCTATGTGCTTTCTGAAAGTAGGCCTTGTCTTGGGGGTTCTTTTTCCTACCCAACAGGCATTTTCAGTGACATTCCTCCAGTTTTTTATCTTTGAGAAGTCTTGCTTTCTCTAAAACTCATTTGAAGGCAGCTAACAGGTTCAAGAGTTACTCAGCTGGAAAGAACAACATAAAAGCAGCAACTGCATTCTTATGGGACTTGGTTAAAAATTACCCTTTGAATTTTTCCATTAAGCAGAGTTCCAGATTCAGCTGGGTTTTTGTTACTGCCCAGCATAATGTGGTTTAAGATTTGAGGGGAACAACCATAGAGAGTTTTGTCATTTAATTTTTGTGGTTATTTTCCT
Source organism: Ammospiza caudacuta (assembly GCF_027887145.1). Classification (NCBI taxonomy): domain Eukaryota; kingdom Metazoa; phylum Chordata; class Aves; order Passeriformes; family Passerellidae; genus Ammospiza; species Ammospiza caudacuta. Next base: position 114,944,957 of record NC_080594.1, read on the forward strand.
TCAGTTTTTGCTGATCTGTTTGTGTGTATTTAAATCTCTTTATAGTCATTCATGCCGTAGTATATTCAACTTGTCCACTCCCATTTTCTGTGCAGTGCCTGAGGTAGAGCAGCTGTGTAATTAATGATAGTAAGGCTCTTTTCCAACACTAGTGATTTTCCAGCAGTGAGAAACTGACAGGGAAATAATGGGGCAACTTGTCAACTCAGTGGGATTCCTATCTTTGCTGGAACGGGTTGGAGAAATGGTGAATCAAGGACAGAAAATTCCATGCTAGTAGTTCTACTTCATAAAATATTTTGAAGATTGGTGTAAATGATGATGATCACTTGCCGTATGAAAGAGGATAAAACATTTGAATGAACTGTCCAGATGTTATAGTCCAAAAAAGATGTTCCAGTAATGTTTGTGTGTACACATGAGCCAGCATTAGTTTCTGTACTTGGAAAACATTTGAGGAGACCTCATAGTTTTTCTGAGGTCAGTATATCTAGATGGGACTGAGGGAAGCTAAATCCTTTAGTTAGTATGAAATAAGAGCAGTAATCACCAAAGAAAAGCAGAGGATTGGAAGACCTGCTCAGTGTTTAATTTGCTTGTGCTGATCAATATCTGGGCCCCACCTCAAGGATATTGGCAAAATAAGGAAGTGCCTGCAGGACAGCTTGATGGGGGGAAATCTCTCTTCTTTGGTCCATATTTGTCTTTGATAATAACTTTCTTCAAGCTCAAGAACAATTCATCCTGACTTGAGGGAAGTTGGACAAAAAGGAATGGAATCCTGCATGGATGAACAAGATGTTTCTGACAAAACTCAGGCATAAAAAGGAAGCACGCAGGAGGCAGAAGCAAGGATTGATGACTCTGGAGAAATACAGAGAGATCATCCAAGCAAGCATTCAGAGATTGCATAAGGCAAGCCAAAGCCCACATGGAGTTGAATTTGGTGAGGGACATAAAAGGCAACAAGAGAGCTTCTGCAAGTGTATCAGCAGCAAAAGGAAGATGAAAGGATATGCAGGGCTGCTACGAAATAAGGCAAATGACAAAGGATATGGGAAACATGGAGGTGCTTCATGTTAGCACCTTGGGCTTTACTGGTAGGACTCACCTTCAGTGCCCGTGAGACCATTTGGGAGATCTGGACCCAAGAAGATTTGCTCTCAAAAGAGGATCAAGTTTGGGAAAATCTAAACAAAAAAATATCTACAATACAATGGGACCTGCTGAGATATGTCAGTGAGTGCTGAGGGAGCTCATCTCTGTCACTGTGAGACCACTCTCAATTATCCTGTTAAGGTCATGGTGATGGGGAAGGTTTCTGAGGCCTGGAGTAAAGCAGATTTCACTCCTGCCCTCAAGAATGGCAAGAAGGAAGATCCTGGGAGCTGCAGGCCAGTCGGCTTCACCTCCATCCTTGTGAAGGTGATAAGAGCAAATTATCCTGGAAGCTGTTTCCAGCACATTCAGGGCAGGCAAGTCACTGGAAGTAATCAGCATTAATTTATGAAGGAGACATAATGCTTGATGAACCTGATAGCTGTTTGCAACACAGTGAGTAACTTGGTGGAGGAGATGAGAGCCACAAGATATTGTTTGTGTTTATTTTAGTAAGGCTTTCCACACTGTTCCTGTAATGTGCTCACAGACAAACGGATGAAATATAAACTAGATAAGTGGTCAGTGTGGTAGATTGAAAACTGGCTCACCCAGGCTCAGAGGATTGTGATTAACATCTGTCATGGTCAAACCCCAGATGGCACCTTCAGTACCACACAGCCACTTGCTCACTGCCTCCTTTCTCCTCCTTAGTGGGAAGGGAAGAAGAATTGGGGAAAAAACAAAGGGTAAAACCATGTGGGCTGAGATAAAACCAGTTTATTTAAAGTGAAACACAGGAATAGTAATGCTTATTTAAGTGAAACACACAGTAATACTAATAGTAATATTAACAATAATAATGATTTTAACAAAAAGGGGAGAGAGAAAAGAAAAATCCAAGAAAAAGAAGCACTTGAGCAACATAATTGATGCCCACACACTGAGCAGTCTGAGCAGTGATCAGCCCCTCCTGGGCAGCTCCTCTGTGTTTGTATACTGGATGTGATTTTGGATGGGATGGGATGTCCCTGCGCCCAGTCTGGATCAGTCCCAAGCCTTCTGCCTCCCTGAGACACAGAAAGGTCCTTACTTAGGGCAAGCACCACTCAGTAACAACTGCAAGGTCTGTGTGTTTACATTATTCCATCCTAAATCCAAAGCACAGTGCTGCACCAGCTATTAAGAAGAAAATGAACTCTATTCCAGCTGAAACCAGGACATATCTCAAAGTCCATCTGGAGGCCAGCCATTACCCCCTGGCTTGAGAGTGGGACCTGTGCTCTTCAGCACCTTGGGTTGGTGACCTGTGTTACAGGCTGGGATGCACCTTCAGCAGGGTTACAGGCAGGACCAGACTGGGGAGAGATGACAAAGTTGTGCTGCTGTTCAGAGGGAGCTGAACAGCCCCAGGAGCCTCCTGGTGTTTGACAGAGGCCAAGTCCTTTATCTCTGGAGGAACAGCCCAGTGCACCAGCACAGGCTGGAGGATGGGGGAGCAGCTTTGCAGGAAAGGCCCTGGGGGTCCTGGGACATGAAGTGACCATGAGCCAGCCCAGTGGCATCCTGGCTGCATAAGGGAGACCATGGCCACCAGGGTGAGGGATGATCTTTACTCTCTGCTGAGCCTTGGTGAGCTGCATGGGGAGTTCTGGGTCTGGTGCTGGGCTCCCCAGTAGAACAGAGTGGGGTGATAGTGGAGCAAGTCCAGGAAAGGGCCTTGAGGCTGTTAAGGGCATGGAACATCTCTCATGCAGGGACTGGAGGCTGAGGGAGCTGAGTTGTTCAGCCTGGAAAGGATCCAGGAGTGTCTTACCCAGTTTTACAAATAGATAGAGCCAGAATCTTCTTGGTGGTGCTAGTCAGTAAAGGAAAAGCAGCAGGCCTGAAAACACAAAATTCCAATTAAACTCATGAAAATGTATTTATTTCTTTAATTGTGAAGGTGATTAAACAGTGGAGAAGGTTGCCTAGAGGGTTTGAGGGGCTGGTGTGTCACAGTGTCGGGGGTAGGACAGTCAGGATGGACGGACATGAGAGATCTCTGCAGCCAAGGTCAGGAACTTGTGGTTTATTGCAAAGGGCCTGGGGGCAGGGCCCTGCTGGGAGCTGCCAGCCACAGCTCAGAGCAGGCCCCAGAGAAGAGAGGAGGGGCAGAGAGGATGGGAGGGTGAGAGAGTAAGGGAGTAAAAAAGGTAAGAGCGTAAAAAGGTAAGAGAGCGAGGTTCCTGTTATAATACCATAAATCTTCTGTGTTGAATATTCTGCTTCTCACTAGCCAATCTAGTACAATATACAAATCCTATAGCATTCCCATACAGCCTGTAAGAATCATTACATTACCATGCTGTGCTACATTTTAAACCCTAAAAACTCCTCTTTGGGCCCCTTCTGCCAAGCTGGTAGGGTCTGCTCAGACCCTTGGGCCTGTCTGCAGGCAGAGGGTATTGTTTCCTCAAAAGGGGATTAATTACCTTCAGCTGGCCACACCATTGTTTTCCAGTTGTTCAGTAACTGAGGAATCTCAAAGCTTGCTTTCATTCCAAACTCACTTATAGTTTCCGTATTCTCAAAACCTTTTTGCTAGACAATGATATTTATAAGGCTTTCCTGTTTCATCTTCCCCAACATCAGTGTTCTTGGAGGCAGTCAAAACCCAACTGGACATCATCCTAGGAATGTTCTAGTTGTGCCTTCCTTGAGAATAGGGTGGGACTAGGTGATCTCCAGAGAGATTGTCTCTTTTTGTCAAAACATTGGATATATTAGTTTAGTTATGAAGCATCTGGTGTCAAGCATGGTTTTCTGTTTGGAGTTAGGGGGATGTTTTTTCATAAAGTCATGTATCATACAAAATAAATTAGAAGCTTTGTGATTGTTAACAACATTCAGGGAATCTACAGGGAGAGTATTAAATTTGGTTACATGAATCATCTGGATAAAATACCTGTCAAGGCGAGTTTAATCCTTTGTGTGTTGCACAACACCTTTGCTCACTTGATTCATGTCAGAAAAATTCTGTTTGCTGTTAAAATACTTAAATTATTGAGAATACTTGTACCAAGTGAAAAATGAAGATGTTTACATCAAGTGAAATATTTTAAGGCACGTAAGTCAGATGCCCATAGCAGTGATCACAGTTTAGACACTTGGATGTTTGTTTGTGTGACAAACTTGGAGGGACACTAGTTGAGCAGAAGTCCCTTTTGCAAATGGAGCTAGGTTTATTGATGGATAAAGAAATACATGGTTTGCAAAACTGTGTAGATTCCATCATCAGTGAACAGGATCTGAGTTATTTGATATTGTTTTGTCAGCTTCTCATTTTCATAGGGCAGTACTCCCTACAAAGTAGTTGTAACACAGTGTATTATTCAGGAGGGTTTGAAATAATGAATGCCTGTTGAATTAATTACTCTATGTGGGTTTCAGTAATTTTCCAGTAGTCTTGTCTTGATGTACCTGTCCATCCCAGTGTGCCAGGAAGTTTTTGTTTACAGATGCTGGAAAGCTACTTGGAAGATAGCAAGGCTCCCACTTGAGCTTCTTCACACACGTCTTGCTGTGTGTGTTTCAGTCCATGGGTAAAAATGTGGGGATAGAAGTGTTTTGGTGGTGTTTTTCCCAAGAAGTTGAAAGAGTAGTTTTCATTCAGAGGGGAGCTGCAGGGAGTGTGGGAATGCAGCACTGCTGGGAAATTGCAAGGGATAGATGTACTGTCTTTCTTAAAGAGGAGATGAGTAGGATAGCCAAGACAGCACAGTAATTTCACAGATAGAAACTACTTACAAAGGGATAAAACATCACAATTTGTAGATGGTGTGGAATTTTTTAAAATTATTTTTATTTGGCTTTATTTCTGCTTAATTTCTAGTAAGAATTTTTCTGTCATATGAAAAAAAGTCGTTTTTTTGAATTAAGGAAGATTTCTTCTGGAAGTAGTAGGTGTATTTTGGCAATATTTACTCTCGGAAAAGATCTTCTTCAAGAAAATGAGGAATTACTTTGTAGCTGTTTACCAAGATATTACAAATGACAGAATGTATTTGTCACAGGAATGATGACTTTTATATTTTAATTGCTTTCACATGGCTACTGGGATGCAGACACATACTCAGTAACAAATTTTGGAATATTATGATTATTGCTCCAGAAGCAGTCATGCAAGCATATTAGAATAGCTGTATTTAAAAATCCTGTATAAATGTGATGATTTTTTAGGTACCATAAAACTTGAAGAAGACAAAACTAATGCTAATTTGCCATACACACAGGGTTCTTAGTATTTTTGCAGGTGAATGGAATTTACAGCACATGTAGACAGTTCTCTTTTTCATGTTTATACAAATGTAAACAAATTTTATTTGAACCCTCCCTTTCTCCTGAGCACGAATAATCTCTGTGCTAGAGCCTGTCAGCTCCCAAGGGCCTGGAACTGTTTATAAACAGGGGCCTAAATGGAATTTTTTATTTGGTACAGATTCTCTAGGGAGCTGTTACTATGTATTTGAGTAGTGTCAGGAGGAAGAATTAGGCGCCACAGTGTCAAAACTTCATTTTTTTTTCTTTTTTGAATTTCAGTAAAGAAATAAACATATTCATACCTTTAAGCACAAAAACTGTTCTTTTGCTTTGAACAGGTGGCTGTGACACCCTGTGACCACAGGATGTGACATGAGCTGTAAAACCTTGTTTTCCTGGTCAGGTTTTCTGAGGAGCAGTGGCCGCCTGCCCACGTGTGTCCTGTGCAGCCTGGGGTGCTGTGGGCTGGGCTCAGGGCTCCAGGGGCTCCTGGGCTGTCAGACCCTGCTGCTGCAAGCTAAATATGCCATCAAAGACTTTCTGATTCCTGTCAGAAGTAAACAAGTGTAAAGCAGTCACTGATCTCTCATAAGGGTGCTGAATGTCATCTTTTTTCCATAGTTTTTCTTTCGCTAACCAACTACATGGGAACTTTTTTCCCTCCTATTTTAGTTGTTGTATAGAATGGTGGGGTACACTCTGATTTCTGATTATATGAAAGGTTTATTTTATCTACATCTGGCTCTTCTCCATAGAGTCACAAAGAATCACAGAATAGTTATGGTTGAATTGACCTCTGGAGATCATCCAGTCCAACTCCAGCCAAGGCAGGGTCACCCAGAGCAGGTGCCACAGGAACGTGCCCAGATGGGTCTGCAGTGTCTCCAGAGAGGGAACTCTGTGTCCTCCCTGGGCAGCTGTTCCAGAGCTCTGCCACCTCCATGGAAAGAAGTTTTTCCTCATGTTCAGGTGGAGCTTCTTGTGTTTCAGTTCATGCCAATTGCTCCTTGTCCTGTTGCTGGGCACCATTGAAAAGAGTCTGGCACCATCCTCTTGGCACCCACCTTGGAGATATTACATAAATATCTCCATATTGGAGATATTTATATGAGTAGAAGAACTGATGCATTTGCCTGTGTGTGTCACTGGTTAAGGGCCTGCATGAAGAAGGCTGGCAGGAGAGTGTGAAGTTATCTCGTGTTTTTATCCACCTTGTACTGACCATGGATGTTGCTTTCTCTGAAGTGAAATATTTGGACGTTTCAGTGATGTTTGAGATGTAATTGTAGGTTTGGTAGACATTTTGATGGGAGCAGTGTAGGCTTTAAGAGCTTTTACTTCTGTACCAGTGTTTTACTTGTGTTGATGCTGTTGTTAATGGGGGTCCACAAATGAACTTGCCTGGGAAGCTGATCCAGTTAAAAAATCCCAGATACTAATAATTCAGATCACTTCTGGCATCCAGTTGGCTGTAGTACTCTGGAGATGATTGTGTCAGCAAAATGAGAGAGGCAGTGCTAGGGAATGTTTGTGAATCAGCAGTGCTGGGAACTATGGCAAAACCTGTTCCTTTTCATTTCCAAATGGCAAGGACCTGGTTGGATGCTGCCCTGACACTGCTTTGAGTTTTTAATGTTTTTTCCTACTCTCTGACTCTCTAGATGTGCCTAACAGGTTTTCATTTGCAAGCATAACTTCTAAGTGAATTTCTGTGTTTATACAACACCAGTTTGGAGTCTGTAACAGGGTCTCAGCTGTGTGTGACAGATAAGTGGAAAACATCTGGACCCAGATGTGGCAGCCACACATTGGTAGAGCCAGTCCTAGATGGCTGTTTGTGATCTGAGTGTGGGGTGGCCATTGTTGGCCAGGACAGGAGCATGTTTGTGTCCCTGTGTTTGTGGATAAGTGTCACTGCTGGGCTGGGCTGGTGTATTTCTGTGGGACCTGCTGGCTGCACCCTTGGAAGGTGGAGAAAAAGGTTTTGTGTGGGCTTGGCCTGAAATGCCTTGAGAACAGAAAACATGGAATGCTGGGGATCTGTTTCCATCTTCTGCTTCAAAGAGCCTGTAAACCAGTTACTTGAGTTTCAGTAAAAGACTAGTGAGATGGGTGGAGTCTTTCTCATTGGTGAATTTTTTTTCCTTGTTCGCTTAAAACAAACAATGCCACCAAAAAGTCTTCAATGTGCTTATTCACACCAGATGTATAAAAAAATGCATTCAAATACATTTTTGCCTTCTGAGTTACCTGTTGACAAAATGCGTATACCACACTCTTTTAGAGGATAAAATTGAAATGTTGCTCAGCACTAAATATTGCATGTAAGTAACAGACTGCACAATATCAACTTGACAATTTCCTTAAATTGCATAAGCGTGGAAAATGGAAAGAGGTGTTTGAGCCATCTAGTGGTTGGTATGAAACATTTAAATATTTTTCGATAATTCATAGAAAATGTAAATGATATCAACTTGGAAATAGCATTTCTGATTTGTCTGTGTTTGTAGCATGGCTGTAGAATGAAAAAAACTCAAGCATTCAACTTCAGATTTGAGGTGTAGTCTGTGTGGGTTTATATCTTACTTTCACTCAAGATTCTAGTGAAAAGAGATATCTAGTGAAAAGATATATCTGATAACATAAAAATTAAATTAGACATTAGTAGCCAAAGAAGGCATTTTGCTAGCATGAGATCTTCATAAATGTTGGGGGTTGTTAGAAAGTTCAAGGAAAGGACTGTAATAAGATAATTTTGTTTTCTGCTTCTTACTAAAAAATATTTGGTGAGAAAAAGAGGCCTTAAATTCTACCTCAACAGCTATCTATGGCAAGGACTAAATAACAAGAGTGGTCTTTACTGGAACACATGGAATGGTATTCTTTGGGAGAAATTTGTCAAAACTAACAGAAGAAACTGAAAACTGATTTCTTAAGATGTGGTGTGTTCGTGGTAAACAGAATCTTACGATTTTAAAAAGGACATTTTGTAGATGAAGATTTGGGAGATAACCCTGCTTGATGCTGATCTGCATTAAGCTGTGGTGGCTTTTCATATTGTCCCTTGCCAGCAGGAACTTGGCTGCATTTTGAACTTGATGGTATTCTGCAAAAGTAATGAACTTGATGTGTATCTTGCCTTGAATTCTTTGTGGGAAAGGGCAGCCACGCATTGGGACACTGTGATGTCCTCCAGCCCTTGTGAGTCCTGTCCCCGTTCAAATGCATGAAAAGATACTTTTTAATCTTAGTTTATTAGATATTAATATAGCAATTGATAAGTGGTGATAAATATGGTTAGAGCTATAGTATTTCAGATAAATTTATCATCCATACTGACATTTCAGAATTTGCATCTTTACATTTGAAGTGAAGTATTACAGGTACAAATATTAAATCTATATTATTTTTATTGAGAAGACGGTGGCAGCTTAAGATATTTTTAAGGTCAGTCTCAAAAGACCTAAGGCCAAAGGAGAATGAGAGAAAAGTGGGAAAACAGGCACAGAACAAAGGACAGAACAGTGATGGTTTATTTGTAGTGCTGTGAGGACCATCTGAAAGCTTTATGTGAACTTGATACAGAAATTACATTTTAATAAATCACTTGCATCTTGGTTCTGTTGTGCCTCGAAAGTTGCTTGTTGTAAACCCTTAGCATCAAAATATCTGGGAGATTTTTTCTGAATCTCTTTCTTGGACTGTGAATTGTAATAGATTTCATAAGAGGAAGTCAAATTCTTTGCAAATTGAAGAGTTTTTAGTTGTCTGGCACATTTTGTTTGAATTTTGAAGTGTTGCAGTGAAGGATTTTTGTGATCACTGTTGTTCTCAATCTCTACAATGATCTAAACTTTATTGAGATTTGAAATATCAGAGGGGACACTGGGCAGTCCTGTTAAGTTCTGTCTGAAAAATGAGTTGGCCTGAAGATATTGAGGGCTCCTGGATGCTGTATTTTTAGACTTCCATGTTGCACACATGAAAATCTCTTTCTTCTTCATTTAAAATGACTTTTCAGTCAGGCCATTATGTGTGCTCAGCTTTTGAGCCTGCCTTCTTCCTGATCTTCCTGTTGTCAGAACATACTTGGAACATGTAAAAAACACAGAATATGGAATTGGAGACATTTTATCTTTATGATGTCCATGTTGTGCTTTTATTCAATAAACAGGAATGTGGGTTTACTGTAGTATTAAAGTGTTCTCTTCTATTGTTTATGTACTTCCCTCTGCACTCCTGTTCACATCTTCAGTGCTCTGATGGCTGTAGGATCTGCTCACACCACAGCATTTTCCTAAAAGCTGTCCCTTGCTGGAGCTGGGATCCAGCTGCATTCATGAGAGAATCTTTGACATCCCCCCCTGGTTTTAATTTGCATTTAGACGATGCAAATGAAGGATAATGAATTTCTCATACTGGATCCTGTTTCTGATGTATGCTGCTCTTTGTATTGTCTTCTGGTTACCAGTTATTTTGTAGGAAAAACTTGATTATAACTTTTATATTTGGGTTGGGTTTCAGTGATAATTAGTATTCCTTTTGTGGAACTCTTTAGAAATTTGACTTGTTAATCTCTCTGCCACTTGCATGCAGTTCTTTATCTTGAAATGCAGTCTCTGACAACTGAAATTCCAGATCTTGTCCATGTGTTGGAGCTTTGGGATGCATACCTGGTGTCTCAGAATCAGAATTATATATGAGAAAAGCCTAAAAATGTGTTTTAGGCAGCATGTACAATGTCTCCTATAAATAATGGAATTGTTCTGCTCAATAAAAAACAAATGTGCTGTGGCGTAGCTTTGCAAAATAAAAAGAAATTTGTTTATTTTTCCTAATTTCGGAAATATGTAATAATTATTTGTGGAACTGGATAGTTAAACATTCATTAAATATTGTTAATAATTTCACTTTGGAAGTAAGTCATAGTTTATATGGAAAGAAAATGAAGGGAAAATGAGTTTCCAGAAGGGGAAGTATTTTTGTTGTTTTGCCTTTTGCAAATAGGAGGATAGGAACTAGAAATTGGATTAATGATGAAGGAATATTATTGTCATAGGTTTGAAGTTGATGGTCTGTGTTTTTTGGTATTCAGAATAGTGAATTCTCCTTAAGCATATTTTGAGATTCATTTAATTAATGTTCTACGTTAGACACTGAAATTAGAATGTGCATCTCTGTTTTCTTTTATGTGAGTATAAATCATTGTGACTATGAAATGATGCTTGGTCATAAACTGTTGGGTTTTTTTTTCATTATATTAAACTGCTGAAGATTTCTACTCCATCATTTCTTTGCCTGCTGTTGTACAAGTAGAACAGAGCACATCAGTTTCTCTGATACAGAAGTACATGAATATTGTGGTTACTCTTCCACCAAAATAACCACTTTTTTGTGACCATGGAGAACCAGTGCTTTTTTTAATGTCTACCTATCTTTTTGTTGTTTCTTTTTAGCTCTTCCTGTTCGAGGCAGATTTTAAATATATTTGTCTTATAATGGAAATAGAATATCAAAGGATGGATAAAATATTGGAAGCTGGCTCTTATCTGGGTTTTAAACACTCTTTCTTTCCTTTACAGAATGCTGCCTTTTTATATGGCCTTGGTTTGGTCTACTTCCATTACAATGCCTTTCAATGGTAAGTTGGAATAAGCTGACAGTGTCAGTGTTTTGTGTGGTGTCCAACAGTGTGTGATTATTTCACCCTCAGTTCAGTGTGAGTGTAAAATAGTTTAATTTTGATTTTATTACATTTAAGGTGTTTGCAGGTGTTACTGTCCTGGGTCAGTGTCTGTATTACTGTAACAAACTTGGGGCAGCCACAACAGCTCCATGAAAAGGAAAGCACTTTGGGAGAATTTGCACTCCTTTAGCACAGTTCAGCAGTGGGGATGGAGCAGAATGACTCAACAGGCTTTTGGGAATTGTTGTCATTGATAATCTGTGCCCTGGGTTTGTTGGAAAGCCTCTTGTAAAAAACCTTCGTGGCAGAGAGGTGGTGAATGGGGCTTGTTTTCATTTTGCTTGGTAGGCAGGAATTTTGACAGAGCTGCATTAGGTGAGGGGTTTGGATATGAGGAGCAGTTGGCTCTGATGGAATCAGTGTTTCAATCTGATGGAAAAACTCAGGGTTAAAAGAGTTGTGATTTCTGCCAGGGCTTTGAGGATTGAGCAGAGCTTTTGTTGAGGCTGGGGGAGGGTTGGGTTTCAGTTGGGTTTTTCTTTTACTTTATCAGTGATGGGAGTCGTGAATGGAATAGACTCAGTCACTGGGGTTCTGTTCAAAGGTCCTCAGACTTTTATTGGTGTTTAATCCCGTGGAGATAGAGTTAATTCATGGGGGAAAAGTCAGAGAGGTGCAGTGTTTAGGTCAGGCTGTTTTACACTCAGTACAGAGACTGTTAGTCCAGTAAGTGTGACTCAGGACTTGATTGATCACTAAAAGTTCATTGTGTTACTGAGCCAAGCCTGATTGCAGGTAGGGATGCAGCAGTGACCACTGACTGATGGCTGGGAGCAGGATTTCTCCCCCACCTCTCCTTAAATTGTTTTTATGTATCTCTAAGGCAAACATTAATGCTTTCCTCAGGATAATGTGCATAAACTTTTATTCTTCATATTAGAATAAGTTGGTTAAATTATGAGCTCAAAACATGGATTAATTTATCTTGCAGCTTACTGCTATTTTTACTGATAGTGGTGAAATGAATGTTGTTCCTTTGTTGTCTTGTACAGGGCATACAATTCTGTTGCGTTCTAATTAGCAAGAGAAGAACAGAAAAGTTTTCAGAAAGCCTGAGAGTCTATTGTTTTAAGATTGTGATGAGACTTGGCTGAATTTTACCAAGTTTCAGAACTTCTAGTTGCTACATAGTCTTGTCTTCATCATTAGCATAGAAAAGTATTTTGTGCACTATTTCTTACAAGCTGTATCTTGTTACAGTTTGCACTGTGAAATGATAGATAAACTGTAAGATAAATAATACAAAGCAGTTAGATTTAGAGTAATTAAGTTTTTGAAAAGCCACCTGTTCAATGTAGACTTTTGCCATCAGCAGATCATGCCATTTAGTATTCATAAATTAGAGCTTTGAATTAATTTAGATTTTTCTTCACTTGTTGACAGCATGAGTGTAAGCTGATGTCCTAACTTAAAGAAGTGCACATAGCTCTCATGTTAAGGTTGAGTAGAATAATTTTATTTTCCATTCCATTCATACAACAAGGTTATGTATAGTGTGGTGCTAAGGACATTGTGTATCATGGAAGTATTAGGTAGAATTTTTAAAGGAAGGAAATCCAATGTAGGTAAAATCTTACACTTTTGTGTGCAGTTCTGATTTTTAGTCCCTTTGAGTGCCTTTCTTTCCCCTTCTCTGTAAATTTTTGGGGCCAAGAGCAGAGGAATATGGGCTTGTTGGTATTTGGGTATGACAAAATCACAAAAGACTTGGAGATGATAGAGGTGTTCTTTGAAGCCTTAATCCTCCCCAGAACTCTCACAGATTGCCAGGAGAGTCCTCTTGCAGAGTGCAATGCTAATCTGTCTTCCTGCTGCATTTATTCCATCTGCTTATGCTCAGAGAGGACGTGGATCTCGATGTTTCTAGCAGGCAGAGGAAGACTGTTCAAGTATTCAAGACTGTTTAAGGTGGTTTATTTGTTCTGATTCATCCATGAACTGGTTTTTTTAACACCACTGCTTCATATATTCAGAGACTTTAACGAGAGGGAAGTACATAGTCCTCCGAAAAGGAAGGGGTGAGAAATACTTGAGGTTTTCTCATGTCTCGTATAAACAGAGATGATAAAAAAAGCAAGTGGGAATAAGATCAGCTTTAGAATTATCGTTCCTATATTTTATATTACTTTCAAAGTTTTCCAGCTTTCATAAAAGGATGTGTTGGATTGGTTCCAAGACTCTTAATGTAGTTCACTGTAATTCAATACTGGACATATTTTTATATACTTGAGCAGCATTGCAGCAATATCTTAAGTACAAATCATAGCTGTTACATCATTTTATGTTGGTGATTTTGTTTAACTGTTCATGTAAGAATTAGAAGTCCTCAACATATATATGAACACTACAACAGTGTGATTAGACCAAACCTATTTCACACAATTATTATAGTTAAGATGTGCCATGAGGTGTTATCTCCATAAGTTGAATGAACTACAGTGAAACAGGTCTGAAGGATATGAAATTTTTATACTCCCTTCTCTTACACCATTTACCATCAAGCAGTAAGTGGTTGGTTCATTTTTACTGTAGTTTCCCTGTTTCTCAGTTAGAGTAGAAAACTTATTAGAATGAGGTATTCACACAACTTTAATAATTTCATGCCCTCCGTAGTTGTCTTATAGATTGAACATTATTAAAGAATTTCAACAGGCAGTCCAAGGCTGTCCTTCATTTCTGTGAAATCCCTGCACCCAGGTCCAGTGGCTTGGACACCAAATTTTTTTTCTCCACCTTAGTGAAAATTCTGAGCCTGCCTGGTTTATCATGTGCTGATTCCACTGACTTCCATCTAGATGAAAAGATGGAGCCCAGGCTCTGACATGGTGTCCTGAAATTGAGTTTCACACCCTGTGGATCCCCGTGTACTAACTGGGGTGCTCCAAGGGCAGCCTGTAGTGTTTTCAGTGGCCTGGCAAATTGCTGGAGCACTGAGAAAGGCTCCAGATTGCTCAGAAACACCTGAAAGGAGGCTGAGATCAGTCACCCTGAATGCCCCATTTGGGCTCTTTGCCCTGAGGCTCCTGAGTCCAGGAGTTCCTTACCAGCTGTAGGGGCTAAGTGTAATACAGAGCTCAGTCCTTCAGCACTGACCCTGGAAAAAGCCAAAGACCTGCAAGAGATGATCCAGACCCTTTTCCTCACCTCCATCATGACTAAAGGCTGCTGTGGAAAACCAGTAATTCCTGAGTGGAACTTCCTGATCCTTCCCACAGCAGAAGCGCTGTCATCATTGTGCAATATCTAGATATAAAGATATCTAAACCCAACATCTCTGCTTCCCACTGGGTTCCTCCACACAGAAAGTTGAGGATATAATGGGATGTGTAGGAATGCACTTTGCCAAGTGGAGACCTCTAAGAATTTAAACACACAGTCTGTAGATGCTGCTTTGTCAAATATTTCTCAGGTTTCATGTGGCTGGATCTAATGTATATATTTTTTTTCAGGCATATAAAATGGGAATGTACATGTAGAGTACACATGCATGTAGCAATTAACCAGTAATAAAGGGGGCAGTTAACTTCCCTTTCATTATCTTATCTTGCTGTGATTTCATAGCAAACTACTCTTGGATTGCTGAAAACTCTGCTAATGCTATGGAGAAAAAACTGCTCCCAGCTGCTGTTCTAGAGAAATGTTTAAAGACTTTGCTGCTCAAAATATTTTGCTATTCAGCTGTTGCAGTCCTCTGGTCAGAAGAGTTGTAGCTAAAGACTGTAAAAGTGTTTCATAAACACTTTGTTTATGTTCAGACTGTGATTATGAGTTTCAAAAAGAAATTTGTCCATGATAGCCTCACATCACTTTCATTAGTAAAACTGTGAAATGATGTGAGGCTTAAAATAGGTGGTCAAAATTGAAAGAGGGTAAGAACACAAAAAAGAAAGTTTCACTCCAACTGCATCAAGTGATATTAGGATAATGTTAGGTTCTTTTATTTTGTACGCTCACTCTGATTTTCATGGGTTTTGTTTGAAATGTACAAAAGTGATAACTTCTGAATAGTTAAATTGATGTTCTTTTATTATATTCTTTTGCCTAGTACAAAGCTGATTTTATTCAGTCTATTCAAGAAAACCATCCAGTAAAAGTCTTAAGAGAGTTCACTAAATGTTTAATATAATAATCTATTTATTATTCACCTGGTTTCTTCACTTTCATAATGAAGGGCATTGTTGTATAGATTAGTAGGTGGGACAATAGCTGCAGTATTGATTCTGGCAGTCTTGATTTAGGGATGTCATTTTTATTTTTCCTGAATTGCTGTAGCAGTGCTGTGTAAAATGAAAGTCCAGAGGTGCTTTTCATTCGTTGTAGTGTCTGTTTTCCAGTCCTGCTTTCCCATTTTGTTAAGTATTAGAACAGCCTTTCCTGCCTGTGAAATGTCCTCATCCTTGGAGAAAATTCTTATTTAATTTCAATAAATTCTGGTAGACTTAACCAGCATCATGTCTCACCACACAGGTGTCAGTATCATCAGAGAACAAAAGGAAAGTCCTCTCTTGCTGAATTCAGATATAATTTATTTCTGCAGTTTGAGAGCTCCTGGCTTTTCATTTGATAATTTTTCCTTTGGATTGATGTATGTTTAGTCTGCTGAAGGAGTGAGATGAGAAGTTCTGTCTGTGCATGAAGGGCAGTGAATTATGGAGGAGCCTCCAGACTGACTTGGGGAAGGCTCTGTGCCATCAGCCCTGCAGGAAGCTCTTGGGCTCACCCAGCCCTTGGGTCATATCTGCTCTTCTGGTTTTGGTCAAACCATAGAAGGGCTGTGAGGGAAAACATCTGGATAACTTGGATGCCATGGATCCTCCAGACCCACAAATTTCTGGGTGTGGGCTTGGACAGAGAACAGAAATGGGATTAGAGATGTTTGAGAGTAAACAAAGATCAGTACAAGAATGAAGTGACTCCTGCTGTGTGTGGAAGGCCCAGCTGTGGAATGGTGTCAGTGCTGCTGCAGATGTTCTGCTGTTTGATAGTCAGGGAATGAGTCTGGAGCTCTGGGCTTGGCAGTGGAAAACAGGCAGAGGTTTTTGCTGTGGTCCATGTTCTTGATGTGTCCTGTAATTGGGAGCACGTTGCTATTTTGTTTAAATGTTTCCTGCAGGCAAAATTACATCAGTATTAATTCAGCTGTGATGTAAAATTGCTTGTCTGTCTGTAAGAGCTAATAAGTAAATGCCTTTTCAGAGCTTGACTATTTTATTCTATAAAAATTCTACTGAGTATTTAAATGAGGTTGTACTTATTTAATTAGACATTAGTACCTACCACTGGTAAAAAATGTTAAAAATGCTCTTTCACATCACTTCATTGAGGAAATTTTTATGATGCCCCTTTTCACATTGATGGAAGTAGTTTCTGTTTTTTATTATTCATGCATGTCATCCTGAAAAAAACTACAAATTGTAAAGCCAATATGGAATTTACACTAGATTTAAGTAAAAGGTAAAATTTGATTTTTAGTTAGTTTAGTGTGTGTAGAGATAAACCTTACTCAAAGCATGGTCTTTGTGACCAGTTTCTGACTAAATGTGACACAGTCTTCCCTGTTGTCTACTGATGATAATTTACAGGTATTTAAGTGCTGTGCTCCTCTGAAAGACTGGGGTATGCAACATTCATGGTTTATTGAATGAAGTACAGTATACATTCAAACTAAATTTGAGAACTGTCCTGGAAAGTTTTTAATTATACTTTTGGCTTTTAGTCCATTGCTCAACAGTGTCAATGATTAGTATTTCCTGTTCAGTAAGCAAGAGACTACAGCAGTATTTTCGTTGCACTCAGATTCTCTTAAACTTTTTTAGAAATCCTCTCTTTGATGATTTTTTCAGTGGGGACATGACTGAGAGGGGAAATATGGAAATACTATTTTCTGATCAAGCAAGGAGTGTTAAATGAGGAATATGAAGTTTACAGAGTGTTAGTGTGGTCACACTGTGTGATGTGCTATAGAACTGCTGTGTCTTCATTCCCAATTTTTGTCTTCTCTTCGATTGGAATCATAGACAGTGGTTTTCTTCCTTTATGGGACTTAGGATATTGTCTTTGAACAAGATACAGGTAATGGATTTTAAATACCAGTGGATAACGTCCCTAATGCCCATATCAAAGTTGAGACAAGAAATGCAGATGCACTGTAATGGAATCTATCTTCTGGCATAGCAAAAGCCTAGCTTAAAGTATGTCCTGATACTTAGTGATCAGCCCAGTCTTTGGCCTTTCAGTTTGGTCTCTGTTTTTGTAGAGGATGAAGATGAGCATGGTATTATGAGACAAGGTCCTTTGTTTGTTATGAATTCAGTGTAGATATGAGCTTTGTGATTCACTACCACCACAGGATTTCAGGGAAATTCAGATGAGATGTGAGAGAGCTTAGCTCTGGTGCAGGTTTGTCCCTTCAGTGCTTTACTTGCTCATTTTCCATATGCTGGCAGAAAAGTAGGGTACTGGGTAAGGAGAGCCTTCCTGAAGGATTGTGATAGAGGAAGCTGCAGTTCCACAATAAAAATTTAATACTTTTTTTTAAGCCTATCTACTCTTTAAGTTCTATTTAAAGAAGTCAGATAATGCTTCAGGTACATACAGTTGCATTTTCTAGAGGAAGTCTGTACCTTTGGTTTGCTTTGCCATTGATGAGAAAAAAGCCTGTAAGAATTTTAGAGCAGAAGTGTTTTTGCTGAAGGATTCAGAAATGATAATTTATGTGTGAGTAAAAAAAGTCTGTGAAAAATATTTGTTGAATTTTGTATTGCATCTGCTAACCAACCTTTTTTCCTTATAAATAATACTGTACTTGGAGAGTGGGAATTAAATCAGTGTGCCTTGAGAGAGTGATTTTAAGCACTGGGGTTAATCCCTGTCCCATGTCACAGTGGGTCCAGTTCCCCCTATAGATTGCCCTGTCCCCTGCCCCCTTGGCACCACCTGTGTGTTCCAGGGGCAGCAGATGGGATTGGGATTGTGTTCTTTGGGGCTCAAATCCACCCTGAGAGAGGCTGGTTCTGATTTCTCTTCTTGTGTGACCAGTGCTGTACAGGAAGGGATTTTGTTTCAACCTGTCCTTGGATTTCAGGCAACAATGAGACTTAGCTTCTTTCTTAATTCCTCTGTGACTTCAATTCTATTATCTTTTAGTTGCATTTCAGCTGTCCTAGTTTTATGCAGTGGCCTGAGAGGCACAGCAGTCCTGTTTAGAGTCACTTTGTTTCTGCTCCAAGGTGGAGTTGCTAGATGGCATTTCTGTTATATCTGGTATGGTGCCATCATGAACAGGGACAGGTGAGAGAGGATTTGAAGGTAAGGAAGTAGAATGAGAGCCATCTTCACATATCATGAAAATATGAAAGAAAGTTACTGTGTGAGGAGCTGACAGGCTTTTTTGTCTGCATGTGGAAGTAATGGAGCAATTAGTATCATTTGAGTTCTTGCACAGCACTGGTGCTAGAGAAGGGAGGAGAAAGTGGAAAAAGGAGCAGGCAGGTGCAGTGGGAGATGTGTGTGATCTCTGCTGCTGCTTGGGGGTCTGCACTGCTGGAATCTAAAGCAACCTGGCTGTTATAAGTGAACTTGCACTAATTTTGTAACTAATTTGTGAGTCATCCTCTCTGAAATATCTGATATGTTAGTGTATTTCATGCAGCAAATTAGTTTCTCTAAATTAATAGAGAAGATTAGACTTTCAAATACATGAGGATATCTGGAGTTCAAAATTATCCAATCCTTGAAGAATCAAAAGCCATGCACCAGAAACGTTACATGTAAACCATCATTTTGTTATTTTCTCCTGTAACAATACTTTCTGATCCACTTTGTTAGCCATATAAAAAACATTGATTATAGAGTAATACCTCAGTAAAACATCATTTTTTTAATCTGTGTTTTTCTTTCAGGGCAATTAAAGCATTTCAGGAGGCGCTTTATGTTGATCCCAGCTTTTGTCGAGCCAAGGAAATTCATTTGCGACTTGGGCTTATGTTCAAAGTGAACACAGACTATGAGTCTAGTTTAAAGGTAGGTTTAAATTGAATGAACATTTCTTACAAGTCTTGTGTTGCATCTTAAAGCTGCAAGGAATGCATAAGCATGGAACAGTCACAGGCCACCTGCTTTAGAAATTGAAGTGCTTTAATGTGAAGTGTCTTAGTCCTGAGAGAAGAAGGATGGGTTTGAGGTGTGTGAGGTGTTACACTCTAGATGAAAAATTTGGTGTAGGGCCCTTGTTAAAATAGTGAACCTTGAGGGAGACTGAGGTTGTATTGAAGGCTAATGAAAAAAAAAATCACAACTTGGATTATTTGATTTTTTATTTTTATATTCCATTTTTTTCCTCCCTGGCTTCCCTGTTGTAAACTGGAAGTTCTTGGAATTAGTAAACTAGAAAGTTTTTATGCAAAATTATGTCTTTTTTAATGTAATTTTTACTTTTCTAGCAGTTAATTATTCTTTTATTTCCTGGCTTGAGAGTGAGCTTCTAAGGCAAC
Organism: Ammospiza caudacuta; assembly: GCF_027887145.1. Taxonomy (NCBI): domain Eukaryota; kingdom Metazoa; phylum Chordata; class Aves; order Passeriformes; family Passerellidae; genus Ammospiza; species Ammospiza caudacuta. Next base: position 114,964,595 of record NC_080594.1, read on the forward strand.
AGTTTCTGGCTAATCAGTTGGAAATGGTTTATGGTAACACAGAGCTTTGTTTCGTCTCTACTTCTTCAAATTCCTTACTATTTACATTCTTTTCTGGTCTCTGATTGTAATCTGTCTTTTTATCTCCCTCCATTCAGCACATTTGCCCATGTTTTTCCTCTTTCCATTTTCTACTCTACCCACATGTCCTTCCCTTCCTGGCCTCTAAATTTAGCTGTTACATGTCTTGGAAAAAGGAAGAGTTCTTTTAATGGACTTGCATGTGGTGAGAAATCCACCTGCAGGGCTGAGAATTTTGTAATTAAATGTAATTTGTAAACACAATTCTGCATATTAATCTTCCCCCAAAACTATTGAAAACAATAAGTGTTTTGTTTTCAAGGATCTTACAGCTTTCTTTTCTTGGCAGATTGTTTTCATGGGTTGTCAGATTCACATTGTCCAAGATTTGTAAGAGTAGGGTGTTGCTCTCAATTTTTCCTTTCAGTTTTTGTGATGGAGGGAAGCAGTTCTCTCCCCAGGCTTCCCTTTTCATCCAGAACCCAAAGTTTCACCTACAGAGATTGGTGGAGTTGGAAATTGTGCAGAGGAGTAGAAAAGATTCCATGCAATGAATGGTGCAAGAGAGCAAGGAGAGGTAAAAGAGAAGTAAAAGAAGTGCTGAAGTACATTTTGGTTTTATTTTTAAAGAAGCTGGGAGTAAACAAGATTAATTTTACAAGGAGGTGGTCATCTTCTAATCAAGTGGTAGAAACTCAGTGATTTCAAAAGGTCTTCTCCAGCCTAGTTGATTATATGATTTTAGTTTTTGATATAAATTGATCAAGAAATAGATAACTTTTTTCTGCTGTGCCATAAAACTTGCAGTTCTGTCAGTGAATCAGGTATTTAAATAAATATTATGATAACTCAGTGTAAATAATTTCTTGTGTTTGATGTTCACAACTTTGCAAAACAAATCAGTCAATTACCACGAGGATTTTGAGTATACCAAACTTCAGGTTTTCAAAACACCAGCTACAAATGGGAAAAACACCAAAGTACTATTTTGAAAACAGAAAGAAATTAATCTTTTTATTTCAAAATTATCATGATTCCATTGCTTTTATGTGGCATATGGTTAAGTCACTTAAAAAAAACAAATGGCCACAACAAAAGCAGTTTACCCTGGGGCAAAGGGATGGTCTTTAAAGGATGGTGAAATGAACAGGGGTGTTTGCACTGAAGGTGGTTTCATGCAGCGTGTTCCTAAAAGTTTGTCTCATTTTCTACCATGCAGTCCTGATTGCCTCATTCAGCACTCAGCCACATTGAATCGAGTGATTTTTCATTTTTTTGCTTTTCCCCATTTGCTGACTGAGGTGGATCAGAAGTCTGAGCCAGCTCAGCTTGGGATGGCCTGGTTGGTACATCCAGTGCAAGGCTGATGGGATGGGAAGGAGGGGACAGGGCTGTCCTATCCCCTTCTGGTTCAAAATTTATTGAGAAGCTGCTCTGGAATTACCACCTGAGACACCTGAAGCAGAGTTTCTGGTTTTTTTCTTTGCTATGGAGGTTGCAATCCTTAGTAAAGAATAACAGTGAGGAGCAAAAGACCCAGTGGAACTCAGTCTCAAACACTTTGAACTGTTTCCAGTTCAACTCAGCTGTGGATTTAATGTCCAGTCCAGGGACTTACCTACTTTGTTTGAAAACAAAGTGTTACTGATTGGAACTTATCAGTTCAACATCACAGTGTGTCAGCTGAGGGGAAAACTAACTAGAACAGGGCTGTAGCTTCTTTAAAAGCCAATCTGACTGTGATTTTTAAAAAACATACTTAAAGCAGAACTCTGAGTGATGAGAATATGAGAGGCAAGACAGAAAATGCTTCCTTAGTGAGGAGAAGGAAGTGAAGTGCTGGTGCACTGATTATGCTCAAGCATGGGGAGAGTAAAATGGGGAAGGGATGTGAGGAAACTGTGAAGGGATGTTTTCACACAATGTCTGTCTCATTCTCTGAGACACAGAGTATCTCTTCTTTGAACAAAAGAAAGATAAGAAACCCAAAGCAATGAAAAGACAGGGTTGTCTTGGGCTGTTTTTGGTTTTGTGGACCTTTTTTAAAGGATCCACGATTTTAGAGAGGAATTAAGGGGGTTGGGATGCAGCTTGCCTGTGACTGGCCTTGAGCACAGACCTTTTTCCTGGGGCTCTTTGCCCAGTTTGGGCTCCTCATTCACACAGAGGCAGAAAGTGGAATTGGCTTTTTCATCTGCTGTTCGCTTGTGGCTGCTCTGGATTTCACAGATTGTACCAACGTCGCATTAAAGTACTTTGAAATATCATAATGTTTTTGATGGTATTTAAACATTCATGTTAAGTCTGTAATTGCTAAGAATAAACCATTGCCAACAGATGAGTCATTGTCAGTGAGAGGCATTGTCAGTAAGAGACTTCAGGCAAAGGGGGAAGATGGAAGTCTGAAGGTCATATATTCCATGTTTTTCACAATTTTAGAGCATTAACATAAATCATCTGTATTTTATGTAAGCAATTTAAGCACAAAATTAATTTTTACTATTTTAAGATGTTGATGATCAAGATAATTGCTAGAGTCAATTTTTATGTTTAACAAGCATAAAAATCAACTCCCAGTGTTTTTTTCAAAATCAATTACTGGTTTTGCCTGTTCTACAGTTAAGATTTGCAAATTACTGTGAGAATCCTTGACTTTCTCTGTTATCCCATTGCCATAAACTCTTGCAGCACCAATGCTGTTGAAAATTACTTGGCCTTTGGTTTACATTAAGGGAAAAAAGTGTCTCTTCTGGCTGAAAAAACCCAGTCTTTGTCTAATCTGACAGACTGGGCAGTGTTGCCTTCAGAGGTGCGACATGAAAGCTGAGTTTGCCCCTTTCATCAGAAAAGTACAATTAATTCCAAAATTTACTGGCAGTGACTTGGGGAATAGATTTCTTTTTTAGTAGATTGATGACTGTAGCAACACCATGCTGCTGAGGTTTACCTCCACAGTCCAGCTTTTTTAGTTTACTGTGTCCTGTTGTCCCTTTCCTGTTCACTGTTTCTTACAAATGACACAAGGAATATTGTGTTCCATGGTGGTAGCTGTGGTTGGCACTGCGATAATCTGAAAGGGAGAATAAAACAAAATCTCTAGGAATATAATGTATCTTTTTATTCCCTGGGTAAATGTAGTTAGAAAAAATATTCATGCTTCTGAGTTCATGCCACATTATTTCTGACATGCCACTTCCTGTCATGGTCATTTTCCTATTTATTGAAGATATTTTTTTAAATTTGGCCTCCTTTTTTCATAGTTGCCTGTAATCGTTTTGTTTCACATGTGTTTCAGTTCTTAAGTGCTGTTGAACCTTAAACAATTTTTAGAAAATCCGTGGGAATGAAAGATTTCAAAGAGAATTTTGGAGGATATTCCTGTACAGCATACACTGCTCCAGAGCCCTCTGAGATCTGGGAGCTGAGCCCCAGGTGACAGCTGAGGAAAACCTTCTGGTGCTCATCCTGCTTGGTGCTGTTGAAATTTTGTGTTTTTAGTGGGGATTTGGAGCTGTGATCCTGAAAGCCCTTTGAATGCCAAACTCATACTTAAGGGAGAAGAGAAATCTTTGGTTTTTATATTTATTAGATTGATAATATTGGGAGAACAGCGGGGGCCAGATTTTCTGAGGGTTTGGTTTTATTGAGGGGAAGCTTTGTTTGCTTTTGTTTGGAGATTTGTGGTAGAGAAGTTTTGTGTTTTATTGGATTTTGTTTGCTTTGTGGGGTGTTTTTTTTAATGGGTGATCAGTAGAAATGCTGGACACAAGCAGGTTGGTTATAACAAAGCAGTGTTTTGCTTTGGGAATTTTACTTGATTTTATTACAGGTGCATCCTGTACCCAGTAACAAAACCTTTAGAAGAATGAGAACTCAATTTCTCATGTTTTCAATTATCTGCCTTTTAGTAGAAATACTGATTCTGTCTTTCACTTACAGAAATTTTTCCTCCTTCTTTATACACAAAACAGCTATTTCAGTAGTTTGCTCCGGGCTTATGCTTTCATCTTGCCCGTAAATCATCAATTTAAATATAATTTTAATTTTTTAATTATTCTTCTAACGATTCTCATTTGTTAGTAATGTTAAGACATGCTGCTTATATTAGGATAAAAAAAAGTCTGCAAAAGAATTAAAATGTGCATGAATTGTATGAATATGCATGAAATATAAAGAAATTAAATGCTGATGTACCAATGAACAGCTTGAAGTATTTATTTATAGTCAGTCAGACACTTTTCTAGCACTTATTCAAATATTTCTCCTGTATATATATACTTATGAAAGATATTTTTGGCTAGTGCAGCTATTATGTGCTAGCACAAAACTCTTACAGGCCTATCATTCATGTTTTATGTTCTTTCTCCAAGTAATAAGTAAACAAGTATTTAAGAAAATTTTTATTTTTATTTTATTTCATTAATTCTTTATTTTCTTTTCCTAAACAGAAATTTTAGGAATATTTCTGATTTTGAGCCTTCATGTGTTGTTTAACCCACCCAGTTATCTTTCTTGAATGGGCTTCAATTAGTAATTTTTAAGTTTCAACATTGTACATTGAAACCATATGTATTTTAATTATTAAAAGTAACTAGTCAAAATACATGCAGTTATGAGACATTTTAGTTTCTCTTGTCTATTTTTATGTCTTGACTTCTACAAGGAACAAGTGCTTTTTTAGGTAAAAAACAAGGTGAAGGGCTTTGGCTCTTGCAAGTTGGATATCCAAGATATCAAGCACTTCACACAAAAAAGCATTTTGTGGAAAGCAAAATTAAATTAATCAAAAGATAATTTCAATAAAAATGTAAGTGGTTGGAAAGCAGCATTTGGGACTGAAATTTCTCTCTTAGTCTTGGTAGTTTGCATATGTCAGTGGCGGAAAGACACATAGAAGAAGTAAATCCATGGAAGTTTTTTAATGCAGCATGGCACTGTAATGAAACTGCAGGAGAGTTATTTGTGTGACTGGTTTTGACAGTGGAAAATGATCCCACAATGTCTGCCTTACAGAGTGTTCTCTTTTATTAAACTTAGCTAGTTTCCCTTGGCTTTTTGACTAATTCCTGTAAAAGAGAATTACAGGTGTTTGAATGTGTATACTGTTTTTGACTAATTCCTGTAAAACAGAATTTCAGGTGTATGTTAGAAATGCCATGGTTACAAAGAGGAGTAAGTGCTAAAACTGAATTACTCTGCTGTGTGGCACCTTTGGTCAGCTGGGAGATGGGGAAGAACACACGATGGGAAGAGGAATAGATGGTTCAGAAGTTGAGCATTCAATCTAAGGGTATTGGTGGGACAACGAATATCTGTGGATATCCTTATTGGCTGGATGGGGCAGCCCTGGGTGTATGGACAGGCTGGGGAATGATGTGGAGGAGAGCTGTAGAAAGGGGTCTGGGTGTCCTAGTCAGTCAGTGGCTGGTTGAACATGAGCCAGCAGTGCCCTGGCAGCCAGGAAGGACATCCCTGTCCTGGGGGACATCAGGGACAGCATCACCAGCTGGGCAAGGGAGGGGATTGTCCTGCTCTGCTCTGCACTGAGGCAGCCTCACCTCGAGTGCTGAGGGCAGTTTTGGGCACCACAATGGAAAAAAGACGTGAAGCTGTTGGAGAGTGACCAAAGGCAATAAAGATGGGGAAGGACCTTGAGGAGAAGCCATGTGAAGCTGAGGGCACTTGGTCTGTTCAGCCTGGAGGAGACTGAGGGGAGACCTCACTGCAGTTACAACTTCCTTGTGAGAGGCAGGCACTGATCTCTGCTTTTGGTGACAGTGACAGGACCTGAGGGAATGAAATGTCCTGAAGTTCTATCAGGGCAGGTTTAGGTTGGATATTAGGAAAGGTTCTTCCCCTAGAGGGTGGCAGGGCACTGGAATGGCTCCCCAGGACAGTGGTCACAGCACCAGCCTGGCAGAGTTCAAGAAGTGTTTGCTCAGTGCTTTCAGGTACATGGTGTGACATTTGTGGATGGCCAGGAGTTGGACTCAGTGATCCCTCTCGGTCCTTTGCAGCTCAGGATATTCATTGGTTGTGGTGAGCTTCATTTGTGTCTCTCCTTAAGAGACACCTCCATCCAGACAGATCAGATCCACTTTCGTCAGATGTAGCTGTAGCTGCAAGATTGGCATTCAGGGCATGCAAAAATCACGGAATCACAGAATAATTAAGTTGGAAGAGGGCTCTAAGATCATCCAGTCCAACCTATGCCCCAACACCTAACTAGACTATAGCACCAAGTGCCATGTCCAGTCTTTTTTTATACACATCCACAGATGGTGATTCTACCCCTCCCTGGGAAGAGCATTCCAGTACTTTATTATTCTTTCAGTGAAATTTTTTTCCTAATATCCAACCTATCCCTTCCCTGATGCAGCTGGAGGCTGTCCTCTCGTTCTGTGAGAGACCGACCCCACCTGTCTGCAGCCTCCCTTCAGGAAGGTGTAGACAGCAGTAAGGTCACCTCTGAGCCTCCTCTTCTCCAGGCTAAACAGCCCCAGCTCCTTCAAACGTTCCTCACGGGGCTTGTGTTCCCAGCCCCTCACCAGCCTTGCTGCCTCCTCTGGATGTGCTCAAGCATCTCAACATCTTTCCCAAACTGAGGGGCCAGAACTGGACACAGCACTCAAGGTGTGGTCTCACCAGTGCCGGGTACAGGAGAAGGATGAGCTCCCTGCTCCTGCTGGCCACACAGTACTCAGAAAATACTCAGAGTGTAGCCACAGGTCGCCAGCAAGGACTGAGCTGAGCTTTCTGTGCAGCTGTGGGGGCTGGAGTCTGAGTCCTGGCATGACCCCAGCTGGGGCAGCAGCTCCCAGTCATCCCCATCCCTGTGACATTGTCCTGCTGCTGGCAGTCTGTCAGGCTGTTAGCACAGGAATAGCTGAATTCCGATGTTGCAGAAATAATGCATCAAAGGTGGAGGCAAATGGGAGTGTTGAAATAGCTTTGTGAAAATCACTGTACAAGATATAAGTGAGATATTTGTTCACTAAATTCAGATGCAGCCTTTTTATGGCTTGCAAAAATACAGCTTGGATGATCTTTCTATTTGAAAATAATTTTTTCTCTTAGAGTTTGTCAGAACAAGAGATTTTTCAGAACACACTGCTGCTATTCAGTGTATTGTATACGTGGCTTTTGTTCCTTCTGTCCTCCAGCAAGGTTTGTTTTTTTTCTCCTATCTGTAAGTTAGCTTTTTTTTTTGAATCTTGGACAAAAGTACCTGAGTGTTTACACTGCACAAACCTTTCTGTTGCGAGCTGAATTTGTTCTGAGCTCAGAAAGCAGTGGAGAGCAGCAGGATGAGCTGCTGTAGCTGCACATGGAGCGTGTCCTCTCCTGACCCTCTCCCCTGGTCCCAGAGATGCCTGGCAAATGGAGGCTTGGCACCCTGCCCCAGCTGGTTACGCAAGGCTCTCCGTGTCCTACTTATCTGAACAAAAGCTGCTCTGAGCAGCACGGGCATCACACCTAGGTCACACAGGCAGAAAAAGCCATCTCCTGACAGAATTTCACTGAGTCATGATGGAGCTTTCCTTCGTGGTAAGTCGGTGAGGATTGTCAGGTTTCAGAAGATGGCTTGCCTTGCTTGCTGAGTATATGCAGAGCTATTAAACTTGCTGATGTCACCCTGGAGAGGAGGAGGGAGCAGAATCACTACAGAGGTCTCAGGTTTGCATGTAAACAGAGACAGTACTGAAAGTCTTGCACTGAAAAGAAAAGGGTTCGTTTTGCTTTTGGCATCTATTGATTAAAGAAACAACAAAACCTTGGGTACTTGCCTGTCACATTTGAAAGCATCGGTGCTAATTCTGTGAGAGAAAGCATGTCAGGTTACCTAAATCAGCATCAGATTACTGTTACTTTACTACCAGACCTAGTGCTTTCATCAGTTCTCTTTATATGGAATCCACTGTACCTCTCATCCTTGGAAAGGTTATCCTCGGAATTGTTTCCACAATCAGAGGCAAGTCAGGGACTCCAGAGGAGATGGAATGGGCTGCAGATAAACTCTGCAATTACAGATGGCTACAAATCAAGGTGATTTAGGGCTTGGCTGATCTTAAAAGTCATTTCTAACCTAAACGATTCTGTGGTTGTGCCTTGAGCCGCAGCCCTTGAGAAGAGCCTGTTAGTTTTTAACATTCAGAACACTGCCTGCTAGGTAAATCCTCTTACTGGGGATTTGAATTTCTATAGACTGCTGTCTGCCTTGAGGTATTGTGTGTCGTCTCTGAGCTGCAGCGGCCTCTCCTGCATAACAACTATTCCACACAGCAGTAGCCAGCTCAGTGCTGCAATATTTGAGAGGGGTGCAGATGTTTGCCAGCCGCTGCTGTTGGTTGCAGAAATGGAAGTTGGAAATTATTATTATTTTTTAAATTTTTTGGTGCTGGTAATTGGGATTAATGGATCTGCATTTGGCTGATGTGTTAGAATGTGTGCATGGGGTTTTTTTTGTCTGATTTTGGGTACTTAATGGGGAGCTGTGTATTATTTATCCGGCAAGAGGTGTAGGTTTGCTCGTGTGTGTGCATTTCAGAGGTTCTTGGTTTAAAAGGTTCTGGGGTTTCTCTGTATTGCTTTTAATTGTGATAACTGTCTAGTACTAATGGTGTGTTTTTCTGTAGTCACTGGCTTTGGTTTATCAATTTCTTTACCGTATGTAGATTAATGAACAGTGCAAATAGAAATTTATCACACTAGGAAAATTTTCGTGATGTGGATTTTTGAATTTCAAAAGTTGGCTACTGTAACAGTGAATATTTAATTTTTTAGAAGGCATTGCTGAGAATATTTCTGCTTTTTTCTACTGTATAGCACTTGATACTGTTGGCATACTTATATATTAAAATGGTTAGCTATTCTTGCATGGTTGCCTGCTTTCTCTCAGTGAGTCTCACTGCAGTAACCCTTCAGAAGAGCTGCTACAGAACAGTTGTCAATCTTTTTTCTTTAGATCTGCTTATTTTTTATAATAGCATTGCTAGGTGAGAGCAAATCTGTTCCATTCTGCTTTATCTTTCCATAGTAATTGTAAGTGATGGTGCAAGATGACACATCTGTACAGGAAGGATTTTGTACCTTTTAGATCAGTAACACTCAATTGTACAGGCCAGAGCCTTTTTTTTTTTCCTTTTGGCAGGCAAAATGCAATTTAAGATAGAGCATTTTATTTTTATTTAGTTTTTTTTTTAAAGTTGTCTGCTTAGTAGGATCACTATGGTAACAGACTAAAGGATGTCTCTGAGGCACTCAACCTGCATTGCAATGTAAGTGAGGGGAGACTGTAAGTTGTCTGCCTGCTGAGCAGGAGGGAAAGGAACAGACACAGCAGAGAAATAACCTAATATTTAATATTTGTAAGCTATTATTTAATGCTTGTGCTAAGGTTAAAAAGTTACTTTACGGTGTGAATCCATTGGTTTTTGTGTTCTCTTCTGGGGGGATATTGCTAAAATATTCATTATAAATCATGAATTTGTGTTGTTATTCAACTTGAGTTTTGTACATTTTTGAAATGCTGTTAAATGTTACAAATTATCTTGATAAAGGCAGTGAGGAGGAAGCTGCATCAGTGTATGTCAGAGCTTATGGAAGTGTTAGCATTCTTCTTATGTCTTGTTATGGATAATATATTAATTTTCAAATTTTGTGTCCCTATTAAAATTAAGGTTTTTGGGAAATGTGGTGATCTGATAAAATCTTGCGCAGGTTAGAGATGTGTTTTTACAGACATACTGTACTCAAGGAGTCATTATCACCATGAGGAAAGTTAAGTAGCATCTAGTGGCTCTGAGTACAATACTGAAAGTGTTGCACCTATCCATTGATACAGACTTTATTTCTTCCCAGCTACTGCAGTGGGCTCCCAGTGCCACCTAGTTTGGCATGCTATAATATATATAATATTATATAATATATTAGTTTGATCTAAATTATCATTTTTATGCTAAGAAAATAAAGTATACTAAAGTGTCAGTCATGTTTTGTGTATTAGAAATCACCTGACACTGTATTTTGTAAATAAATGTATTTATTAGCAGTAGAATTTCATAGGGTGACTCTTAGGCTCCTGTGTTCCTAGGCCTTATTCTCTGTTGAGTTAATATGTCAATTGAAATTTCACACCATGTGGGGATTTTCTCAAAAGTTTATGGAAAAACTCAGGCAGTGGAGTTTCTGTACCTGTTCCATTCATTTTTATACATTTGTGTCTCAAATTAAATAGTGATCAGTGAATTAACATGATGTTACAGACAGACTTCATTGCTCTGCTCTTGTGACCTTCTTTATAGATGAGTGAAAAACTTACCTCAGAACCTAGAATGTTTTAAAAGATACTTTTTGTATTCCTTCAAGTGATTAAAATTATACAAGCTTTAATGTTTAACTGAAGTTTTCTCAACATCTGGAGGAGAGGATGTGAGAACCTATGACCTCCTTATGAACTCCTGTTCTAATGTGGAGGTATTCATATTAAATTCTTTTTGACAAGAGTTCAATTTTTTAAAAACCTAAAATCACTCAGTTTGTAGGGAGAGTGTTCTGTTTTTCTAGATGGATGGAGTGCTTAAGTATTTATCTCCATGAGGCTGTGACCTGGTGTGTCTGCAGTCCCAGTTACGTGTATAAAAACTTAATCTTCCAATTTTGACCATTCATTTGATGCCTTCATTATTTCAGATGCAACCCCAGTTGTTTTATGAAGATCTGTTGCTATCTTAAATTCCTAGAAGCATTGAAGCGTTTGCAATAAAAAAAAATTACTTTCCTCTAGTAAGCAGTTGAACAGAAATTGAAAACTTGGTTTTTTTAAGGCACATGGTAAAATGCAGTATTGATTTTCGAGTACAAAATTGATTTAGTCTTAGTAGTTTGCCCAAGTGCTAGTATTACTTTGTTTCAAAAGCAAATAATTCTTTTTTTCTTTCCAGCATTTTCAGTTAGCTTTGATTGACTGCAATCCCTGCACTTTGTCTAACGCTGAAAGTAAGTAACCAATAAGTATTTACTTTGTTGTCGATCTTTTTTAAAATTTTATGCTTGCAACTGTATGAATATTTAATGAACCAGGTCTTCAAAATCAAAATATTTGGTACTGAGAGAGGGAGACTACAAAACCAATCTCCCTCTCTCTGTGGAGACAGATGTTCCAGTGGAATTGTGGATTGTTTTAGTAAATGGAATAAGTAAAAATTGAGACTTAGCTCATTCATTACTGTGAAGGCTTGAATTCTGGAGGAAATTTATTATTTTACTCCTTTTTATATATTTATAAACCTGGAGCTTGTGCCATGGCACACATTTAATACCAATTATTTTAAAGTTAGCATCATCTTGATAATCTATAACTTTTCAGTGATTACTTTCATGCCATTTAAATTTATAGATCCAAAATTCAGCATCAACCTTACTGTAGAAATAAGAAAAAAAGATTGATTAGTTTTTGATTTTTGATATGAGCTATCTATTAGTGTGTATTTGAGCATGTTAATCTTTAGTGCAGTGTGATCTATCATAGGCAGAAGGCTCTGTAGGCTGTAACAGAGTGTCCTGCAGGTATTTATCCATAATTATTGGAATTGTATGCAAGAAAAAACATTTGTTTCTCCATATTTTGGAGTCTGTGAAAATTAAAAGGCAGAATTGTGAAGGAAATTATTCCTTCAGTTTTTAAGGTCATGCTTGAGCTTAATTTGTTCATGTAGAGCTTAAGTTACCTCCCAAGTCTCACTTCAGGGACATTGGATATAATATTTAGAAGCATTTCTATAAAAACTGGATGGAACTGTGAATATTGTATCAGCAAGGCAGTGAAAGGGAGTTTGTTCACGTGGCTGAAACCACTGGCTGCATCAAGGAACCAGCTGTGCTTCAAGCCTGTCTTCAAAGCTTTGTCACTTATCAGCAACAGGCACAGATAATTTTGTAAAAATTTGCAGAATTCTCCAAGAGTCAATAGGCTTTTATTACTTTTCTACCAAACATGTGATGTTTTTTTATTGTATTTTGTGTTTGTTCATATTCTTTCTCACTAACTTTATGGGTTTCCACTAAACCTCTGGATTTCTGTAAGGTTTTCCTAACCCTTGCCCTGCAGTCCCCTCTGTCCCCAGATTTGTGTGGAGGGCTGTGGAAGTTTTCCTCACTTGGGGTCACCAATTGTGGTGGTGTTCACAGGGGTCCCAGGACCAGGGAAGAGAATCTGACTCCATGTTTCAGAAGGATGATTTATTATTTTATGATATATATGATATTAAAAGAAAATTATATATTAGAACTGTACTAAAAGAATAGAAGAAAGGATTTCATCAGAAGGCTTGAAAGGAAAGGAATGTAATGGTAATAAAATGTTGTGACTGACCAGAGAGACAGCTGGACTGTGATTGGACATGAATTAAAAACAACCACATGAGACCAATCAAAGGTGCACCAGTTGCATTCCACAGCAGCAGATAACCATTGTTTACATTTAATTTCTGAGGCCTCTCAGCTTCTCAGGAGAAAAGATCCTGTCAAAAGGATTTTTCATAAAATGTGTCTGTTACAAAGGGCTGGCCCCTTGTAAAGGCTTCAGTGCCTGGCCAGCCCAAAGGAGGAGGGTGAAGAGCACTGAGAGGGGCTTGGCCAGGGCCCCCTGTGCTGTTCTGGGAGCAGAACTGACCCCCCTGCCCAGCCCAGGGTGTTGGGTACCCTCACTAAATGCTGCATTTAATCCCCCCCTTGCATTTCTGAGGGCTGCATTACACTGAATGTGTTCCCAGCAGAAATGTTTGAGTGCTAAGCATCTCTTCTTCCTATTTAGGCAGTCTCTAATCTGACACCTTTAATTTTCCTTTCCTTTCCAAGGCATCAGTTCATTTTGGAGCTTCACATTGAGAGGGTTTTGTTAGGAGGGGAAAAAAATAAGAGAGAAATTTTTTTAGATAATGAACTCCTGAAACAAATGCAGGGCTTTTCTTTCATCAGTACAGAGTGAAGTTTGATGATGCAGTGAACATAATGGGTGTGTTATGTGCCCTTTAGCAAGGAACACAAAAAGTTTATTAAAATTTTAGATGATGCATTTTATTCTGACCTGGTTTCCAAAGTGCACTCGGCTTCCTTCTTTACAGCAGAGGACAAAGCAGTGCACAAAGGGAGATATTTTCCCTCCCTTATGACCCAGAGTGAAACCCTGAACTCCATATTACCTGTTTGTATGGTAATTTGGTGTCACACTTTCCTGTAGCTTCAAGGGAGAGAATCTGTGTAATTGAAATAAATTGAGCTTGGCTCAAACACAGTTATTTTCTTACTTGTAATCTTCACAAACATGGTGCAAGAGTCTGTCTCAAAGGAACTTTTCTTTCCTCATCAAAGCAGAGTGAGGATTACATTTACCTCAATTAGCTTTAGCTATCTACCATTCCATGGATAGCCCAGGTTAGCAGTTCTCAAGTCCTTTCTGTGATGATTTGAGCAGCGTGAGGGTAATTTTCTCTGTGCTTTTACTCTTGAACAACCCATTTTTCTTTCTCCAGCCAGCAATCTTCTTGCCTGCACAGGCTGCTGGTGGTATTTATGACATTCTGGACAATTTGTATGAGGAATTGAAAATGCTTAACAGTAACAATCAAAGTATCACCTGTAATTAACACTTCTGCTTCAGTTTAACAAGGGAAAGACAATTCCTAAAAGGAAGAAAAAACACCTAAATTTAAGATCCCATATAAAACGGGCAGTGTGTAACATAATGTTCTGCAACCCAGCTAGTTTTCTTGGCAGCTGAATAAAAATGTTTATTTCTAGCTTGGATATGTACAGAAAATGCTACCTGTGTTCTCTTACCTCAGCTTCCAGAGATTTTATTGCTAAGTTTACTGAAAGGTTAATGGACTCTGTTTCAGAACACAAATAAAATCCATGGACCGTTTTTTTTCAATATCTGTTTGCAGTTTTTGTGTTTTCTTAGAATATTCATTCTCTGTCAGGTCTGGTATATTAAATGTAAAATATCAATGTAGAAAAATACTTCTGGCATCTTCAAAACCTAATTTGTCTTGAGTTTGCATTGATAAATTTGAAACATTGTTTATCCCTCACTTCATTCACAAAACATTGCAATTGCTATTGTTCATTAAAACTAATAATTTTGATTTTCCCACTCTTACAGTTCAGTTTCACATTGCCCACTTATATGAAATCCAGGTAAGCTTTTAAGCTCATTTTCACAAATTGTGGTTGAGTTTCAAACTATGTGATGTGATCAGTCTGTGGAATTTGGATTGTAGATGCTTTAGTAATGTTAGACTAAAGTCTTGAATCACTCAAGAAACTTGACTTTCTTTGGCTAAAATGAAAATATTTTTTGTGTGGAGTCTCATGCTATAAAATAGGATAGGTATCTTAATAAACATATATTTACTAATCTCCCATTTTGAGTGCAAAAAAAATTCACAAAATACAACTTTCAGGAAAATTCTTTTATGAGATTCTATTTATATATAAAAGGTTATATGTGGATTTTAGAAGGTGACATTTCTCAATTCATTTATATAAATTCATGTTGTTTCTCATATACACACACAGAATCAATCCCAACCAGTTGCCCATGTGCTTTTTAAGTATATTTGGTATATTTGACATGAAATTTTCAAATTTAAGTGCAATTTTAAAAGTTTTTAAATTTCAATTCAAATTGATGCATGTGGCATTAGCGATCTGTGGTCAACAGCAAATAAAGCTGTGTTACTAATTCTTGATCAAATCCTACCACAGAACTTTTCAGGTGAATCTTTTGGGAAATTACAGAACACTCCCTGAGCTCCCAGAATATAAATAAATTGAAACCAAGTGGCTACTGGGACAGCTATGTCTGACTGGTAACATAATGTAGATGTTGTGCCCTTTTGCCACATTTATAGGTGTCATATGACTGAGGAAAGGATGTGACATGGAAACAAAACCTGTTGCAAATGAAATGGATGACAGACAAACTATATTTTCAGTCAGTTAGAAAGTAAGTGCTGTCTTTTGATGGCACAGTGAAAAATAGCCTGAAGTATTTCTATATAAATAATAGATATGAATCTGATAAACAGAGTATTTTTCTTTTGAGTTCTTTTGGTGCAAAGTTGTATGACAGGACAGAAATGTGCCATCCCAAAGCACCATTAATCCATAAGTTCATGGATTGTTGTGGTTCTTACTTGGCTGCCATCCAGATTGCATTCAGCACTTCAGTTCTGTTTTACTCCAGCCCATCAAAAGGAAGTTAAACACTCCAGGTCCCTGTGCCAGGTGTCCTGTGTAAGAGTGTGAGCAGTGGTAGCTGTGCTTTCTGACTGACAATTACAGGAACTTTGTTCTAATGCAAATCAGAGCAGAAAAGTTTCGGTGCATTCTGCTCCTAGGTTTGGTTTGTCTCACAGTTGTGCTTGGGAGAGGTATCTTGTTTCCTGGAATTTGACACACTGATAGCCAAAAGAGTCCTGGCTTCATTCTGGGTGTTAGCTCTGACACAATTAGAGAGGTTTTGGAGACTGGGTGGTTGCTTGGTTTCTTTTACAGGACACAGTGAAACAGTTATTCTAACCCCTCCATATACTTGAAAATTATATACTCTCTTAATATTATGAAAAAGTTAATTAATTTCTTAATTAAGTACCACAATACTGCACTTTAAAAGATGGATTGCCAGACTCTGGACAAGAGACAAGCCTGGTGCTGATGAGAATTAGCAGTGGTTAATGTTAATGCTGGTTTCTAATATTTCACCTCTGGAAGTGAGATGTCTTGTATGGTGTCTAAAGAAAGATGCTGGGTTGGATTCTTCTCCACTTTTCCATTTCTAAGACCATTCATGATGCAGCCAAACATTAAGGACTTTGGAATTAGCCTAGAGGCATAAAGTTCTCCCCTGTGAGGGTGGTGCGGCCCTGGACAGGCTGCCAGAGCAGCTGTGGGTGCTCTGTCCCTGTCCCTGGGAGTGTCCAAGGCCAGCTCAGAGCTCTGAGCCACCTCATTTAGTGAAAGGTGTCCCTGCCATGGCAGGGCATTGGAATTAGATGATCTTTTAGGTGCTTTTCCAACCTAAACCATTCTGATTTGATGAAATAAAACCAAATGTAAACATGGGGACATGTTTTGTTAGTGTTTTAAGGCATGTAGATAATCAGATTTCTAAAGGATAAATGCTACAACAAATAACAAAAGTAAAAAATAATCTAGGTCTGGAAAATGTGTTTTATTTTAAAAGGCCTTTCTAAAACCTCCTGAGCCTGTAAACATATTTTTTAATAAAGTGTGACTATTAGGCACTAATATTTACCTAATTTGACATCTGGATTGCTGCCTCCACTGTCATCCTCTACAGTGAACTTCTATTCATTTGCTCAACATTCATAGTCATAAACTACAAATTTTGTTCCCAATGCTAAATTTAAAATCTTTTCCTGATTGTTTTTCTTTTGCTGGACATGGATATTTTATTTATTTATATTATTTGTTTTCTTACCAGTTGTCTGCATTTCATGAACACCAATTAAAAATCTTTTCTACCAACTTCCCCTTGTTCCATTTGAAAGTATGTAATTGCTGCTTCAATTTTTCTTCCTGACTAGAATAAGGTTTTTAAATCACCAATTTGTCTTTTGTGATTTTGAGATTTCAAGAACTTGATAACATTTCTAAATTCTACTAGGTATTTAATTGTTTAGCTTTCTTCCCAGTTGTCCCTTCAAAACACCAATACTGATTACTGTGTTCTTCTTGCTTAAAACAAATGTAATTAAGCCACAGTCATTTGCATTTAGGTGGCCCCATTTATTTTAATGCACTCTTCATCTCTTTGCCAGAATGAAGTCTAATGTTGAATTACCTAAAAGCATATTTGTGGAAGAGGAGGCACAGAACAGTGGAACATTTAAAATACATTCATTTTTAAGCAACTGTTGTTAGGGAGTGCAAAGATAAATGCTGACATTATTACCAAATAATTCATCAAATAATTATTGACAATTCTTAACCTTTAATATACACAAAACAGCTCATACAGTTGACAAAAGTCAATAAAGACCCCCAGTCCTAACCTGAAAATGGGTTTCCTGTACCAACACCTGTTTGTGTAGGGGATTGAAAATTGAGTGTTTCTAGATCGTAGGCACACCTAAACTATACAGCAGATAATAAGATTTTCTACCTTCATTATCTAAGCATGAACCTTTTAATTCTATGTGTGGTGGGATTCTTACTAGGACACAAATATCTTGAAAGAGGCACTTGAGATATGCCAAAGGAAGGAAAGAGGCAAAATTATACCAGCCACCAATTACTGATGATCTTGGTTTTTTCCTGGGAGGAATTTGTGTGGGGTTTTCTCAGATGTAGATTCACGTTCAAGTATTCCCCTTAAAAGCAGAATATTCACTATTGTAGTGTAATAAGGATAATGCATGTATGAGGAGTTGACAAAATTTTAATAATTTGCAAATTTCCCTCAATTCTTTTAAGTAGACAATTTCTATTAAATACTATATTTGTAGAAGTTTTTCTCTTACCATATATACACGTCACTCATTAAAGCTTTCATATGCACTGTATGCAAAAAAAAAAATTCTAGAATTTTTTGTCAATGTGTTTGTGTGCTGTCAGTGCTGTGAAATCGTTGCTATTGGTGATCTGTTGTAAGCTCTATGATTAATCCATTTACTTTTTTCCTTTTGCAGAGAAAGTATCACTCTGCAAAGGAAGCTTATGAACAGCTTTTGCAGATCGAAAACCTTCCTGCACAAGTAAAAGCAACTGTCTTACAGCAGTTAGGTATGTAAAATTAACTTTTATTTTCCTCTGTGTTTCGTTTTTGCCATCTTTGCCTTCAGCAGTGTTTTTTAAGGCTCCTTTTCCAAAGAGAGTCTTAGACACACTGCACATGGTATGTGAGATTTTCACCAAATAGAACATGTAGAGGTAGATAATCAAGTAAATAAGAGAGGAGGAAAGTATTTTGATTAAACTTACAAAATTAAAAAGCTCTTGCGTGTTAGATTTTGGGCAGTGAGGGTGGTTTTTCACAGAAAGGGCAGCAGTTGGAATTCTGTGTTCTCTGTTCTGCCTCTGCTAACATCCCTTGAAAAAACCTAAATACTGTGTCAGACTAGACGAACATGGCAACTGAAAAATTTACCTTTTCTTTCACTATAATTATACTGTGTAATGAAAACCAGCTTCTGTAACTAAAAGGTTTATCATCAGGTGCCATTAAAAAAAACACATAAAAAGTGAAAAGGAATTTTTTTTAATTGTCGTATTCTGTGTTTATAGGAAGCTGATAAACAATTTTTAGCCAAGAATTTCTAAAAAGTTAATAGAATAAAATGCTTTTATCCTCTATACGACATAAAAGTATTTCATAAAAGTATTTCCAGAATATTTTGTTAAAATTGTTCAACCCAGTACAGAACTCCTTCATTCACCTTCTCCATGTTCTTCATCCAATTTATTATTCTAAATATTAATTTAGCCTGCTTATGCCCATTTTTATTTTTTTTCCCTCTTCGCATAGTGGTCATTTAACTGGAATTTGTAACTGGCATTAAGTTATGGCCACAGACCTTTCTTTCTCTGTGGTGCAGGTTGTGTATGGATTTGGAGTGGGATAATTTGTGCTCTGTGACAGAATGTTAAAATCAGTGGGTTAATTTTGAGTCATCTCTGTGAAATCACAAGTGAAACTGCTGGAGGAGTTTGCTGCAGGACTCTGGCTGTTGCTCTTTTTGCTGTTACAGGACAGTGTTGCTTACATCTCAGTAAGCCCTTTGAATTTTATTTTTTTTAGCTTGGTATTATGTCACCTAGTATAAATTGTCAGCAGTTTCATCCAGAAAGGCTGTGCATCTGATCAGTGGAAGACAGGCTTCTCAAAAGAGCTGACCAGCTCTTTTTCATCTCTGTTTGATGTATGTTGCCACAATGGAAGCAAAGGCACATGGTTGTATTCATAAAATCCTGCCACAGGTCTCTGTGCTAGCAGTAAGAGCAGTGACTTTGAGAATTGTCTGCTGTCTGAAAACTGGATTAACTCTCTTTATTCAGTCAGCATAGGTCACCCAGTTTTGTTGTGTGGGTAGCTTCTATGTGGAGAAAGGGATAGAGTGGTCTTAACTGGACCATTGAAGGAATAATGCCTTTTCCTTTGCTCTGCTCTGTTAGCATGGTATTTATCAGAGTCTGGTGTTTATCACAGATTTAGTCTTTAGCAGCTGGTTATAAAAACACCTCCTCAGGAAGTACAGTCTGGGTGGTGCACTGCTGCTTAGAAAATATAATAGAGAATACCTGCCATCTGCCAGAATGCTACTTGCAAAACCCAGTCAAAACATATTTGTATTTGTATATTGAACTCTTTTTTTTTTTTTCACTTTGACAGAAAAAATCAGTTTGAAAATAGCTTTTGTTTATTTTCCTTCACTAGTTAATGTTTGTTGAGCCAGATTGGAATTTAGGCAAGTTCAGAGAGAATTACTTGTCTTGTGAGAGAATTACTGAAATCTTTGCTCTGGTTGCTGGCTTCCTAATCTGTGAGTGTGGAGGAGAGCCCTGTGATTGCCAGATAAACACATACCCAGTTGAGCTGATGAGTGCTGACTAGTTCAGGTAGACATCACAGTAAGATCTTCCTTCTTGCTCTTTGCCGTTCCATTTGCTTTCCAGACAACAATTCTTTTCATCACTTTGCCCAAAATGATATTAAATTAATGAGACTGAAGATCAAATCTGTCCCAGTATTCCTTCCTGAGTTGTATTCAGTTGTTGGATAAGGAAGAGTGTAAGAACAACATAAACTGCTTGGAGTTCTCAAGTGCAGTCCCAATTATTTTTGGCTGGGGGAATTCCTAGATGGTGTCTCTGAAATTGGATGAGGCATGTGAGGTGCTGAAATTAAGAAGAATTTAATGTCTCCAGAGACACACACATTTACTAAAGAAAAAGTGGTTGCCACAAGTTCAGTGTGAGAATGATTGATAAGCATGAAAAAAAAAAGACTCATGAGCTAGGCTAGCACATCAGAGGGATTTTTTTTCCAAATCTGTTCCAAATGAGATTACAAAGACCTGCAAAAGAGCATGGAGCATATGTGATGTGTGGACAAGGTCTGTGGTTTGGTTTATCATATTAAAAATGTCCCAGCAGTGGAAAAGTAGTCAGTTTTGCTGGTTGAGAGTTGGAGATAGGTCTTGCAAATGGGAAACTGCACAGCTTAGGGGTTTTCCATCACCTTCTTTATGTACATTCTTCATTTTATGCTTAAGAACAGATCCAGTTTCCCCTGCCTGTGTTATTCTAGTGGAAAACTTTTGTTTGCTCTCCCTTTCTTGCTTTCTGCCTTTTTCAACTCCCTGTGCAGGAAGATAAAATTGGGAAGCAGCCTTGTTTCAGCAGAGAAGCCAGATAGGGATTGCTGGTTCTCATTTCTGTCTTCTAGAAATAGACTTGTTCTTTTTTATCAGTGAACCTCAGTAAAGATCTCACAAAGATACAACATGTTATCTTTCAATCCAGCAAGGTTCTGATGAAACAGAAAATAGGCACACAACATTTCTAAAGATAAATGAAATTGTTTAATGTCTTTTTTACCATTGTTCATAATTCCTTTACTATTGTCTTTATCTCAAGCTTTGTCTGGAACAGCACCTGGTACATAAATCCTTAATGTACAGTTACTCAGGTGAATTCCAATAACTAACCTCAGAGAAGCCTTTTTTTCCTTAAAGCGTGAGTATTTTCTGTATGCTGAAGAACTTCAGAGGCTTAGGATTTGAATCAAAATCATAGCTTGTTTATTAATTTAATGACACAAAGTTGTGTTATGTGACTGCAAAAATGACTGGGTATTTTTATTCCCCTCTCCCCCCGACTGGTAGATTTTTTACTTGATTGATTTTCAGTCAAGACAAAACACTTTTTTCAGCACGGTAACCACTTGACTCCTTACCTGGCATTTCTTGCAGTCCATGAAATATTTGAACTTGTGCTTGTGACCATAATTTTCAGGTGATATTTCTGAGACCACCTCAGGCAAATGTTCAGTAGCTGTGATTTTGTTTTTGACTGTCTTTGTTAAAGTTTGGAAGTTTGCATTCCATTTGCGGAAGGGTGGTGTCTGTTAACAAATATGAGCCCACGGAATGAAAAAATGAGCTGTATCAAACAGGTAGAATAAAAATCATAAAGGAAAGTGTAATTACAGAGAGTGAGGTGAACTTGCAAATACCCATCAGCTCCTTCTCAGTCTTGCCTGTTTGTGCAGTTAGACTTCATCAAAAAGCACAAATTTAGGGTGCTGAATGTTTAGCTCTCAGAAGTTTAAAATGGACAGGCAGTGCAGGTGTGTGCTCAACTCTGTCATTAACCAGAACTTTATACAAAGTTTATGGAATTGGTGTCATAGCGTTCCCCAAGGAGCTGTTTATGGGTGTGACAGGGACAGTCTTCTGTCACATCTTACATTTTACAGTATTTTCTGAAAAGCAGTGGCTTGTTAAGACAAATACATGGCTATTGAGCAAACAGCAAGACATTGCTGAGCCCTGTGGTATGCAGTGATTTCAGCAAGTCAGCTGCTGGCCACCAAAGATTTCCTTGTTTGTACTCATTGTATGAACAGCAGTGAGGTGGTTTTGTGGCTGCTTGAAGGAATTCCATCTGAGCTTGGAGGCAGATGAGGAGCAGCTGGAGAAAGGTGATGAAGGTGCTTTGTTTGAAGTGGAAACCAAGCCTTGCATCAGTGCTAGAGCAGAAATGCATTTTAATAGCATGTAAAATATTATTGGGGAGGATGGGTTGTAGGAGGCCTTTAAAGTGGGGATGAATAATTTGTCTAATGTAATGAAAGAAGAAAAGGCATTTGAAAGAATATGACGTGTGTGGTTAGATTAATTTGTTATGTAGATGAGAGGTGATGGCATTTGTCAAGGTGAATGGAAAATACATTGTATTCATGAGGAGGAAATGACAATGTAAGAAAGATTCAAGTGGAGATGCAAAAATTCTTAGTCCAAATGCAGATATGGGACAAACACAAGGATTTAGAAGAAAAAGAGTAAACAAGATAATATGAAGATAATATGCGTTTTTTATATATGTGTGTGTGTGTGTACATATATATATATATATACATATATGTATATATATATGTATACATATATATATGTATAAAAACCATAACTGCTATGTGTTACAGAGAGAATGGTGGCATTTTTCACAATGTCAGGGAAGGTATCTGTGTTCAGAAGAGGAAAGACATTAATATTCACTTTTTTAGTAGAAGATTGAGCAGTTCATAATTGTGCTCCTTATCTCTTAGAAAATTATTTAAACCCAAAAAAGTGCTTTAAAACTACATGAAAGTAATTTTAACTTTGAGTCTTTTTTGTCTTTGTAATTTTAGTATAGAACTTTAAAAGTTATTAAAACTTTGTCATGTATGTATAAGTGGCTTTATTGCTTGATATTCTTATTTTTAAAGAGACACCAATGCTACAAATTCCTGCTGTGCCAGAGTGTTCAGTGGTCTTGGAAAATTTCATTTCTCCCATTTGTGGATTGTTTTTGTAGGCTGGATGCATCACACCGTGGATCAGCTTGGAGACAAGGCAACCAAGGAAAGCTATGCTATACAGTATCTCCAGAAATCTCTAGAAGCAGATCCAAATTCTGGTCAATCCTGGTATTTCCTTGGAAGGTGAGAAAAGACTTTATAGACATTTTAACTATATTAGTAAAGTTTTTCTGAGGATACTCGTTATTGTGAGTATTTTATATTGTTTTTCTTCTTAATCCTGTCAGAGGAAAAATGAAGGGAAAGTATGTATATATCTACTGAAATCTTGAGTTTTCTGGGACGTGTGTGAAAAGACAAGGTGCTAACATACTTGGGATGAACAAAGATTAGAAGTTGAAATGAAGTATGTTACTCAAGTGGCTCTGCTTTTTTGTAGTTATTATTCAGTCTACACATTTACAGTAATCTGAATATATCCAGCCTGCTTTTACCTGTTTTTCTCCCTATTTTTTTGTAAATCCTCTCTGACTGTTGTTAGTTTTCTTCATACATTTTTCATAATTCTTTCTCCTTTTATTTTCTCAGAATCTCCCTCCTAATCTCAGTTTTTGCACTGAAATACAAATATTTTCCTAGGCAGACATCCATTTTTAAAGGGCATGCATGGCAATGTATGGCTCAGACTGATCCATTCTAGTGTCTATTTAAGTGTTCAATTAATTTTGTAACCTTTGATAGTATTTTTTTACTTGAAAAATAACATTCCCAGATGTAAATAATACAAATTTGTTGAGTTTTTCTGGTCTGCTTTTTAAGAACATTGAGTACTTCACTTAAGCCAGCAGTAACTATTGAAATACTCAGGTTTTGGAGAAAGCTTTGAGGGCAATTCAAGTCCATATGTGAACACATCCGTTCTGCGTTCTGTTGAGGAATACATTTTAAAAAAATGAGGCAAAAATAAAATGAATATCCTAACCTCAGTTTCT
Source organism: Ammospiza caudacuta (assembly GCF_027887145.1). Lineage (NCBI taxonomy): Eukaryota > Metazoa > Chordata > Aves > Passeriformes > Passerellidae > Ammospiza > Ammospiza caudacuta. The sequence goes on from NC_080594.1 coordinate 114,988,196, forward strand.
TCCAGCTGACTTTCTTGGGGATTCTGGTCACATACAGCTGGAACCCATTTTTGATTTTGTCATGCTCATAATATTTCTCCAGCTGTTCCTGTAAGACAGGGATCTGCAGCCAGCACTGAGTGCGTGGGGCAGAGGGGCAGGGCAGGTGTGGAGGGAAAAGGGAAAATGAGCCAGGGATAATCCTGTGCATCTTCCACTGGGCTAAAATCCTGTTTTTTCTTCAGTAGTCCCATTCCAGGTGACTTGAGCAAGTTGAGTTTTCAGGCAGAATGGAGCTGGAGTTCCTCCACACGTGCAGCTGCTGTGCTCTGCTCTCAGTGGTCAGTGACCCTGCAGACAAGGGGGACAATTCAGGAAATAGGGTGAAAAAGTCAGTGGGAGTATTTGTTTCTTTGCAGGGAGGACTAGACCAAAAATGTTTCTGTGCCCCATTTCTCCAGTCCATTCTCTGGCAGAAGAGCAGGAGGGTTATGGGGTTGTGCATTCTCTCTTTTTCCCCTACTCGTGTATTCCCTTGTGCTGTTCCTTCCTCTGCTGGTTGTCCAAACCAGATAACAAGTTGGTCAAAGCTGTCTTTTATCTTTGTCTCCCACTGGAAAAACTCCATCTGCCAAAGTTTTGTGGGGGCCTAATGTTAATGCTACTCTAATGAGAGGCTTTGTGTGTGTGATACCCAGGCAGAGTGAAACGTGTCTGTTGGACATTGGGTTAGATTGACATTAAAACATTCTCCTGAAACACTGTATTCAGACTTAATGGAATGGATTTTAGGCAAAGTAATGCTATGTTTTATTGTTTTCATTTCCTAGTGTGCCTCAAAAATACTTGAAAGAATGTAGCATGTTTGACAGACCTTTGCCTGTACTGTTCTGCTTGTTTTTTATTATTTACTAGAATAAATTTTCTATTATTATTTATATATTTTGAGAGTTGTCAGTTTCTTTTCCAACAGGGAAAATTGTTACAAACAATACAGGACAGAGTTATTGTTGATTAAACTAGTAAATATATATATATATGGATATTTGGATTTGGCTTTATTTGGAGCTTTTAATTGTAGAAGTGTAGGTATTGCTCTATGCGGTATAACTGTAGTTCTCTCTAATGCCAGAATATCTTTGAATTTGTACATGGGGAATTAAAGTAAGACATATAAAAAAACACAGAATCACACAACCTTTTACAAAATTTGATGCTCTCTATATGCAGTACAAGTAACTGGTTTGTTCATTACTTAAATATGATTGAGATGCAAGAAATGCACATAAAAATCCTCTCAAGCAGTCAGGGACCATCCTGGTTGAGTTGGTCAGAATTAGCTCTCAATAATTCTGTTTTGTAGAACATTAAGTTTTATAACGATTTGTTTGATGAAATAGGTAACTTAATTGTTTCACTGTAATGCTATCTGTAGATAAATAGTGTTTTTATTGACTGATAAGGTATCACCAGTGAAAGAAATGCAAGTCTATCAAATGTGGGATGACTGTTTTCCTTACAAATGTAGTAATCCAGGGTTTAAGTAGATTTGGGGGGCTTAAATAAATAATTAGTAATACATGTTGAGATGTTGGAGTTTGCTTGTGCCTGGCATTCAGAAACAGCAAATGTTGAGTGTGTATTTGCATGACTTAGCATTTATCAGATCAGTCTTGGTAAGCCATGCTCTCAGTGATTACCTTCTATAAATACTACCAAAGCTCTTTCTTTTCTTCTCCCAGGTGCTATTCAAGTATTGGGAAAGTTCAGGATGCCTTTATATCTTATAGGCAATCTATTGATAAATCAGAAGCAAGTGCAGATACATGGTGTTCAATAGGGTAAGAATGATACAGATAATACAATTATATAATTCCATGCTAATATATATAAAGAATATCAGCTTTTTTGTGAACTCAGAGGGACTGTAAAGTCTTTTTTATTTACACACCCATGTTGTCAGACTTGTCTGATTTAAAGTTTAAATAATGAATTAATATTTGCTTTCTCAGTGTTTTAAAATGCTGAAAATGTTACATACAATGTTAAAATTTTATATATTTCTTCTTATAACTGGGGTTTATATAATGCCAACATTTATTAAGGGGTTGGGGAGGGATGTGTATATTTGAGTTTCCTGTGTCTTGACTTTGTTATTAATTCTCCACTTCACTAATCTTTCTATTCAGTGTGCTGTACCAACAGCAAAATCAGCCTATGGATGCTTTACAGGCCTATATCTGTGCTGTACAATTGGACCATGGCCATGCTGCAGCCTGGATGGACCTAGGCACACTCTATGAGTCCTGCAACCAGCCTCAGGATGCCATTAAATGCTACTTAAATGCAACTAGGAGCAAAAATTGTAGTAATACCTCTGCACTTGCAGCACGGATAAAGTATTTACAGGTAAAACGAATGTTTTAAGCAGGGTTGAAATGTTCTTCAAACACACAGCACAGGGGAGGGGAGAAGTCACACACTTGGAGTTTAACTTGCAGTTGTTTGTGGTGTGTTTAACCTGTTTTCATGTGTACTGTAAGCATATCATAGCCTGTAATATTTTATTTCTTCATTTTTAAGTGGAACTTAATTCCTTATAAACCCTATTTTGCACATTTAATCAAAGCATACTGTTTTACATCATTTTGCTTTTTTCTTTGTATTTGTCTACATTTTTAAGTTCTCATAACATATAGTGAGAGTACACACCACACTATCTTTCACTCTTGTTTGCAATTTCAGAAAAAAGGAATTATGAGACCTCTGAATCCAGAGCTCATCTTTGTTCTGATTCTCACAAAGGTTTATATTCTGGTTACCCTCTTTATACCTAGCACCTTTCTAAACCCCAAAATTTTAAATCTGTCCTCTCTTTAAGACATAATTAGCTACAGCATTTAGGAAGATTTCATGGACTTGCTCTTACTAAAGTAGGCTTGTGTTAAATTTGCTTTTTACATAATTTTTCCTAGGCTCAGTTGTGTAACCTTCCACAAGGTAGTCTACAGAATAAAACTAAATTACTTCCTAGTATTGAGGAGGCATGGAGCCTACCAATCCCCGCAGAGCTTACCTCCAGGCAGGGTGCCATGAACACAGCACAGCAGGTGAGAAGTTGGGTTATGTTCTGCAGGTGCCCAGCTTTAAGGGTTCTTTACAATCTGTAGTGGTCAAGCTTATTTTATTGAGCACAGGATTGGCTTTTATTAAAAGAAGCCTTTGATTTATTTGCAGAGGGATATTAGATCAAGGAGCTCCCGATAATGTGGGAGAAGTATGGGGGTACCAATTTAGAACCTTTGTGGATTTTCATGATTTTAAAAGATTTCATCTTAAATAGAAATGCTGCAGTGGTTTAATAATCCCATGAAAGGTACACATTCCTCCATTGATGACCATATGGAAACTGATTTTTCAGTTATTGAGATCAGCTTCAGAATATCTACTCGGCCCTTTTAATGTATGTGGGCTGTTAAAATTATAAAATTGAAAGGAAAGCATTAAGAATATATAGAACCATATTTTTGTCTTCCTTCTGTGATTCTTAGGCTTGTAAACCTCATCATCCAAATACTGAACCTGTACTAGGCCTCACTCAAACACCAATTTCACAGCAATCCTTGCCACTACACATGATTCCTTCTAGCCAAGTAGATGACCTGACCAGTCCTGCCAAGAGGAAAAGAACATCTAGTCCAACAAAGGTATATATTCTGATGAACTAGAGCCCCCTACCAAAATTATATGGAAAATATGCATTGAAATGATACAGCATGCACCTTTTGTGCTGTAAATTTTAATCCTTTGGCATCAAGGTGGGGAATGTTTTCAGAAATTTTAAAAAACATTTTTCAGTGGTGTGTTTAATCAGATTCCAGTTTAGGCAGGAGGTGCATAAGGGCAGTGCACATTGGTGGCACTATACTGCAGTTGTAGTTGTGTCAGTGAAGAAGTAGAGTTGTAGTCTGATGATTGAGAGGGAGACAATCATGTCATCCTGTCTATTGCCTTTGCTTATATTTAGAATTCAAGTGTTTCATCATCATGTAATAGTGTTACAGTAGATAAAGTATTCAGTTTTAAAAGTAGCATACATTTAAGTTAATTGCATAATTTGATTTGCTTGTTTCTCCTTATGGTATTAGGTATCATTATCTTTTTCCTCAGACTACTCTGATACTGTTGGGAATGGTAGAATGAGACTTGGTTATTTTAGTACATTCTTACTATTATATATTTTTATATTATTCTTGAAACAATTACTAGTTCTTTCATAAATAGGATAAAATCTAGATAGTAAAAGAAATTATGTTGGCCCTTTGATAGTCACACATTTTAATGTAACATTTTCTCTCAGAATACTTCAGATGTTTGGAGCAGTGGCCATACAGTGTCACATCCTCCTGTACAGCAACAAATTCATTCTTGGTGCTTGACACCACAGAAATTACAGGTATGTATGGGAGATCTTCGGAAGCTCTGTTAAATAATTTGTTTCTTTCTTTCTTTCTTTCTTCCTTTGAAGAAAATGAACTTGGGACATGTTCTGGTGTCACATTCTTGAAATTCACTGTAAAATACTTCCCAGGGTATAGTTCAAGTTCTAATATTTGTGGCCTCTCTATGTGAGATAAGTTCTAGTAGTAAACTAAATGATCTCCAGCAGAAGCTGAACACTTACATTGTATGAATTCTATAATTTATAAAGTACCTACAGTAACTCTTTTTTCTTATGATGTTTTAAAGACAGATGTGCAAATTGTCAGACCTGTGTGCAAAGTGAGTTTTGTGCCTTGCCGTAGTGTGGGTGATATTGAAAGAGGTGTGGAAGTATTGTTGTAATATCATCCTTTCCTCTGAGGTTGCTTCTTATATCAAATTGCATAAGCAAATAAGCACATTCTATGAAATTATTACTCAAATGAAATCTGCTGCTGCTTTTCTGTATTATATGTCACCTAATACAATTATATGAAATGCTAGATTTTAGTTTGGAAATCTTATTTTGGGTGGTTTTTGTCAGGAAATTGTGTTGTCACTTCATTAAGGCATGCAGTGAGTTCAGCAAGAATTCCATGTATTAAAAATCAGGCCCTGCTGGAAAATTTTACCCATGCATTGCACATGCTTTGGATGCAAAGAGAAATAGAAGGGAGCACAGTGCAGAGGCAGAAAGCATTCTCATTAACTGAGCAATGTTCCCCTCAATTCCAATATAGTTCTTCAGCTGTTTCTCTGTCTGAACAATATTAGCTTTATTATACTGTATAATTTTCCCTCCCTCCTTCTCCTGCCTCCCCACCCCTTTGGTTCTTCCTCAGTCATTCTCTTTCTCTCATTATTTCATTTTCGTTATTTTTCTCTGCTTATTTTCTCATTATTTCTCTCTGCTTATTTTATATTTGACTACTTTTTTCCCCTTTCAATCTCACCTTTTTGCAGATCCAACTTCCTTCTCTAAGCAGAACCTCAGTAGGCCTCTCTTGAGTACAGTAGGCTGGATGTGCTGGCAATAGCCTGACAGGGTTCCAGCACATATAAAAAGGAAAGCCAGAAATGTACGATGCAAGAGGAGAGTGAATAAAAAAGCCTTTATTGCATCTTCAAAGTTGGCCTTTCAAAATTGGCAATTCAAGGGCTGGATGGATATTGCGTGTTACATATACATGCATAAATGTGTGTGTGTGTATATATATTTATATATTATTTATTGCACTCCCCTCCAGAGGGAATTCAGTATGGAAGGTACTGTTAATGCAGGGATTTTGGCATGAACCATCTTCATCTGCTTTTTAAGTCACACCACTTAGCAGCAGCAGACTTACTAGTAGAATGTTGCAGAGTGCTGAGTGTTTTTAAATAAGTAGAGACATCAAAATTTTTGGTAATAAGATACCTAAACTTATCAGTTGCAAACAAGATCAATATGATAAGTTAAGATGTTGCTCTTGCTAATTAAATCATACAATTTTCTGTTTGTTTTTTTTTTATTATTTTCAGGAGAAGTTTTCATGTGTGCCTATAGGTTTAATTCACTTTGTGATGAACAGTATTAATAAAAGAATAACACAATACAAAAAGGTGTTAAAATGCACATAATTATGATAAGAATTCTATATAATCATACTTGAATGTAGTTTTCCTTTATGGTACCAGCAGACTCAATTTTAGTGTGGCATTAATAATTATACACTCAAATAATTTACAGAGTCTCTTTAATTTTAGTAAATTGTGATAGGATTTGTTTGCAAGAGAGAGTCTTGAAAAATTTTTGAGTCTGTAACAGAAATGTAGATTATTTTCAGCTTTTTAAGTCTTACCTTCATGGATACTTTTTAGTATTTAATGCAAGAAAGTTATTAAAAAGCCCATGCAATTTTAATGATTATAAACCACACTGCTGTTTTTTTAGCACTTGGAACAGCTGCGTGCAAACCGAAATAATCTAAATCCAGCACAGAAACTTATGCTGGAACAGCTGGAGAGTCAGTTTGTCTTGATGCAGCAACACCAGCAGGTGAGAACAAAAATATTTTTCTTACGTTCAACACTTTTGTCAGTAATGGAGACTGTTGTGTTTCTAGAATTCTAAAGAATTTCTGCTGTACAGAGTTGTCATGCCCTTTGCTGTGTTATGGTAATTTTTTTTTGGATAAAGGATAGTTGTGGATTAGTGGTTGAAACATAATGAGTTTAGATGTGTTTTATTATAGGGCAGCTGGTTAATGTAAAAGTTTTCAAAGTAACATGAGTGGACATATCTAAAAGCAGTTCTGCTTGAAAACACTTGGCTGTAGTAACAGCTTTTCTCTCGTCCTGTCATTGTTCACTTCTCTCTCCCTCTCTGCCCAGAATCAGCAGTAAAACATTCAGACTGAATGGCCAAGAAAAAATTGTACTGATAGTTTTATTTAACATTTACTCAGCATTTTTATGAGCCTGACAGTTCTCAAAAGCAGCTGTAAAGATCTTAAAATGAGGACAAAATTAGAACTGACCAGTGCAGTAAAATACACAAACCTTGTACGACCCTTCCTTTCTCAGTTCCACAGCCAACCTTGTTGTGCTTTGTTCATGTTCCACTAGATGAGACAAACAGGAGTTGCACAGGTACGATCTACTGGAATTCCTAACGGGCCAACAGCTGATTCATCACTGCCTACAAACTCTGTCTCTGGCCAGCAGCCTCAGGTTGCTCTGACCAGAGTGCCTAACGTCGCTCAGCGTGGAATCCGTCCCGCCTGCCCCGGGCAGCCTCTGGCTAATGGACCCTTTCCAGCAGGCCCCGTTCCCTGCAGCACAGCAAGAACGCTGGGTAGTACAGACACTATTTTGATAGGCAATAATCACATAACAGAAAGTGGAAGTAATGGAAACGTGCCTTACCTGCAGCGAAACGCACTCTCTCTACCTCATAACCGCACAAACCTGACCAGCAGCGCAGAGGAGCCGTGGAAAAACCAACTATCCAACTCCACTCAGGTACAGCTTCACTTTGCTCCTGGGGTGCACTCAGCAGCCTTCCTGGGCAGCTCACTGCTGGAGGGCTCTCATTTGTAAAAGCACTTTTTCCCTAGGGTTGATGGCATAGAGTCAAATAAAACAGAGGTTAAAGCTGCACGCCACTATATCTATCTATATATATCTATATCTATAGCTATATAAAATTTTTTAACTATATATATATAAAGTAAAAAAGTATATTTACTTTTTATACTTTATATATATATATACTTTTTTACTTTATAGGTATATAAAGTAAAAAAGTATATATTTACTTTTTATACTTTATATATATGCATATGTATACATATATATGTATATACATGCATATATATATTCTACATATATATATATATATATATATCATACTAAATCTTTGTCTTAAGTGAACTCCTTTCAGGATAAAGGAAATTATCAAAAAGAATTTTATATCTCTATATATAGCTATATATCTATATATAGATATATAGCTATATAGATATTTAGATATATATGGTTTATATATATCCTTCAGGATAAAGGAAATGATCATAAATAATTTTTTTTACATATACATATATATACTTTACATATGCTAAATCTTTGTCTTAAGTGAACTCCTTTCAGGATAAAGGAAATGATCATAAATCAAAGAGTGCAGTTCCATAGTACCTCCATAGTAAAAGGGAATAATTGTACATCTTTTTGTTGCTTCTTTAATGTGAAATGTGATTTTGTTTTTTTGTGCAGGAGGAATGTGCATATTTCATGGGAAGCTCAATGTTGTAGTTATTTTTTACATTATGTTGTCGCCATGATGTAATCATTACCATATTTTGTTTCCATGTGATCTTTAAAAAATAATATGTAGCACTCAGCACCACAGGGTTACTTGCAGAAAAATATTATAATGCCAGTAAGACCCAATAGAGATTTAAGTGTGTTAGTAAGAGTGTTTTCTGTATATGTGTTAGAATTTGAAGATGGAGCATTTTTTCTTAATTTCAGTCTGAATGTGTTTCTTCCAAGACAAACCTTGTGGATGTAGGAAAATACCATAATGGTTTAATTCATTTTTTCCAGATGGGTTGTACAGTTGATTCAATGTTGTCTTCTTCCTCAGAACTGACTGCATTTTTTGTTTCATTAGTATTGCATGTTACTTTAATGCTGAAGAGTTGACAGTGGGCTTACATTCATAGATACTTAACTGCACATACACTGCTACAAAGGCTGAGAGAACACTGGAGCACTTTGTGTAAAACATGACTATTCCAAACTAAAACTTGTGTTATGATTTTCAAAGGTTTCCTCTAAATAAGCAGTACTGTTTTTGAACATGGACATGTGGAGCCTGTGCACCTTACTGCCCCTTGCATAAATTAGAATTCACATTTGTATTTTCTCTGCATAAAAGAAGTTCTTTGTTGTTGTGCCATTGTTGATAAAGTGGGCAAGTAATAATTGCAGTAGGAGCTGGCTCTTTTCCATGGAGAAAATATTTTTGGAAAGGCAAGGAAAGCTTGTGGGGCCATTTCCTGTGTCCATTGCATCACGGTCTCAGCAGTTTCTGAGTCTGTAACATTCTCCACAGGTACCAAATGAACTCTTAATTTAAAGAGTTATTTATCAGTAATTAAGCTCCATAGGGGAATTAATAAAGTGTTCAGGTATACAGGTATGACATGCATAATGCAGTTTGTAATTAACAAAAACATTTTGCCCATAATAGGTAGCAACCCTTCCCTTCTA